>NC_073249.2:54380000-55005000 GCF_029289425.2 Pan paniscus | reverse complement strand
CTTTGTAGGCACATGGACGAAGCTGGAAACCATCATTCTCAGCAAACTATCTCAGGGACAAAACAAACAAACAAACACCGCATGTTCTCATTCATAGGTGGGAATTGAACAATGAGAACACTTGGACAAAGGAAGGGGAACATCACACACCAGGACCTGTCGTGGGGTGGGGGGAGAGGGGATGGATAGCATTAGGAGATATACCTAAAGTAAATTATGAGTTAATGGGTGCAGCACACCAACATGGCACATGTATGCATATGTAACAAACCTGCACGTTGTGCACATGTACCCTAGAACTTAAAGTATAATAAAAAAAAAAGAAAACTATGAATAAAGTATTTGACCTTGTGTGCCATTGTGGAAGTTTGATTTTAAACATCATCATATTATGAATCTCACAGCCTTTAATTTAGCCAAGAGTAAAAATACAAAAAACAAAAAAAGGTGGATCACACCTGTAATTCCAGCATTTTGGGAGGCTGAGGCTGGTGGATCACGAGGTCAGGAGATCAAGATCATCCTGGCTAACATGGTGAAACCCCGTCTCTACTAAAAGTCAAAAAATTCGCAGGGCGTGGTGGTGGGCGCCTGTAGTCCCAGCTACTTGGGAGGCTGAGGCAGGAGAATGGCATGAACCTAGGAAGCGGAGCTTTCAGTGAGCCAAGATCACACCACTGCACTCCAACCTGGGCGACAGAGTGAGACTCGGTCTCCAAAAAAAGAAAATATAAAATAAATCCTGACTTCCTTGAGAAAGAAGTATGCATATATTTATTTTAGATAGATTATAGATATATATGCAAGCAGTAAGAATTAATGAACTTTTTAGAAGGAAACTTACAAAACTATTTTTAGAAACAGGTGGGTATTTTTATAAAAGGGCAAAAAATAGCGTTTACTGTAAAGAAAAATTATTAATTAGATCACATTAAAGTTAAGCACTTTATAAAAAATTAATATCTTTTGATTATCAAAATATATCCTTGAAATAGCAAAAATGAAAGCCACGAAGTTGAAGCAGATATTTGAGATACAGATCTTCACATGTTTCTCCAATACAGAATATATGGACAACTGAACTTTTTAATCAATAAAGCAGGCAATCAAATAGAAAAAAAACTATCAAAACTGAGGAAATCAAAGAGGAGTGTCTGTGTGTGTTCATATTTTCAATTATATTAGTTATCACGAAATCGAAAGTTAATATACTACATTCATATAAAAATGAAAAAAAATGGCAACCAAATAGTGATGAGAGTGTTGAGCCAGTAGGCCATTTTTCACTACTTTTGTGTATGCAAATTAGTTTTACACTGTTTATAAAATTCTTTGATGGTATTAACTGAAGTTGAATATACTGATATTTTATGACTCAGTAATTACCTAGTAGATATATTTCTAAGATGTGTATATATGTTCACTGATTATAGATATATTTCTGCCTGAAAAGTGTATTTATATTCACCAAGTGACATATTCAAGAATGTTCATAAAGACACAATTTATAACAGCCTAAAATGGAAAAGCACAGCTTTAACAATAGAAGGAATAAACTGCTGTACACACCAGTTTACACTTTATGCTATCTTCATATTTCTGCACGCATGTGACATTTCAGTAAAATTGTTTTTTTCTTAAACGTACAATTTAACTTCATTTTGTGATTATGAATGGCCTAAGAAATCAAAATCCAAATACAAAGTTAAATTTAAGTAGCCAGAGCCCAGTGCGATATTTTATGGGGTGACATTTTGAAGCAGCAACTCTAAAAGGACATGAGATGAATCTTTACAGCTAATAATTATGGTATAATTACTTCGGTCCTTGCCAATAATTTTAGAAATAAATGAAATAGTCTATTTTGCTAATTACAAAATGTCAAAATTATCCAAATGTTTGAAGTTCATCTTCTTTTACTTTTCTGCTAAGTTATATTTTATATTAGTCAAAATCCATGATATTGTAACTGGACAGCCACTAATACATATTACCTAATATTCTTCAAATGGGCAGAACATGAAGCGAGTGACTTGGGAAATAATATGGCTATTTTTTTCTTACAATATAAGCTAAAATTAATTTTCTTAGGAGTCTTAGTTTCCAGAATATAAAAGAAAATCTTTGAAAGAAGCTCTATGTATCAATGTAGCAATTTAAATATTTGATCATTTAAAAATATGTAATTACAGATTCTAGAACTTACTTCAATTATTTTTTAAACTTATAATTCCTTACAGGCATTGCACAATTCTTCAAAAATTTATATACTCTGTTTATAAAATTATTTTAAATATTATTTTGTTTAAAATTCCATCAATTCACATGGAGTTTTTTTGTTTGTTTGTTTGTTTGTTTGTTTGTTTTTTTGAGACAGTCTCACTCTGTCGCCCAGGCTGGAGTGCAGTGGTGCGATCTTGGCTCACTGCAAGCTCCGCCTCCTGGGTTCACGCCATTCTCCTGCCTCAGCCTCCCGAGTAGCTGGGACCTACAGGTGCCCACCACCACGCCCAGCTAATTTTGTTTTTGTAGTTTTAGTAGAGACGGGGTTTCACCGTGTTAGCCAAGATGGTCTCAATCTCCTGGCCTCGTGATTCGCCTGCCTCAGCCTTCCAAAGTGCTGGGATTACAGGCATTAGCTACCGAGCCCAGCCAAAGGTTTTTTTTTTTTTTTTAATATTCTCAAATTTGTAATATCAACTTGCAATTTTATCTTTTCTTGTATAACTTCATTTTGGTGGCTTGTGACTTGGTAATCTCCTACCAATTCAAGACGAGTATTAATCAGTATTAATTTTCTTCTTCTTCTAACCTAAAACTTGACATATGATATCCTAAGGGGATTAGAAAAGTTTCTTTATCAGAATTTGAAATCATCCCTTCTTTGATCTTACAGAAAAGGTCTGACAATAGTCTTTAATGTTATATCACTTTGATCTGGTACATTGTATGTGGAGCCCTGTTTCAATGAAACAATAAGTACAATTTAGAGATTCTAATTTATAATTTATATCACATTTCATTTAAGTATGAGTGTAAACAATCTATAAAATCCTGAAAATAAAGTTTATTTTTTTACAATTTAATGAATGGCTGATAACATTATAAAAGATTGATGTAAACAGAACTCCACGTTACTCTAAGTCCATGGCTTTATCTTTTTTTGGTGCTTTTACAAAATCACATTCAACATATTAGGCAGTGAATCCCTCATTAGCTTTGTCTAAATGAAACAGAAAAATATTTTAAAGTACAGTAGTGAAGTGCATGGGATTACTGAAGCTTGATGAATTTAACCATTATTCTTGTTCTATGTGAAAACTTACTCAAAATGATTTCTTATAGTCCTTGCAGCTGTATTTTCCAGAGTTCTACTGCATAAAATAAAGAGTCCCAAAGGAGAAAAAAAAACACACACACACATAAGAATTAAGATTAGGTGTGATAGAAACATTATTGTTAGAATCAGTAAATACATGTATATAATATTAATTATATATTATATATCCATTATATTATAATGGATATCATTTTATATGCATATATACATATAATATATATTATAGAGATTTATATTTTATATATATATATATATCATGAGTAAAGGGGACTGAGAAAAAGAACATACCCATGTTTAATAAAATTAAAAATATACATTTTTCTAGTGGAAATAAGATAATATATCTAATATTTGACTCAGAGTGTATTCAACCAGAAAATTAAGTCCTCATTCCACTACTGAGCAGGTTCAATCTATATACTATTCACCCACTGTTTTGGACTATTTATGTTCCCCCTCTACCAAATTCAAATGTTCAAATCCTAACCCCAGTGCGATGTTATTAGGGGAGTGTTTGGGAGATAATTAGGTCATGGAAGTGGAGTCCTTATAAATGAAATTTAGAAAATCTCTTATTAAAAGGACCCCCAGCTCTTTATTTTGCCTTTTTTTTTAATATATGAGGATACAGTAAGTTGGCAGTCTGCAACCTGGAAGAAGGACCTCACCAGAAACTGACCAGGCTGGCACTCTGATCTTAGGCTTTTAGCCTCTGGAATGTGAGGTATAAATTTGTATTGTTTATAACCATCCAGTCTATGGTATTTTGTTATAGCATCCGAAACTGACTGAGACACTTATTTTCTGACTCTAGAGCTATTACACTTAAGAAAAAAGCAAAAGGGTAAATAGCATCAGGAGGGCTGATGATACAAATTATATTCTAGTAGATATCATACTCACATGGAAATAATACGGACAGAAACAGGGTAATATCTTAATAGAAGAGTATTAAAGATGATAGATAATTCTTGCAACATATTGATTGAGTATAAAATAAAATAACTCAGATCTTAGTGCTGAAACACTTGATAAAAGTGCTACCTACAATCACTTGGAAGACATATTAGATACCTAACTAACTTTTAAGTTTGGAAAAGAGGTCAGAAAAGAAAATTCTGATAACATGCGTCACTTGGTTTTCGATAAGTTTGTCAAGAAAAATAGGGGTTCAAGACAATAATAACTAGTTTGAAACCACTGATGACAGAGAATGACTGAGTTCACAAACTCAGTGAATACCTGGGGACTACCTCAGAAGTGGGCAAAATATCATGGAAAGGTATCATGCGTTCCAACAGTCATGTAGAGATTAAGCAACTGAAGATCATAGAGAAAAATGGACAGAAGCTTCTTTAAAGGACGATCTTTAGAAACTAATTGTTTTGATTGTCCACTAGGGTTATGAGAGTGGCCAAACACATGAGGCCCAACACTGGGCACAAGAGATAAACAGTAATTGGTCAATCACACATACTCACATCGTAGAGGAAGAGAACACCATGTCATGTAGGTCACATAAGGTTTTCACTCAGAAACAGAGTGAGCAAACACTGTCTTTGAGAAGAGCTTTTGTAGTGACAAGAGGTTGAAGTTACCCCTGGTTCCCACAGGAGGATGCGATTGGCTTGTTTGAATAACTGTGTAGGCTGGCAGGCAAATGAAGTGTACTACATTGTAATAGTCCCTGTATCTGGAGTGTTCTTGGTCAGCGGATCTCATTCATTGGAGTAGAGTGGAAGAGAGGAGTTGCAAACGGGTCATTTGAAGACCTCCCAGCTTCTACTGTCATGACAGCATGTAAATTGTAGGCCTTAACTGTAGACTTCACACCACGCTAATAAAGAACATTCTGTACTCAATAGGATTACAGTACTTCTATGGACCAAGGACTGGTATGTCTGGAATTATGCTGTGCCAGTTTCCATGGTAAATGGGATGTATCAGTGGGTAGATAACTTTCCATTTCATTTTTAAACATCTAGATTAAAAAGAAACCACATTGTACAATTGGCTTAACCTATAATGTAGATAAATCTACAATGTAGATAGAATATAAAAATACTTCATTTTCCAACATGATGATTACAAGGCATCACCCAAAAGGACTGGACTTTGATCTTGATGATGTAACTATGTGAATTCTTGAGTCACTTCTGAAAGAGTTTGAGTGCAGTTTATTACCAACTAGAGAGTGAATTAGGCTTTTAATGGTCTCTAGTAGATACTAGTGATCTTCACAATTACTCATTTCCTCTTCCTGTTAAAGATAGCTCTGGCATATGACTTGTTTCAGCCAATGAAATACGACAAAAATGTCTTATGCGGCACAGTATTTTCTCTTTACTCTTTACTCTGGTAATAAGATTCTGTATATGATAAAAGCTCAGTTGGATGGAATGTTTCAGTGCTTCATGACCCATCCTGGTAACCCACCCCTGCTTTAAGGACAACTGTTGTAAACATTTTCAGGCATAATGGCATGGACAGCTGCATCACTTTTCTTTCTGCAGACAAGTAGTAGATCTATAGCACATTCAAGACCTAATTTTTGTCCTTTTTAAAAAAGTAAAGTTTTAAGATTTAAAAAATGTAAGGCTTCATATTTTTTTAGAAATAAAGTGTTCTATGAATTTATTTCAAATAACTTTTCAGAACCACTTTTATACCAAGGAATATAGCAGAAATGTACACTTTTGCTCAAAATCTCAGTTGCCTTGGGGTGAGGTAAACACTCTCAAGTTTCTTTTTTTTAACTTATAAGTTCAGGGTTGTACAAATGCAGGTTTGTTACATAGGTAAACTTGTGTCATGGGGTTTGTTGTACAGATTATTTCATCATCCAGGTGTTAAGCCTAGTACTCAATTTTTATTCCTGATCCTCTCCCTCCTCCCGCCCTCCACTATCCAAAAGGGCCCAGTGTGTGTTGTTCCTCTCTGTATATTCATGTGTTCTCATCATTTAGCTCACACTTATATAAGAACACGCAGTAACTGGTTTTCTGTTCCTGTGTTAGTTTGCTAAGAATAATGGCCTCCAACTCCATCCATTTCCTTTATTGATATATAATTAACACAACTGTATGTATTAGAAGTGTACAATTTGATAAGTTTTAATATATGTATACACTCCTGAAACTATTATTAACATAAAGAACATATTCTCCACCCCCAACAATTTTGTTGTCTTCCTTGTATATGAGTATGACAGACACTGTGAATGTTACCTTCTGAAGTCAAATAATACATGATAATTAGATACAAGACATTGAATATTTTTATTGGGTAGCAGATAATTTTTTATTCCTATTGATATTCTTGAGCTTTTTTCAGGAATGTCTTTAAATCTTAAAAATTGTTTGCTTCTTTCCAATCTGATTTTAATATTGTGCTAGGCAGAAGCAGAAGAGCATTGTCTAGGGTTAATTTTTCCTAACGATGGAGGCAAGATAGTCTAAGTACTGTACTTGCTCCCTCATGAATGACTCCCACTCTGGTGAGTGATAACAGGCAATGTCTTTGGCACTTTGTAAGCTCCATAGATTATTTCCCTTAATTATCTCTGTAATTCCTTCCATGTCTTTGGGTAGTTTCCTTCCACGCCATGCACTAATCAACATTCAAATGAAAACTTGAAGGTACACTTTAAAGCTCTTTGGTGTTCTCTTGGGAAGTAGCCTATTTCCTAGTCTTTCCTGGAAATTTTGGTCACCTTATTCTGCCCAGATGTCTGTCTCAGTCTCCTTAACTAAGGGATACTTTCTGGCTCCACTTGGATTCCTGCTGCCTGTCCCCTGAGCCAAAGGCTGAAAATGTCTTCAGGCAGTAAACTGGGGAAACAGTAGGACTCATTTCACTTCCCATTTCACAGCAATTGTTATCCTTTACTGCCTGATGTCTCATGTCTTGAGAGCCATTGTTTCATGTATTTTGACCAGACTTTTAGTTGTTTCATACAGAACAGTTAATCTTGTCCCTGCTACTGCATTTTGGCTATAGCTGGATATTATGATTATTTTTAATTACAGCATAATTAGCCTTTCTTGATGTCTACAGGGAATATTATATTCGTATCAGTATGCTCAAAAATATATGCAAGACATATTTTAAAATTTTACATATAAATTCCAAAGAAGTTCTGAACACGGTGTGTGTGTATGCGTATGCGTGTGTGTGTGTGTGTGTGTGTGTGTGTGTGATATAACAAGAGAAGTGCGATATTAAACAAAATTGATTAGGATTCTGTGCAAGACAGAAAGACCAGGTAGCTGATTATACAATTATTGGCTGGGCTAGTGAAGTTTATGTTATGTAGGTACCACTAAGTTTTGGTTTTAATTTCACAAGACCACAGCTAGCATGAAGAAACCAGGATGCTACTTCTGTCATCCAGAGTTCAGTTTGCAGTTTTTGTCTCTTGTAACAGTGCTTCCACAGCCATCATTTTCTTGGAGCATGAGGCTGGTAATTAGACATTAAGACATTGAGTCCAATTTCTGCCAACACTAATTTCTGTCACAGCCACTTTAACTACCCATAATATTCCAGAAATATGGATCTGCCTCATTTTAAAATATAATACCAAATTTTAATTCAGAACTTTAGCTTTCAGGGTGTCTAAGAAATGGAATATTTAGCTTTCCAACCATAGAAATACAAGGTTGTTACTGTCAATCCACATATTCATCACACTATATCACTTTACTCAAATTCTATTCATTGCTTTCTATGCATAATAAATGTCCACCTTTACTATGAGATGAAGCCAAAAGGGAAAACCCATGCACCATCAGTTATAGCATCTATCTCAAAGTTATAACCATTCTCTGCTTATTTGGCCAAAATTCCTCCTTGGCTTTCTGTAACCAAAAACTATTAATAGTCAACTATAAGAAATTCACCATATATAAAGTATTAAGGGAAAGTAATAGCAATATCTATATTCATAATATGACAAAAAAGAAAATATTCATAGGCACTGCATTAAGGGAAAGTCATAGGGGAATATAGCTATAGCTATAAATATAGATACATTTGAAAGAAAGGGAGAATATATTCAGTTACTAAAGTCATTTCAGTTCACAAGGCTGTTGTTGATATTTGCATTATCATATTCTTATTCCACATATTCTGTGTTGCCTTTTCCGTTAGACAACATTTCAGCACCTGAAATTTTATTACCTACTACTCTGAGCTATCAGTGTTTCTGCTTGTTCTCTGACTACAAGTTATGAAAGAATTGAACAATTCACCTGAGAATCCCATGTGCTCCAAACACACTCCTCTCTACCTACTTATGATGGTTAATTTTGTCACACTGATTTGGCTAAGAGATGTCCAGCTAGCTGGCAAAACATTTCCGAATGTGTCTTGAGAGAGCTTCTGGAAGAGATTTACATTTGAAGTGGTAGGCTGAGTAAAGAATATCTGCCTTCACCAATGTGGGCAGGCATCTTTTAATTCATTGATGATCTGAATAGAACAAAAGCAGAATAAACTTACTTTTTCTCTCTCCGCTTGAGTTGGGACATCCTTCTTCCTCTTCTCTTGGACACCATCTCTCCTGGTTCTCAGGCTTATGGACTCAGACCAGACTTAGATCATTGCTCCTCTGATTCTCTTTGGACTCTGAAGTACACCTCCAGCTTTCTTGGTTCTCTAGGTTGCAGATGGCAGATTGTGGGACTTCTTGGCTTTTGCATCCATAGGAGGTGTGAGTCTATAATAAGCTGTATTCTCAGATGAATACAGTTGTTCCTTGATATTAATGGGAATGAATTTCAGGACCTCCCACAGACACCAAAATCCACAGATGCTCAAGTCTTTGATATAAAATGGTGTATTATTTGCAGACAACATATGCACATCCTGATGTATACTTTAAATAATTTCTAGATTACTTATGTTATCTAGCACAATGTAAATTTTATGTGAATGGTTGTTATACTATATTGTTTAGGGAATAATGAAAAAACTGCATGTGCAATACAGACACCATTTTAAAAATATACATTTTTAGTTGAATCCATTCAGGCAGAATCCACAGATATGGAGGGTCATGGAATTAGTTCTGTTTCTCTAGAGAACCCTAATACCTGACGTCTTGATAATAAGAATTAAGCATCTCACAAAGTGCAATCAACATTATCTTTCCTTTTTGGTTCAATGACAGATCCAAAATGGAATGGTGACTGCATAGAACCAAGGTCAAGTTCTCTGGGCGAATTTCACCTCTGCACAAGAGCACAAACTTGTAGTAATGGAAAACAAAAATGTGTTTGTGGATCATTAGGAAACTCCACTTAAAATCCTGAACACCAGAAAAATATGTGTGGCCATGGGAACAACAGAAACAAATATTGCCTAGAGAAAACATGTTCTAACCCAGAATAGTTGATTACTACAGTCCATACAAACAGATACTTGCATGTATCACATACCACAGTACAATATACTCACTGTTTGTAGAGAAGTATTGCTAAGACTTCACAAGCTCACTCTAACTTTACATGAAAACAGTTTATTCTGGCTGAGAAAACTATGGTAAAGCACATCCTTAGACACAAGCCACTCCATAATTGATGTTGTTGTTATTAAAAAGTAAATTGTTAATTCAAAAATGATATTGTGTGTGATATCATAAAAGTGAATGAGACATTCAATAAATCCACAATTAATAGTGCTTAGATCCCACCCTCACCCAGGGGAGGCAATCAGTGGTTGTGCTACCACACCCAGGAAACTATGCTTTTTCCGTGGATCTCTGCAACCTGCAGATCAGGAGATCCCCCTCATGAGCCCATGCCGCCAGGGCCTTGAGTCCAAAGCACAGTGCTATGCAGATTCTCAGCAGCCTCTTGGCTGGAGATTGCTTAAGACTACCAAGTACCTGGGGAGAGGGGCAGCCATCATCACTGCTGCTGCCTGCTGCCTAAGATGACTCAGTTCCTGGTAGTAGAGGGAGCAGCTATCACAGCAGTTCCAGTCCGCTATTTTTCCGCTGCTGGCGCTGGGGAGACTGGGTGGTTTGGACTTAGGAGGAATTACCCACAGCGCAGCACAGCAGCTGTGGCAGATGATGGCCAGGCTGATGATGATGATGATGATGATGATGATGATGATGATTAGACAGAGTTTTGCTCTTGTTGCCCACGCCATTGCAATGGCGTGACTCGGCTGACTGCAGCCTCTGCCTCCTGGGTTCGACCGATTCTCCTGCCTCAGCTTCCCGGGAAGCTGGGATTACAGTCACCCGCCACCACACCTGGCTATTTTTTTTGTACTTTTAGTAGAGACGGGGTTTCACCATGTTAGCCTGGCTGGTCTTGATCTCCTGTCCTCAAGTGATCCGCCCGCCTCGGTCTCCAAAAGTGCTGGGATTACAAGCGTGAGCGACCGTGCCGGACCCAGGCTGACTCTTTAGATCAGACACTGACCTATTCCTCCTCACCAGGCGGGACCTTCCTGTGGGAATTTTAGCAGCTCCAACGAGGGGTTTATGGGCAGAACTTTGATCTCCCTGGGACCGAACCCCTGGGAGAAGGGGTGGCCACAGTCTCCATCGATCAGTGGACTTAATCTTTCCCCCTGCTGGCTCTTAGGAATCCAGGCAGTCTGATTTAACGGGATTTCCCCTAGTGCAATTCATCCCTTCTGCCAAGGGGCAATCGGAGCGCTTCATTAAACAGGTCCCTGATCTTGTGCCTCCTTACTAAGACATCCCCAACGGGGGTCATAAGACACCTTATAAAAGAGTGTTCCCACTGGCATCAGGTCAGTGTCTCTCTGGAATGGAGCTCCCAGAAAAAGGTGGAGGTAGCCGTTTTTGCTGTTCTGCAACCTCCACTGGTAGCACCTCCAAGAGTGGGAAGAATCCAAGTGAATAGGGTCTGGAGCAGCCCTACAGAAAAGGGGCCTGACTGTTGAAAGACAAACAAACAGAAGGCAACAACAACAGCATCAACAGAAAGTCGCCTCAAAAAACCTTCCAAAGACCAAAACTAGATAAACTCACAAAGATGAGAAAGAATTAGCAACAACAACAAAAAAGGCTGAAAGCTCAAAAATCCAGAGTGCCTCTTCTCCTCCAAATGATTGCAACATCTCTCCAGCAAGGGCACAGAACTGGGCAGAGGCTGAGAGGGATGAATTGACAGAAGTAGGCTTCAGAAGGTGGGTTATAACAAACTTTGCTGAGCTAAAAGAGCATGTTCTATCTCAATGCAAAGAAGCTAAGAACCATGATAAAACATTACAGGAGCTGTTAACCAGAATAAACAGTTTAGAGAGGAACATGAATGACCAAAGGGAGCTGAAAAACACAACATAAGAACTTCACAATGCAACCTTAAGAAAGACTTCCACAAAATAATAGTGGAAGACTTAACACCCCACTGTCAATATTAGAGAGATAATTGAGACAGAAAATTAACAAGGATATTCAGGACTGGAACTCAGCTCTGGGTCAAGTTGACCTGATAGATACCTGCAGAACTCTCCACCCAAAAACAACAGAATATACATTCTTCTTGGTGCCATATGGCACTTAACCTAAAATTGATCACATAATTGGAAGTAAAATACTCCTCAGCAAATGCAAAAAAACTGAAATCATAACAGTCTCTCAGACCACAGTCCAAACAAACTCAATATTAAGAAACTCACTCAAAACCACACAACTACATGGAAATTGAACAACCTACTCCTGAATGTCTCCTGTGCAAATAATGAAATTAAGGGAGAAATCAAGATGTTCCTTGAAACCAAGGAGAACAAAGAAACAACGTACCAGAATCTCTGGGATGCAGTTAAAGCATTGCTAAGTGGAAATTTATAGCACTAAATGCCCACATCGAAAAGCTAGAAAGATATTAAATCAACACCCTAACATCACAACTAAAAGAACTAGGGAATCAAGAGCACACAAACCCCAAAACTAGCAGAAGACAAGAAATAACCAAGATCAGAGTGGAACTGAAGGACGTAGAGACACGAAAAACTCTTCAAAAAATCAACAAATCCAGGAGCTGTTTTGTTTTTTTAAAAAAAATAATCAATAGAATACATACACTGCTAACTAGACTAATATGGAAGAAAAGAGAGATTAAATAGACACAATGAAAAATGGTAAAGGGGATGTCACTACTGACCCCACAGGAATGCAAACAACCATCAGAGAATACTATAAACACCTCTATGCAAATAAACTAGAAAATATAGAACAAATGGATAAACTGCTGGACACGTGCGCCCTCCCAAGGCTGAACCAGGAAGAAGTTGAATCTCTGAATAGACCAATAATGTGTTTTGAACTTCAGGCAGTAATAAATAGCCTACCAACCAAAAAAAGCACAGTACCAGAAAGAATTACAGCTGAATTCCACCAGAGGTACAAAGAGGAGCTGGTATAATTTCTTCTAAACCTATTCCAAACAATTGAAAATGATGGACTCTTCCCTAAGACTTTTTGAGGCCAGCATCATCCTGATACCAGAACCTGACAGAGATACAACAAAGAAAGAAAACTTCAGTCCAATATCCTTGATGAACATTGATGTAAAAATCCTCAATAGAATACTGGCAGTTGAATCCAGCAGCACATCAAAAAGCTTATCTACAACGATCAAGTTGGCTTCATCACTGAGATGCAAGGCTGGTTCAATATACACAAATTTATAAACGTAATTCATCACATAAGCAGAACCAAAGACAAAAAACATATGATTACCTCAATAGAGGCAGAAAAGACCTTCAATAAAATTCAACATCCCTTCATGTTAAAAACTCTCAATAAACTAGATATTGA
Organism: Pan paniscus; assembly: GCF_029289425.2. Lineage (NCBI taxonomy): Eukaryota > Metazoa > Chordata > Mammalia > Primates > Hominidae > Pan > Pan paniscus. Next base: position 54,991,855 of record NC_073249.2, on the reverse strand, counting down.
TGAAACATATCTCAAAATGATTCCCTTATAAAACCATCAGATCTTGTAAGAACTCACTATTATGAGAACAGCAAGGATGTAACCGTCTCCATGATTCAATTACCTCCCACTGAGTCCCTCCCAGGACATTTGAGGATTATAGGAACTACCATTCAAGTTGAAATTTGGGTGGGTACACAGCCAAACCAGTGACCATTCACATAGAAAACAAATATGCTCTCATTCAATGCTTACTCTGAAATTTGTATATGTACATCATTCTTCCCCAGAACCCTTTTTGAGGAACCTACTAACCATTTTTTAATTGTCCTTATTTTGTTGCCATGTGGCCATCCATTTTTCATAAATCATTACAAATTTGTAACTCAGGTACTTCTTTAGTTCCATTTTTGATTGTGTGAATAAAATGGTTTAGCCTTCCACTTCCAGATGAAGTCAATCAGTGAGCAAAAACAAACTATAAATAGCTTTTGGATTTGATTTCCGGAGTTATCCACTTAATATAATCTCTCCATAAGCCTGTAGACATGTAAGAAACATTAGTAGCTTTAGGACATATAGTGAATCCTATCTCATTTATACCATTTCCATTCGCTAAAGGGGTCCTTCTTCAAAACTCTGGGAAGCTACGACTATTTCTCATAAGAATAATGGCTCTAAGCCAGGCATGGTGGCTCACGCCTGTAATCCCAGCACTTAGGGAGGCCCAGGCGAGTGGACCACCTGAGGTTGGGAGTTCGAGACCAGCCTGACCAACATGGAGAAACACCATCTCTACTAAAAATACAAAATTAGCCAGGTATGGTGGCGCATGCCTGTAATCCCAGCAACTCGAGAGGCTGAGGCAGAAGAATCACTTGAACCTGGGAGGCGGGAGTTGCGGTGAGCGGAGATCATGCCGTTGCACTCCAGCCTGATAAACATGAGTGAAAGTCCGTCTAGAAGGAAACAAAAAGAATAATTGTTCTTAGTACAGCCTGTTCCACAAACTAGAGATCAGCTAGATGCTTCTCTGATTGAAGATTTCCATAGGCTGATCCAGGGTCCTGATCCTGAAACATTAAGCCTGTTTAGATCCACTGGAACAACAAGGTGGAAAGCAGCCACAATGGCATCTAAACTTTCTCTAATTCTGTGTTACTTAGTTCACGAGTTAAAGCCAAATATTCAACTAAATATTCTCTTACTTCTCAAATCTAAATAGATCCAGTAAGCATCAGGTCTTCTATCAGCTAAGAAATACAGCTGTTACAAGAGATAAATGCAAAATCTCACTTAAAAAAATGAAATAAAATTCAGAATTAGATAATAAGAAACAAACAGTAATCACAGGTTATATGATTACGTACATAAAAATATTCAACATAAATAAACTTTCAGAATAAGAGATTAGATATCCATTGTACACATATATGCATTTTATTTCAAAATTAAAACAATAAATGGTTTTTCTTTTCTAACAGATTCTAATATTTGTATGGAAATACAATAGCCTAACCACAACCAAAATGCTAATTAAGAAGAAAATGGGAGGAACATGTATTGTCATATATCAAGACTTACACAAAGGAACCATAGGATTATTGCAGGGATTGACAACATGACAAATGGAGCACAACAGCAAGCCCAGGAATAGAGCCATGCATTTACAGATGCTTGATATGTACAGATGTGGCCTTCCAGACAATGAAATGAGGACAGACTCTTCAATAATTGGTCTAGAATATTGGTCTATTCATATTTAAAAAAACAGGATCTCTACATCATAATATTAGAAAAATCATATCAGGTGGATTTAATACTTAAATGTGAAGGTCAAATATATAAAAGCTTTTAAGAGATAATATAGGTAGGAGAGTATCTTCATGAACTTAAGGAAAGGAATGACTTTTAAGGCAAAACAGAAAGCATGATGTAAGGAAAATATTGATATGTTGTATATATATTAAAACTAAAAACTCGGCTGGGCCCAGTAGCTCACGCCTGTAATCCCAGCACTTTGGGAGGCCGAGGTGGGCGAATCACAAGATCAGAAGTTCAACACCAGCCTGGCCGACATGGTGAAACCCTGTCTCTACTAAAAATACAAAAAAATAGCTGGGCATAGTGGCGTGCACCTGTAATCCCAGCTACTCGGGAGGCTGAGGCAGGAGAATCGCTTGAATGCAAGAGGCGGAGGTTGCAGTGAGCTGAGATCGTGCCACTGCACTCCAGCTGGGTGACAGAGTGAGACTCCGTCTAAAAAGCAATAAAACAACAACGAAAACTAAAAACTCATAAAAGTGAAGGGATAAGCTAAAGAATGATGAGTATAGGCAATATATAAAGAACTATAAAAATCAATGAGGTAAAATTTTTTAAAAGACAATTGAGAAAACAGAAAGTTTATAAATGATGAAATCCAAATGGCCAATTGTCACATGAAAGGGCCTTTTTCAGCCTCTTTAGTAACAAGTCCAAAGCAAATCAAAGCCACAGTGTGATGTTACTGCATCATAGATTGGTCTGCTAACATTAAAGTTTACCAATATCAATGTTATCCAAGGCATGAACCTATGAGAACTCTTACACACTGCCAAATGTTGTGCAAAATGCACAAAAATTTAGGAGAACAAGTTGGCAGTTTCTGCTAAGGTTGACCATATGCACATACTGTAACGTAGCAATTCTTCCCTCAGGTATAGAAAAAAAAAGGAGCACTCTAGAAAAAGGAGTGCACATATAAACCAGTTAATATTCATAACATCACCATTTAGAATTGCCAGGAATTGGACAACCCCAAATATTTATCAACACTCAAATAAATGAATAAATTGTGGTATAATAACAAAAGAATATGTAGAGCAATAAAAATTGATTAACTAAATCCACAGACCATGGGAAGAAATGGGCATAGATAATGTTATTAAAAGCATAAAACAAAACCACCCCCATCACAAACATATACATGGCAGAAAGGAAGGCTAAGAGATGGCAGATAAACATATCTTCCTGTGAACTCTTTTTTTTTTTTTGAGACGGAGTCTCACTCTGTCGCCCAGGCTGGAGTGCAGTGGCGCAATCTCGGCTCACTGCAAGCTCTGCCTCCCAGGTTCATGCCATTCTCCTGCCTCAGCCTCCTGAGTAGCTGGGACTACAGGTGCCCGCCACCACGCCCGGCTTTTTTTTTGTATTTTTAGTAGAGACAGGGTTTCACCGTGTTAGCCAGGATGGTCTCGATCTCCTGACCTCGTAATCCACCCGCCTGGGCCTCCCAAAGTGTTGGGATTACAGGCGTGAGCCACCGCGCCCGGCCTCCTGTGAACTCTTAGGAAGGTTTTTCTTTGTCTCTTCTTGTCTGTCTGGATAATGAAAATAAGGAATCATAAGGACTGTATCATTATAATATGAAGAACATAGGTCTAAAAGAGACTGTTATATGTTCTGAAATCTAATCAGCAGGTTTATTTCTGCTATATTTAAACTTTGCCACAGTGATGGTACAAAATGTTTTGTCAAGCCAAATGTATAATATTAAGCTTAAGAGGAAAAGTTGGAGAAAATGAAGATAAAATTAATGTCACAATGAGAGGATACTTACTTTTAATATTTCACTAAGGAGGATATAATTAAAGGCAAAAGTTTTTACTCTATTATTCTCATATTTTTTCTTCTCAAATCTGAGAAGAGATTCACACTCATAAGCATTTCTAAGATGAACAAACTACTACATTATTAATGCTTAATAATGCTTTACAGTGTTATTAAAAATCCTAATACAAAGTCTCCCCTTAGCCCATTTTTAGGGGAATAATCTGCATGATGCTCCTGCTGAAAAGACAGAAACAGATGTGGTTTTCAACTCATAGCCCACTCTATAGGACCACAACGAACGAAACTGGGATGAGTGGTTTAGAGGCGAGCATTTAACCCATAGACTGGACGGACATTTATAGTGAAGCCTACTGAGAAAAACTAACTCTTTTTGTGAGAATGTCTGTAAGCAGCTGGGACTTAATGCACTATGAGAAGATAATGGGGTGCACAGAAGTCACTGCTGCCTTTCACATTGATTTTGTCTTTCTGAGTTTTTAGGATCTTGGCAATATTTTTTACATTATCTGTATTACTTTTACTCCATTTGATGTGAAATATACCTCTATTCTTTTGGCTTTATGTTACTTCATGGGGTCCATATACTCTAATATTATAAAGAAACTTCAAAATCACTAAAATTTCTATAGTTTTAAAGCATCTGATCTTTCTCTATTCTCTCCTCTTCCCCTATTATGTAATATACAGTTTACCATAACTGCCTAACTTATTTTTTTTTACATCCAAGAACTGAGAGCCTGATAGTCATTGGTTAAACCCATACTTTCACATTATTAAGAACTAGAAATGAATATGTACAGTATGGTATTTAATCAACTAGTAGAAGAAACAAAAGTTTGAGAAAACACAGAAACCATGTAACAAATATATATATACAAATATGTATATATATATATATATGTATACATGTATCTAAAACAAAATTTGAATCTTAGAAAAAAATAAAAAGGGGATGCTTAGGTTTACTTCAGGAATCATTATAACTTTTAATTTGACAGATGTTTAAGATACACAGAACAATGTTTGTATGATTAAATATTAAAGACACACTATGTGTAATGCTCCTAGCTTACATCTGGTCAGTGAAAATGCTTAATAAATGTTTATTCTCAAAAAACAAACAATCCAACATAGGGACATATTTTTGAACCATCAGGATTCTTGAGTGATGGTTCTCACTGATTTATGAATAAATCCAAATCAGAAGTATGTGGGAATTTTTAATTTCAAATTACATTAAAAAATTCTGCTTCCAATGATAATGTAGAACAGTTGGAATATGATTATGTAATGTATAGTATAGATAGCTAGACAGAGTCACTATCACCCCAATCATAAGAAAAAGCAAATTAATCTATAAAGTTATAACCGAAACCCTCCAGAGAGCTAACATTGCAGGAAAAACACTTCGTTTGAAGAGTGAGGAACACAGGCATTTGCAAAAAGATTTGGGATATGCTTCTCTTTACACCTACCAAAGGATAAGAGGAATCTGCTAAAATTTTTAACAGCGTTAAAGGCTGAGTGTGGCATAGAAATAAAGGCCCTGAAAGCTTCAGACCCAACAAGAGCTCACGTATACTTAAAGGTTCTTCCCAGATCTCTACCTTGCACAAACAAAAGAGATTGGGGGCAAGATGCAGAAACAAGAAAATCCTCATTTGGAGTGTACGCTTGGAGAAGAGTAGGGATTATTCCTGAAGAAAAGAGTGAAAGCTCTACCCAAACTCTCTCCCCTTCAGAATAAAAGTTTGCAGTCACTAAAGATATGGTATAAAACCATTTCGCCCCCAAGGAACAAGTAAATACTTATTGCAGAAAGGTTTCAGGGCACTGAGGAAGGTAGTGTATCTGAGAAAAACCCATGATAGAGACCCAGCACGAAAGGCATGTATCATGCTAAAGATTATCTTAGATATCCCCCATCACTAGATAAGTACCATGCCATCTACAGTTGGGATGTGGGCAGGTAAAATGCTAAAGAGAGACCCTGTTTAGGTTCCGGGAGCACAAGAAAACACATAGCTGATGGTGGATGAGGAAGATTAAGCAAAGCTCTCCAACATACCAGCTTAAGCAAAGCTCTCCAATGTACCCTCAGCATCAGTTAAGCCTAGAGAATTTTGAAGCTAGTGGTCCACCATAATAATAAAACCTGAACCCAACTTAAGTTTTGACTGCATTCATCTAATACCCTTATTCAAGGATAGAAGAGCTATGATCCTCTCTAGGGAAAGCTAATATTTATCTCAGACTCAGGTATCTTTCACATCATAAATTTTCACAGAAACCTGAATTAAAACTGCACTAAAATTCTAATATACAGATAAAATCTAATATACAGATAATAATATAACAAATATTAAACAAAGATTGAGACTAATGATGACAATAATGTAAAACAAAACAACTTTGTCATAAATAGCTAGCGGGAGTGTGTATTGACACAACCACTTTGGAAGTTATTTGGAAGTATTTACTAAAGCTAGACTGTGATGCAATAATTATTTATATGCCCAATTGTGTATATATTTATATCAAAAGACATATAAGATAATGTTTGTGTCAGTATTATTAATACAAATTCACAATGAAAAAATATATTTCTAAGATGTGATGATTTATCTTGAGTTGTAATATGTACTGATTAAAAGAACAATTCATCAAAATATATAATAATCATGAAAATATAGGCACTTTGGAATGCATCAATTAAAATACATAGTATAAAATTGTATTCATTTAATTAAAAACATTTATTAAAGTCTTAGTTTGTGTTAGGCCCTTTTCAGGCACTTTGAAGACATTGGTCAATGAAAGGGAAATTATCTTTGCTTGTCTAGCTTTTATTCCAGAGTAGAGAACCCACGACAAATCAATTCAGCAACAACTGCACTTGGAAGTTTTTACACATCACATTCAAAAACTGATAGATCAATGAGCCAGATAAAAACAAGAATATAGACCTTAATTATGCAATTAGGAAGCTTAGACTATATGTCTAATTTTATGTAGAGACTCAGCAACGCATTACTTTATACAGTACATATGAAATGTTCACAACAAAATTATTATGTATTAGGCTACCACGGAGGCCATGATTATTGGTCTACCATCAACAAAAAAGATGAAACAGATAAGCTCATTCTATCTCAATGCAATAAATATATAAATCAAGAGCATTCACGTAGTAAAAACATCCCCTATATCTGCAAACAAAATAACATTTAACTAATTAGCTTTCAGGTTAAAGATAAAAGCTTGGCTCCCCCTTTATTCTTTGGAAAGTAAGCTTTGAAGGTTGGCCCTGGTGCCTGGGAGAGATTTTCTCAGCTCTCTTCCTCTTCCCTATGTCCTTGAAAAACTGTTATCTTGCATGTTGGGGATACCTCATAAGCTCCATTGACTCTCACTTTTTTCTCTGCTGCTGCCTTCAATCATCCCTTGCTGATTGACGCCTTGCAATCAGAAAGACCCCTGGCACCTAAGGCCATCTCTCTCAGGTCTTGTGCTCTGCACCATCTTCTGCACGTGGTGGAAGGTCAAATGGGAAGTAGAGAATGGGTGAGTGTAGTATGGAGCTATGACTTGAACTCCTTGAAATTCTAGCCATTGACCCAGCCCAGGGATAATTAAAGAGTTGTTAAAAATGTGGCTAATTTCTCCATACCTCTTACAACAGCAGATTCTGCTTTTGTATAGCTGCTTTGCCAAGACTGAAAGCAATTCTCTTCCCAGAGATGTCTAGTCACTTTCTGGAATTCAGCATATTTAGATTTCTCTGTGTCCTGAGCTCTCCAATGGGTTTAAAAAATATTATGGTTTTGTGGTTCACTTGGCTTGTTTTTATTTTATTAAAGGAGATGTGATAGTCTACTGAGACTTTGTGTGCTCTAAACACTAGAACCCTAAACATCATTCATAAACTGCATGATGACATTAATAATATGACTATAATTTAATGACTGTATTGCTAACAGAGAATGTTATCTGAATTCTGAAACCAGCTATTGCTTTTAACTGTTTAAACTTGGAAGTGTTTTTTCCACCTGAGGTCCACTTAGAGTTTGTATCCAGTTATTTCCAACACATCATTCCATTCAATCATGCCTTACACTCATTCAGAGACAAATTCCACTGGGCATCTGTCTTTGCATGTGCACCCACTCATTATGGCTATGTTTAGATCCATGATTAAACAGAATGGCCTCTGTCCTCCTGCTTATCCCATCCCCATGTCCTCCTTCAGGGAAAACTGTTTAATGTAAACTCATTGTCCCTTAACTTACACTTCTTTCTAGAATACTTTCTCCTTGCCTCTTAAGTTACCTTGGATATAACTCTCCCCACTAAATAACAACTTTCTTTGCAGTTTTTGAAGTAAGGATTGTTTATTTGTGCTATTTCCTATGAGAACTATTTCAGGTGGTAGTTGAACACCATTTTTCTTGTTCAAAATTAATCCTTCTCAAACATGACATTTTCATTTTAGAAAAACAGATCATTTGGAGCTCATGCATTCCAGGTTTATACAGCTCTACATTCTTTTGGAACCAATTCATGTTTTCCCATCTTTGTTACAGTTGGAAATTATGTAATGTCTGCATATATGTGGACTTCTCAACAGAGAGACCACATACTGTTCCCCTGATTCCTCTAAGCCAATGTTTTTTACCTCCATTCCCTTAGTCTTGTTCTGTAACCATAACCTGCAATTTGTCATACTCCTGAACAGCTCTACCTCTGAATTGATTAAACATTGAGATTTCTGACAGCAGAGCTTCCAGCTCTAAGTCCCATATTGTTTTACCTTCAATGAATTAATTGCTTTCCCATTCTATCCCTATTTATTCTCAATTATTTTCTGTTTTTACCCCTCCCCCATAACCTAAAAAGTCCACATAATATAACACTTTAATCACTTTCTCAAGATCCCCCTTAAATTGAACACTTCTACATTATTTTCTTTTATAGTGCCTTACATTTCGTTTGTGAAAAACACCAATTTGAATTAGGTAAATGCTTATATTTCAATCACCTTACAAAAACTGATAATAAATGTCACACTGTAGAATGTTGTTTATAAACAGTTTTTACAAAAGATATTAAGCTACATTTTGCCTTGACATCAGGTGTTTCATATTAAATGAAACGATTTGATTCATTATTTTTATCTTGATCCTATATTCTTCACATTGAGGAGAAAGGATTTATAAAGATTGAACAGGTTTATTTTTAAAGTAATAAAGAGCAAAGCACCCTGAATTTGCTATATGAATTACAAACAGGAATATTAAAATAAATAAAATACTGAATTTTAAATTTTATGGCTTATTTTTGATTTGGAAATGACAGCATGACTGAACACCTATAGTGCATTGGAAGTCAAACATTGTCAAAAGACTGAATTTTGCACCACTCTGAAATGAACGGTACATCATTCTTGATCTGCATGCTTGGATTGCTTATGTTTTTATATTTAACTTGAGTGATTTTAAGAAAGATTTAATGTATGAGATTAAAGAAATGTTCATGAGATTTGAAATGGCACTCCTTAACCATAGCCAGTATTATGGGACTGATAAAAAGCTGCTGTGTCACAACTTGCTGCTGGAAATAAAATGATAGTTCACAGTAAACCTGTTCTTCAATTAATCATTGAAAAGAAGGTAAAATGTTTATAAGCAAAACATTTCAGAAACTCAAGGCAGTTAGATGTGGTAATAAATGAGACAGACAAATGAGTTTTTAGGATATTATTCTTCACAGTGTCTCATGATTTCAGTCTTGAATAATCGAGGGCCACAATTTAAGAAGTACCTTACACCTTTGGTGGTGTCTATAATTTTAAAACTCTTAATGGCCATTAAAGATCCAGCTAAAATATGTACAGGAACACCAGATAGAAAATGCTATCACCAGGAATTCAAATTTTACATTTGGTAGTCCCCACCAAATCTTTACACATCATCACATTTTTCAACCAAGGGCACTGTATTAGTTTGTCTTCACACTGCTATAAAAACCTACCTTAGAGTGGGTAATTTATTAAAAAAATAAGTTCAATTGACTCACAGTTCTGCATGGCTGGGAGGCCTCAAAAAACCTAAAATCATGGCAGAAGGCAAAGGGGAAGCAAGGCATGTCTTACATGGTGGCAAGAGATAGAGCATGAGGAAGAAGCAAGCAACTTCTTCACAAGGTGGCAGGAGAGAAAGAAAGAAGGAGGAAGAGTCACAGTTTTAAACTATCAGATCTCGTGAGAACTCACTCACTATCATGAGAACAGCATGGGTGAAACCGCCCACATAGTCTAATCACCTTCTACCAGGTCCCTCCCTCAACACCTGGGGATAACAATTTCAGAAGACATTTGGGTGGGGACACAGAACCAAACCATATGATGTGCTAAAAGTAAATGAATTTGCACAAAAGAAATTATATATATAATATTAATATATAATTAATATATAATAATTATATAAATATATTATATATTGTATATAATATATAAATAAATAATATAAATTTATTACATATTATGTATAAATATATAATATATAATATAATGATTGTATAATATATTATATATAAATATTATATATTATACATTTATATTATATTATATATTATATATATATTTGACCATATATATATGGTCAAAACTTGTTTAGAAGCCAGAAAAACTGAGGTTTAAAGATGAATAGGAAAAAATCTGTGACCTGTGACTACCAAAGCACTGTCCTGTTTTGAACATTGGGGTAGATAGTCTATAAGACTTTTTTTAGTATTCAACATAATTTTATCAGAGTTTCTAGAACTGGTAGTAATAGCATTGCAGTAGAGATTTCAGCATATGTTTTCATTTTTTTTTTCCTGGAGTACGCAAGCACATTCATTACTGTTTAGCTTATTGTAGTATCTTTATGCATGGAAATACTACTTTGCATTCTCCATGACTACAATTGCATTGGTTATCTAATGCACTGTAACAAATTATCCTAAAATGCTGGCTCTTAAAGCAACAGGCATTTATTATCTCATAATTTCTGCATGTCTAGCATCCAGGGACAACTTAGTTGAGACCTCTGGCTCGGGTGTGCAATCAAAGTATTGGCTGGGACTGTAGTAATTTTAGCACTCAGTGGTGGGTGGATCAGCTTCCAAACTTACTCATGTAGTTTTTGATAACATTCAGTTTCTCCAGGTTGTTGAACTAAGGGCCTCTGTTACTTGTTGGCTCTTGGACAGAGACTGAACTCTTCCTACATGGACTTAGTGAAAAAGAGCACAAGGACATAAATATCAGGAAATAAAGATCATGGGAAACCATTTCGGAAGTTGAATACTGCAATCACCCCACTCAAGTCTATAATTGAGAGAAGAAAGCAAAGAGCATAATATTTGTCATAATTGTACAAAGTACTGTTTTCTGCATGGAAAAAAGGCCAAAAAACATCCAATTCAAAAAATCAATAAATAACTAATACATATAAAAGTCAAAAATAGCAATTTAAGCTTCAAGGTGAGTATCTCCAAAATAATGCCCTGAATACTCTGATTAACACATTCACTATAAATTCAGCCAATGGCCATAGTGTCTGAAGTGAGAATTGTAAATAATGATGAATATGGCTACATTGTGTCCAAGAAATCTGACTCAATTTTTGAAATGCATCCATCAATTATCTTTAATTTAGACGTACATCATATAGTCTTTGTATCCCTTATAGTACCTTATACATTATAGATGCTCAATAAACATTCATTATGGGAAAAAATTACTGCCCAGTGATTATCTGTTTCAGGCATTCAAATTTGGTGAAACGTAGGCACAAATTTGCGAATTTACAGATTAATGAGGAGGCAAGATGTATGTAACTGAAAACACGCACAGTATCAAGTCATTCCAAAAGTAGTTGTCAATGTAAGAAGTTAAATGTTTTTAATAATGCGAGGTAGGATGCAGTCCTGGGATTGAGTAGATCAAAACTCAAGGAAAATAATATTGTAAAGTGAGTGGTTAGTATTATTTAATTAATTATACTTCTATCAAATAAATAGATATTTTTGGTGGGATCACTTTAACATTCAACTAAAATAATGCAACTTATTACTTTAAATAGCTATACACAGCCAAAAATATTTGGTAAGAAGTGACAATCCAAAAAATATGAAAATACATGCATATAAACATGGATACACAAACACATGCATAAAGGCATGAGTTAATGTGTGATTGATGAAAATAGTGAATTAGTGAAAAATAAAAGTGAAGCCAATTCCATTTAGATAAACCAGAGTAAATATAAATTCAGAAAAATGTAGAGGATCTCTGGTTTTGGCAGGCTTAAAAACAATGCATTCTATTTTTTAAAAAATCATTTCTATTTCTTCCAATTCTACTAATGCACATGCCTCACTTTTCTATAGACAAAGTCATACCAGTTAAATGTAACAAAAATAAGTAATAAATAGGATCAATAAAGGAACAGTCCAATATTTTTTTTTGCACTGCTTGAAAGTTTCACAAGAAATATATACCTCTCATGATAGAAATTAAGGAATGTCTTTTATAATGTATTTTGTCAATCAGGATTTTTCTTTCATATGCATATGTCTTTTATATATAGTCTTATACTTGTTTTCACTCCACACCATATATTCCATATAGCTTAATTTCACACCTTCAATGTTGAAAAGTTCTAATCAAAGATAACTTTTTACTCTGTTAAAAAGGTTAAAATATTCTGTATATTTCTTATTTCTTCTTATATTTTCAAGTTGTTAGCTATTCACAGTGATTCCTATGTCAGCCAGAAAGGGCAAACTTCAGCTGTGAGTTACGATCTTCTGATTTCTGACAGGCTCTGTTTATCCACAAAAGGACTGTTTTTTACATATTCAGTATGCACACACAAACTGTCTTACTGTGTCTCCTGAAATGCTAACCTCATCAAGAAGTGATTGACTCTACTGTCTCTCCGTCAAGATAGAAAGTTTTCGTTGCTCCCTTTGGTCTTGCACTTGCTCTTGTATTTGCAAACGTTGTATGTGACTTTCTACTAAAGAAAATTAATTTAACATGATATATTTTAATGTTTAGAGTCCAATAGAGAGACAGACATGTTATAAAACTGGAAATATATTTTAGCACAACTGCCTGAATCTTGATTCTATCATTTACTAATGACATAACTTTAGGTAAGCGTTTGAAAAAACTATATTTTAAATGATGGCCAAATTAATATCACCCAAGAATTTAATTATATGGAAGAATTGAGGCAGAACAGATTAATAATCAAAGTTGCAAAATAATCAGCAAGTTTTCATAAATAATCGCCAATGTAAGAATTAAGAGAAATCTTACAAATGTGTTAATCAAATATTAATATTTAAGCAAAAAGCAAAACACCAACCAGCTCTAGGCAATAATATAATGCAGTGACTATAAATTGTTTTTCACCCAAATTATGGGAATTCAATGTATTTGTTTATGCACAGACACATTAGAAGTCATGTGCCTTTTTGAACTCTTTTGCTCATGGACCACTTTTTAAAGTACTAAATCATAACTTTCAGTCATGAGTTAATATTTATGCATGCCAACTAACTTTAGTAACTATAATAGTCAATGAGCTTTGCTTATATATACAAATTAAAACATGTGGAATTTTATATAATTGCCCCATTAAAACCAACCAAAAACTCTTGCATTTTAAAAGTAGTTTTTAACTAAGCAGAGTTTACTTTAGTCTGCTTATGTGGTATAGAGCATATGTTGGGAATTTTTCTTTTTAACAAGTTACTAGATTTGCATTCACAAGTTAAATCTCTATCTACAGAAACTTATCATATGTGAGATTTGAGTCAGTTTCTTTTACTCGTGTTAGTGAAATGAATCATCTCTTAAATCTTCTATAAAAATTTCCTCAGAGTGAGTTTAAAGGAGCACTAGTTTTTACCTGAATTCCGGCAGGAAGTAAAAGTGGATATCTAATTCAATTAGTAGGGGAAACACTGGGTTACAAACCAATTACAACTTATTTATTTCTTAGTTATTTTATTTTATTTTACTTTAGTTTATTTATTTATTTATTGAGCTGTAGTCTCGCTGTGTTGCTCAAGCTGGAGGGAAGTGGTGTCATCTCCACTCACTGCAAACTCCACCTCCTGGGTTCAAGTGATTCTTCTGGCTCAGTCTCCCGAGTACCTGGGATTATAGACACATGATACCATGCCTGACTAATTTTTGAATTTTTAGTAGAGATGGGGTTTCACCATGTTGGCCAGGCTGGTCTGGAACTCCTGAAGTCAAATGATCTGCCCACCTTGGCCTCCCAAAGTGCTGGGATTACATGCGTGAGCCACTGCACTTGGCCTAACTACAATTTAAAATATTATGTATATATTATATATAAAAATATTACATAGTAGTATATATTATATAATACATTGTGTAATATATATTAGTATATCATACATTTATATAACATAAATAATTTATATAATATATATGTCTCTAATAAGATAGCAAAGGCACAGAATTTTCCAAATATATTTGGTCATATGATCTCATTTCCAAAGGGACTATTATGAATCTAGAATAGTACTGTCCAATGGGCATTTCTATAGTAAATGGAAAGTTCCATATATGTTCTGTCCAAAATCCAAAAGGGTAACTACTAGTCAGAAATGGCTATTGAGTATTTGAAACATGACTAGTGTAACTGAGAAACTGAATTTTAATGTTATTAAATTTTAAATAGCTCCTGGTGGGTAGAGGTTACTTTATTGGACAATTCAGGTCTGTATTCCCAAAACACATTGGATATATGCTGTTCCATCATTCCATTTTATCAGTAATTTGGTTAGATGGCAAGTACCCCTAGGGCACATCAACCAGGAATGTGATGATTGCAGAGATTTCCATGGAACATGACTTGGGAAAGTCTGTGTGACTTGTTCTCAGCAGCATTAATGAGGGCACTAATGGTAAGGCCCAGGGGAGATGTCTCCAGTAATAGAAAAGGGCCAAGAATCAGCAGTGGATGTTGGGTGACGCCAAAGGCAACTATACATTTTAAATTTATTATTTATTTCAGCTCTCTGATAAGCACCCCTAATTTATTGATCCTCTTAGTGTTTATAATAAAGGTAGAACAGCCATGAATAAGGTAACATGAATTGGTACACTCATGCCACATAGCTTCTTTTCATAAACAAGCCCAGAATTGTGGCATAGAATGAAACAGGCATAGAATGAAAATGTATTTCCTTGAAATGACACTAAATTATCATTATGTTTATGATAACACATGCAAGCATATATGATTATGACATTACGCTAAGTGAAATAAACCAGACACAAAGACACAAATATTGCATGACCTTCCTTATATATGGAATCTAAGAATGTCACATTCATAGAATTAGAGAGTAGGATGATGTTGACTAGAGGCTGGGGGCTGCAGGGAAGTAGATTGGAAAAGGAGAATTGTTGGTATAAAATGTATAAATGTTCAGTTAGACATGAAAAATTGGTTCAGGTGATCTATTGCACAGCACGGTGACTCTAGTTAAAGATAATATATATTTCAAAATTGCTAAAGTAGTGAATTTTTAATATTCTCTACACAAATAAATGATAAATAGTCGAGGTGATGGATATGGTAACTAGCCTGATATGACTATTCCAAAATGTACAAAATGTAAACATGTATCAAAGCATCATATTTACCCCATACATATATATACACACACACACATATACATATTATTTTTCAATTTAAAACAAAATGTAAAATGATTTCTGATTTGTTAGGTTTTATTTTATATCTTCATTTCTAGTCATATTTTTGACTAGAAATTCTTTTATGTTAAATAATTTATCTACTCTAAGTTTTCACCTAAAGTATTAAGTAATAACTTTCACAGTTTTTTTCTGGTTTTATTGATGTTCATGTCCTTATTAACTTTATTTTTATCTTTTTATTTCTTATAAAAACTGTGTGTTACTTTAGTGTAAACCTCACTTGTATCCAATTCTTAAAAAAAAGGTGTATTTTTATGGCATAACAGGGGTAGGTTTATTTCTGCGTGAGTGGAATAGACTGTGGTTGCTTTTCTTTGTTAGCCATTTCTGTATCTTTCAATTTAGAGAGATGCACTATTTTGCTCTTAAGTCTTTCCTTGTATCAGTTTGATTCACTCATCCCTCCCATCTGGTCCTCTTATTTCGCTTAACCTAGTGCTACTGACTGCTCAAATAAATTTATATCTGTTAACTATTTTTTTAAGAGTAAGTTTATGCCTTTTGGGAACATGAACTTGTTTCATCTCTTTTTCATTTTGAAGAACTTGAATCATTATCTTACTCTTCGTTCTTTGTGTGTTTCTATTAAAGTTTTGCATTTATAAATAAATGGGAACCTCAAAGGATTTCCCCAAATTTCCCTGATAATGTTCAGACTTGTTCACTGAAGTTTTAACTAACTATGGGTCCACCCATTTTGTGTGTGTATTTGCTGATAAATTTGGTCTCTGGAGTTAATATTAGTTATCACCTTTCATTTCCCAGCACTCCATTGAAGAAGTTCTTTTGTTTACTTTGACGTTATTGGTAATTAACATTGTGAGCCTATGTTGTAGTGCTTTATTAAAGACTCAGGCTTGTGGAAAAAAATGTCTATTTAGGTCATTTGCTCATTGTTTTATCAGGTTACTTTTTAATTTATTTGCTATTGAGTTGTATGAGCTCCTTATACATTTTGAATAGTAGCCTCTTATCATTTCCATGGTTTACAAATATTTTCTCCCAGTCCATAAGATGACTTCTCATTTTGTTTATTTTTCTCTTTGCTTACACATGGAATCTGTAAAAGGCAAATACATTGAAACACAGAGTAGAACTGTGATTACCAGGAGCAGAGAGGTGGGGGAAATGGGGAGATGTTTGTCAAAGTGTACAAAATTGCAGTTATAGAGTATGGGTAAGTCTGGAAATCAAATGTACAGCATGATGACTGCAGTTAATAATACTCTATTGTATACTGGAAATTTGCTAAAAGAGTAGATTTTAGAAGCTTTTACCATACACACAAAAGACAAAAAAGATAATTATGGGAGGACATGGATATGTTAATTTTCTTGACTGTAGTAATCATTTCATGTATCTGTATATCAAAACATCATGTTGTACACCTTAAATATATACAATTATTTAAAAGATATAGGTTTTTAAATTTGCTATATGTGATAGGCAGAATAATGCTACTCTCACCCTCTAATAGATGTCCACGTCCTAATCCCCAAAACCAGAGAATATGCTACTTTGCACAACAAAAAGTACTTGGCACATGGGACCAAATTATTGATCTTGAGATGTGGATATTTTCATGGATTATCTGGGTAGGCCTAATATAATTACAATGGTCCTTGCAAAAAGAAGGCAATGCGACCACAAAAGCAGTAATTGGAGTGACGCAGCCATAAGAAATGCAGCCACCGGGAGCTGGAAGAAGCAAGGATGGGATTGTGACCTAGAGCCTCCAGAAGGAAACAATCTTGCTGACACCTTGACTTTAGCCCAGCAAAACTGATGTTGCACTCCTACCCTCCAGGACTGTAAGACAATGAATCTGTATTGTATGAAGCCATCAAGTCAAGTGGTAATATTTTTTACAGCAGTATTAGGAATCTATTATACTGTCTTTGTTGGTCTACATTATTTGGGGCGAAAAGTGTTTTGGTAGGTTCACAAAAATAGGAATAAATAAGATATAGAATATAGTTAGTAAATGTATTTCAGAAATTAAAATAATCTTTCACTATTTCTTAAATTATTTTCATCATCTTTCTATTTATTTTTTCCTCCTTTGGGACTTTTATTATCTACATTTTTGCACTTTTACTTCTATTCTTGATATATCCCAGATTTTTTTATTATATAACCTGCATCTTAATATTCTCTTTCTGGATTTTGTTGCAAGTATGATGAAATCTCTCTATCCAGGCTAACATTCCTAACAAGAAAAGTTGGGGGGAAAACAGATGATTTACGAAAAGAAAAAAAAAAATGTTTTGAAGACATCAAAAAGCTGTAAAAGCAAACAGCAGTCGAAGATCCAAAATCCCAGAGAGAAAGGAACTCTTCTGGACAGCATTCCATCTTAACATCTTAGGAACAGACAGGATTCAGAGAAGGTAGTTTTTCTTAATAATGATGCTGAAGACTTGGAATTTGGAAGAATTCTCAGAAGAAGATAGACTGCTAGACTGCTCGCTGAACTGGTCTTCACGGGAACTCAGTGAGTAGTTTGGGCTTTTGCTAACATCTCTTCTTAAAGGATAAGCCAAAACAGTAGACTGGCAAGCAAACATCTTCAAAAGGTCTTCTCCAATTGATCTCTAACCATCTTTCACCACCTTTGCACTAGGAATCTTTCATCCACTTTCTGAAGACATCAAGGTTTAAGTCAGGCTTCATGCTGCAAACGGGATTTTGATTTTGAATTATTTTTGTTTTTATTAAATTTTTTTTAGAGATGGGATCTCACTCTGTCACCTAGGCTGGAGTTCAGTGGCATGATTATAGCTCACTGCAGCCTCAAATTCCTGGCACAAGTGATCCTCCCATCTCAGCCTCCCAAGTAGCTGGTAGTACAGATATGCATCTCAAGCCTGGCTTATTTTATTTAATTTATTATTTTCGGTTTTTTAAAATTATTTTTTATTTACAGAGATAACATCTCACTATGTTGACCAGGCTAAGTCTCAAACCCTGACCTCAAGCTATCCTCCCACTTCAGTAATCCAAATTGCTGGGATTACAGGCATTAGCAACCACCTCTGACTGGATTTTTATTTTCTATTGTTGTCGTCATTATTTTCTTTTACCATATGTTTCTTGTTTTGTAAATCACATAGAAATTACAAGAAGTTGTAATATATTTTGGAGAGTGGAAGTGAACAATCTCTTTAAACGTTTGAGCTTACTGAGTGACAGAGAGCAAGAGCTAGAGAGAGAGAGAGAGAGAGAGAATGAGATTGTTGTCTTCTACATTGTCCAATTTTGTACTGTTTCCAAGTTAAAAGGCAAAATTATTCTCTAAATTATTTTTTATGTTTTCAAGAGACTGTAATCATAAATATTGGTGAAATTATAGGGAGATAACTCAGGAATAAGAATATAGACTGCACAAGATAGAAAGGTACGATGGGTGCCTTTTTTTTGTGACTTCTAGATCCATTCTCTTCCTCTCAGTGAGCAGAACAATGACACTTAACATAAATGTATAATAGCTTTAATGAGGAAAATAAATAGAAAAATCGGTGTTTTTCTTCTTTAAGCACACATTTGTTTTACTCAAGTGTAGCATATGGTATGTTAAACATTAGTTTTTGGGGTTTTGTTTTTAGCAGCACATTCCCAGCAACGTTTCTAACATGTGGTAATGCATTTTAATTCTTATGTGCCAGTTTACAACTATGTCAGCTTCTGTTGTGTGTAAACGGTATGATCAGCGTCAGGTAAGGGTGTAGCTGTTTATCGTTCTCTAGGGAAAAATAGAGGCTACTATGAAGTTGAGTAAAAAGGGGCATATTACTTTTTTAATATAGAAAAAATATAATTTGTAATTTCTCACTGTAGTGTGTATAAATCTAAAGCATGCATGCCAGCAAAATAAAATGTCTTATGCCATGAGAAAATTAAATTAGTGAATAATCAAACTTTCCTCATATAAAACAACATGAAAACAATGCTTATAGAAAATGTGTGTATTTATAATGCTCATTTTGTTGCTGTGGTTTTGGTCCCTTGCAATATATTTGTTTTCCTAGGACTAACACCTGAAGGCATTTCTGGAGGTCATTACATCCATTTCTCTGACTTAGAAAAGGTTTGAAACAACCCAAACAAACCAATTAATCACACAGCCTGAGTCTCATCTCTCACATTGGGGGAGTACTAGTGTTGAAAATAACTGCTACAAGGCCTTTCAAGAATGATTCCATATAAAATAGAACACCAAAATGCCATCAGTGTCTATTCACAGGTCCTCAGTTGTGGAGCCCCTCGGACATTATAATGTTCCATATTTTTTGTAAGTATTTCATTTTGATATTGTCATACTTAAGCCAATTTGAGGACTAGTGATGTGAAGTAAACATTTTTAGGCAGTCCTATAATCACTGATCATGGAATATAACATCTCCTTAGTGCTGGCAAGAGAAGTGAAATGGGAGAGGGTGCAGCTAACAGAGATGTGATAAAAGGGTGTGCAGGACTTTGAATCTGCTAACCATAGCCTGCCCTGCTTCAAACTCACCCCTGCCTTCCTGCCTCAGCTTTCAGATTTTTTTAATAATAAAAGAGTAAGAAAATACAATCTTACATTCTGCTGCAATTAAATCAAATTGCGTGTGGTTTCACACCAAAAGTTAAATGTTAAAGAGTGATAGATTGTTAATAGCATGCAATGTTTGGATTTCTTGCCCTTGAAAATCTGCAGCATGAATTTGACGACCCTGCGTTTATCCCATGATAAGGAGACTTCATAGGCATTGTAAGATTCTGAAATTCAGGCACTCTGGGGTTCACATATCTCCATGGTTTAATGTTTAAGAAACATGAAGTAGAAAGAGAAAGGGGAATTAGAAACTTCCTCTCTCCGATTGCCATAACCTTTTCCCTACCTTGTCAGATAGTGCCTGGGGCAAGCCTAAAGTTAAGATAGCCCACATGTTATCTTTGTCCTAGAGATTTTGTCTCCATGTCTTGCCTTGCAAGAAGCTATCTTTTTCTCATCTTTCTTTGACTTTATTACAGTAATTATTATTCCTTTTTTAGTTTAAAAGTATCTACATAGATATTTCTAAATTAATTATATAAGTTTTGGCAAAATAACTGAAACTGGGAAGAAAAAACAATTCAAATACTTTAGAAAATAATGTTTTTTTCCAATAACAATTTTAAAGTATATAATTTGACCTTTATAAAGCACATTGTAAGGAAAACACACATATAAGAGTTGTCAAAATGATGCTCAGAGGAAAAAAGTGGGAGACAATTTTGCATAGGGATCTGTGATGATTAATCATTAGGTAGGTGACCAAAATTGACCCCTGTCTTCAACAGGTCTTTTCCCATGTCTCCTACCTACAACTGTGACTACACGTAGGATTTCTTTTAGAACTTTAAGCAGAGAGTAGTTATTTCTAGGTAGAGAAAACAAACTTATAAATACAAGGCAATTAAAAAGAAATCATGTTTTTCTTCTACTTAGAATGCTAGAAGACAATTATTTTCCGTGATACAAAAGTTTGTTTCACATATATCATCTGCAGTACTGAGAGAGAAAGAGAATTTGAGTAAAACCCAAATACTGGGAATTTGGTAATACTTAGCCATCATTTCATAAAACACGGACCTTTTTCTTAAGCCCTTTTTTCCTCTATTATGGTTTATAAGCATATATGCATGTGTGCATACAGATACATGTGTGGATATGCGTGTGTGTGTGTGTGTGTGCTTATATACATAAACGGTAGGCAACCATCACAAGCTAAATAATCCAGAAGACAGAAAGCTAATATAATTTTCATTCCTGTCTATAATTTATATTTTTATGGGCAAAGAAGAACTGTTCACATAAATAACTGTATGATAATATGAAATATATATTTGAAATATATATATTTATTATTTATTTTTATGGCTATATTATAGTTGTACATATTTATGGAGTACATGTGATATTTTGATACAAGCATACAATATGTATTCAAATATGGGTAATTGGCATGCCCATCAATTCACATTTATCATTTCTTTGTGTTGGGAACATCTCAGATGTATCTTCTAGTTATTTTGAAATAAACAGTAAATTATTAAGTATAGTCACCCTATTGTGCTACTGAACACTAGATCTTATTTTTTCTACCAGCTGTATTTTTGTACCATAATCAAGTCAATCTTCATCCCCCTTTCCCAATAATTTTCCATCTCTATAACCACTATTTTATTCACTATGTCCATGACATCAATAATTTTTAGCTCCAACATATGAGTGAGAACTTGCTATATTTATCTTTTTGTGCCAAGCTTACACTAAAAATAATGTCCTCCAGTTTCATCCATGTTGCTGCACATGATTGGATTTCATTCATTTTCATGGCTGGATAATATTCTGCTGTGTATATATACCACATTTCCTTATGCACTCATCTACTTGTTTACCATTAGATTGATTTCATACCTAGACTACTGTGGAAAATGCTGCAACAGTTGTAGGAGTGAAGACATGTTTTTGATACACTGATTTCCTTTCTTTTGGATCTATATCCAGCAATGGAATAGATGGGTCAAATAGTATTTATATTTTTGGTTTGGGGAAACTCCATACTGTTTTTCATATTGGCTGTACTAATTTACATTCCCAGTAAGTGTCTAGGAGCAATTATCTTTCTCCACATCCTTGCCAGCATTTGTTATTTCTGTCTTTTTGATGATAGCCATTTTTATGGAGGTGATATGATATCTCACTGTAGTTTTGATTTGCATTCCCTGATGATTAGTGAATTGATCATTTTTTTCATATACTTGTTGGCCATTTGTATGTCTTCTTTTTAGAAATGAACTTGATATTTATGTATAATGGAAAACATTTTCTAGAGCCAAAAAAGGGTCGAAATTTACTCTGGAAAAAATACTATTGTGTTATACATTCAATTGAGTTCCATTCCCCAAATTCATATGTAGAAGTTCTAACTCCCTACTTCTTAGAATGTGAGTTTATTTGGAGTTATGGGCTTTAAAGTGATAATTAAGGTTAAATGAGGTCACTGGTGCGGCCCTTAATCCATTATAACAGATACTCTTATATGGATAGGAGATTAGGACAGACATTGACAGAAGAAACACCATGTGAATACACCTGTAAAATTGGCCCTCAATGTAAACTCAAGAAGAGACACCTTCAGAAGAAACTTACCCTGCCTATACCTTCAGCCTTGGGCTTCTAGCATTCATAACTAATATAATACATTCCTGTTGCTTGAGCCACTTGGTGCATGGTGCTTTGTTATGGCAACTACAATAAATGACAGAAATGCATATTAAATATCAGATAAACAGATAAACATGCTGCCATTTGTACATGTAAATGAAGAACATTTTCATTGTTTACATTTAAGAATAAAGGATACATTAAAAATTATCCCAGTAAAAATATCATTAAGAGTACATATATTAGACCACACTCAGAGTTCCCTTTTTGTACTTCTTTTCTTTTCTTGCTTATAAAATCCAGAAAGCAATAAAAAACAATTGTATTTGTTTTTCCATTTTTAAGAAAAAGCAACTATTTCCATGTCATTTTCATAGCTGTTAAGCCTTAGCTATTGGGCCAAAGTTAGGTCTTTTCTAGATCTGGCAAAAATAGTAGTATTTCTTCACATTTCAAAATAAATAATTTATATAGTGCTTTCTTTGGATAATTCCCTGTAATTATTTTTTTTTAGATCACATTTTTCCTACTATGGCCCCTTATCTGAGCAAACATGCAAACTTGTCTTTAAACCACTCCGTCACTATCTATCTTTTACCCTACTTTATTTTCTCTATATGGAAAAACTCTACAAAAAAGTACCCCTTCTGACATGTATACCTACATGTTTACATGTGTTTTTACCAATACATGCATGCACACACTCACGTACATTTCAGGAGAGTGGGTTTTGTTTTATTCATGTCATATATTATATGCTAGATATTTATTTAATGTCATTGTTATTTAATCTATTAGATTGAAAGGGAAAGAGTCTGTCATTCACTTTTAGTTACTCATCTTTCCATAGGTACAGCAAAGTCAAGAGGTTTTTGGCCTTGCTCTTTGATGAAATGCATAAATACATCCCAGTCTCCTCCAAAAAAGTTGGAAAGGCTAAAACATTTTCTGTAGGATTTTGCCCTGATTCTTAGAGATTCCAGAGCTTGAGAATTTGGTGATCTGAATTTGTATAGGCTCTTCTGAGACCCCATTCCACTTCTTGTTCCTGCATGAAAAATGCTGTCATTGTCTTTTATCTTAATTACCAGATGTATTCTTTCCAAATAATGGAAACAAAGAAAAAGCATAAGCAAATAAAATCTAGACCCAGAAAAATAACATGGGCATTCTTAGATTTGATTTTTTTAAAAGCATAATTTTTCAACTCTTTGTCTTGCTCCCACTCCCACCATGTGATATGCCTGTTCTCATTTTACCTTTCATCATGATTAAAAGCTTCCAGAGGCCTTGCCTGAGTCCTAGCAGATGGTGGTGTCATGCTTGTATAGCCTGAAGAACCATGAGCCAATAAACTTTTTGTATTTATAAATTCCCAAGTCTCGGGTATTCAATTACTTGCAATGCATGAATGGCCTCACACAGAAAATTTGTACCAGAGTGGGGCATTACACTAAAGATACCTGAAAATGTGGAAGCAACTTTTAAACTGGGTAATAGGCAGAGGCTGGAAGAGTTGGGAGGGTTCAGAAGAAGATAGGAGGATGAGGGAATATTTGGAGCTTTTTAGAAACTAGTTAAATGGTTGTGACCAAAAAGTTGATAGTGATATGAACAGAGAAGTCCAAGCTGAGGAGGTCACAGGTGAAAGTTAGAACCTTACTGGGAACTAGAGCAAAAGTTATGTGTATTATATCTTAATAAATAACCTGGCTTCATTGTGTTTATGCCTAGAAAACTGTGGAAGATTGAACTAAAGAATAATAATTTAGAGCATCTGGAGGAAAAAATTTCTAAGCAGCAAAGCATTCAAGGTATAACCTGGGTGCTTCTAACCATCTATACTCAGATGCAGGAGCAAAGAAATAAAGTATAAATTTATATTTAAAGGGGAAGCAGAGCATAAAAGTTTCGAAAATTTGCAAAATAGCCATGTGGCAGAGAAATAAAAGCCTTTTTCAGGAGAATAATTTAAGAAGGCTGTGGAGCAACCACTTGCCAGAGAGATTTGCATAACTAAAAAAGAGCCAAGTGCTAATAGCCAAGACAACCAGGAAAAGGCCTCAAAGGCATTTCAGAGATCTGTGTGGCATCCCCTCCCATCAGAGGCCTGGAGGCCCAGGAGGAAAAAGTGGTTTCAGGGGCTGAATCCTGAAAATCCACAGGGACAGAGCCTTTTAAGGCCTTGGGAGCTCACTCCTTGTACCAGTATACACTGGGTGTGAGACATAGAGTCAAAGGAGATTATTTTGGATCTTTACAGTTTAATGACTGTCTTGCTGGGTTTGGGACTTGCATGCAGCCTATAAACCCTTTCTTTTGGCTGATTTCTCCCTTTTAGAAGAATGTTTACCCTATTCCTGTACCCCTATTGTACCTTGGTAATAAAGAAATTGTTTCAACTTTAAAGGCTTATAAGTGGAAAGAACTTATCTCTAGATGAAACTTTGGACTTGGGACTTTAGACTTTTAACTGATGCTGAAAGGAACTGAAAATTTTGTGGGATGATTGGCAGGGGATAATTGTATTTTGCAATGTGAGAACATGAGATTTGAGAGGCCAGGGACTGAATGATATAGTTTAAATAGTGTCCCCTCCAAATCTCATGTTAAATTGTAATCCCCAATGTTAGAGGTAGGCCTGGTGGGAGGCCAGATCCCTCATGGCTTGGTGTTGTCCTCCTGATAGTGAATAAGCTCTTGTGAGATCTGATTGTTTAAAATGTGTGACACATCCATCTCCCCACTCTCTATTGGTCCTGCTCTGGTCATGTGACATGCCTTCTCCTGTTTGGTCTTCTGCTAGGAATAAAAGCTCCCTGAGGCCCCCCAGAAGCTATGCAGATGCTTCTACCATGCTTGTACAGCATGTAGAACCATAAACCAAGCAAAACTTTTTTCTTTGAAAATGAAAAAAACAAGTACATTTTCCAAATTAGTGTTAAAATGTTAATATAATCGGATTATACAATATTTAACATAACCTCTTCTTAATATAATCTGATTCCCAAATTACAGAGAGGAGTCTTCCTATAAATACATACATATTTGTTCACTTTCCTGCTTAAAAATTCCTCGGTGACTCTCATTGGTCTTCGGAAAGTCCACATTTGTAACATTCCTTGCAGGAACCTTTCTAGCAAGGACTTATTTAAAAATTCATGCTACATTGTAACTAAAAATTTCACCTTGGGCCTGTGAAGTTTCTTTTCCTGTTTTGGAGTTCCAAAATGCTTAGAATAGTATTTCAAAATACCACATTTCATGTGATTATATCACACACCAAAGTAGAGGCTGTGAGAATGTAAAGAGAATAAGTCTGGGTTTTTCAAAACTGCATACTGTTTTTCAGCATGACTTTCAGCAGAATAATAATATAGCCACTCATCATTGCCCCGGGCTATACTCTCTCTGCATGGCATTTTTCAGTGAGAGGGTTCAAATATTTCAAAGATACCTAATACTTTTAAAATGGAGGTGACAAATGCATGTAATTGTTCTCCAGACACTTTGTGCACAGCAGCGTAAAATTTGAAGTAATCAAATCAGGAAACATAGCCTTAAAGCAATTTCCTCAGACTTATGGTCACATTGAAAGCAATATATTCCTGAATTCAACAATGTGTGTGTACATGATCTGAGGTCTCCAGAATAGTTAACTGAACTGTGGTTATTACATTAGTGATCAACTGAGGACTTAAATACCAAAGATGGGGGTGGCACTCCATGAAGACAGGCCTTATTAAGAGCTGAAACTATAATAAATGAGACAAAATAGAACACATTTTACTTAAATCTGTAGTAGTTTGTATTTTATGTAAGACTATGACTCTGGCTTCCTATTGTATCATGCTTTAAACTGTTTGTGTGAATATAAATTAAAACATGCATTTTATTTTTTAATTTCATTTCTGTTTTTAGTATTAAAGGGCAGTAAACGGAGAATGGTATGTAAGTACCTAACTTTGCAAGTGTATGGGTTATTTACTGAGGTTAGTTTTAAAAAAATAGGATGAGACTATTTTTTAACAACATTTTATCATGGATATCAGTATATTTAAACACTAAGTGTAGCAAATTCCAATAGAAAATTCCCACAGGAAGCCTTTACCTTGTTTTCCTGCCAAACTAAAGGTGGCTACGCTCTGAATAATTCTAAGTGTGCCAAGATTGAAAAGTGCATGGTTTTCAGCACTGCACTTGAAAGAGCCTGATGCAGCAGAATTCGGTACAGTTCTTTTTACACAGTGTTCAGATATTGCCCTGAATTAAACGATTTAACCACTACAGGTTTTTGAAAAATCTGTTCACATTTTCATTTTTCAAATTGCATATTTCTAAATTGTTTGCTTTATTTAAAAGGAAAGAAAAAACAAGGAATATTAACAGTAGAAAGGGTTGGATATTCTAACAATGTAGAGAGATCTCTCAAAATTTTAGGGCAAAAGTACTTTAGGACCTCATTGCAACTGGAGAATTATTATCTCTGTATCTCTTCTCCTTGGGGCCACATAGGCTAGATGCTCTGTTTTCTCTGCACTGCTTTATTTCAGTCTCTCTGAAGATGGCATACTGTCTTCACGCCTGCATTCATTGGATTAGTCATAGTTCTCTATAGATGGCAGCCTTACCTTTTTGGTCTACCTACTCTTCAACTTTTCACAGTTAACACAACTAAGTCCCTATGTTTCATCTCAAAAATGCCATGGAATCTAATTGGCCTGTTTTGGCTCAAGTTTCCATTCCAAGTTTAATCAGCTCCGGAAAGAATCCAGGGTCATTTGAAACACAGAACAGTTCAATTCAGGCTCTGACAGTGCAAAGGCTAAGCATGAAGGCATATATAGAAAGCACATACTGGGATCTCCAGTATCTGATTCACTAAAATTTAGTTTAACTTAATTGAATATAGGTAAATTATATTTAATGAAGCTTTCCTTGAAGGGTTGATTACATCAAACTATTTGTTGCTTATTTTTATTGGTTGTAGTCTGTGAGTGAATCTTGATAGGAACTTGATTACTTATAACAGAGTCTGGGCAGAATATATTTATTTAGCAAAAAAATTAAAAGTTTATTGATTACAATTTACCACACTTTAGAAAGCGAGGCAGTAGGAATAATCCAGGACTAGACAAATGAGCACGGATTAGTAAAGATAGAGATCAATTTATTGCTGAGAAGTTAAATCAAGAGAGATGAGGCCAGAATTTCAACTGGAAATGCTGTTCTTTCTGTTAGCTTCCTGTTAACTAGACCCAATATTAGATTGAAAACTGTCCTTATAATGTGTACTATTCTATATAAATGTTTACATTTACTGTAAGTTTCTTTTTCTTATTAAAACTCATTCATAGCTTTTCAAAGATGATCTATATAAGTATACTATGCTATATGGTAGCTTGTCACAATTTAAAAATAAAATATCTCTTTACTAACATCAGAATTAAAACAGCAAGCTGTGGTTAAATCTTTATCTCTATTTACCAAGATAACCTCAAATGAGTTATTACAACATATTAGTTCTCACTGCTTAATTTAAAAATATATAGATAGGAAATTAATTTTCTTTCATTGAGAAAATTATAATACATTTAATACATAAGCTATTAATAAATTGTGTGCTAAATTGAATTTAAAATCACCTCCAACAAAGCCACCACCCTTACTACTAATAACATCTTAGATTACATATGCTTTCGATTATTGTTCCAAATTTCAGTTGCTTCCAATTTCTGAGTTTTCTTTTCAGCTTTTATTTTGAAAAGCATGATGATTGTATTAGTCCGTTCTCACACAGCTATGAAGAAATATAAGAGACTGGGTAATTTATAAAGAAAAGGGTTTTAATTGACTCACAGTTCTGCATGGCTGGAGAAACCTCAGGAAACTTACAATCACGGCAAAAGGCAACTTTACATGGGGTGGCAGGAGAGAGAATGAGTGCTGAGTAAAGGGGAAAGCCTCTTGTAAAACCATCAGATCTCACGAGAAAAACATGGAGAAAACCATCCTCATGATTCAATCTCCACCTGGCCCCACCCTTGATGAGTGGGTATTATTACAAGTCAAGTTGAGATTTGGGTGGGGACACAGAGCCAAATTACCCAAGATTAAAGTATTTTTATTTAATGTAGAATCATTTTTTAAATATAGATTTAAAATTTACAATATTCCAATTTGTGTTCTTCCTCAGAAAGTTTTAAGTTTCATGAAAACAATTTCAATCTGCTTAAGGAAAATTGAGACATAGCATGGTCTCTTTTTAGCAAGAGGAATCTATGCAGGCACCGTTACATAGATTCAATTGCAGTTTAAATCCTTATAGAGTTATGGGAATTATCTGAAAATTAGCCTGTGCATTCCTTAAGTTATTATAATGTGCTATAAAATGTAATATTGCCTTGTATACATTTCTTAAAGACATCAAAATTCACTAGCAATGGACATGTCAACTGAATATGTTTGCCTTTACACTAGACACTAAGTGTTCATTGGAAATATCTCGGAGGGAAAAAGAGAAAATTATTGTAATTCAGTGAAGAAAACAAGATCTGTCTAAAATATGACAATGAGTGCTCATGATTAAGAGAGTCAGTTTTAAAATCTGTCAGGTATGAATTTTTCAATATCTATATTTATTCTCAAATATACTTAACATATCACAGATTAGTGACATTAAATTAGCAATTCAAACGTTTACGTTTAAAAGGTTAACAATATGCAATCCTAAAACAGAAAAACATGTTAAAGTTTAAGATCATATAATGTAAATCATAAAATTGTTAAGCCAGAGAAATATTATATCCCTTTGAAAATGTCATGTAAAACATACATACACAGTCATACACACATTGACACATTGGGATAAAGCTAAAAGCATGATCTGGAATAAGAACAGATTCAAAACCAACATTTTAAGAATGGTTATATTCTACATACAATGTAGAATAAAAAGCATGTATGGGAGATAAATATTTCTGTCGAACTTATCTTATTTTCAATTTAGAGAAGATATTCAAGCAATTGTTCTCCATTGAAATGACATTTGGAAGTTTCACTAATTTTTAATGGAAAATAAGATTTTAAAACTTCACTTAAATCTTTATTTGTTGCTAATTAATGACCCTCCACACAAATTCATTATCTGAGTAGTTTCTATTAGTGGGGTTTTGCTGCCTCAACCATCCACTTCTTTGCTCTCAATCATGCATTAGTGACACTTTTGCTCAAGGGAAAAAATGTATCAGTTGTTCTGAAAAGAGAGGATAATTTCAAAGAAAAATAGCCTATAACCTTATAATGCAAGATGCAGAGAAAATTAGTGGGGATTTGATCAGTCACAGAGTGCAAAGGCTTTCTTTTTCTATAACTGAACTCACTGTAATTATTTTCTTTAATAGATACATTAATAGATGTATAGGGATATGTGAGTGCTTCCTGATAGTTCTGCTTTGAAATATTTGTAAGAAGGAAAAAACTCTATACACAAAATAAAAGTGTAATAATAGAAGGTCATGGAGTTTATAACTTATTGTGGCAGTTTCCATAGTGATTTCGCAAAGAGAAATACTGTGTGCTACCCAGAATAACCTCTATTACATATAAAGAGACAAACCTTCAGTAAAACAATCATTTTAATGGATCTCAGGCTAATGTGGCTCTTTCACTTTATTTAGGTTTCATGGACTTTGAATAGCATAGTCACAATTACATTCTCATTTAATGAAGTTAATTTTTTTTAATTTTGTGTACATTTTTAATCCTTCCAGAGAGTTAGAAATATAAAATGTATACTCATTGGTATCAGTACTTATGCTAGTTATATCGTATTTGGCATTTCTTTTGCATAGAATAGTGCTGGAGCATAGTAGGTGCTTAATGAATATGTGTGCAAAACCTTACAAGTGTCCCCATTTATTTAACTAAGATTTTATCCAATTTGTATGGATAATGCAGGACTTCACCTGTAATGCAGGACTAGAGCAAGAAGAGGTGAATTGTGCAATATGATCATGGGTCTGAACATTTAGTCATGTTTATCTTGGCCACATTCCAAACCTGATATATGAAAGTAAAGGTACATCTCAACATTTTGTTTACCGCATCAATATTTTATCTTCTATGTGGAATCTGGAAAGAGGTTTGAAGTAGAGGAGATAACAATTGTTGTTGCTTATGATTTCATTGTAATTTTATATAAATTTTCTCATTTAAATTGTGCAATTCTGGAAGGTAATTATGACTAGCATAATAGGATTCCCAATCCAGATAGCAATTATTTCTTTAGTCCTGTCAGAACAATGTAAAGAAGGCTAAAATATATGTTAGCAATTGTCATTCAACATGTGGGTTTGTATAACCAATACAACTAATTCATAAAGCAAATATTTATCAAGCACTGATCTGAAACATGAATAATAAGGCAGCAGTCTGTCAAATATTATGTAGATTGGAGCATTTCACTCAGAAGGAATAGCTGATAAGACTAAGGAGAGAGAAGTTTTGGTGTGTTTGAAGGACAACATACAGTGACGCTGGGCCGATTGGATAAGAAAGAAGAGGGGATTGGGTGTAGTATAGAAACAAGTAGTGGCATGATCATGACTGGCCTTTTAGTTGATGGGAAACTGCTATTACCCCACTATATTTATGGTGAACTGCCATTGGATAGTCTTAATTGTGGGATATGTAGACAGAAATTGTTGATGTTGTCAAAACAGAAAGAAAATACAGCCAGGGAATTTGTTTAAATAATTCAGAAAGATGGTAATGGCTAGAAGAGTATTAGACATGTTAAGAAGAGGTGAGATTTAAAGATGCTTTGGATATATATAAATTTTTTATTTTTTATGTTTTGTTTTGTTTTGTTTTTTTCTGAGACGGAGTCTCGCTCCATCGCCCAGGCTGGGGTGCAGTGGCGCGATCTCCGCTCACTGCAAGCTCCTCCTCCAGGGTCCCCATCATTCTCCTCCCTCAGCCTCCTGAGTAGCTGAGACTACAGGCGCCCGCCACCACGCCCGGCTAATTTTTGGATTTTTAGTAGAGATGGGTTTTCACCATGTTAGCCACGAAGGTCTCAATCTCCTGACCTTGTGATCCGTCCACCCCGGCCTCCCAAAGTGCTGGGATTACAGGCGTGAGCCACCGCGCCTGGTGCTTTGGATATATTAACAAAGACTTCCAGATGGATTATATATTGGCGGTGCAAGAAAGAGAAGAATTAGTGATGACTTCTTGGACCTGGGCCTGATCAATCTCAAACTCTTAAAAGTTTTTCCAGGACTCATTCTTGTCCCACCATGTTCTAACAGCTCAAGAGTTCTATACAAGTATTTTTATGACTACATCCTTTAGGATGTTCCATTGTAAAAGTTTGCACTGCATATACACAATGTGCACCTTCAGCCACCTATATTATTATCAGATTTGGCAACAGGAGACTATGTAAGCAGATGGTAAGGAGTAACAAATCAGCATTTAGAATTTAGAAGAATGAGAACACATAGTCACAGCAAGGGGAACATCACACACCGGGGCCTGTTGTGGGGTGGGGGGAGGGGAGAGGGATAGCATTAGGGGATATACCTAATATTAAATGACGAGTTAATGGGTGCAGCACAGCAACATGGCTCATGTATACATATGTAACAAACCTGCACGTTGTGCAAATGTACCCTAAAACTTAAAGTATCATAATAATAAAAAAAGAATTTAGAAACATGACATTAGAGAAGTTATTCTCAAACTTGCAAGATGTAAAAATACTACTCATAGCATCATCACCAATTGAGGCTGCCATAAAAAAAATAAATGAATGTTAATTCTTAAAATATTTATTTCTCTAGTTTTCAATCACTGATTTATCTGTAATGCTTACCTTAAAGTCAGGTTAGATTGGAGTTCTTCTTGTTCATCGGTTTATTACTTTTTTTTTTGTTTGTCTTTTTGTTTTACACATAACTAGGAAACTCTAATGCAATTGGGAATGGCATAGTCCATTTGGTGGCTATGCTACATAATTTTAAATATCTTAATCGATCCTGGAGCCACTATTTAAATAATGATTTCTAATTGAAGATTGTATTTATTGTAACAAGATCTGTGTGTCACAAGGAAAAGCTGAAGATGGGATTTATTAATGTTTCAGGCAGTAAAATGTAGTTATAATCCAGTAACTGAATTTTCTTTTGTAAAGTATTCTTTATTATGTTGCTAGCTCTGAAAGTGATTTTTAAATAAGTATAGTATCATTTATTTATTTCTTTATTTGACTCCCTCCCAAAATTCATTAATAGTCAATCCCACTGAGCAAGCTCTTGGCATTAGTGTAGTATTGCAATATTCACACCGTACTAAAAACTGGGCACTGAAGTGATCAATTTATTCAAGATGGAGATCTATGCTATCTAATAGAGTCTATCTTATCAACTGAGTCATCTGATCTCCAAGTTATTTTTAATGGCTTATTTCTAATATCTCACTATTACAGAAAATTTTGTAATGATAATCTTTACACAAAAGGGTATGTTGTATCTGTCTCATACCAACTTTAAAAAATATATTGTTAAACTGTTCAGAATTTTGTAAACAATTATAAAACACAGCAGTTAAAAATTAAGTTACTGCGTACCATGCTGCTGGATTCAGTTTGACAGCATTTTGTTGAGGATTTTTGCAGTGAGGTTCAACAAGTATATTGGCCTGAAGTTTTCTTTTTTTGTTGTATCTCTGCCAGATTTTGGTATCACAAAGAAAATATGGTGCATATACACCATGGAATTCTATTCAGCCTTATAAAAGAATGAGGTCATGTCCTTTGCAAGGACCTGGATGGAGCTGGAAGGTATTATTCTCAGCAAACTAACACAGAAACAGAAAACCAAATATTGAATGTTCTCACTTATAAGTGGGAGCTGAATGTTGAGAACACATGGACACACACAGGGGAACAACACACACCAGGGCCTATCAGAGAGTGGAGAACTGGAGGAGAGAGAGAATCGGGAAAAATTACTAATGGGTACTAGGCTTAACACCTTTGTGATTAAGTAACCTGTACAACAACCCACAGTGACACAAGTTTACATATAAAAGAAACCTACACTTGGCACTTGTAACCCTGAACTTAAAACAAAAGTTAAAAAAAAAAGCTAAGTTACATCAACTAGCAATTAAAGAATTCATATTGAAAATAAACTCATCTATTCCTAATTATTTTACTATATTTTATTGTTGCCTGTGATCTGTAAGTTTTTATATAATGTTTTGTTACTGCAAATCTCTCCCAACTGCACACCCAGTGGTATAGTGTTACTGTATTGAATTATATCCTGTGGGTACAATTATACCCTGAAAATTGACAAATACTACAGATCAGGCTTGAATAAATGTTTTATTTCATATTTAGACTTACTACAATAAAGGTAAAAAATTAATAATATTGATTAAAATAAATCATGTTTTTTGTGTAGCTTTTATATCATGACTGGCACAAAATTTAAATAAATTTTCTTTCACTGTTAACAGCTAATGTTTGATTCAGCAAAGGAGTTGCTCACATTCTTGACGAATAAAGAAAGCCTTAGCATATATCTTATGTTTCACTTTTTTTTTTGCTTGTTAATGTATACAAAAATATTAAACAAAATTTATGTTGGGATCACTTGAGAGCTGGTTGATAAGCATTTATCAGCACGCCAGTACTTAATGTCTCCTTGTACACATGTGAGAGATTTTAAAAAGTATAATTCTAGGGGATTGATTGATGTCTTCCAGTTTGACTCATAATGCAGTAAGCATTAGTAGTCTTGCCTATGACTAATTACATATAATTGAAGTCTAAAAGAAAAGGAAAGAGACAGTAGAGTAGAAATATATTAAAGAAATTAAGACAGAAATTGTTGCAAATTTGCTTAAATTGTCCTCACATAGATACAAGAAACTCAGTGGATAATAAACAGAATAAAGGGAAGAAAAACTACCTGTAGTTTCACGAGAGTAAAATTACTAAAAATCAGTGTTAAAAAGTAAATACCAAATGAAGCTAGGGAAAATAAAAAGACACATATGTAGGTAGGTGATCAGCTATACAAAATAATACCTGAATACTCTCAGAAACAATAGAGTTTAGAAAACATTGAAATGATATCCTTAAATTGTTGAAAATAAAAAAGTCAACACAATTTCTGTATTTAATAAAAATTTCCTTCAAGAAAAGGCAAACAAGAGTATTTCCTAAGAAAAGTTGGCCAGCAGACCTGGTCTTCACCAGCAGACTCGGTCATACAGAAATGGTAAGTGAAGTTTTCAGACTGACATCAAGTGCATCTTATCTACACTCAAGAATAAAGAGCAATACAAATAGTAAATATATGATGAAATATGTCTGCATTTTCCCTTCTTTTATTTCATTTAAAAGTCAGAAATGGTGGATTCAAAATGTTCGAGAAGTATGAATTTTATTATGGGTTCTAGAATCTAAACAGTAATGAGTAGTAAATCAGTAAAACCAGTAGAACACTTACATATAATATAAATGTAAATTAGAGTTGCCAATTTTTACATCATAAGCTTTTGTGTGGGTGGTCGATTTGAGTTAAACATGACTGTTGACCTAAATCATCCATCTGGATGCAGAAATTGAAACTAACTAAGGCAGGGGGTGGAGTGGACCATGAGACCAAAACCTAAAGTAAATATATTAATGAACAAAAAGGCAATGTTTCAACCAAGAAATCCTATACTGATTGCCAACAAAATGGTGAAAATGTTCATATATCCAAATACCTTGAGCCTGAAAGACACAGGTAATTATGCAAGAGGTTAAAATGATAAATATGGGGCATACCTTCTGTTCCTAATGTACCTGTCATGGGAGATGCATTTAGGTGAATTATAGTGTCCCCACATAAACAGCTATGTATACATATACATTTTGAATCTGGAATGAGTAGGTAGGTTAAAACTCAGTTTCCTCTTCATGACCGTAACAGGACATGAGAGATTGTTTAATGTGTACAAAAATACAGTTAAGGGGAATAAAATCTAGTGTTTGGTAGCACAATAGGGCAATTATAGCTAATAATAATTTATAGTATATTCCAAAGTAACTAGAAGAGTAGAATTGGAATGCTAATAAACAAAAAAATGATAAATACTTAAAGTAATGGACTTCCCCATTATCCTGATTTGGTCATTTCACATTGTATGCTTGCATCAAAATGTCACATGTACATCATAAATATGTACAACTGGTATGCATGCATAAAAATTAAAAAGATTTTGTCTGAGGTATTAGTATAGTATTAATAGATTTAAAACGCTTAAGGGACATGCCAGAACACCAATGATAAAGTTAAAGTAGATGATTGAGAACCAGTTAGATAACTCTTAAAATTCAGAAGGCTTGAAAAGGTAGATTATGCAGAAAATCCAAAAAGTGGTATCTTTGTATACAGTCTGTCTTTCTGCATAAACCCTGCTCTCCTAAGGTGAAATAGTGGTAGAAAGTGAAGTACTTGGAGTGCCTGCATGTGGTCTGGATTGTGTGGTACAGTTAATAATGTCTGATACATGCTTGAGAAGTCTAAAGGCTAGAAGATGTTGCAATAGCCTTGATGTGGCAGGGTAGAAATGCATTTACTAATGCATGGAAGAATAATTAAATTTATCTCTCATTGAAATGTGTGAATCATGGGAGTAATCTAGATGGAACACATGAAAAATATTTTTGCTATAGGTGTACATTCTGAGCAAAAGGGTTTATCACAAGATAATGGCAGCTAAAGAAGAGATCACTAGAATGTGGACTGAAACAGACAAAACAACAAGAGAGACAGTTTGAATGGAGAGCTGACAAAGTTGCTGAAACAGAACTGTTTATGTGTCTCAAGAGTCTCACATGACGAATTGCATCTAAGAATTCTCATAAAAACCTCTTATGAGTGGATAACAGAAATAGCAAGTTTTAAATATCAGACTGGTCCAGGAAGAAGACATCTTATGATTTTACCTTTTAATGAATAAGTTCACCTCCAAGCTCAGAGGTGTCAGTAACTGCAGCTAGTCAGAAGAATGGGAGAAGGGAGAGGGATAAATGAGTAGAAAAACAAGAGAAAGCATTAATTCCACCTAATATAGATTCTGGTTGGAGGAGCAAAGGGGAAATTGGTGCTTCTGAATGAAGGGCGAAGTTTGAATGAATATATTAAATGGGACATTAAATGGGACATTTAATATATTGAAGGGGACATTTAAATTACTGAAATGAAATTGGGTTTGAAGATATGATCATAATTGATCACAGGACTATCTATTAAATACAAGTTACCAGAGAAGCCTTGGGCTTGGTCAGAGTTTTCATTTAGTTATAAGAAAAATAGTTTCCCTGCCACATAACTATTAAAGAAAGTGTGGGAGAGAAACATAAAGTTGTATTTTTACTATATCCCACTTAGCATCACTGTTCAAATACAAATTATGTTCTTTAGTGCATTTTCTCACAACTTCCAGATACCTAGAGGCAACTATTGAATATGTTGGAGGTCTCCCACAACTAATTACAGTTAAAGATTTAATGCACAGTTATAGATTATACTTTTCATAAGTATGACTTCCTTGAGTTTATACACATATCCCAATGAAAATGGAAAGTGTTCAAATTTCATATGAGTGTGAGTTTTCATATGACTTTAGTCATATGTAAAATAGAATGACAATAACAATCTTCTAAGGTTGCTATGAGGTTAGTGGATAACTTATTCTAATGAATTAACACACCTTGATCATTTAATATACACAGTTATCGCTGTATTACTATAATTGCTGTCACAATCAACTTATCTAATTCATTAACTTGAATTGCTTAGATACATGTGGATAAAATAATTGGAAGTGATCTTCATTACTCAATGTTCCAAGTTTTACTATATTACTGAAACTTCATTTGCCTAATTGAGCAAAATAGGGAAATTTTAGAATATCATAATATAGTATATTAAATATTAAGTAACTAAATTCCATAACAATATTGTACATTTTTAAAATAATATACTTACCAAGAAAGTTTATTTAATCAATGATATAGTAGTATATTTCTAAAATATAAACATAAGGATGAACGATATGTTTTAATAATGTATTGAAGTAAAACTCACATAACATAGAACTTACCACTTTAATCTGAACAATTAAATTACACTTAGTTCATTCAGAATGTTGCAAAGTCACCTCTATATAGTATCAAAAATATTTCTTTCAATATACTGATTTTTTTAAACAGTAGTATATTTTCAAAGTTATTTTAGAAGTAAAACATCACTGAATACAGTATTCAGTATATTCTTGATATTTAAAATCATCATGGATTAAGATATTTTAATAAAAATTGATAAATATTTAATTCTCTGGATTATCATGAGCATTTTTCATCGGTATGTGATAGCATATGTAGTATACTCATGATAATAAGTTCATGAATTAATATATATTAAAACTTAATAAATTATATAAATTATTTTCAGCATTTTTCATTACTATGTGATAGCAAAATATTTTTAAATTGGAATAAGAAAACTAATTGTATGCAATATTTAGTTTAAGCAAGTATCTTCTGTCATGAACATAATTAAAGCATCATGTAAAAATAAATTTAGGTGAGTCAGATATGTTATACCAGCAATATATAAACATTAATATTTACCTCAATTTAAAAATAAAATCCAATCATAAATGTATTTGATCTAATATATTGCATAGAAAGTTTTGTTGTGAATGCTCATCCCTAAGACTTTTTATTGCTGCGCATTGTGTGGTTACATTTATAATACACGCCCTCTTTCAGTATCTGAGTTCTGGCTAAGGGGAATTGGATGTGGAGGAATGTGTCCTGAGATAGGATGCTTCTGTAGAATATATGACAATCTGATTTACATTGATTTTAGAAGCCAGAAGAAAGGGGTTAAGAAATTAAAGTGGGACAAATTGGCTGGTGTTGCTAGTTGGTTTCTTTGATTGAGCAGTTGATGTTTTCTGGCACTGAGTATGGGATCATATTATTAGTTTGTTTTAATAGTGTGTTACTTTCATCTGTTTTTGTTGTATTTTTTTAATTAAGTGCAAGGAGAGGATTACATAAGGAAGGGAGAAAAGAAAATGACAACTCAGGAGTAAAAAAATTGTATAGCTAGAATATTATAGACCTGGAAATGAACCAAGGCAACTGATATGATGGGCAAAACTGACTAAATTATAGGTGGTATGTACCTAAACACACATTCTGTGTTTTCTGAATCTTCTAAGAAATTGAGTCATAACTGAGAGAATTAAAATAGGATCTGAATGTATATCTTTATTTTGCTGTGCACACGTCTGAAACTAGGGCATCTACTACATGAGAAAACAATGCATTCAAAAATTGTCAGGCCCCTAAGCCTGTATTATAAATATTGTGTAAGCATATATTTTTAGATTACAGTTTATTAAATAGGGGAATACATTCTAAAATTAAGAACAACTATGTAAAAAAATTGATATAAATAGTTGAAAACTATTCTAGTAATTTTCAATGGTAACTGCTGAATAAAGAACATTTTAGAATCTAACCTATGTTTGTACACTTACATCTTCTAGGAATAATAATGTCCATTGTTATATTATTTAAACACAATTGATGGTAACTTTAATTTATTATAATGAAGCCAAGTGTTACCACTGTTCAAGCATTAATATGCAACTGGTCACTTATGCATTTTCATATTCTGTAAAGTAAGAAAATGTACTGTTTGGGAGAATGAATTCTGCATAGAGAGGTCAGCTTCTGATATTGCTGCAAAATTAAGCTTTGCCAACACAACAAAACTTGTTTATTCAATTGCTAAGCTAAGTGACCCAAAATGCTAGAAAGATATTCTAAAGAAAAGTTTGATTTCACTAAAGATGTTATAATTTAAAATATGTTTGAAATGTTATTTTTAATTGACTATATTTTTTAAAATACAGGTACATTTATTTTGCAAATACAAATAAAATATTATCATCAGTATTATTTTTAGAAATTTGCTTTTATTATATGACAACACAACCCTGATAACTTTCCATGTGGGTAAACATAAAACTTTCTTTCTCATTTTTAATGATTTTATAGTATTCTACTTAATATTTATAGTACTTTACAACTGTATTATAGTTGTTTTCTTATGTATTCACTTTTTGCATTAAAAATACAAAAATTCAGTGGACATTTGTAGGTGGTAATGATTTATAGGTAAAAATACATTTGCAAGTATTTTATTTTTTAAGATTGACTACTATAAGTAGAATTTTTAAAAGGGAATAAACTTTGAAATGTTAGTATCTACTTTAAAATAGATAACCACATCTCCCAATATGCAAGAAAGCCTCTTGTCCTCAAAATCTTGTAAAATAGAACAGTATCGAACATCTAGAGAGCAAAGAGTGGAAATATTTTTGTGTCTGTTTGAAGTCCCTGAATGCTAGTGAAAGTGGTCATCATTTTATGATTAAAACTTGTCTGCTTACATTATTTTATTTGATTTGCTATATTTGTTTTGTTTGGATTACTGCTATGTGGAGAATTTTCACATGATACTGCTGCTTAAAAATTATGGGTATATAGGTGTATATATTTATGGGGAGATGAGATATTTTGATACAGGCAAACAGGGGTATAATCATCACATCAGGGTAAATGGGGTATCCATCACCTCAAGCATTTATCCTTTCTTTGTTTTACAAACATTCTAATTTTTCAAATACCTTTCTCCTTGAGCTAACCAAATTTTTACAGAAAATCTTAGCTCAAACCTGCCTTCAGCATAGCACACTTTCCATTCTATTTAGTTATTGGTTTCGGCATCAAACTATAGGTCCTCAGGGCTATTCGCATTCAGCTTCTTCCTCTTTCCCGCCCATGTCCTTATTCTGTTTTTCTTCAATATTTTACATTTAACATAAAACATACCACTCATTTTCTAGTTAGTAACAATGCACTGTATATTTCAAAGTAGCTAGAAGAGAGAACTGGAAAGGTTCTCAACACACAGAAGTGATAAATACTAAAGGTGATGGATATCCCATGTACTCGAATAGATCATTACATATTCTATACATGCAACAGAATATCACATATCTGTATCCCATAAATATGTAAAATACTATATGTATCAATAAAAAGGTTAAAATGTCCTTCTTTATATACAAAACAAAAAAATGCTACCCTCCTAATAGTTTATGAGCACTCAATTACTAACTATAACTAATTACTAATGACAACTAATTAATAAGTAACCCTCCACTGACAATGGTGACTGCTGTTCTAAACTTTGTGGCAATTGCTTGCTTATTTTTTGTTACAGTTTTTTCTACCTAAGCATCTATCCCTAAATACTACCCTTAATTTTACCTGTGTTTTGAACTTTAGATGAATTAATGTGTAAATATTAAATTTTTCTAGCTCTTTTTTTAATTAAAATGAGGCTTGTAAAATTTATCCATATTGTTTGTAAAATTGTAGTAAATGCTTTTTCATTGATATGCAGTATTCAGTTATATAAGTATCCCAATTTATTGAAACATTCTGCAACTGACGGGCATTTGGGTTGCTTGAGCTAAGATTTTATTTACATTATAATATTGTACATGGTGACTTTTATAACCAAATATATCAGTTTTTCTTTACACTTTTTGAATATGTATCCTGTTAAAGAATATCTTCCCCACACTGGATAAATAAAAATAAATATCACATATTTTCTTCTAACCATTTAATAGTGTTTTTGCCTATAGTCTTTTAACATTTTTATAAACGTGTTAAGAAACTTGGTTGAATTATACATCCATTTTTGGCAGGTTTTGAAAAACAAGCTTCATCATAAATTAAGCCTCTATATCTACTTGTATTTGATTTTTACTTTTTTGGTCACATGCATATTAGACTATTTCTCGAATATCAACACAAAACTAACTTCTTTGAAGTCATTTTTCCTACATCCTTCTTTTTTCAAAAATAATGTAAGCATAGTAATAGGTAGCCTTTAGGAGGAAGTATAATTTGTGAAAGCTTACATAAAAAACTAGTTGGAATTACCTTGAATGCAACAAAAATTTGGTAGATATCTTTGTGGCTTAGACAACAGAAATTTATTTCCTACAGTTCTGGAAGCTGAGAAGTCCAAGATCAAGGTGCCAGTCAATTCAGTGTCTTGTTTCTGGTGAAGGACCTCTTCCTAATTTGCAGATGGACACCTTACTGATATATCCTCCCCTAGCATGTGTGGAATGCCTTGAATGCAAACAGAAGTCTGGTAGGTATCTTTGTCATTTTGGGCTACTGTAACAAAAATGCCACAAGGAAGTCAGTAGGAAAAGAGAAAAACTACCTTAAAATTTGAGTAGAAATAGTCTGCAAAACTGTCTGGGGCTGAACTCTTTTATGGTGGCAAAACTTTGCAAATAATTCCAATTTAATTTTATTTAAATACTATACTTGCCAGATGTGGTGGCTCATGCCTGTAATCCCAGCACTTTGGGAAGCAAAGGCGGGCGGATCACCTGAGGTCAGGAGTTCGGGACCAGCCTGACCAACATGTAGAAACCCCGTCTCTACTAAAAGTACAAAATTATCCAGGCATGGTAATCCATGTCTGTAATCCCAGCTACTCAGGAGGTGAGCCACGAGAATTGCTTGAAACCAGGAGGTGGAGGTTGCAGTGAGCCAAGATCATGCCATTGCACTCTAGCCTGGGCAACAAGAGCAAACCTCAGTCTCAAAAAATAATAATAATAACAATAATATACTCAATTTTTCTAAAGTTTATGAGTGACCCTTGGCAATATACATTTTGATAGAAAATATGATATCCATTTGAGATAATCATTGAAATAAATCTGGGCTTTTGTCTTTAAACTCCATTTATCTTATTTAATTAATTTGTTTATTTATTAGTGCGTACAGTCCTGTTGTTTTTGTTTGACCTATTCATGTGTTTCTCCCACCTCATTTCTTTGCAAAAGATTTTAATTTAATTTTTAAAGACTACACATTAAATCGGTTACCAAGATATTTTGGAAATAATAACTAATAACAATAAAAAAATTCCTGCTACATGGAGCTTAGGCTCTCGTTTAAAACAGCATAAAACAGAAAATAAAATCAGATGAAGAAGTAAAATATATAATACGTGAGATAGTAACAATGTATAAAGAAAATAGTCAGGAAAAGTGAAAGAATTGTTGAGAATAGATTGCAATTTTAGACAGTGCCTGCAGGGAAGACCACAGTGAAAAGCAACAGAATGAACTATATAGAAATTTGCTGTTTATTTTTCTTAGTGGTTATCCTAGATCAAAAATAAGAATCTAGGATTAAGCCAACACTGATGCTCTACAGTTGTTATAATTGAATTATACTCATAGAAATATCTTATCTCTTCAACTTTTATTTAAAATAAAAAATTATATATTGCATGTTTTTCTCAAATTTTTGCATCCTGTAACTTTGCTTTGAAAAGATTGTTTAATAACCTCATTGTACAAATTAATTAGAAAATATATGGTAATAAACACAAAATGCATTATTAATAAATTATAGAGAAAAGGAAAAATGTGCAATAGTTTGGCAAACACAATTAGTTTTTAAAACAGTGGACACAAGCAAGAGTAAAAATATGTCAGGTAAGAAACTAAAATGCTTTGCAACTAAGCAAAGATCCATTCAGACACTGAGTTTTCTCCTCACAGTTTCTGCTGGACTTACCACAAATTCTCAAGAGAGCACACGTATTTTAAATAAATGTTCTAAAAGCAAAGTCCTGAGACATTATTTTCAATGTTATGTTTCGCTTTTTTTTTTTTTTGGAGATGGAATCTCGCTCTGTCACCCAGGCTGGAGTGCAGTGGCATGATCTGGGCTCACTGCGAGCTCCACCTCCCATTCTTCCTCCTCAGCCTCCAGAGTAGCAGGGACTACAGGCACCCACCACCATTCCCGGCTGATTTTTTTTTTTTTTTTTTTTTTTGTATTATTAGTAGAGATGGAGTTTCACTGTGTTAGCCAGGATGGTCTCGATCTCCTGACCTCGTGATTCACCCACCTTGGCCTCCCAAAGAGCTGGGATTACAGGCGTGAGCCACTGCGCCCAACAGAGAAGTTTGGCTTTTTAACAGCCTTGTTGATCTATCCTGATGACAAAGATTTTTTTAAAGAAAGAGGAACCCAGATTGTTAAGTAAACAAAGCTGCCAAAAATTTTATCACAAAAAGTAAACCTTTGGAATTTTCAAAAGCAACAATAGAATGCAGAACTAGAAAATCTGTTGTGAGCTAGCAACTCAATTCCAAAAGTTTCATTAATCAAGTTCACCAAAGTGCATATTTAGAAATCATGTCCTTTGCATTAACATGGATAGAGCTGGAGGCATAATCCTGAGCGAATTACTTCAAAAACAGAAAATCAAATAGTACATGTTCTCACTTATAAGTGGGAGCTAATCACTGGGTGTACATGAACACAAACATGGGAACAGTAGACAGCGTGGACTACCAGAGCAGGGAAAGGGAGAGGAGCTGGTTGAAAAACTGCCTATTGGGTACTATGCTCACTATCTGGGTGAGGCATACCCATGAAACAAACCTGCACGTGTATCCCTTATATCTAAAATAAAAGTTGAAAATTACAAAAAGGAAAATTGATATTTGAATGAGTTTTTCAAACTTCTATTGAAAGTATAAAATAATGCACACATTTTTCCAAGTGTTATACTACATGAAAGGTCA
This sequence comes from Pan paniscus, assembly GCF_029289425.2. Classification (NCBI taxonomy): domain Eukaryota; kingdom Metazoa; phylum Chordata; class Mammalia; order Primates; family Hominidae; genus Pan; species Pan paniscus. Next base: position 54,947,456 of record NC_073249.2, on the reverse strand, counting down.
AATTACCAATCATATTCAAAGAGGTGCACCTCATAGACAAAATAAAACATCATTTAGAAACACCTGTTTATCTTAATAAAATAAATTTTTAAACTAATTAAAATAAATTTAATGTAATATTCACTACATTTAAGCAATTGTTCTTTTTTTTTTAATGAAAAACATCCCCATTTTCCAATGCATCCAGGGGCTTCTACCAGGGAGATTTTTGAGGAGTGTGCTGATTAATGTATTTTTAGGCACTTCTAAAGTTTATTCTCACAGACATGTACAGGTTTAACTCAATATACATGTACTAGTATTAGGAGGGAGAAGGAGCAAAGGAGTTTGATTTATTATAAGGAATGGACTTATATAATTATGGAGGCTGAGAAGTCCCAATATCTGGTACCATCGGCAAGTAGTGAACAAAGGCCTGAGAAAGTGGAGGGCCACTGGTACAGGTCCTGGTGTCTGAAGGCCCCAAAACCTACAGTTTTGATGTCCAAAGGCAGGAGAACATGTGTATTCTAGCTCCAGAAGAGAGAGAGAGAAATCACCTTTCCTCTGCCTTTTTTGTTTTATGTAGACCCTCAATGGATTGGATAGAGTCCACCTACATTGGGGAGAGGAGATCTTTCTTACTCAGTCCATTGAATCAAATGCTATCCTCTTCCAGAAAGACCCTCACAGACATATTCAGAAATAAGGCTTTATCAGCTATCCTTTTTTAAATTAATTAATTAATTTATTTTTGAGGTGGAGTCTCGCTCTGTCACCCAGGCTGGAGTGCAGTGGCGCGATCTCAGCTCACAGCAAGCTCCGCCTGCCGGGTTCATGCCATTCTCCTGCCTTAGCCTCCCAAGTAGCTGGGAGTACAGGTGCCCGCCACCACGGCCGGCTAATTTTTTTTTTGTATTTTTAGTAGAGACGGGGTTTCACCATGTTAGCCAGGATGGTCTCGATCTCCTGACCTCATGATCCACCCGCCTTGGCCTCCCAAAGTGCTGGGATTACAGGCGTGAGCCACTGTGCCCGGTGGGCTTTATCAGCTATCTTAACCCAGTAAAGTTGACACCTAAAATTAACCATCACAGATAGCAAATAAGCACATGAAAAGATGTTCCAAATTATACATAATCAGAAAAACACAAGTTAAAATGACAAAGAAATACTACTACACTCCTACTAGAATTGCCAAAAATCGGATCATCGACAAAACCCGATGATGGCAAGGATGTGAAGCAACAATAACTCTCATTCATTGCAGATGGAAATGCTAAACAGTGCAGCCACTCTGGAGGACAGGCAACATTTTACAAAACTAAACACACTCTTACTATAAAATCCAAATTACACTACCTGATATTTATCCAATGAAGTTAAAATCTTATGTTCACACAAAAACCTGCACAGATGTAGTTACTGCAGCCTTATTCATAATTGTCAGTCATTGAAGCAACCAAGATGTCCTTCAGTGTGTGAATGGATAAATATAATGTGGTACATGGAGACAATGAAATATTAAAAAGAAGTGAGCTATCAAGACATGAAAAGACATGGAGAAAACATAAATACATATTACTAGGTGAAAGAAGCCAATCAGAAAAGGCTACATATTGTGTGATTCAACTACATGATATTTTGAAAAAGTAAAACTGAAGAGAGAGTACAAAGATCAGTGTTTGCCAGGGTTTAAAGAGAGGGATAAACAGGCAGAGAACAGAAGATATTTTGAGCAGTGCAACTGCTCTGTATGATACTACAATGGTGGATACACAAACTTATATGTTTATCTAACCTTACAGAATAGTCAACACCAAGAGTGTACCCTAATATAAACTGTGACTTCTGAGTGATAATGATGTGTGAATGCAGGTTCATCAAATTTAATACATGTACTTCTCTGGAAGATGTTGATAGCTGGGGAGTATATACATGTGTGGAGGTAGTGAGTATATGGAAAATCTCTTCTGCACAATTTTGCTAAAAAACTATATTAAAACATGAAGTTTATTTTAAAAAGTAAATTCTGCTCATAAGTAAAATTTCTCAAGCTATTAAAAAGGAGAATGTAAAGCAGAATTTACAGCTGACTTAAAAAAAATTAAAAGTATTTGGATGCCCTTTATTTGTTTCTCCTGCCTGATTGCCCTGTCCAGGACTTCCAATACTGTGTTGAAGAGGAGTGGTGAGACAAGGAGTCCTTGTCTTGTACCAGTTTTCAAGGGAAATACTTCCAGCTTTTGCCTTTTCAATATAATGTTTGCTGTGGTTTTGTCATAGATGGCACTTCTTATTTCGAGGTATGTTCATTCAATACCTAATTAATTGAGAATTTTTAACATGAAGGGTGTTGAATTCTATTGAAAGCCTTTTCTGCATCTGTTGAGATAAGCATGTGGTTTTTGTCTTTCGTTCTGTTTATGTGATGAATCACATTTATTGATTTATGTATGCTGAACCAACCTTGCATCCCAGGGATAAAGCCTACTTGGTCATGATGGACAAGCTTTTAGAAGTACTGCTGGATTTGAATTGCCCATATTTTGTTCAGGATTTTTGCATTTATGTTCATCAACTATAATGGCATGAAGTTTCTGTATTTTGTTGTGTCTCTGCCAGGTTTTGGTATCAGGATGATGCTGGCCTTATGGAATGTGCTAGGGAGGAGTCACCCCTCAATGTTTTGGAATAGTTTCAGTAGGAATGGTACCAGCTCTTCTTTGTACATCTGGTAGAATTTGGCTGTGAGTCTGTTTGGTCCTGGGCTTTTTTTGGCTGGTAGGCTATTTATTATGGATTCAGGTTTAGAGCTCATTCTAGGTCTATTTAGGGATTCAATTTATTCCTGGTTCAGTCATAGAAAGATGTATGTGTCCAGTAATTTATCCATTTCTTCTAGATTTTCTAGTCTGTGTATTGAGGTTTTCATAATATTCTCTGGTGGCTGTTTGTATTTCTGTGGGGTCAATGGTAATATCCCCTTAGTTATTTCTAATTGTTTTTATTTGGATCTTCTCTCTTTTCTTCTTTATTAGTCTAGTTAGCGGTCTATTTTATTGATTTTGTTCAGAAAATCAACTCTTGGATTCATTGCTTTTTTGAATGATTTTTTTGTGTGTTTGTGTGTATCTCAATCTCCTCCAGTTCATGTTTGATTTTGGTTATTTTTTGTCATATGCTAGCTTTGGTGTTGGTTTGCTCTTGGTCCTCTAGTTATTATACTTGTGATATGAAGTTGTTAAATTGATACCTTTCTATCTTTTTGATGTGGGTATTTAGTGTTGCAAATTTCACTCTTAACACTGCCTTAGCAGTGTCCCAGAGATTCTGGTATATTGTATCTTTGTTCTTATTAGCTTCAGAGAGCTCCTTGATTTCTGCCTTAATTTCATTATTTACCCAAAAGTCATTCAGGTGCAGGTTATTCAATTTCCATGTAACTGTATGAGCTATTTTGAGCTATTTTCTTAGTTTCAAATGTTATTTTTATTTCACTGTGGTCTGAGACAGGAAGAGAAGAAGTTAAAACAACCCTGTTGCAGGTGACATGATTCTATATCTAGAAAACCTTATAGTCTCTGCCCAAAAGATCCTTAAGCTGATAAACAACTTCAGCAAAGTCTCAGGATACAAAATCAATGTCCAAAAATCCATAGCATTCCTATGTGCCAGCAACAGTCAAGCCAAGAGCCAAATCAGAATCACAATCCCATTCACAGTTGCCACAAAAGTAATAAACTATGGAGGAATACAGCTAACCAGGGAGGTGATAGATCCCTACAAGGAGAACTACAAAGCACTCAACAAATAAATCAGAGATGACACAAATAAATGGAAAAACAGTCCATGCTCATAGATAGGATGAATTAATATCATTAAAATGGCCGTGATGCTCAAAGCACTGTATAGATTCAATGCTATTCCTATCAAACTACCAATGACATTCTTCACTAAACTAGAAAAAAACTATTTTATAATTGATATAGAACCACAAAACAGCCCAAATAGCTAAGGTAACCCTAAGCAAAAAGAACAAAGCTGGAGGCATCACGTTACCTGAATTCAAAGTATACCACAGGGACACAGTAACCAAAACAGCCTGGTACTGGTACAAAAAAACAGACACAAAAACTAATGAAATGGAATAGATCCCAGAAATAAGGCCAACCACCTACAACCATCTGATCTTTGACAAAGCTGACAAAGAAAGCAATGGGGAAAAGACTCCCTATCCAATAAATGGTGCTGGGATAACTGACTAGCCATATGCAGAAGGTTGAAACTGGACCCCTTCCACACACTATATACAAAAATCAACTCAAGATGGATTAAAGACCAAAATGTAAAACCAAAACTATAAAAGCCCTGGAAGCAATGCCATCCTAGACATAGAAACAAGCAAAGATTTTATGACAAAGTTGCTTGATGCAATTGCAAGCAAAATCAAAAATTGACAAATGGAAAGTGCTTCTGCACAGTAAAAGAAACCATCAACCGAGTAAACAGACAACCTAGAGAATGGGAGAAAATTTTTGCAAAGTATGCATCTGACAAAGGTCTAATATCTAGCATCTATAAGGAGCTTAAACAAATTTACAAGAAAAAAACAAAAACCCCATCTTAAGAAGTGGGCAAAGGACATGAACAGACCCTTTTCAAAAGAAGACATACATGCAACCAACAAGCATATGACAAAAAGCTCAACATCAGTGATCATTAGAGAAATCCAAATCAAAACCACAATGAGATACCAAATCTCTCACCAATCAGAATGGCTATTATTAAAAAGTCAAACATGCTGGCAATGATGTGGAGAAAAAGGAAAGCTTATACACTGTTGGTGGGAGTGCAAATTAGTTCAACCACTGTGGAAAGCAGCGTGGCAATTCCTGAAAGACCTAAAGACAAAAATATCATTGCTGGACAGCCAGCAATCCCACTTCTGGTTAAATATCCAAAGGACTATAAAACATTCTTTCTTAAAGACATATGCACACATATGTTCACTGTAGCACTATTCACAATAGCAAATACATGGGATCAACCTAAATGCCCATCAATAGTAGACTGGATAAAGAAGATGTGGTACATATACACCATGGAATGCTATCCAGCCATAAAAATGAATGAGATCATGTCCTTTGTGGGAACATGGGTGTAGCTGGATTCCATTGTCTTTAGCAAACTAACACAGAAAGATAAAACTAAATACCACATGTCCTCACTTACACGTGAGAGTTAAATGATGAGAACACATGGACACAGAGAGGGGAACAACAGACACTGGGGTCTACCAGAGGGTAGAGGGTGGAAGGAGGGAGAGGATCAGGAAAAATAATTAATGGTTACTGGGATTAATATCTGGATGATGAAATAATCAGTACAACAAACCCCCATGACATGGTTTTAACTTTATAACAAACCCGCACGTGAACCTCCGAACTTAAAAGAAAATTTTTTAAAAATGTAATATGAATGCTTTGTGTGTTTCACTAAAACTATCTATCCACCTATCTTTCTGTCTTTCCTTTTCTTTACTTTTTCACATATATTTAACCTTTTGATGTTTAGAATTTCCAAAGTGACCTGAAGCCAAAATAAATGTAATAAACTGTGCAAACCTCAAAGTTACTTAATGTAATAACATAAACATGCATTTTCATTATTGACCATCAATTATTATTGTGACAAAAATATAATTTGCTCTATAATGCATATCATTTGTTACTAATTATATGTATATAAATGTATGTATATGCTTCCATTTATATAAATATATGAGTGTACATATGTATACATATAAATATTACATATGTGTTGCTTTCTAAAATAAACACTACATTTATTATTCTTTCTTGCAGGTAAGTGTGGCTATGTAACTAACTTTTGCTTAACGTATACGAAACATTACAGAATTTAGGTCTAAAAGTAAGGTTCTGCAATGGCAAACTTTAAAATAAATACCATTTATTTAGTGTATAGACAATTAGTGGTAAGGACAGAGATTTTGTAGGAGAAAAATCCTTTGAATTATTTGAAATGATTGCTTTCGATACCTTGATAATTGAGCTCAAGCTTCTTAAATCCATCTCTATGTGAAAAGCTTGATAAAACTCAGGGTATTCATGAATGTTGCCTGATCTCTTACTCTAAACAAAGTTTTTAAAGGAAGAAACAAACTCAGAAGACATCTAGACACGTTGTCAGCACACATGACAGGGAATGCAGCTCTTCTCAAAAGAACTGCCACTGCCTCAATTACACTGTCTAAATTGACTGACAGCCTGAACATTTTGAGTCCTTTCTGAATTAGCCAACTGCTTCCTTACTCTTCAGTTATAAGAGGTTATTACACTGAAGAGGCAGCCATAATAGAAAAAAAAACAAAAAACAAAAAACAAACAAAAAAAACAACTGTTGACCTAAGACTCCTTCAGGCCCCTCACATAAAAGCTTGTTTGGATATGGACAGGCTCAGAGGCAAACAACAGAGTAATGGTGGGTCCTTCTAAACCTAGGGGCTGCCAATGGTTATATTCTCAATGACGTTTTATTAATTAAGCAAATAATTATAACGGTAACTAGTCTATCTCTATACCTTCACAAATCTGAAATAATATTGGCAATATTCCCCAGAAAATAAGAAGATAAAGTTACAGTCTGTAATTATTTTCTTCAAAGCAAAAAACATCACAAAATCTGAGCAGGAAATTTCACCTGTTGTTATGACAGGCTTTTGACAATTTTTTTTATCTTTATGAAACTAAGTGAAAATATTAAATGCAAAGGTTGATATGACAAATTAAAAAAAGGAAAAGAATAAAAAAAAACTTAAGGTGTTAGTAGACCTAATAATTCCGATGAACAGAGAAAAGTGGTTACATATGTGTATTAGGGTGCCCTAATTATCAGTGCCATATCACAATACACTACCACTTTATAAAACTTAGATTCAATGAGAACACTTTGACACAGGAAGGGGAACATCACACACCAGGGCCTGTTTTGGATTGCGGGGAGTGGGGAGGGATAGCTTTAGGAAATATACCTAACGTAAATGACAAGTTAATGGGTGCAGAACACCAACATGGCACATGTAACAAACCTGCATGTTGTGCACATGTACCCTAGAACTTAAAGTATAATAAAAAAAATAAAGAAACTTAAAAAAAAGATTCATTATCAGTATAGAAAGTATCACAACAATTCATTAAAATTGAACAAATACATGCACTACTTATTTTATACTCCATGTTTGAAAACTTCAAACTCCATTTTAGAAAAGATTTTCTATTATATGTCTAATATATAATTCATATTTATATTAAACCACATATTTGCTAGTAGAGAACCTACCTTTTGCACCTAGTAAGGCATGAGTAAAAATTTTGTGTAATGTTTACTTTTAAGAGTAAGGAAATTTTCAACATGGTACAAAGTATCGTGCTATCCTTTTAAGAAACAAGTATCCACAATGGCAATGCCTTTACATTTTTTCTCATGGTCATTTTGCCATCTTCACATCGTTGAATGATAAACTATTCATTTTGGAAAGAAAAATAAGAAAAGATAATTTAACAACAGATAATTTACTCTCAGACAAATACTCTCGCTAAGCGTCTTCTTTTCTGACCAACATATGAAGGTACACAATAATTCACTCATTATTCAATAAAAGTTTTTTTCTCACTATGGTGTGGCCAGAATTATTGTGGAGAACCAAAAATTAAGAGAACCAGAAGTGCTGGCTGGCTGTAATCGTGGACTGAAAAGACAAGAAGGTGAAACTTTCTCTGGCCACTATCTGTAGGCCAAAATAACTGGGTTCAGTACTGTCGAATATAGCCAGGAAGTTCAGTACAATAAAGATATAATGTGAAAATCCATGTGAGGTCTTCTTAAGACATGAGTTCAGGGAGGGGAATTCTACAGAATTTTTGCATCTAGGATGATAAAAGGTAAGAAAAATTGTGAATTATTTAGGAAAAACTGGAATAAAGGATCTATGTGAACAATTCACATCAATAGAGGCTGCAAAAGGGTTATCAGTCAAGGGTTTTTTATGCCTTAGTAAACAGTGTTGATATTATTTAGAGAGTATCTGCAAAGCTGTGCCATGAGATGAATGAACATATAAGAGTGAGAAATAATTAGGATGTATAGACAAATACCAATTCATTCAAACTGTAGCTGAGAATTTCTGGTATCTGCACACTTTAAGTCTAGTTTTATGAAATAAGTGAAGTTTTCAAATGTAAATATTAATGTAAATAAAAAAACATAAACATAAAAAAGGAAATAGTGTATCAAATAAATATGTTTGGAGCCATTCTTACATATTTCCAAATTGTCTAAAAAAGTCAATGCTTTATATAAGATATGTGCATCTGAGTTGATTAAATTATGAGGGAATCTTTTAGTAACATATATGAAATGTTTGTAGAAGACAGTGTTCAAAACGGTAGAAAATTTAAAAACACTAACTATTTAATATGCTATGATTTTAGATAAAATGTACATGTTCACATAATCACAGATATATATTTATTTGCTTCAAACATTGATATATTATTTAAAAAAAGGCTCACATGTAACAAGTGATTGATACAGTCTTTAAAATAGAAAAAAAGTCTCATATAGGTTAATAGATTATTTAGAGCATAAAACTTTCTATTAAAATATTACGTATCTTTGGAAATGATAAGCTAACATTTGGAGGGCATATTATTAAATGTGCTATGAATAATACAATTATTAAAAACACACTATTAAATATAGCTAACAAGTTGACTTAGTTCTTGAGTGAAAGTTGAGAATATTTGGATATACTGAGCAGGTATTATTTTGTAATTGTTTATGTTTAAGCAATTAATATTAATTTAGAAAACATTTTAAGGTAAGAATAAATTCAATTTGTATTATTTATGATTTGAATATATTAAATAAACATTTTTATACTACTGTTAACTAAACGTATATATGATAGTCAAATTTAGGTGTTATCAGCTATTATATCTAAGGCATATATGTAAGTCATATGTAATAACAATAACTTTTTTCATCTTTTTGTAATGGGAACCAAAGAAAATTTAATTAAAATATAAAAATAATAGTACAGCATAGACAGCTGTTTGTGCAAGATTTACTATTTTTGTGTGTTGTTTTATTGTTTTGAAGAAATATAAAAAACAAATGATCATAAAAGATACATATGTAATCCACTGTAGAGAATAAACATTTCCATCATATTTGTCTCAATTCTCTGCAAAAAGGAATCAAATCTTATAATGCCCTTCACCTCACTTACTTGAGGTAATCTTACAGTGCACTTATTTGGCACAAGGGGCAAGTATATGAGATCTAAATCAATATATGGTATATTGAGTGTTTTTATTCTAATTGAGTATATTTATATTTCTTTTCCTTCATGATTTCTTCATTTTATGTTTTGTAAGAAAACTTCCTTGACTCTGAGTTGGAAAAGATATTTTAGTATATTTTTATATTCTAAATTTGATTGCTTTAAGTTGTATATTTTCCTATAGAGAAATGATATGTTTTGGCTGTGTCCCCATCCAAATCTCACCTTGAATTGTAATAATCCTGATGTGTCAAGGGTGGGGAAAGATGGAGATAACTGAATCATGTGGGTGGTTTTCCCCATACTGCCTTCTTGGTAGTGAATATGTCTCATAAGATCTAATGGCTTTATAAGTGAAAGTCCCCTTGAACAAGCTCCCTTGCCTGCTGCCATGTAAGACGTGTCTTTGCTCTTCCTGTGCCTTCCACCATGATTGTGAGGCCTCCAGCCATGTGGAATTGTGAGTTCATTAAACTGCTTCTCTTTATAAATTACCCACTCTCTGTATGTCTTTATGAGCAGCCTGAGAATGGACTAATACAAGGTATTTAACTCATTAAGGTTATAATGTTTGAATATGGTATACTATAGTGATATTGTTCTATTTTCCATATGAGAAGCTTAGATTCTGCAAACTATTTATTATTTATTTCATCTCTTCCCAACTGATTTTGTCTCCAATATTACATCTCAAGATTCCATAAATGTGTGCATAAATGATGACTGTTCTGTATGATTGAACAAGGCATTCATACAGCATCCCTGTCCAGTACCATCTGTTCTTAATAAATCTACATATATCTCATCTTAATATTTGTTTTGGAAAGCCTCCATCCTTATTTATCTCTTCTAGAATAGTATTAGCCTTGTTTCTTTTTATTGGCAAATAGTATTCCATCTTATGGTTATAACAAATTTAGTCTATTAATTTACTAATTGATGGATGATTAGGTTGTTTCTGCTTTTTAAAATACTATAAATAAAGCTACTATGAATATTGATATGCATATCTTAGTGTGGGCACGTATTTTTATTTCTCCTGGATCAATACCTGGAAGTAGAATTTCTGTGTTGTAATTAACTTCATTTTATAACATTTAATGTGAGCTACCTTTACCTGGAGTTAAGAGGAGTGGTTTAAAGCCTGCACTCACTGTGCCATTTTGTCTGGAAAAGAGGGAGTGTGATTTATGAATTTAGAAATAAGACTTAAACTAACTTAAAATTCAGGAGTTTCCTAGCTTATAAAATGCCTCAAGAAACTTGAGCACATTCTGTTTTCTTTCACAGTAGGCCTAAGGGCTTTTTATAAATATTGTTTCATTTTAAACCCCAATATGGGTACCTAAAGAGCTTTATGAGCAGGAATATTTCTTTATTATCATAACCCTCCTCTCCTGCATATTAACCATTATTTATTGAATACTGAATGTGTCTGGTATGTGCCGTATACTAGGCTTTTGATCTATATCTGTGGTATGCATATGTAACCTGTATATCATATACAAACAAATACCTTGTGATATGGCTTGGATCTGTGTCTCTGCCCAAATTGCATGTTGAATTGCAATCCCCAGTGTTGGAGGTGGGGCCTGTTTGGAGATGATTGGATCATGGGGGGGAATTTCCCCTTTCGGTGTTGTTCCCATGACAGAGTTCACTCGAGATCTGATTGTTCAAAAGTGTGTGGCACATGCCCCTTTTATCTCTTCTTCCTCTTGCTCTGGCCATGTAAGACATGACAGCTTCCTCTTCATTTTCTGCTGTGACTGTAAGTTTCCTGAGGCCTCCCCAGAAGCCTAGTGCATGCCAGAATTTTGCTCCCTGTACAGCTTGTGGAATTGTGAGCCAGTTAAACCTCCTCTCTTTACAAATTACCCAGTCTCAGGTATTTCTTTATAGCAATGCAAAAACAGATTAATACACCTTGTAATATTCCAAAAAAGAAAGAATTTACTCCAATGATCTATTTAAAGTAACTAAGATTCCAAGAGATTATGTAACATACCTGAGGTCACCAAACTAGACACTGGCAGAACTGGGACTCCACTTTAGATCTCTCTTATACCAGAGTATGGTACACATTCTTAATTTCTACATTATCCTATCTAAAATTCTTTATACTATCTCCAGAGATGAGAATGATATCATGTGTTGTAGGCTGAATAATGGCCTCCCAAAGAAATCCATGTCCTAATACCCATAACCTGTGAATATGTCACCTTATGTGACAAAAGATACTTTGCACATGTGTTCTAGTTCAGGATCTTGAACTGAGGAGATTATCTTGATTTGTATGGATGGGCCCAATATAATCACAAGGGTCACAAGGGAGGTGAAGGATGATAGCCCAAGAAATATTATGTAGCACTAATGCAGATGCCAGAAAGGAAAGAAGACTCTACATCGAAGACTTTGAAGATGGAGAAAGAGGCCACTAGCCAAAGAATGCAGGTGGCTTCTTGAAGCTGGAAAATGGCAGGATTCTCCCTTGGAATCTCCAAAATAAATATAGGCCTAAAGACATCTTGATTTTAGTTCAGTAAAGTTGATTTTGCCCTATGATCTTGAAAACTGTAAGATGATTATTCTGTGTTTTAGGTGACTAAGTTTTTTGCAATTTATTTTTATTTATTTTATTTATTTTTTTTGAGACAGAGTCTCACTCTGTCACCGAGGCTGGAGTGCAGTGGTGCGATCTTGGTTCACTGCAAGCTCCGCCTCCTGGGTTCATGCCATTCTTCTGCCTCAGCCTCCCGGGGTAGCTGGGAATACAGGCACCCGCCACCACGCCCGGCTAATCTTTTTGTATTTTTTTTAGTAGAGACGGGGTTTCACTGTGTTAGCCAGGATGGTCTCGATATCCTGACCTCATGATCCGACTGCCTGGGCCTCCCAAAGTGCTGGGATTACAGGCATGAGCCACCGTGCCCGGCTGCTTGTCACAATTTATTACAGCAGCAATGAGAAACTAATACATGCCAAGATTCCCTTTTTTTATTGCATAAGTTTCATCTTTCTTACACTAGCATCTCAATTCCTCTGCACTCTGATATCAGCTGTATTATAGTCTTCCTTAAAAGCTTTTCAGCGATGCTTTATATTCTAAGCAAGATTAAATATTCACTGTTCCTTGAAATATTCACTATTCCTGATTCTCACTGGATTCTCTGCTTGCATTCATTCTTCACCTCTAGCACATTCTCATCTCTCTTATACAATCATTCATCAAGGTCCCAGTTTAATTTATAGTTCACCATGATGGTTTTATATAATTTAATTGATTTTTATCTCTCTTTCCCTCTGTTCCATTAATATGTGTGATTACCCATTTTGCTTATATATGGTCTTCTAGTAAAGTCTTGTATGAAATTATTGCACTCTTCCCTCAACTACTTTTTATAAGATGAGCACAAGTCTTGTTTATATTTCAGCTCATCTTAAGGATGTTAGCAATGCCTCTAAAAAAAGCATGAGTATTGCAAAGAACAGAGGCCATGCAAATTGTTTTGAGTATGGGTGGGGGGGCATTTTTGTGAATAAATACTTGTTTATATAAAATCCAAGCAAGGAGTGGGAAAAAAAAAGGAGTCAGGACATAAAGAACTAATTACTAAACATTGAAATATTAGAAGCAAGAGCATTTTATTTCAACGAATAATCTGTCATCTTATTTCCCACTGTCACCAGTCCCTCTAAAGTGTTGACCTTGCTCACGTATTACCAAATAATTCTGCTTTAAACCTAACTTTAAAATACCCTTCAATTCAAGTGCACCTAGGTGTTGGATCCTTTAGTTCAAATTATCAAAAGATAATGAATCTAATTTGTCACTGATTTGAGAGTCTGTAGTAAGGTAAACCTTGTTTTAATTAGCTTTACATACGGGTGGAGATGGGGTTAGGGCACAACATAATACTGGTTTTTCTATGGCTGTGACTAGCAAAGTTTAATTAGAAAAGGAAGGTGTGACTACATGGAATTTGACAAATACTACCTCAAATCACAAAACATAAATGAAATGATAGTAATTTCCCTCATAAATAGTCATTCATAGTTTAATAATTTGAGTAGTATGTTCACTGGATTTCAAATTAAGACATTAAGTAGATGAAATGTCTATTTGTGTTTTCTTGCCTTTTTAGCCACTGTAAAAAATTTACATAAAAAGTTAGTATTTTTAGCCAGAATTTATCTATGTAATCGGGTGTAATCTGTGTAATATAAGTTTATGATAAAAGTAATTGCACTTTTATTTGCCTTTTAGGATTATTGGTTTAATGATTTTATTAGTCCATATTTTCTTAATTTATATTACTGTGATACCTATAAGCAATTAAGCAGAAATAAACATGTTATTCATAGAAATCCTTACACTAATAACTAAAATGCAACAAAAATCTGTGAAAGGTTTTACATGCATTTTTTCCATTCAGCTGCCTTCATTTATTAACTGTATATTGGATCATTTGGAAGCCTTTTAGGCTTAAAAAGATATGTGTATACTAGTAATAGCTTCTAAGAATCTATTGATATAATTTTATTATAAAGCAATAGATTAGGCTATCAATTTGAGGTACAGAAATTTTAAAAAATAAATAAATATTTAAGGAGATTTTTCAAAGTACTCACATGAAAACTTTTAGTTCAAATTGCAATTGTTGTCATTCATTTACTCTAATTTCAAAAAATTCAGTAAAGCAACACATAAGAGCTATTACATAAATGTCAAAGTGAATAGTAACTTTTATTTTAATGTTAAAGTTCTGGAATTTAAAGACCCAAGAATGAAAATCCTGTTTTTTGTTTTGTTTTGTTTTGTGTGTGTTTTTTTTTTTTTTTTTGTCTACAATTATCCTGCCACCTCACATTTATATTCCCAAGCATTTCTTTCTTTATGTTTAAATATTAGTGTTCACTATGGTACTATTTGTCTGTGAATTGTTCCTAGCTGAATTTACCTAAACCATAATATCAATTAATACATTCTATAAATCTAAAATCTGTATCTTCAGCCAAGGTTCTCTGTTAAGATCTTAAGTCAGACCTAACTTCCCATGGTACGTAAACACACAGATACTACACAACTAACTCTGAAACTAAGATAGTAAAACTGAACACATAATATTTACCCTTTTTTTTTCTGCTTATGCCAGTACTATATGTATCCTGCTAGACACCTTCTTTAACTCTCTCTGAGGTGGATTATTTGATGCATCACTACATCTAGCTTTAAGACAGAGAGTTTATTTCCCTGTGACCTGGAGTGCTAATAGCAATACCACCTCAGCCATCAGCTCTCCTGGGAAAGTGACATCTCAGAAGGGAGGCATTTCACCAAATGCAACTTCTTCTTCCCGGGAAGCCCACACTCAGTGTTTAATGTGGGAGTATGCATGCCATCCTCCTTACCGAAAATGGAGCTATTTTAAAGGGCTTTCTCAGCTTCCAAGCTAACTGTAGGGTCAGCATAGATATTTTTTTTTTGGAATTGCATCTTGTCTAATTTCTGCCTCTGCCCAAGTCTATTCCAAATTTATCCTGTAAAAAGATGAGAAAGATGTAAATTTGGAGTTGGATTACTTACTACCTTGATGGCAATAATAACATCATTATAAGTGATAGAGAAAACGTTGATGGTACCTGGCACAAGGTAGTATTGCCATTATGAATATTTTTTTAGCAATGGTAAGATAAGCTAGAATTCCAATGCAAAGAAATTTGCTAGTAGGTCCAATGTATCAGACATTGGAGAAATATAAAGGGAAAATTAATTTTAAGGACAACAGGATTAAGAAGTTATTGCTGAGTTTAATGATGTATTTGCAAAAACAATATGAAAAGGCTGAGAATAATTTATCAGGTACTAATAGCTACATGTGAAATCCAGAAGGCCTCCTTAGCAGGATTTAAAGAGGCTCTCATCTGCTGAAGCTGGAGGGAAGAGAAATCTGGGTGATATGCTCCTGACCTAATAATAAAAAGAGCAGATGTCCAGGAAGGTTAAAGTCTCTATCAAGGTAAGTCTGCTATGGCTAGGTCAGGGCATTTGTTGAGAAAAATATAGGGTCCTCATATATAGAATAAAGAAAGAAAACTCTGACCTAGTGTTTTCTCTCACCTTCTCTCCTATCTACTAAGTCAATGACTAGAGTTCTAAGTGTCAACATAACCTCTTTGTATAAATCCTCAACCTGATAAAAGAACAAACTAACTATATCTCAAATTACCTACAGAATCCAACCAATATGTACTGGCAGAAGCAAGAGAGTATTCATGGAATTACACCAAGTGGAGAGAATATAATGGTGAATAAGGAACTATTTATTGATTTGAAAGCACACTCACAGAATTCAGGATGGAACCCCCTGCTGAGTACTCTAGAAGATGATAAAACACATTGCTAAGATGGCTCCTGGAAGTACAGAAACATAATAGTGCACATTTTGGTGTTGGAGAAATGCTGAAATTGCCATGACGCATGGTGGAGTAAGGGATAAAAGGCTTGGGAAAGTAAGCATGGTAAAGTGGATACATTACGTAAGACTAGAAGATCCACCAGATCACTGCATTCCACAGAAGGGCAAAAAGCCAAGAAAGAATGTTCTTGTGAAAGGATTACCAATATTATAAATAACTTCAAAAATTTTCCTTTGCTGGCTGGGCTAAAGGAGGAAGATGCAATAACAGAACTAGACTAATTGATAGCAATAGGGAAAGTAGGACCTCTAAACAATAGAGTTCAGATGATGGCAGTTCAATATCAAGAGAGCAGGTAGATGGATTTATCATAATTAGAGATGAAACAGTAGCAACTGGGGGCAGGGAGAACCTAACTGACAGAGAGTATTTGAGATAATAATCTGACTCAGCATTACTAGGAATAAAATATATAGATGAGGGAGGGGAGGTCTTTCTCTCAAGTTTATTTCTTATTGGGAAAGACCAGACAAGAAATAAGCTGGTAGGAAAACACAAAAATAACATTATTTCTGTGATTGAAACTATGAAGTAAAAACATAGTAAATAATAGTTATCATGAGAGGCTACTTTAGCTACTGTGGTTGGAGGAAACATCTGAGAAGACCTGACTTGTGTGAGTCAGTTTTGCAGAGAACCGGAGGAAGACATGTTCTGAAAAATTAAGCAGGATATTAGTTGACGGGGAAACCAGGTCACTATGACAAAATTAAGTGTGAATAGATTTTTAAGAAGTGATACGGTGTTATATAAAAGGAGAAAATTTCAGGCCACGTGAACAACTGACACAGAAATACTGAGGTAAATGTATGTGGAGATCTGAGATGTTATAGAATAGTGTGGGGAGGGGAGAGGCTCACTGTGATTACAGCAGAGTTGGGGACAGAATAGAGTAGCTGAGATCAGGGAAGCAGTTGGTGCCATACCATTTTTTAAAGTTATATATATTTTTCATTATTATACTTTAAGTTCTGGGGTACATGTGCAGAACCTGCGGTTTTGTTACATAGGTGTGCACGTGCCATGGTGGTTTGCTGCACCCATCAACCCGTCACCTACATTAGGTATTTATCCTAATGCTATCCTCCCCTAGCCACGCACCCCGCTGACAGGGTGTGTGATGTTCCCCTCCATATGTCCATGTGTTCTCATTGTTCTATGCCCACTTATGAGTGAGAACATGCAGTGTTTGGTTTTCTGTTCTTGTGTTAGTTTGCTGAGAATGGTACCATACCATTTTATGTGAAGTTGAGATAATGATATAGTGGCACTATCTAACTTTGATTTTAAGAGTTTTATTTTAGCTCCTGGGTGGAAAATAGTGTTTGTATGTGCAAAGATAAAAACAAACAATAAAGTTAGTACAGTAGTCCAATAATTCAAGGGGGCAATTATGGTGGCCTGGCCCAGGGTCATATCAGAGTATTTGTTGAGAAGCAGATGGATGCTGGGTGTATTTGAGAACTGAGCAAACAACATTAGCTACTGGAATGGATTTGGAATTGCCAGAGAAGGAAGACATTTAAGGACAAATACAAAGTTTTTGGTTTGAGCTACTTGGGGAAGGAGGCTGCCATTAATTGAGACAGGATGGATTTTTGGAGAAGAAGATTTGAGACAAAGCATAGGTGCTGAGCTGAACACTTGGAAGTTTAAGATGTCTGTTGATCACAGAAGTAAAGATATAATATAAGCTCTGTTATAGATGAGTATTGAGTTGAGTTTGTTGATTTGAGAAATTTTGGAGTCGTTCATTTATCAATGGAACTTAAAGCAAGGCTTTAATATTCCATAAGCAGTGCTTTTATATAGTAGTTTGATATATCACTGTTATATTTAATTTTATTACTACATAATGATTTCACATATTTCTGAGGTACATGTGATATTTTGATACATGCACACAATATGTACTCATTAAAAAGATAACTGAGATATCTATAACCTCAAATATTTATCATTTGTTTTTGTTTTGGGAACGTTCCAAATCTTTCTTCTAGGTGTTTTGAAATACATAATAAACTATTGTTAAGTATAGTCAGGCTTTTTTTTTTTTTGTCTTTCAAGTCTTACTCTATTCTCAGGCTGTACTGCAGTGGTGCAATCTTGGCTCACTGCAACCTCTGCCTCCTGGGTACAAGCAATTCTTGTGCCTCAGCCTCCAAGTAGCTGGGACTACAGGCACGTGCCACCATGCCCAGCTAATTTTTGTATTTTTAGTAGAGACAGGGCTTCGCCATGTTACCCAGGCTGGTCTCCAACTCCTGACCTCAAGTGAGCCACCACCTCGGCTTCCCAAAGTGCTGGGATTTTAGGCATGAGTCGCCGCGTATAGCCAGCCTGTTTTATTGAACACTAGAACTTATTCTTACATAACTGTTTTTTGGTCCACATTACCTTACCTCTGTTCATTTCCTCTTCCCTTCTACATTTCCCAGACTCTGATAACTACCATTCTACTCTCTATCTCCATGAGATCCACTTTTCTGGCCCCAACATATGAGTGAGTACATGTAATATCTGTCATTCGATACCTCGACTATTTCACTTAATATAATGTCCTACAGTTTCATCTATGTTGCTGCATATGATAAGATTCATTTTTTCTGTGGCTAAATAGCATTCCATTATGTGTGTGTATATATATATATATATGTGTGTGTGTGTGTGTGTCTGTGTATATATATATATATATATATGTATATATATATCAATATACTGATTTCCTTTCTTTGGATATATAGCCTACGATGAGATCACTGAATCACAAAATATTTAGGAATAAATGTGACCAAAGAAGTGAAAGACCTCCATATTAAAAGCTATAAAACACTGATGAAAGAGATTGAAGAGAATTCACTAAAAATGGTAAGATATGTCATGCTCTTTGATTGTAAGAATTACTATTGTTAAAATATCCATACTGCCCAAGGGGATCTACAGATTCAGTGCAATCCCTGTCAAGATAACAATGAAATTCTTACAGAAACAGAAATACAAAATATATACAGAACCACAAAAAAACTCCAAATAACCAATCCTGAGCAAAAAGAAAAAAAGTGGAGGCATCACATTACCAGAATTCAAAATAAACCACAAAAATACAGTAATCAAAAGAGTATAGTACTAGCATATAAACAGATACTTAGACCAATGGAACAGAATAAAGAACCCAGACATAAATCCACACATTTACAGCCAATTCATTCTCAACAAAGGCACCAAAAACATATATTGGGGAAAAGATAGTTTCTTTAATAAACGGTGCTAGGAAAGCTAAATATTCCATAAGCAGAAGAATGAAACTAGATCATTATCTCTCACTATACAAAAAGGGATTAACGACTGACATGTAAGTTTGAAACTTTGAAACTATGAGATTACTAGACAAAAACAAGGGGAAAATGCTCCAGGAAATTGGTATGGGTAAAGATATTTTTGGGAAAGACCTCAAAAACACAGGCAACAAAAGTAAAAATAGACAAATAGAATTATATCAAAGTACAACATTTCTTAATGGCAAAGGAAACAATCAACAGAGTGAAGAGTCTGTCCATTGAATGGGAGAAAATATTTGCAAACTACCCTTCTGACAAAAGATTAACAACCAGAATATATAAGGGACTCTAATAACTGAATAGCAAAAACAAACTGAACAACCTGATTAAAAATGGGCAAAACACCTGAATATTTATTTCTCAAATGAAGATATAAAAATGGCTCACCAATATATATACAATAAAGCTCAACCTCACTACTCATTAAGGAAATGCAAATCCAAACCACAATGAAGTATCATCTCACCACAGTGAAACTGTGTATCATCAAAAAGACAAAATAACAGATGGTGTTGAAGATGCAAAGAAGAGTATTCATACACTGCTAATGGGAATGGAAATTAGTACCGCCACTGTGGAAAACTGTATGTAAATTCCCAAAAAATCTAAAAATAGAGAAACAATAGCCTTCTTGCAAAACAACATTAAAATTTTACTATAAGGCTGATAATTGAAAAGTACAATACTTACATGTAGAGAACTTATTATAATTAAAGTAAGATGTAAGTACCTCTCTCCAGGATAAAAGTTGATAGCTCTCTTCATCATTAATTTTTCATTGAAATCTAGGAATAAAATATACGAACTTTCAAAATCATTTTGTCAGTGTTTCAATGTAGTTAACCTATCTATGCATGCTTTCTGGTCTGTGTTCATGTGAATTTTTCAATACTTACATTTATACTTCACAGAATATATTGTGCTTTCTTCTTTCTAAACTTGTGATGGAGAGTTTCATTTTTTAAAAAAGCAGAACTACTGCTTCTACAGAATTCAAATTTTGCAAATTGTTCGCCACATATTTATGTTTAAAAATTGTGAAAGTAATGTGATCCTCAAATTTTCATTGATTAATTTACTTCAAATTAGTTTTGTTCTTCTTTTATCTTCCTTTTATTTCAGTATAATGCAGACTGTATTGTGGTGAGAGGTGAAAATTACAGCAACAAACTGTCCAAGTTCAAATCAGGATTCAACCACTTGCTAGTTGAACTTTAGGAAAATAAGTAAAGCTCTCTTTGCCTCTGGTACCCTGTCTCTAAAGTTAAAATAATCATAGAACCTAACTTGCGGACTTTGTAAGTCTTAAATGAATAACACCTGTAAGCTAAGGAGCACTGGGGCTAAAACATATTCAGAATTTAATAAATGTTAACTATTATTTGCAATTACAAAGGGATTCATTCATTATACTGATAAAGATATTTCATCTGATTGGCCTAGAGTCATCAACACCAAATGCCTGTAGTACCTAA
This sequence comes from Pan paniscus, assembly GCF_029289425.2. NCBI lineage: Eukaryota > Metazoa > Chordata > Mammalia > Primates > Hominidae > Pan > Pan paniscus. The sequence continues at coordinate 54,926,817 of NC_073249.2, read as the reverse complement.
TGAATATAGAAACTACTTATTTTTTCTAGCAAATCTTATTCATTAGAGTTAATTATGACTAAACAACTTACACCATATCTCCTCTTATCTACAATTCTAGCCATCTAATTAAGAAGCTCACAAATAAAAAATCCTGACAAGTGATGTTAGCTGTCAGAGTGCTTTAAAACTTGTCATATGTAGCACATAAAGTCCGAATGTATATGGGAAATTAAATCAAGTAAATATAATTAATATACAGAGTTTTTATATTATTTTTGTTGTTACACTAAGGGGTTGCTGGTCAATGTAACAGTCACTAGGACATATGAAACTGATTACCTTTTTCATTATTTAATATTGAGACATTTGGAAGATATTGCGTAGCACACTATCTTTACTAGCATATTTTCAGTTGCTTCATTTAATTAGTATTTATTAGTTGTAAGTAACCATGCTTGGAAGATGTATGAAAATATGTATTGAACATATACTTTAACATCATAAACGTGTTTAGCTTTGTTGTTGGTGTGATCACTAGGAGTCCATAAGAAAACATAAAGTACCTAGATTTCAGGTCTTTGTTTAAGTTTCTGTGGCTACTAAAAGCCTCACTCAAAATATATAATATTAATAACTTATTTGTATGCCTACTATTGTGGGAGAATTTTTCTTTCAGGATTGATATGCCTAAATTTCTCTGAAAATCCAAATGTTACAAAGAAAAAAATGATATTTTCCTTTTTGATTTGAAATAATTTAGGGCTTACCTCTGAGAACAGAGGAAAAATTGATTTCAAGAATTACACCTTTCTTCTAGTAGAATCTGGGTCAAAGAATGCTTAATAATAAACACTTATTTTTATTAAAATTATGTAGATCAATTATTCTATAGAAAGTAGGAAACTTTAGTCAAGTATTTCTGATGTGTAATGACATCTAAATTTTATACTAAAGTAAGAAGACTAAATCTATTATTATCTATTAGTTGTTTACATTGGCCTAACGATTATGAGTAATCTTTCAATAAGTGCAAAATTAAAGTTGGCATATATTAATAACAGTAAATATCCATGTTAAAAATAATAAACTATACCAAATTGAAACACAAGCATATATTTGAAATAAAATGTGCAAAACCCATGGAGACTGCAGTAATTGAAACAAAATCAATTTCTAACTTAAAAATTTAAACAGTGAAATAAAATTATGCTAATCTAATGTATTTGCTTTATTGTGCTTTTCAGTTCATTATGCTCCATGCATAAATATGAGATGGTTATTTTTCCTTTGATAATACTCCTTAAGTTATTTGATTTAAATTGCTTTGCTTCTTTTAAGTGCTGCCAAACACTTGGAAACACAGATCTTGTTTCCAAATGAGCCTTCACTGCCTGCAATATTTTATTTTTATTTAGTTTTGTTTACATCACGTAAAAGGGATTACAAATTATTTTACTTACTTGTATTATGAGACTATAGTACATAAATATTTCAAGTTGTCTCTCAGTTTTTTCCCAGAATTCTGTGTACAATAAGAACACATTAAAAGTCTAGGATACTGCTGAAGATAGTAAGTACTTCTGGTTTTTCCAGCGGCTCATGTTCTTGCTGGCCAAAGTCTTTGACCGAAATTAACTTTGTTGTTTTTTTGCTTATTACACCTTTCTTTCTGTCTTCACACTAACCATTTTATAGCTTCTCATGATTAGATAATTGTTTCTATTCCCTTCACAGTAATATCTACTTTCACTGAAGGGCTCATGATTATGTCAAAAAAAATTAAAAAATAGGCAGAGTATAAAGTGATGCATATGCTAAGGCCTAAGAGTATACAATATGTTCATTTCATTAAGGTTTAATTCTTTCTAGTTTTATTTTTAAATTTCTAATATCTGGTACAATTACACTCAGGTTATTTTGTGTTAGTTATAGCCACTGCTGTTCAACGTGACAAAAGTTACACCTTACAGAAATAACAGCAAAATGATAGCAAAAAGTACAAAATAATAGCAAAGATTAAAACACTGCAAGTTATTAAAAATATTAGCTAGGAGTAAAACAAATTATACTAAAAGGATATCAAAACAATTATTATAGAATATTGTTTTACCTAAATACATGTTTTTGAGATTTTTTTTCCCTTTTAGGGAAAGCAAAAGGGCAGTTATGTCCCTCCTCCCTCTTTTCTTCCTTTTATCATCTTTGCTTCCTTTTTTCTGTCTTTCCCTTCATTTCTTTCATTATATATCCCTTTCTTTCTTGCTATTTTTTTCTTAAAACAAATACGTAGGGTATTATGGGATAATATTTATCATGAATGCAAAGGTCTTATTGAATGACTGAAACAGGCATGATGTGAGAGAAACAAATGCCTACAAATGTGTATCAACTGGCGTTGGCCCTTTATTCCTTCATGTCAGACATTTAGATGGGAGTGGTGGGTACAGAACGTCCTTCATTCTAAATACAGCCAAGCAACACAAATGGGCTATGCTCACTCCAGTTAACCAGATCTGCCAACTCTAAAAGAAATTCAGAAATCCAGTTTCTGTAGTGGTAGAATTTGTTTATAAAATTTCTAATTTATGAAGGCTAGAGAGATTTTAATTTTGCAGACCTAAAATTCATAGGCCAAATGATTTATGTGTGCGGTCATGGCTGTCCAGATTATAGCTAAAGCTATGGTACACTGTAAGGGAAACCAGATTCCTATGCCTGAATTGTAACTTCCCAACCTATTATTTGAGGCTTGTTACTTAATTTTTATGGGTTTCAGTTTTTATGTCCACATAAACATCAGCAACGTTATGAAGATCAAAGAGGTAATTTACAAAAATGAAAAGTGAACAGTGCTTTCCACATACATAGGATCAAAATTGTGGACATTTTTGGAACATAGGTATATAAAAAACTACCATGCCATATGCTCATGTAAAATGTCACAATTTAATAAGGAAAGCAGATTTGTAAACAAATAAAGTAAAATATGATTATAGTTCCAAAGCAAAAGAATGAATAAATCACAGAAATACAAAATAAATTATACTAGAATCCAGAAGAGGGAGTGAGGGAAAAAAAAGGGCAAGACAGAACTATCTTAAATTACAGTACCTTAAACTTCAAAAAATGGTTTCACTCCTCACTATTATACTGAGATTACAAAAAACAACCATCTTTACAAATAATGTAAATATTATTTGGTCTCTACCAATTTAGTGATTCACTTTGTAACTTACAGAAGAAAATGTCCTAACAAGCAAAATATTTACCTTATCATTCAAATTATCGAATATACCTTGAACTATATATGCCACAACATAAATGCGATGCATCTTTTAATCTTTCTCTTAAGTGTATAATACTGATGTACTGACATCTTACAAACAAGATAGTGTATATATGCTAAATAAGTAGAGTGTGTATTTTAAACACAGGTGTATAGGCTTATAAACATTCAAATATGTGTGGTAAATTTGTTAAACCATAACATCAATATCTAATACTTCTAAAATCGTGTATAAAATTTTAAACAGTAACAATAGTCCAAATAATATTTTCTGCTGCTTTAGAAAGAAAAGACCAAAACACTCTGCAGTAAACAATTAGCATAAAAAGCCTCACTGCTTCATGTTCTCCAAACATTTGAAAGAAACTACTACCTGACCATTTCACCCAAATATTTTTTGTTCCCCCAAAGTCACCCTCTTTCCCCATCCAAGTTTCCCCAACTCCCAATCCAAGTCATAGCCCTAGTCCTAAAAAAACCCCTTTGAACTTCCATTTCTGAAAAAATATTAATGATTTTTCTTAGCAGCAGATTTATTTGCTCAGAAAAATAAGAGCGAGCAGAGCTTGTTTCTTTAATACTATTTTTTGGAATCTTTATGAAGGGTATTGAGTATTTATCTATTAATGTCATTCTCCAGATGCATAAAAACAGTACATTTATCAAGCATATCCAATTAAATAGAGTTATCATGATTCCATGCATCTATTAAAACATCTTTTATAGCTCTCAATTACTTGAAATGCAACTAGATTTGGCTTTCAAATATTAATTAACCTTAACACACAAAATCAATATGTAATGTGTTACATAGAATCTTCCCTCCCCTTCCATAATTAATTTAACTCTGGGATTGTATTTTTTAATGCTATGGAAAAATCTGTTCTTCTAATTAAACAAAGAAAAGGTCCTCTTTTTCTTGTTGTCCCAAAGAAAGGCAATTCTCAAATTCTCTGTAAGATATGAAGTTAAAATTGGACCAATTACACAAAAAACAAGTATGCATTTGACAAATTTCTTTCGAAGCTCCTCTTTCTCTAGCAAACCTGGTCCCCCTCAGTGCTGGGTGCTTTTTGCTTGGGAGGCATATATAGCTAGGTGACCCTCTAACATGGCAAGTCCCAGTATTTTCTGCACAACAATTATGTGTCACTGCAGATGATGCCACCAAATTGACAAAGGTAGAGCATGCAATAAAGACAAATGTTTTGCTTTGTTTTGAGAAACTGTATGTAGTATCCATTAAATTGAATGTACATGTAGCCAATGTCCAAGAAATCTCATGCTCAAGAAAAACTGTATACAGATCTGTAAAGAGATAAGAACAAAAATATTTACTTTAATGCAGTATCTCTCAGGTAATAATTGGAAAACACTAGATGTTTATAATTAGAGAAGTATTAAAAGTGCGGTGTAAACAAAACACTTTTTATAGTTAAAAGCAATTATATATGTATAGATCATAAAAATAGAAAACAGAACAAAGACTGTAACACAATACCATTATGCAAATCTTAAAAAGGCATATTCATAGTAACAATACCACATATTTCAAAAGTTAACATAAATATTAAAAGATAGATAAAAACTGTGTCTGTAAAGAATGAGAGTAGGGATGCACTTAGAATGCAAAATTTAAAAATTGAAAACAAAAATGACAACTTGGACAGACTAATTATGCTAATATGCCATGAAATTTAGCATATATTAATTCAACTTTCAGGAACATATTCCCAAAAGAAAAATTAAAATATAATCAGGTGAGAAATTTTGTGACACAATTTTAGTTTTATTGTTCTTGGTTTTGCTTTTTTTCTGTCTCCTGCATTGAGATGATAGTATTTGGGGTTAAATTGTTACAGGTAATTAATGTCATCAAGGAAAGGAAGAAAGAAATCATAGTCTTTATCTTATTTATAGAGCCTTTTCTTTTTGTAACATTTTATTTTATTTTCAATTGACACATAATAATTGTACTTATTTATGGGGTACATAGTGACGTTTCTATATATATAATGGATAATGATCAGGTCAGTGTAATTAGCATATCCATTATCTCAATTTATCATTATCTCATATCACTATCTCCATTTATCATATTTGTGTTGGGAACATTCGACAGCCTTCTAGCTATTCGAAACTTCACTATCGTTAACTACAGTCATCCTACAATGGTATAGAACACTAAATTTTTTATCCTACCTAGGTGTAATTTTGTTTCCTTTAACAAATTTTCCCCAATCTCTCCATTTCCCTTAACCTTTCCTAACTCTACTGTCCTGTGTTCTACTTCTTTTATGAAATCAACTTTTTTAGCTTCCACATGTGAATGAAAACATATTGTGTTCAACTTTCTGTTCCCGGCTTATTTCACGTAACATAATGGCCTCCAGTTTTGTCGATGTTGCTGCTAATGATAGTATTTTAATTTTTTTATAGCTGATTAGTATTATATTGTGTATACAACCACATTTTATTTATCCATTCATCTGTTATTGGACAACTAGGTCAATATCATATATTAGCTATTGCGAATAGTGCTGCAATAAACATAGATGCCTTTTCAGTAACACTGTTTTCCTGTCTTTTGTGTCTTTTTAGGGACAGTTTTTAAATAATATCTTTTTTTTTCAATATTTCTTTTCAAATCAGAGGGTACATGTGCAGGTACATTGCAAAGGTGTATTACAAGCTGCTGAGTTCTGGAATACTAATGAAGCTGTCACCCAGATAATGTGCATTGATAAATGCCCAGTAGTGAGATTGCTGGTTCAAAGGGTAGTTCTATTAGTAGTTTTATTAAGGAAACTTCATATTGTTCTCCATAGTGATTATACTAGTTTATACTCCAACCAACAATGCAAAAAAAAAAAAAAAAAAAAAAAAAACTAAAATTTGTGTGAAACCAAAAAAGACTCCAAAAAGCCAAAGTAGTTTTAAGCACAAAGAACAAAATTGACAGCATTGCATACCTGACCTCAAAATATGCAACAAAGCTATAGTAACCAAAACAGCATATCGGCAAAATAAATAAATAAATAAATATTAAAAAATAAAAAAAACAACCAGACACACACACCAATGGAACAGAATAGAGAATCCAGAAATGAATCCATGCATTTACAGCCAGCTGATATTTGGCAAAAGTACCAAGTAATACACTGGGGAAAAGACAGTCTCTTTAATAAATGGTGCTAGGAAAACTGAATATCCATATGCAGAATAATGAAACTAGATTACTCTCTCCTCATATACAAAAATCAACTCAAAATGGAATCAATACCTTAATGTAAGACCTGAAACTATGAAACCACTAGGAGAAAACATTAGAGAAATGCTCAGGTAATTGGTCTGGGCAAAGATATTTTTGGTAAGGCCTCAAAAGCACAGGTAGTAAAAGCAAAAATACACAAATCGGATTACATCAAATTAAAGAGCTTATGTGCAGCAAAGGAAACAATCATCAGAGTGAAAAGACAACTCACAGCATGGGAGAGAGTAATTGCAAACTATCCATTTGACAGGGAATTGATAACCAGACTACAAGGGACTAAAAAAACTCAACAGCAGACCAATCACCACCAACAAAAATATCTGATTATAAAAATGGGCAAATTATCTCTACATTTACTTCTCAAAAGAAGACATACAAGTGGCCAACAAGCAGATGAAAAACATGTTTAACATCACTAATCATCAGGGAACTGAAAATCAATACAACAATAGGTTATCATCTCAAGTCGGTTAGTACCATTATCAAAAAGGCAAAAAAATAACAAGTGCTGGTAAGGATGCAGAGAAAAAGGAACTCTTAGAGAGGGTTTCCTTTTAATACGCTGTCCAAAATAACTGATTTGAAAAGCTTACATAAATATGCTTGGACCAGCTAATTATTTCTGTTAGCCAAACATGTTTCTAAGAAATAATGTTTTTCATTTTAACCTCTATTTTCAGCTTCATTTTTTGCAATATTTAATTCTAGTGTATAATAAATAAGAATAGACAACTGATAATAGAATCAGCAAGGATTCCGTGGCACATGATGAGATTTCAAGAAAGAAAACATTTCTCTTTTATGTGATGTGAACAAAAATTCTGATGAGCTGAATTGAGCTGAATTCATAACAGGGACAATAAAGCTTTAATTGTTCCTCTAATGCATACTCTAACCTTTAAGATGACTCTGGCTGACATGTGGGTAAAGAAAAAGGAAAAAGGGCCCGGCGCGGTGGCTCACACCTGCAATCCCAGCACTTTGGGAGGCCGAGGTGGGCAGATCACAAGGACAGGAGATCGAGACCATCCTGGCTAACATGGTGAAACCTTGTCTTTACTAAAAATACAAAAAATTAGCTGGGCGTGGTGGCGGGCACCTACATTCCCCTGAGGCAGGAGAATGACGTGAACCTGGGAGGCGGAGCTTGCAGTGAGACGAGATCGGGCCACTGCACTCCAACCTGGGTGACAGAGCGAGACACTGTCTCAAAAAAAAAGAAAAAAAAAAAAAAGAAAAAGAAAAAAGAAGATACAGAAAAGCAAATAATAGGAGAATATTACGGTAATCTAACTGAAGATTCCCATCACATTTTGAATTTAGAACCAAAAGTACTTGACTTTCTTTAGTAAAATATTATTTATATTGTAGGGTTGTTTTGTTTTGTCTTGTTTTTATGTTTAAGTGAGGTAACAATTATAAAGTTTCTAGGTTTGTGCTCAGTAACTGGAAATATTAGGTTGAATTCCAGATGCTTCTATTTTCTCAAAACACCAAAATGATTTGTATTTTTAAATATATAGCTTTTTATCAATGAGCGTAACTGTTTACTTTTTTAAGAGTTGTATTTTCTGTCCATAGGACACCAAGATCTACTTAAATAGAAAACTAGAAAAAAAAAAAAAGTCCACTTTCTTTCCTTGCATTAATCAAAGCAACTAGTAAATTATAATTCATGAATTTAAATCAGTCCTTGAATATATGAATTTTGTTAGTCAATATTTTAGGGTTTCAGGAATAAGATATGATGTCATGCTTTATTCTAATACTAATTTTTATGACATATACAAGTTAATATTAGATATGATTTTCTGAAGCTCCTTGAGACGTGCTCTGTTGTGATTGATTCTGGGTACAGAATAAGCAAATTGATAAGCACATTTCTAGTCAGAGGCAATGTGTCCTAGGTAAACTAAAATGCATGTTGTTTCAAAGAGTAAATTAAAAAATTAGAATCATTTTTGATTAAGAAAAGTGTTTGAATTAATTGGATTTTACCCAATTTGTTAACTTTTTGGCTCACTGACCAGGACTGATCTTGTCTTTTGAGAGCATTAATAGAAAAACAGTTTAATTAGTACATAATAAAAATATTTGATCTATGAAGTAATATTATACCTTACTTTATCTGGCAAAATAATAATTGCAATATCTATGCAATTGAAATCTTTACTGCCTTCTTATGCATTAGTAAGAACACTTAACAGCCTATACATGTTTACGACACTTTCTATAAGTTAAATAATTTGAATTTAAGAATAACAAGATTGCAGAGGACAGTCAATTTCTTCCACCATAAAATAGGAATGTAGTTGCTAATTCCACTTTCCATTGGTATATGCACATGAATATATCTTGCTGAGTTTCAACATGCAAAAATTTCTAAAAGTTGGGATATAAAATGCAATATTGATTATTAGTTTTGTTTTGTTTGTTTGTTTTTAATGAAACAAGGTCTCACTCTGTTGCCTGGGCTGGAGTGTGGTGGTGTGATCATGGCTCACTGCAGTCTCAACCTCCCAGGCTCAAGTGATCATCCCACCTCAGCCCCCACAGAGTGGCTGGGACTACAGGCTCTTGCCACCAGGCCCCATTAATTTTTGTATTTTTTGCAGAGGTGGGGTTTTGCCATGCTGCCCAAGCTAGTCTTGAACTTCTAGGCTGAAGCAATCTGCCTGCCTCGACCTCCCAAAATTATTAGTTCTTGAGTAGTACCTTGGCAGTAGTATGATGTATTTGGACAAAATTCATATAGATATATGTATATTTTAATAAAATTTTGATTATATTGAAATATAACTTTAATATTCTTTTCTTCTTTCCCAAGTGTTGACATCAAACAGAGAGAGGAGAAAAAAGGAATAAACAATAGTTACCAATTTATTTATTTTTTTTACAGGGAGGACTCCTTATATGTAGTTCAAATATTATGTTCAATTATTGGCTCCATTATATAAAATAAGTCATATGTTTATTTTCTCACTCTCACTCTGACCTTAATATCATTGTCTTGAACTTCAATACAGATCTTTAAAGTCTAACTGATTGCAACCCACCAATTGGGCATATCTAATAATTCATACAACTGTCAAGGTTAACATGGCTTTACCATTTAGTGCGAGAAGAAAAGTTTATGACATAATAATACACTTCAGGAGTATGTGAATGTTTAGTTTATAAGAACAATTATTTTAAGCAGTTGAATTGGCTTTCAATAATACATATATGCATTATTCATGTCAGTTTTAAATTATCTTTATGTATTCATCAACTTAGGACCCATGCTTGGTAAAAACTTGTCAATAGTTTGAAGGGATTTTTTTTTTTTAAGACTGGGTCTCGTTCTGTTGCCCAGGCTGGAGTGCAGTGGAGAGATCACCGCTCACTGCTGCCTCTGCCTCCTTGATTCAAGTGATTCTCCCACCTCAGCCTCCTAAAGTGCTGGAATTACAGGTGTGAGGCACCGTGCCTGGCCAATAGTTTGAAGTTTTTGAATGTGCAGAACATCTTATAAATAACATTGTTACATACAAATTTATTTACTTGCATTAAGCCCTTCCCAGATACACTAACATTCAAAGAGAAATTTGTTTTTTAATCAAAAAGATACTTTTACTGCTAAGATAAATGATGAATATAAAGGATAAAAAAGTTCTATTTAAACCACTAATCTATTGAAAGAATTTGAGATACACACTTCCTAACAATCCATGTTATTTATATATTGAAAGGATTTTATTTATAAATTAATAATGCTCTAACTCTGGACTACAGTATGTTCTAAATAAATATATAATTCAACTTCAGCTCTAAACATTTTTCTAAATAGTTCTTATATTAGAAGTCTCTATATTACTTTGCTGTACTTTTATATGTGCTCTTGATTGCTTTGATTTTAGTTACCTATTGTTTCAATTAATCACCAGCAAAGGTAGTAGAAGAGTGTTTCCAAAAAGAGTCTGATTTTTGTCTTTCTCAAATCCGGGTGGTTCTTCTACACATAGAACTTACTATCTAGCATATGATAACAACTATAAATGTTATTTTTCAAATGAACTGTTTTAAAAAAATGAAAATTATTTGAAAATAATTTCCAAGTAATTACTTAAAGGATACATTAGCGCTAAATCAACCTATAGATTTATATCAACTACCTTTCTCGGGATAGAAACGAAACAGATGCTGGTAACTTCAAAATGTTATGTTCCCACAATTTAAAGGAAAATATTTCCACCCATAAAGAAGTTTCAAACACTAAAGTGCCACAAGCCTACTGCCACTCACTTTGGCTATCCTGCAGTCCTGTGTTATTTTTATTCTATACTAAGCATCATTAATAAGCATTTACTTAATAGGACTTGCTTATTTTCACAATTTCTTCAGTAGTGTTACTATTCTGGGAAAATTTACATAGGTCTACAAAGTTGTGAAGAAACCGTATGCCAGGCAAAACAAAAATAATCCTTTATTTATGAACATAAGCTCTCGTCTTGGGAGCATTTAAGGGAAAACGAAATCATGAATCATAAATAAAACCAAGATGAAGAAGGAGACATCTGAATTGAAGAAAATGGAGATAACCAGAAAGAATTCTTACTATGTCGGGTGCCGGTGGCTGACGTCTGCAATCCCAGTGAGAGGTGACAGCATGCTGGCAGTCCTCACAGCCCTCACTCACTCTCGGCGCCTCCTCTGCCTGGGCTCCCACTTTGGCGGCACTTGAGGAGCCCTTCAGCCCACCGCTGCACTGTGGGAGCCCCTTTCTGGGCTGGCCAAGGCCGGAGCCCACTCCCTCAGCTTGCAGGGAGGTGTGGAGGGAGAGGCGCGAGCGGGAACCGGGGCTGCGCGCGCGGCGCTTAAGGGCCAGTTGGAGTTCCGGGTGGGCGTGGGCTTGGCGGGCCACGCACTTGGAGCAGCTGGCCGCCCTGCCGGCCCCGCCGGCCCCGGGCAATGAGGGGCTTAGCACCCGGGCCAACGGCTGCGGAGGGTGTACTGGGTCCCCCAGCAGTGCCAGCCCACCGGCGCTGCGCTAGATTTCTCGCCAGGCCTTAGCTGCCTTCCGGGGGCGGGGGGGGGCGGGGGGGGAGGTCTCGGGACTGCAGCCCGCCATGCCTGAGCCTACCCCCGCCTCCGTGGGCTCCTGTGCAGCCTGAGCCTCCCCGACAAGCGCCACCCCCTGCTCCACAGCGCCCAGTCCCATGGATCACCCAAGGGCTGAGGAGTGTGAGCACATGGCGCGGGACTGGCAGGCAACTCCACCTGCAGCACCGGTGCGGGATCCACTGGGTGAAGCCAGCTGGGCTCCTGAGTCTGGTGGGGCCTTGGAGAACCTTTATGTCTAACTCAGGGGTTGTAAATACACCCATGGGCACTCTGTATCTAGCTCAAGGTTTGTAAACACACCAATCAGCACCCTGTGTCTAGCTCAGGGTTTGTGAGCGCACTAGTGGACACTCTGTATCTAGCTGCTCTGGTGGGGCATCGGAGAACCTTTGTGTGGATACCCTGTATCTAACTAATCTGATGGGGAGGTGGAGAACCTTTGTTTCTGGCTCAGGGATTGTAAACGCACCAATCAGCGCCCTGTTAAAACAGGCCACTCGGCTCTATCAATCAGCAGGATGTGGGTGGGGCCAGATAAGAGAATAAAAGCAGGCTGCCGGAGCCAGCAGTGGCAACCCACTCGGGTCTCCTTCCACACTGTGGAAGCTTTGTTCTTTTGCTCTTTTCAATAAATCTTGCTACTGCTTACTCTTTGGGTCCACACTGCTTTTATGAGCTGTAACACTCACTGCAAAAATCTGCAGCTTCGCTCCTGAAGCCAGCGAGACCACGAGCCCACCGGGAGGAACAAACAACTCCAGACGTGCTCCCTTAAGAGCTGTAAGGTCTGCATCGGGAAGGTCTGCAGCTTGACTTCTGAGCCAGCGAGACCACGAACGCACCAGAAGGAAGAAACTCTGAACACATCCAAACATCAGAAGGAACAAACTCCAGACGCGCCACCTTAAGAGCTGTAACACTCACCGCGAGGGTCCGCGGCTTCATTCTTGAAGTCAGTGAGACCAAGAACCCACCAATTCCGGATACACCAGCACTTTGGGAGGCTGGGGTGAGTGGATCACTTGAGGCCAGGAGTTCAAGAACAGCCCGGCCAACATGGCGAAAACCTGTCTCTACTAAAAATATAAAAATTAACTGGTCGCCTGTAGTCTCAGCTACTTTTGGGGCTGAGACAGGAGAATCATTTGATCCTGGGAGGTGGAGGTTAGAGTGAGCTGAAATCTCGTCACTGCACTCCAGGCTGGGCGACACAGCGAGACTGTCTCAAAACAAAACAAAAAACTAACAAAAAACAAACAAAATTCTTACTAGTACATTCAAAATGATTCCAGAGTATACATTATCCTCTAAATACAAACACAAAAACCAAAATTTTTTTAAGTTTACCTTATTTTTTAGTTCTTTGCTTTTTTGATATATTTTATATGTAAGTATGTATTTATCTGTTGTATAGATTTTCATTCCCTCTGCCTGCTTTTCTTAGACTGTTTCTGTCTTCCTTGAAGATATGGAAGAAATATTCATAGATTAAATGTACTGACACATAAGCCTTCTCATATGTGATTACTATATTTGTTGACCTGTTCCCGCACCCCCGCATTGTTTAAATGATAAACTTCTAAGTCCTCTTCTTCCTCAAATGGCTATGAGGTTTGCTATTTTGTGTGTGTGTGTGAATTTTGCATTATTTTTGCTTACTTCAAAACTGTAACTTTCAGAATATACATAATGTGATTGTATCTTTTGGTCTATAACTGGAATTTAAATTTATATTTCAACCTACAACAGTGCCACAATATTTTCATTACTGTAATATTAAACAGTTGACATGTCAGACTCATAATTAATAAGTATTATAAACAACTTGCCTGCTTATTAACTGATATTTATTCTCCTAAAAAATTCGGTATTTCTAACAAAATTAAAACTTTCTTTTACATCACAAATTGTAATTTTTAAAAACTCATAGATTATTTTTGGAAAAATTAACGCTTTTGTAACATATTTCTTAAAAACAAAACATTTTACATCTGACCGTATATTCAAGTATTAATATATGTCCCTCATTAATCTTTTGAAAATTTAATATAAATTTTGTATAATAATTGTTAATTGTATATCTTGATACTTTATGTATCCCCCGCCCCCCGCCCTGAACACTTAGTAAGTTTTCTATTTTTTTTCTGGGAGAGAGAATACTGGAAATCAATTATATATCTACATTTTAATTGAGTATTCAAGATAGTTGAATACTCTTTTTACTTTATAGTTCTTCACATTAAAAATGGATCTTGTTTTTTATTGCTTAAGTCAACATTTAAGGAAATAATCTTTTTATTTTTTAATGTAATTAATGTTTAAAAAAACAATTTTTTTTAAAAATCACAAATATGCATGAGTTTTAGTATTTTAAATACACCATTTGTTTTAGTTTGCTAGAATTCAGAAAAATAATTCATGTACATTTATAATGGATAATGAAATTCTATTTTATGATTTTTGTCAGAAATCTAATAAAAACTATTTACTAAAGGAAAATGTTTTAATCTGAAAGAATTTATATAGAATAGGTGATATTGTTGTCTTTATGTAAAACTGTCTACCTTTGAATGAATTATCTGAAATACAATTTTTTTATTATTGTAATTGTATTACCTCTTGGAGGTGATTTTTAGATTATTTATGTTTTACAAATAAATTGCTACTTTGTTTAATCCTTCAAATTCAATCCCTTTCTGTTTCCTGGGTTGTTTCTGTTACATTAACATTATTGTTTCTAAAAATGTATAATGTTGGGGTCTTCTATTTTCTCTTTTTATTTTTTTTTTCAACTTTTAAGTTCAGGAGTACATGACCTTTGTTACATACCTATTCTTGTGTCACGGGGGGTTGTTGTACAGATTTTTTTGTCATCCAGGTATTATGCCTAGTACCCATTAGTTATTTTTCCTGATCCTCTCTCTCCTACTCTCTTCCCTCCAGTAGGCTCTGGTGTGTGTTGTTCCCCTGTATGTGTCCATGTGTTCCCATATTTTAGCTCCCACTTATAAGTGAGAACACGGTGTATATGGTTTTCTGTTCCTGTGTTAGTTTGCTAATGGCCTCCAGCTCCATTTGTGATCCTTCAAAGATGAGATCATTATTTTTCATGGCTGCATAGTATTCCATGGCATATATTTACCACATTTTTTAAATCCAAACTATCATTGATGGGCATTTAGATTGATTCCATGTCTTTGCTATTGTGAATTAACTATACCCAAAGAGTTTTTTTTTTTAATTTTGGACTATTTACCAATTCATTAATTCTTACTTATTTGTAATTATTTATGTTTCTATAATATTACATTCCATTTGTATCTCATTATCATAACTTTTTTGAGGACTCATAGCTCTATTTTTAATAAAGTTTTCTTTCTCAATTAAAAATTAAAGATGTTGAGAAATCTGAAAATAATTTGACTACTATATGTCCACAGAAATATAGTTGCATTTAAAATATGTTTTAAAAAGTATTCATATTTTATTTTTACTAAAATTATTTCAAGTATTCTGTTTGCAAAATATTAAGTGAATATGAATACAATTTGTTAAGATTTTACCTGTGGTCTGATGTGTGATCAGTTTTTCTAAATGTTTATTACATTTTTGAAAAAGCTTCATATTCCTGAATTACATACAAATTTTTTAAAAGTAAGGAATAACTCGGCCGAGACAGGAGGATCACAGGGTGAGGAGATCGAGACCTTCCTGGCTAACATGTTGAAACCACATTTCTACTAAAAATACAAAAATTTAGCCAGGTGTGGTGGCGTGCACCTGTAGTCCCAGCTACTCAGGAGGCTGAGGCAGAAGAATCCCTTGAACCCAGGTGGCAGAGGTTGCAGAGAGCCAAGAGTGCACCACTGAATTCCAGCCTGGGTGACAGAGCGAGACTCTGTCTCGAAAAAAAGAAAAAAAAAACTCAATTTTAACAATTAGGTTACTCATTTTATCTACTTGTGTCTCATTTTCCTTTCTAAACTTATCTGCAAGCATATATTAGAAATCTTAATTTCATTTATTCAATAGAAAATGTAATACTCTGTAGTTCACATTAATTTCCGTTTTTTATTATCATGCCATTGACATGAAAATCCAGTCTTAGAGAAAATAAAACTGTACAGTGCTGCATTAGAAACATGCTTTATATTTAGCAGCACTCCTGGATTAAAGGTTTTCAAATAAATTAGATTGAAAAATACATAAATGATTTTGTTATCAATTTGTTATTCTTTTTAATATAGCTTTAGGCTTTTAGAGAACAATTTCTCATACAGTCAAAGTAGAATTAATAATGCATCAGAAATTGTTAACATATATTATTTCATACATTTGCAAAAATATAAAACTATCTGCCTGAACATTATTTTAGCATTGTGGATAATAATTGTGTGTATATGCTGTGTAACTTACAAGTTAAAATCATTTAAATCATTATTCGGCATTACATAATCAAGAAATGTAGTTTAATTTGATTTTAGTTTTCTTATAATTTCTTGCATTGTTTACAGTTCATCAGAAGTAGTTTGTTTTAAGCCTTTAATTTATCATTTTAACCCTATTTCTAACTATATTTGTATTATAATATAAAAATAGTAAAAGATATAATGGTTTACCTTACTTTATTGTCACTAAAATTGGTTTTACATGTAATAATGTTCATGAAATATTTTATAGCATTTCAGATTCTCTTTGCTTTCAGATGGAATGTTTTAACTCAGCTAAATTTTATTTCAAGTTAATATGAAATTTTGTTTAGTAATTATGGACGCTTATGATTAATAAAACTTGATATTTTTATTTGAAACAGAACAAAAATATTTCCACACATTGTGTTTTCATAGCAGATTTATATAAAGGTAACTTAGAAGCACTTCTCTTCATATGCCACATATATCTTTTATACATTAAATATATATAATTGAACATATTATATGTACATGTTTTGGTGTATATGTGATAATTTAATATATTTACAGTATTTGTAGAGATCAAATCAGTGTAGTTGGGATATCCATCACCTTAAATATTTGTCTTTTCTTTATGCTAGAAACATGTGAATTATTCTTTTCTAGTTATTTTGAAACATATAATAGATTATTATAAATTATAGTCATATTACTGATCTATCAAACAGGTTTCACTTTTTCTCTCAGATTGTATATTTGCACCCATTAATCTGCCTAGTATTTTAGATATTATCCAGTTGTATTCATTACATCATGAAATATATATATATATATATATAAAAAATATTATATATATGTATTTTGGAGACAAGGTCTCCCTGTGTCGCCTGGGCTACGGTGTAATGTGTGATCATGGGTCACTGCCACCTCAAATTCCTGGGCTCAAAGGATTCTCCTGCCTCAGCCTCCTGAGTAGCTAGGACCACAGACGCATGCCACCATACCTGGATAATATTTTAATTTTGTGTAGAGATGAGGTCTCACCGTGTTGCCCAGGCTTGTCATGAAATCCTGGGCTTAAGCAATATTCCTGCCTCAGCCCCGCAAAGTGCTGGGATTACAGGTGTGAGGCACCCCACCCAGCTTTGAAATATTTAAATTGAAAATCACCTTTTACCTAACTTACAGATAAGCAACATTAAGATGTAATAATACAATAGGTAAAACTTTTTAACAGGTAAAATGACTGTATAAAATTAATGTTTATATGTATATGCCTTTTGTTTCTACAGAATATACATTAAATAGGTAGAAATCATAAAGTGTTGAATTAAGCAATGATCAGGTGAACAAATACAAGAAAAGATTCCAGTGGATCTCAGTTTCAACGTGTGCAATTAGTGAGAGTTAGCCCCCCAATCAAATCTAATATCATTTTAAGTTTTATTCACACAAGCAAAAGGCCAGAAAGGGGTAGTCCCGATGTACTTTTAAACTGTATTCATCAAACTACATTTGGAAAACTATACTCAGTGATGCTTTTAGTGGTATCTTTATAATCTGAAGTGGAAAAAAACTTAAAATTTGACAATCAATATTCAGAACAAAGCTATAGGTTTGTGGGTTTTTTTTAACAAGAATATACAATAAGCAAAAAGAAAAATCACAATTAAAATGTATTTATTTTGTTTTCCAAATTTATACCTATTTAGTGATCATGACTTTACAGTCACTATTTAGCACATGTGACTTTATAATTTGTATGTTGAGACACTTGGATACTAGTGGAGAAAAAAACAGTATTGAATGACTAGTTCCTCATGACTTGCCTAGCGGTGCATACATTCTCAAAAATAAACACAGCTGGGCATTAGTTATAACAGTAGAAACGTTTAGTTCAATAACTACTGAGAGTGGAGGAAAGTGCTGTTCTTCCCTCTGATTTATGCAGAGGTGATTTGGGCATTTTAAATGGAGAAAGAGGGAGTGGAGAGAGCACAGAGCTCAATAGAGTCAGCAAGTGAGAACTTTCGAAGGGTTAGTCAGTGTAAATGCAATTAGGCCAGGTGTATCTGCTACTTGGCAGTTAATGAAGCTATTTTTCTGTTCTCCCACAAAGACTGAGAGGCAGAGGCCCTAACCTTCCTGATGATTATATGCCCAAGAAATTTCTCTCAGAGCCTTGAGAAAATGTCTAAGTTGTAAGAGATACATATTTATATTGTAAGCCCTTTATAGTAAATGATTTAAGAAAGGGAAGACAGGACCTGATATGGTATGGCTCTGCGCCCCCACCCAAATCTCATGTTGAATTATTATCTTCATCATTGGAGGAGGGGTCTGGTGGGGTGTGATTGGATCATGGGGGTGGATTTTCCCCTTGCTGTTCTCATGATAGTGAGTTCTCATGAGATCTGATTATTTAAAAGTGTGTGGCTCTTCCCCCTTCTCTCTCCCTCTCTCTCACTGTCTCCTGCTCTGCACATAAGATCTTCCCCTTCACCTTTTGCCATGATTGTAAGTTTCCTGAAGCCTCCCAGCCATGCTCCTGTACAGCCTGCAGAACTGTGAGTCAAATAAACCTCTTTTCTTCATAAATTATCCAGTCTCAGTCCTTTATAGCAGTGTGAGAATGGACAAATACAGGGCCCATTATCAGGTGATGGCTAAAATAAACAGTAAATTTTCCTGACAGAGCTGAACGTTCTAAAGCAGACATTTTAAAGAGGAGAAGGAGTCATCCTACGGACACAGCCTTAGGCAGCTAGAAGCCATGCTAGAGTTTAGTGGATTTTCTTAGGGCAGGGGCTGGATGAAGTTGTTATGTGCAAGAGAACAATTAATTTCAGGAAGAAAGATCAGGTTCTAGCAGTTCGCTGTGGGGAAAACATGGTGCAGAAGGAGAAAAATGGTTTGGAATGAGGTTGGAGATTTAGGTGGGTGATGTCAAGAAGGGGTACAGATGTTTTCTATTGTTTTTCAAGTGAAATGAAAAGTGATGGGCTATACCAAATAAGTGATGTACCTAATTTACTGCTAACTTTTAAAAATATTAGTGGTGGTGTCACTATTTACAGTGGGAGAGACAGGGTACAAACAGAAAAATATTAGAGATTTTGTGGGAGTCCTGGCTAGAGATTTTGGGACCTGGACAAGGCATCAGTAGAGACAGGAAAGTATACTGAAGTAATGATTTTGCAGTTTGAATTAGAGTAACTCACTTGAGTTTTTTTTTTGTTTTATTTTTTGTTTTTGTCATAGGAGAAGTAAAGGAAAAAATATTAAGAATGGTTTTTACATATGTATGAATGTATTTCATACTATTTCAAAATTAATTTGCCTTATATATTTTAGATATAAAGCCCTTAATAGAAATATGATTTGGAAATATCTCCTATTCCATAGGTTTTCTTGTCACTCTGTTGTTTCCTTTGCTGTTCAGAGCATGGTTGGTCCCATAGTTCTATTTTTGCTTTTATTTACAAGTTCATAGTTGCTTGTGCTTTGGTGAGATATCCAATAAATAATTGTCAAGACCTATATCAAGAAGATTTTCTTCTGTTTGTTTTCAAGGTTGTTGGATTTTAAGTCTTGCATTTAAGCCTTTAATTTATTTTGGGTTAATTTTTGTGTATAGGGTAGGATAAAAGTCCAGTTTCATTCTTTTTTGTGTAAATATTGAGTTTCCCCTAAACCATTTGTTGAATAGACTATCCTTTCTTCATTGTATATACTTGGCACCCCTTTCAAAGATCAGTTGATATGTGAGCAACTTCTAAAATTCAATTGCAAAAATGTAAAAAATAAATAAATAGATATCCGGCCTAAAAAATGGGAAAAGAACTTGAATAAACATTTCACCAAAGATGACACCCAACAAGCTAACAGGCATATGAAAAGGTGCTCCACATCACTAATCACCAGGGAAATGCAAATTATAAGCATGATGTGATACCACCTCACACCTGTTAGGATGGCTATTAAAAAAAAAAGAGGTACCCAAAAGATAACTAGTGTATAGGTTATGAAGAAATTGGAACCTTTCTACATTGATAGTAGGAATAGAAAATGGTGCAATAAAACGTAGTGCAGAGTTTCCACACAAAAAAAATATGTAACTACAATATGAACTAGAAATCCCACTTCTGGATATATATCCCAAATAATTGAAATCAGAATTTAGAGGAGATATTTGCACTCTCATTTTTACTCTAGCATTATTTACAATAGCTAAGATATTGAAACAATTTAAATGCCCATCAATGGACAAATTAAAAAAGAATGTGTGATATAAACATCGCATAGAATTTAATTTGTAGAATGGTGGTTATCAGGGCTGGGAGAGGGGGGGAAATAGAAAGTTAACCAAAGGGAAACAAGTTCCAATTATGCAAGAATAATAATTTCTAGAGATCTGTAGTATGCCATAATACAAATAGTTAACAATACTATATTGTAGACTCAAAAATTTGTTAGATTTCAGGTTAAGTGTTTTTACCAGAAAAAAAGAAAAAAGGAAGGGTAAGAGGAAACATTTCCACGTGCTGAATATGCTTAGTATCTTGATTGTGGTATGATTTCAAGGGTGTATGCATATGTGCAACCTCATCAAACTGCATGTATTAAATAGGTACAGTTTCTTGTATGTCCATTACACCTCAATAAACCTGTTAAAAATATAAAATAAAATATTTCACTGACAGAAAAATAAATTTAAAAATTACCTCTAAAAATAATTTACCGGCCGGGTGCACTGGCTCACGACTGTAATCCCAGCACTTTGGGAGGCCGAGGCGGGCGGATCACCTGAAGTCAGGAGTTCAAGACCAGCCTGACCAACATGGAGAAACTCCGTCTCTACTAAAAATACAAAAAAATTAGCCGGCATGGTGGCGCATGCCTGTAATCTCAGCTGCTCGGGAGGCTGAGGCAGGCGAATAGCTTAAAACCGGGAGGCAGAGGTTGCAGTGAGCCAAGATCGCACCATTGCACTCCAGCCTGGGCAACAAGAGCGAAACTCGGTCTCAATAATAATAATAATAATAATAATAATAATAATTTACCATTAGTATGCTAAAATAACATAATGAAACGATAATCTTTAAAGCCTGAAGAACTCTTTTTAGAAAAGTTAATAGCTATGCTTTATATGTACATTCATATATGTATATATATTAATCTATCTCTGTATATATATATAAAACCAAACCACTAACTTTACAGATACACATATGGATGTTGTGTGTGTGTGTGTATATATATATATTTGTTTCTTAAATAGTGAGATACGCTTATTTTTAGTACTAGTGGATACTAAGTATAGAATAAGGGATACTAAAAATGTTTGAATCATATGCGTAAATGATGGCTTAGAAATCAACCTAGTTAATCCTATTTGTTATGACTATGATTTTATTTCTTTTCAGTTTCACACTAGTATGCATTCTATATCTTTTCCCTTTTTTCAGTCTTTTTAATGTGTAGTCTAATTACTTCACATATATAAATATTATATATACATACACATATATGCACAGATAGATATACTTTTTTTCATGATGAATGATGACACTATCAGAAATTCCCTACATTTCACATTGGTGAATCATAGGAATAACAGCCAATGAGATACAATTTTTTTGTTTTTTTGTTTTTGTGGTTTTTCTGAGACAGAGTTTCACTCTTGTTGCCCAGGCTGGAGTGCAATGGTGTGATCTTGGCTGACTGCATCCTCCGCCTCCTGGGTTCAAGCAATTCTCCTGCCTCAGCCTCCCGAGTAGCTGGGATTACAGACACCAGCCACCGCGCCCAGCTAATTTTTTGTATTTTTAGTAGAGACGGGGTTTCACCATGTTGGCCAGGCTGCTCTCGATCTCCTAACCTCAGATGATCTCTCCTCCTTGGCCTCCAAAAGTGCTGGGATTACAGGTGTGAGCCACTGCGCATGGCCGACATACAATTTTTACATTAGATAACTACCATGAACTCAATAAATTTGCCCAGAAACAGAGAGGTGACTCCAGTATCATTAAAGAATGGTGAGTCACTTACAAGTATTCCAAGCTACTTGATATCTGATGACTTTTGCCAACATTTTCAGTTAAATACGCTTTGACCAATGTAAGTCCAAATATTTTCTTTTATATTTTTAGGTGCAAACACATTGATGCAGTTCCTTGCAGTCTCTGGTTCTATCATTTAGGACATGTACACAGATGTTTTATCTTTCTGTTGTGAAAACAATACCAGCCTTGTTGTCTGTACATAGGTTTTTAACTTATGTGAACTGGTATAAAGCAGATAATTTAGACAGATATCAGCATCTTTGTTTTAAAATAAAATATTAAAATAAACAATTTATCAACTATATATTTATCACTTAACTTTTGGTAAGTGCTAGGAATGTGCCAGGTACTGTGGCACTTTATTTTAAGATGCTTTTTCGAGAGTGGGAAAGAAAGGAGAGACAGAGATGGGGAAGTGTGGAGGGATGAGAGAGGAGGTCGAAAGCTGAAGGGAGAGAGAAAGTGGAATTTGAAGAGAAAAGGAACAGCAGGTGCAAAGACTAGAAAGTGT
This sequence comes from Pan paniscus, assembly GCF_029289425.2. Taxonomy (NCBI): domain Eukaryota; kingdom Metazoa; phylum Chordata; class Mammalia; order Primates; family Hominidae; genus Pan; species Pan paniscus. The sequence goes on along the minus strand of NC_073249.2, from coordinate 54,904,184 downwards.
AAAAAGGGCATTTTCAAGGAGTCACAATTAAGTCTGCATAATAATAAGTGGTAGAAGATAATACAGGAAATGCAAACAGGTTCTGAATAGTAAAGGTAGTATCTGCCATGCAAAGGAGTACAATATTTGTTATTTTTGTTTGTCCAGCATTCAAACCACCTTGTCAATTGGAATTTCCCACTAAGACATAATGTGAGGCAGGGTCCAGTCTTCAACTATAAAAATGGCAATCATTTAAAAAATCTTTTGTCCCAGGTCCCTGAAACTATTACACAGGCTTAATCACCACAGTATATTATACAGGAAAAAAAAGTCTCTTAGGAAAATATAGGTAACTTGGATTGATTATATAGTTAGCCAGTCATGTTCCCCTTTATATTCCTCAATAGGAATGTAGTAAACTTTGCTCTATGGTAGCAAGATAAAATTTAATTAGCCTTAGTGATCATCTGGAATAAAGAACCCAATGGGTTCTAAGATTATGGGGACTGTATCATGACTGCCTTTCAGCAGTGTGAACAAAGAAGGAAATCAAGGACCATGAAGTGGGATGCAGCCTCAAAAATAAGGAAACTTTAAAAAAAAGAATAAAAGTTCAAATAGCAGCTCAAGGCAGTGGTAGAAATCAAGAAATTGTCTGGGACAGTGATAAAAGAATCCCTTATCTCTTGAAGCTACAAAACTGAGATACCTGAAAACCCAAATCAAACATTGATCTGTTGAGCCTGCTGGGTTGCCAAGTACAATGTCAGTTACATTTCAAGTCCTGCTGGGCATTCTATGTGAAAAGTAGGACATCTATAGGATAAGATTGAAATCATTAGAATTAGAATGATTTAGATTGCGTTAATACCTACATGGAAACCTCACACTAAATCTCCCTTGCAGACTGCCTTGCCTTTTCTTCTTTCTGATAGGGTTAATGATGATGCTTGTCAGTGGCAGTTTTCTGAAAAAAAAAAAAAAAAAAAAGAACACATTGTCCTCATTTCCTGTGACTCTTACTTTTGTTTTTAAATATCTCTTCATAGAGTTCATTCCCTCATGGAGTTAAGGGAGAAAGGAAGAAAAGACCATCAAAAGTCAAACCATAAAGAAGAAGTTCAAGACAAAGAATTTGGAAACTTTTTCTAATTAATGTAGGCAAAAATCTAAAGAATATGCCTAGAAACTGGATTCTAAGTATGCTTAAGCAATGAGAGAGGAGAAAGCTTTATGCAGAATTGGAACTGATAAGTTTTTCAAACTTTCCTGCCCCTCTTGATCCACAGTTACACTTCATTCTGCTGATGCTTATGACATTATGAGAAATTTCCTGTGTCCATTGGACTTTATAGGGTAAATTTAAAGGCTCCTTCTCAAATGGATGTGCAAGACTTTCTGGGAAAAAAATCCTAATTAAGCACTTTTGTGCCATTACATCATTGCACAGGATGCCCATGAATGAACTTGGAATGGACATATGTATCCAATGGGAAAAATCAGTTATATACCTTATCATCCATGTTTACTGAAAGATGGGGTTTGAAGTAAGGGTGAGAAAATGTACTCAGGAAAAGGGCACATTTCTGTGTCACATAAACATCACCAGAAATATATAATGAATACCAGGCAAGGATTGCTGTTGGATATGAGCTCAAAACATGAATATACCCTTCCAAGTTTCAAAATTTCAAAAAGAAGCAATAAAACTTGATTCTTCAATATGATAACCAAACAGTTATTGGAAGCAGATTGACAAAACTTGGACCCATTTCATTATGAGGAGGCCAACGATTTGTCTTTCTTGAATTAGACAGTTGTTCAGTATTTTTATATGAATTTCCCTTCCTGCATGCTTTTTTTTTTAGCATTACCATCCATACACTTATTGAATAACTTATAAATTTTCATGACAGGCTGCATAATATTGTTCCAAATAGGGAATTCACTTTGCAACATAATAAGGTAATGAGCTATTGGCCACGTGATTTCTGGTCATATAGGATGTCCCATCTGTTCAGAAACATCTGGCTCCTAGAATAAAGGAATATACTACTGAAACTACAGATAAGTAGATTACAATGGAGATGATATCTTGAGTATTTGAGATGCTCATCTATAGGAAGTGCCATGTTTTCAGAATTGACAGACATTATGTGGTTATGTTCATATTTAATTGCCCATATAGTTTCTAAAAGAATGAAGGCAAGCTCAACTACCTGGAAGCGAAGAAACTAAACAATAGGAAGTTACCTGAAGAGAATTCTGAAGACTGCAACAACAGCTGGGTCAAAGAAAAAGGCTATTACTACTTGGTATTGCTGACGGTGCACCCTAACTTTAAGACCACTTTATTTGTTTACTGTTTTGTTGCAAGCAGCATTCTCGATATAGAGAGTGAGCAGTGAACAAAACACGTCAAGTCCCTGATCACATGAAATTTGCATCTTATTGTGGGCAGATGCATATGAAAAAATAGCAAAATATTAAAGACAAAGTTGACAGAACTTGTTGAATGGACTGAGTGACAGGAAACAAGAATGATTAAATAATTTTTGAGTGGAGAAAGAGAAACAATGCAGTGGCCAATTTCATTAAATAGGAAAGTCTGTGGAACAGCAGGTTTGTGGGAAGAATCATTTATTTTCTCAAAGTAGTTTGATTATCTTTAGAGTATGGTAGTTCCTATAGAAATATTCTTCAAAGCAGGTGTGAGAAAAATTATTTGGAATTAATTGGGTTTATATAGAAAATGACATGGCGAAGAATTTGGATATTCAAGGTAGATGGTGAGGGAGTTAAGCCAGAGGAAACGCTATCAGAATAGAGTGAAGGAGAAAATGAAGGAGATATGGTAATAAATATCTCCATGAAATCAACTAACAAATATCAAAGGGGTAATAGCATTAGAGCTGGAAGAAACGTAGGCTATCTTGAGATTTGAAATGTAGGACAGTCCCAGAGGGCGGAGCCTGCAGTGAGCCGAGATCGTGCCACTGCACTCCAGCCTGGGTGACAGCGAGACTCCGTCTCAAAAAAAAAAAAAAAAAAAAAGAATAAAGAAAAAAAAGAAAAGAAATGTAGGACAATTTTGGTAATATTAAACTCCAGGTTGTGGACATATAAAAGGAAAACAAGTAGAAATAATAATTGGAAATAATAAAACAGGCTTGACGGGGTCAAAATATTTGCCACTGTGCTATTTGTTTGGGTCTTTTACATTAATCAGGATTGTGACATCACGTAGATGAGAAAAAAGGAAGTGAGTCATACAACTGAAGCCTCTAGTTACTGAGACAGAATGACGAAATTCATTTGATAGCAGATAAGAGAAATCGCTTGATGACATGAGCCACGCCTAAAAGGCTGAAGCATTTTTTAATAGCACTGAGGAACATTAAGAATGCCTACTCTGCCATCTGTTCTGATATGTAAAATCTGGATGGATAAAAACCTTTATTATAGTAAAATTTATAAAATATTAATACATTCTGATTTTTTCCACCTCATTCTGTTACAGTCAAAGCAGCCTGTAGTCAATTTCCTGAGACTGCTTTGTTTCTCCCTATTTCTTTCTTTCTTTTTTTTTTTTTTGAGGCAGAGTCTCACTCTGTCACCCAGACTGGAGTGCAATGGCACAATCTCCGCTCACTGCAACCTCCACCTGCCAGGTTCAAGCAATTCTCCTGCCTCAGCCTCCCAGTAGCTGGGACTACAGGTGCGCACCACCATGTCCGGCTAATTTTTTGTATTTTTACTGGAGACAGGTTTCACCATGCTGGCCAGGCTGGTCTTGAACTCCTGGCCAGGTGATCCTCCCGCCTTGGCCTCCCAAAGTGCTGGGATTACAGGCATGAGCCACCGCACCCAGCAGTTTCTCCCTATTTCTATGCCATTTATTGTGTCAGATTTTGTTTTTGATAGTGTCCTTGAACTCTTATTGAAACATTACATATTATTTAATGTTCAGTTAAAAGTTTAATGCCTTCATAAATACTTTTGTTATTTCTGCTTGCATTAATGTTTCCCTCCCTTAGTACTGTGCCCCTAATATGCTATATTTAATGGTATTGATGAGCTGTTATTCAGTTGAAAGAGGCTTTGGAAATCGTCTTTGGAAATACGTATTACATTAGAAGACACAAAGAACAATTATATATGCTACAATCACACAGAAAGTTGCTTCCACAACTAAGTCTAGAACTTAGTTTTAGAATTAGTTTCCCTAAATTCTCTCTAGTCCCATATATTTTCCATGTGTCCTAATATCTCTTCCAGGCAGACAGTGTATGTGTATGTGTCATATCACTATCTTTATTAAAAATTTGTGGATAGTATTCATTCATGTTAATCATCTCTAGGTCACTAAATGCATTATAAGAAATTTTTCCACATGTAAGAACTCAAATCTGTTGAATTAATCTATTCATGAATGTTCAGAGGGGAAGATGATTGAGTAGGAAATAAAAATTAAAAATTTAAATAATACCAGTTTTATAGCAGAAATAGATGGTTATAATAATAAAACAAATGGTAGAAAGTAACAATATAAAAAAGAATGAGGAGGAAAGGAAGACAAAAAATGATTAGCAGGTATCTTTATTTTCTGAAATAAATTACTCATTCAATTGAAACATTGCATACATTACCTCATTAAGTGCATGTAAGAAAAGAAAATTTACATAACATTGTCTCACATTACGAAGAAAATAGTTTCAGATATGTCTCGCTCTCTCTCTACACACACACACACACACACACACCGTAAAATTCACCCTTTAAAAATATACAATTAAGTGGTTTAAAGAATATTCTCAAGTTGTACAACCACTGCCACTATCTAATCTTAGAAAATTTTCACCACCCCAAAAGAAACTGTATCTATTAGCATCTACTCCCCATTCCCATTTCTCACTAAGCATCAATGTTGCATTTTCTGTATCTATGGATATGAGTATTCTGGACATTATACATAAAGGTAATTATAGAATATGATATCCTTTTAAAATGGCTCAATTCTCTTCGTGAAATTCTTTCAAGGTCTATCTATAGCATAAGATGTACCAATACTTCATTCCTTTATACTACCAAATAATATATTCTGCCATATGAATATACCACATTTTATTTGTCCATTCATCAGTTGGTATATATTTGGATTGTCTCCACTTTTGGATATGAGGAATAGTGATACTATGAATATTTGGATACATATTTTTGTATAGACATATGTTTTCATTTGCCTCAGGTAGGTACCCAGAAGTAGAATCAGTGGGTCAGCAATTTGTTTTGCAATAAAGCTTCTGAAGAAATGCAGAATTTTTAATGTATCATGACACAATCCTACAAGCAATGTATAAGGTTTCTAATTTCTCCCCATTCTTGCCAATAATTCTATTTATGTGTTGTTTTATTACAGAGTGAATGTGAAGTGATATTTCACTACAATTTTTGAGTTGCATTTCCCTAATAGTTAATAAGGTTGAGCATAATTTCATGTATTCATTTGCCACTTTATATCTTCTATGAAGATATATTTATTGCCTATTTTAAACATTGAGTTATTTTTATTATTAACTTGGGAATGATTTTTATATATTCTAGATACAAGTCCCTTGTAATATGAAAGATTTACAAATATTTTCTCCCATCTGTAAGTCATTTTTTTCCCTTTCTTTATACTATCATTTGAAGCTTTATAAAAAATGCTTTTGGCTGGGTGTGGTGGCTCACACCTGTAATCCCACACTTTGGGAGGCTGAGGCGGGCAGATCATGAGGTCAGGAGTTCGAGACCAGCCTGACCAACATGGTGAAACACCATCTCTACTAAAAATACAAAAATTAGCAGGGCATAGTTGAGCGTGCCTGTAATGCCAATTACTCAGGAGGCTAAGGCAGGAGAATCACTTGAACCTGGGAGGTAGAGGTTGCAGAGAGCCAAAATTATGCCACTGCACTCCAGCCTGAAGCCACAGACAAGACTTTGTCTAAAAAAAAAAAAAAAAAAAAAAAAAAAAAAAAAAAAAAAAAAGCTCTCTACTTTTAGGTAAAGTAGAACTTACCCACTTTTTTTTACTTATGTTTTATTGTCATGTTAAGAAGGTTTTGCCTAACCTAAAGTCACCAAGATATTGCTTATGTTTAAAAAATTAATCAATATTATTCAGAATAATGAGTTAATAATAATTCTATGAGTGGTATAGTTTTAGCTTTCACATTTAGGTCTAGGATCTATTTTGATGTATGTTATATATGGTGTGAGAAAGAGATCCATTATTTTGCATGTGGACATCCAGTTGTCCCAGCACCACTTGTTAAAAAGACTACGATTTTCCCTGTTGAATTATCTTGATATCTTTGTTGAAAGTCAGTAAGTATAAATGTGAGTTTATTTCTGGATTTCAATTTCATTTCATGTATCTTTTTCTATGTTTATACAATTATCAAACTATCTTGATTACTTTATAGCAAGTTCTATCATTGTAAAGTGTCAATCCTTCAATTTCATAATTTTTTCAAAATTATTTTTGCTAAAACAACTAGCTCGGGTTTTGTTAGTAATTGCATGAGATCTGTAAGTATTGCAAGCTTGACAATATTAAGTCTACCAAGCCGTGGATATGAGATTGCATCTTCCTTTCATTTGTTTATTGATTCACTTCTTTCAAAAATGTTTTGCAGTTTTCAGAAAATACGTTTTATATTTTTTGGCACATATTTTCCATTATTTATTCTTTTTCATGCTAATCTAAATGGAATTGTTTTTTTTATTTCATTCATTTCTATTGTATGGAAATACAATTGACTTTTGTATGTTTAACTTGTGATGTAAAACCTGTTGAGCTTTTTTTTAGTTCTAATAGTTTTTCTCTTTGCTTACTTAGGATGTTCTGTATACAAGGTCATGTCATCTGGAGATAATTTCACTTCTTCTGTTCAATCGGCATGCTTTTTATTTCTTTTTCTTGATGAATTGCATTGGCTAGAAACTTCAGTGCAATGTTGACTACAAATGACAAGAGCAAACATCCTTGTCTTGTTGCTCTTATTAGGGAGAAAGCAGTTAGTCTTTCACCATTTGGTATGACCTTAGCTGAGGATTTCTTGTAATGCTCTTTATGAAATTAGGGAGGTACCCTTTTCTATTTCAGTTTGTTTTGTGTGTTTTTGTCATGGAAGGGTGTTGTATTTTTTTTTCAGATGCTATTTCTGCATCTATTAAGTACATCTTGTGATTTTTATTATTCATTCTTTTCATATGTGTTACATTAATTAATCGATTAGTTTATGTTAAACAAACCTTGCTTTCTGGAGTAAATCTCACTTGATCATGACATAAAATCCTCTTTGTATGTTGCTGGATTCAGTTTGGTACTATTTTAAAAGATTTACACCTCTATATTCATAAAAATAGTGGCATATAGTTTTTTCTTTCTTGTGATGTCTTTTTTTAAAAAATCTTGTTAGCAAGGTAAAGCTGGCCTCATCAGTGAGTAGGAGTTTTTACACTTTGGTTTGCAAATTAATCTCCTTATGAAGATGTATTCCTCTTTTTTAAATTCCTTTTATTTACAGAGATTAGAGAAGAAAATTTCAAACAAAAATTTTTATTTAATCAATAAGGAGACTAATTTGGAGTTTTTAATTCATTCACAAATGTTTAATTTGGAGAAAGAAGATAAAGGCAAATATTTTTTAGTAACTTGGTCTTCTACATTTTCATGCTCACATTCCTTTTCAATGTATAATTGGTTGATATGACTTCAGCTATTTCCTCCATGCTTACCATTTCCTAATTGGCATATTTAGCTTTGGTTTATTTTTATGAACAGCACTACAGTCTTTAGGGACTACTGTATTTTTAACTTTAAATCATATGCCCAAAACCACTTTCAGTTTATTATTTCTTGGATTCTAAAAGTGCATTATCTCTTTTGTACCTAGAATAAGAATTTCCAATAATCCACTCACACTGGATATTTCAGCTCTTCAGTTTTACATATTTTGTTTTCTCATTCATTTATTTGAATTTGTACCATATTTTTCAATTATTATAACTTTCTTGTTATTATTCAAATGATTCCAGCTGTGGTCTGGCTGTTTTTTCACATGTTACAAAGGAGGAGAAGGAGGAGTTTTAGTCATCTAAGGTAACGTTATAGTACGAATTATAGGGACTGTGGTAGTTCTTTACCTTGGTCTATCATAGTCTTGTATTTCTTATGTGGAGAACTCAACTAGATTTTGGACAGGCCATCATGATTTTCTGAGGAAGGATAAATTTATTGCTTCACAGTCATTTCAAACCATTTGTACTCCACAGCAAACTCAGGTTCTAATTCACACAAATCTTAGTCATTGTCCCTCAAGTACACCCAGTGTGCTCATAAGGGTGGAACAGGAGGAAACATATACATATGAGTGAATGTTTGTGTGTGTGTGTGTGTGTATCCGCCCTTTTCATTATCTGAGCTCTGATGTTAAACCAATTCATTACCTAAAACACTTACAGTCTTCTAATTGTTGGTAGCAATTTGGTCTTTTCTTGCTGGAGGCTCACAGCCAAGCTCATTTCAAAACATCAGAGATTCTCCAATATTTAGAATAATAAAACATCATATGATCTGGGCTTTGGTCTCTTTCCCTCCAGAGCCTTTCAACTTAGTCATATTAAAAGGGGTAGCTCCTGGAACACAAATAGTAATTTCTATTACAGTATTCCTCCAGGATTAATAGTGTCTACTTTTTTGGACATTAACATAAATATGAATGACATGTTAAATAATTATTTTTAAAACTTTGAAGTACGAGTCAAAGGAAGCTTTTTTTCTCTATTGGTGTAAATAACATTCTGATACATTTTAAAGGTATATTCCCTACATTTTAATTTAGTTTCTGTGCTCCTACAAATTTGTATTTATAGGCACTGAATTCAAAAATTCCATATAATTGTAATGTGTCATGAAATATTATTCTCCTTTTGATTTTTTCAACCATCTAAAAATATAAAAGCCATTTACATTTTAAAAAGTGAAAGTTAACATAATTGTATGCTTCCATCATGCACATGATTCTTTGAGTACATATATTTTAAAATCGTTGAAACTAGCTAATTAAAAAGTGCATTACCTCACATCAGTGTCAATTTTGTGGTAAGAGCACTTAACATCCACTTTCTCTACATTTTTCAAGAATACCGTATATCACCATTAACTATAATCACCTTGTTATACAATAGATCTCTTGAAATGTATTCCTCCTCATAATTATGTCTCTTAACATTGTATGTTAATAGACAATGTATATTATTATATTTCACTATGTATTATTTGCTTTAACACTAATACTACTAACACTAATGAACTAATCATTAACTAACAGTTATTGAATTAGTATGTGTCAAATATTAGGCAAAACACTCAGATTGATTATCATATTTAATCCACACAATTGAGATCAGTATTACTGCTCTCACACTATTGAGAGTGTAGCTGAGTTAGAAAGTTAAGTAACTTGGATATACTCATGTCACCAAGCCAGTAAATCTTGCAGTTGGAATTTGAACTTACGTCTCTCTTAATCTTAAGCTATTTCCAACTGCTAAGCCATTTAGTTTTTCAAAAATTAATAGTGATATAAAGGAATTCTTGGAAAATATGTAAATATGTATCCATTTTCCTCATGAAACTCCAATAAACAAAAATAAATAACTTTAGAAGTATACATTTGGATAAATTGATAAACATTTTTAAAAGAGAATAGCAATGTTAAAATATAAGACTAAAGACAAAGATATGAAAAATACGGGAGGAAAAAAATCTAAAAGTAATTATAGGCTGGGCGCGGTGGTTCACGCCTGTAATCCCAGAACTCTGGGAGGCCAAGGAGGGTGGATCACGAGGTCAGGAGATCGAGACCGTCCTGGCTAACACAGTGAAACCCCGTCTTTACTAAAAATACAAAAAATTAGCCGGGCGTGGTTGCAGGCGCCTATAGTCCCAGCTACTTGGGAGGCTGAGGCAGGAGAATGGCCTGAACCCGGGAGGCGGAGCTTGCAGTGAGCCGAGATCGCACCACTGCACTCCAGGCTGGGGGACAGAGTGAGACTCCGTCTCAAAAAAAAAAAAAAAAAAAAAAGTAATTATAAATCCAGGAATTTCAGAAAAGGGTACACAGAGAACAAAAAAGGAAATTTTGAAATAAATTAATCAACAACATTTTCTCTCCTGAAAAGTGTTATCTTCAAATTACAAAGCCCTTTTTAATGCCCAGACAAATCTATGCTAAAATACCTACATGAATGACATTATTGGGAATTTCAGAATTCTAAATTCCGACTGAAAATTATATGAGTTTTAAGATGTATGTGGGGAAAAAAAATAAGAACAATTTATAGTCAGAAGTCACTGCACTTCTTAATACCACTGAAAACAAGATAAAATAACTTTAAAATTTCTGAGGCAAAATGATACAGAAATGCTACAACCAGTCAAATTACATATCAAAAGTGAAGGTGAAGTAAAGATCTTTTCAGAGAAGCAACTGAAAAATCTTGATTCCCCAGTATTACTTCTTGGAAGCTAAGGAACAATCTGCACACTCACAATGAGGGAAAGGAGAACACATGATCTCCAGGAAACAAGAAAAGAGAGAGATGGATGGAATGCCCCAAGATGAAGGTAAATTGAGATACTATAAACACAACAATGAATTAGGCCTAGAAACACAAAAAATGGATGATTACACAGGAAAGTCTCCAGTAAGCAAATAAAAATAAAATTGAAAACTCATGTATTTGATAACATTGAATATAAAATTATACTTAAACCAGAGAAATGTAGACAAAACAAAAGATGGAAAACATAAACACTTAATATCCTCAGGAGAATAGTTATATTTTATAAGGGTATTATAGTTTATTACATTGCATATATCACTTCTGAACTTGATATATACATACACACATTGATAATTAATAATAATGGCATGTCTACAATGGTTGGCAAAGAGAAGTCCTTGTGAAAGTTGAGGCTTAGTATATGAGAACTAAATATTCATGACTGTAGTAAGAAGCCCAAAGATACTGCTTCAAATTAAAAGATTTTAAAAACACTATAATACTATTATTCTGAAATATCCAGGTAAAATCACAAGTTATGGCTAAAATAGTTAAGGTTTTCCCTGGGGAATGGTAATCTGCAGGTTTGCAGAAGGTGAAGCACAAGACTGAAGCTTTACAATTATAATTCCTTCAGAACTCTGATGTTTAAACTCCGAATATATGTAAGTTTGAAAATATGTATCAATAAATAAGGAAAAGGAGACAGTGAGAGAATATGATAGGATGTAGAAATAGCCTTTGTATTTTAAAAAGCAATTTACTGTTTGCAGAACAATGAATAGATACCTAGGAACTTCCAAAGTTGACCAGTGAGGTTTCCTTGTTTATTTTTGTGAGTATTATTTTAAGCTCATGAATTTGAATACATTTTTTGTTATTTAATCCACTATAATCATTATTGTTTTAGATGTTCCTATTTTTCCCATCTAACTGATCTTCTTATTGCATAAGAGAGAAAAGCAAATGTGATCTGTCTTCTAAGTCAGGGGAATAAATATTATATAGCATTTATTATGAAATATAATTGTCCAAATTGAGCAAGTCATTAGATATTATAGCCCATTACAAAGTATACACAGAGAAAGCATAAAACATGAAACTAAAGAGGTTAAACATCACCATAGGGTACAGTCAAACAAATACAAAGAGGTTCAAGAGGTTTAATATAAAAATAAAATATAGAATAATTGAAAAGTTTGAACCCTGATTAAATTTTGAAAGAGGAATGAAATAAGAAAATAAAAAGTATTAAAATTAAAATATTAAAGCTGAGGAAAAAGTTGAACCATAAAAAAAGTAATTGTGTTGCTACAGTTGTAATATTTTAAAAATAGTATTGACATAGTCATAATAATAACATACCTTCAATGGCAGGTTGAAATTCCAATGATAGGATGATAATAAGTAATGATTGTTATTTTTAGGTATGATAATGTTAAAGTAAAAAATTATTTCTTACACATACTGAAATATTTGGGGATGGAATTATATAATATTCTAGATATATTTTAAACAAATCCTGTAGAGCTAAAGAAGATTTAGATGTAACTGAGAAAATATTGACCAGAAAATGATAATTATAAAAATTATATGAGAACTAAATAAAAATATATTATATTATTCTATTTCATTATATACCAATGTCTTCATAATTAAAATTAAAAAAACAATAGCACATATTGAATGGGTAATATATACCAAGACCCAACCAATTTACTCACTACAAAAATTTCCATGAGGTCCTTTATTGTTATTGAGTGGGTAATATATACCAGGAACCAACCAATTTACATATTTAAAGAATTTCCATGAGGTAGTTTATTGCTATTAGCTTTATTTTACAAGGCAAAATAACTCTTTCTTACTATGATGACTGACAAAGTAGTAGTAATTTATTGTATTTGTATAGAGATACTTACTGTATGATGATAATCCTAATGTCAAATCATACCTTCAAATAACTAATCAAAGTTTACTATGTTAATATATGTTAGTTTTATTATGAAAATTGCAAACACATACAACACTAGTTTGAGTAGTAATTTCACATGTCTGAGCTTCAGGAATTTTCAACTCAGAGGTAATCTGGTTTAATTTATGTGACTCACCAAAGTATTTACTTTTAATTACTTTACTGAGATAAAATTGATGGAAATTACTAAACAGCCAAAACAAAAAAACAAAAACAGAAACAATCAAAGATCAAAATAGCCTTAAAAAAAGGGAAATGGAAAGTTATTGTTGAAACAATGTTATATCTAACACATCCAGCTTTCATCAAAATGTATGAGGCCTGCAAAAAATATTAGAAAGTGTGACTTACAAAAGTCACAGTAAGGCTGGGCGCAGTGGCTCACGCCTGTAATCCCAGCGCTTTGGGATGCCAAGGCGGTGGGATCACCTGAGGTCAGGAGCTAACATGGTGAAACCCCTACTATAAATACAAAAAAATAGCCAGGCATGTTGGAGCACGCCTGCAATCCCAGCTACTTGGGAGGCTGAGGCAGGAGAATCGCTTGAACCCAGCAGACAGAGGTTGCAGTGGGCAGAGACCATGCCACTGCACTCCAGCCTGGGAAACACAGCAAGACTCTGTCTCAAAAGAAAAGAAAAGTTATAGTAAATACAAACTGTCTCTGAATGGGACCATATACTGGTTGTTACTAGTAGACAAAGATGTCAATGCAGCTGTCATAATTACATTCAAATAATTAAATGATACTATTTCCAAATAATTCAAGGCAATTTAATAGAGACGATTCAACAAATAAATAATCTCAATAAAGAGATTATTTTAAAATAACTAAATATAAATTCTGAATACGAATTATAATAAGTTAAATAAAAACTTTACTCAAGGGACTCAACAGTAGTTTGAGATGGGAAAATAAAGATCGGTACACTTGAAGATAGACAGGTAAAGTTTATCTAATCTGAAGAACAGAGAAAAAAAGGATGAAGAAAAATAAACAGAGCCTCATAGACCTGTGGGACATCATCAAATCCATATCAACATGCATTTTATGAGAGTCCTAAAAGGAGACAGAGAGACTAAAAATACATGGAGAAATAATGACTTTAACATTTATGAAAAACACTCATATAAATATCACAAAAGCTCATTGAATCAAAAGCAGGTTAAATGTAAAGAAATATCCAGTTAGAACATAATCAAACTACGGCTTAAAGCCAAAAACAAAAGGAAACCTTGGAAGCAGCAAGAGAAAACCAAATTATCAGGAAAAATAGAACATGCTTTGTAAGAATGTCTAATACTAATAACTGGAGACCCGAAGGCAGTGCAATTGATATTTAAAGTGCTGAAAGAAAACGAACAACTCTCTTTTGTTCTCTCTCTCTCTCTCTCCCTCCATATATATGAATTTTATAGCCAGCAAATTGTTCCTCAAAGATAAAGGTGAAATAGAGTTACCCCCATATAATTGAATGAGAGGTTTTGTTGCTATCAAAACTGCTTTCCAAAAATACAAGAAGTCCTTAAGTTTGAGAGGAAATGACTATAGGGATTAAAGAGTTCTCAAAATATAAATTTGTAAGTAGAAAAAAAACTGTACTGAATATTTTTCTTTGGTTCTCTTAATATCTTTGAATGATATGGTTGCATAAAAATCATTACAGCACGGTGTGGTTAGGTATATAACATAGATGTAATATATACAATCATAATAGCACACAAAGGGAAGAGAAGGAAATTGATTTACATTAGAACAATTGTTTTTTTTTATTTTACTAGAATTTAGTACTAATCTAAGTAGATTTGATAAGTTAAATATACATTGTAATTTTTATAGCAGCTACTAAGAAAGTAAGTGTAAAATATAAAACAAAACAAGATAACCTAGCTAAATAGAAAACTGAAACAAACAAAGACAAATAAGGAGGTACAGAGTAACGAAAAGGGTATAAGACATAGAAAACAAATAATAAAATAACATATACAGATGCAACCATATCAATAAATTTGTAAATACAAATGAACTAAAGAAAGCAAAAAGAAAAGGACAGATTTTCTGACTGGATATAAAATAAGATCCTAATTTATTTTTTCATCAAGAGTCACATTTCAGTTTTTTATACGCACATACTTTGAAAGTAAAGAAAAAAAAAGAAAGTTGGCATGGCATTGATAATAGCAGACAAACTAGATGTATATATAAGAATTAAAGATAAAGAGGGGCACTTCCAAATAAAAACAGTCACTGTATCAGGAGTATACAAAACTTTTAAGTATATACACTGCTAAAGGAAAGCCATAAAATGCGTAAAGCAAAGATTACAGAATTGAAGGGAGACATGTAACATGTGGCAAGAATACAATGAGGTCTGTAGTTAACTCTCAATAATTCATATAAGCAAAGATATGGAAGACTTTAACAACTACATAATCAACTTGGCTTAACTTGCACTTACAGAGCACCCGATGCACTAACAACACAATAAGCATCCTAAAAAGTTCAATGAAACACTCAAATATAGATCACATGTAAGCACAAAAAATAGGATTCAATGAATTTGAAATTATTGAAATTACACAAAGCATTTGGTCCAAGTATAACAGAAATTAGCAATCAACATAAAAAGAAATTTAGAAAATCCTCAAATTTTGGGAAAAAAAATCTTTGAAATAACTCATGCATCAAAAAAGAAGCCAAAAATTAAAAACGTACATGTTGTGGCTATAGATATAGATAACTGAATGAAAACAAAAGAAGAGCATATCAAAATGTATGGGCTGTAACAAAATAATATTATAGAGGAATATTTACATTTTAAATGCCTGGTATTAGACAAGAAATATGGTTTCCACTCAATAACCTCAAATTTCAACTAAAAAAAAAAACAAGAAAAAAGTGCAAAATAAACTCAAAATAAATGGAAGGAAATACAAAAATAGAGTGAAAATCAATAAAATAGAAAACAAAGACATTAAAAATCAAATCAAAACTTTATACTTTGAAATGATAAATGGAGATATCTCTAGTTTTATTTACTAGGAGAAATTGAATTACCAAAATCAGGAGTTAAAGAGGACCCGTCACTACTACACCACAGAAATTTAAAGAATTTAAGAGAATATTATAAACAACATTAAGCCAACAAATTAGACAAATTTGATGAAATTGACAAATTCCTATAATGATACAAATGACTGAATCCCTGAAGTAATTTTTAAAATTAAATTGAACACATAACATGTAAAGGAAAGTAATGATTAAAAATCTTATCAGGAAAGTACCAGAAAAGATGGCCTATTGGTTAACTCTATGAAATAAAAGAGTTAAAAGCAATTGTTCACAAACTTTTTCATAAATTAGATGACAAAACGTCACCTCTGAACTAATTATTTGAAGTCACTGTAACCTTAGAACCAAAATCACACAAAAATATTACAAGTAAAAAGCAAACAGGCCTGGCGCAGTGGCTCATGCCTGTGATCCCAGCAGTTTGGGAGGCTGGGCCGGGTGGATCAGGAGGTCAGGAGTTCAAGACAAGCCTGACCAATATGGTGAAACCCCATCTCTACTAAAAATACAAAAAAAAAAAAAAAAAAAAAATTAGCCTGGCGTGGTGGCATGTGCCTGTAGTCCCAACTACTCAGGAGGCTGAGGCAGGAGAATCACTTGAACCCAGGAGGCGGAGGTTGCAGTGAGCCAAGATCATGCCACTGCACTCCAGCCTGAGTGACAGAGCGAAAATCCATCTCAAAAAAAAAAAAAAAGAAACAAAAAATACAAATATCCCTCAAAATATATATGTAAAATTGCTCTTAACAATGAGCAAAACAAAATTCAGAAACTTCTAAAAAGATCAGAATATGACTAAGTTATATTTGTCCTAGGAAAGCAAGGTCAGATTAACAATTAAAATTTTATTTATATAGTTTTTATTCTTAAGAATGAAAAACATAAAAATTACGTAAGTAATTCAATAGGTGCAAAAAAAGCATTTGACAAGTCAAACACCATTTCATGTGAAACCTTCTGACAAAGTAAGAATAGAACATTTAAGCAGTCTAAAAATTAAATACTGCAACCAATGAATAAGTTCAGTTATATTACCAGACATATCATTAATATAAAACACATTATTTGTATTTCTACAAACTACCAATGAACAGTCTGAAAACGTATTTCAAAAAACAATTCTATTCACAACAACCTAAAATGTAAATGACATATTTAGTAATAAACTTATCAAAGTCTAAGACCAACTCACTGAAACTACAAGTCATTGCTAATAGAAATTAAAGAATATATAAATAAATGAAGACAGATTTCAATAATTTATAATTACCGATTTGAAGACCCAGTAATGATAAAATGGCAATTCTCCTGAAATTGATTTAGAGAACCAACAAAGTTCTTATAATTATAATTATCCAATACCCTCTTTTTTGTGGAAATTTACAAGTTGATTTAAAAATATATAGGAAAAGACAAATGACCCCAAATTCCCAAGTGATTTTGAAAAAGAACAATAAAATCAAAGACTTAAAGTACCCAATCTCTTAACTTATTGCCTACAAAGCCATAATTATTAAGCTCATCTGTTGATCTGGTACATATATATAGACTGATGCATTAATGGCATAAAATGATAAAAGTTCTGAAATACATCCTTATATTTCTGGTCAACTGATTCACAATAAAGACACCAGGGCAATTCAAGGTGAAAATAACAGTCTTTTCAAGAGACTGTGCTGGGAAATTTTTGTATCTATATGCAAAAAAAAATACTCATGTAGACTTTTTTGCATAAAATACACGAATATTAACTCAAATGGAATCATTTATAGAGATGCAAGTTATAATTCTAAAAGAAAACATAGAAGACATTTTTATGACTTTGAATTAGGCATAAAAATTCTTGGATGCAACACTAATGCAAAATCTATTAAAAAATAAAACTTATGAATTGTATTTCATCAAAAATTTAAAATATTTTATTTTTGCACCTCAAAAATGCTGCTAAGAAAATGAAGGTTGCCAGGTGGAGGTCATTAGGGGAGAGTGCTAAGTGAAAACGCTATATAATTGCCCAATGTTTACAGGGGTTTGCGGGTTTCCTGCTCAGCCCACTGCTACTGGACTCTCCCCAGTGTGCAAGCCCATAATAAAATCCCATGTCTCCTTTGAATAAAAATGTAAATGAAAATTGGAATAATAAGCCAGAGGCTGGAGAAAATATTTGGAAACCACATATGTCATAAAGACTTCCATCCAGAATATTAAAAAAAAAACTATTATAACTCATTAATAATGAAACAATGACGATAACAACAAATTTAGAAAATGGGGTCAGGCTGCCACTTCCATCAAAGACAAATGACAGCAGGACCAATATTCCTGCAAAATAAGATTCAGTCCCGTATGCTTGGCCTGATTATGCACACAAAGTGAAACAAAGGTAATTGTCCATATAGACTCTCCCAGTTTGGCTTTGCTGGAACATCTCACAAGGCCATTTCAATCAGATCCCTGAGAAAATAACCAGTTCCTTCAATTGTGTCCCGTTACAAAATAAAACACGTGGTTATAAATTGTATGCAGACAAACACATTGCCATGAGTTAAGAATATTCACAAATAGTTTACAAATTCTGGAGAAATTAGGCAGAGAGATAGAAATATGGCTCAAATTCCATATACAAAAGTATACTCAATACACATAAAGTATATTTCAAGGCTGTAAATAGCTAAAAAGCAAAAGATTCTCCAGACTCTGTAAAAAGAAAACAAAAAGAATCATCAATATTTCAAACAATGATACCCATAAAAATTATTTCTGTCTTCCATTCGTTCAGTCCATGCATGCAATCAACTCCTGCTCTGTTTCACATTAGGTTAGCAATCTTTGCAAACACATCAGCCTTTCAATTGGTGCCCTGGAAGTTTTCTCTCTAAAGCAATGGCACAATCTTCAAAGTTATCAGAAACCTGCATTCAAGAGTTCTTTTCCTGAACTCTTCTAAAAAAGTTAGCCTTGGACTGTAGCTGATTAAAGGTTCCTTTTTTTGAGAAGGATCAAAGCAAAACATCAATTGTGGATGACAAAAGTCTTAAGACAGCCATAGTTAAAGACACAATAGACAAGGAAATTTTGTTATTTCTGTGGCATACAGCAATTTAACATAATCATAATTTTTACTGACAATATATATTATGACACATCAGAATTTTAGGAATCTCATATAATCCTGGAACATATATTAACAACATATCTATATAAATATAACTTAAAATAATTCCAATGCCACCTCAGATTTTGGCGGTCAGAGCTGTGGACCTAGGCCTCTCTGCACTCTTAGGAGCCTGGAAAGGTACCCCTGACCAAGACCTTGCAGGTGCGTGCTCTCACTGCCTGGCTTCTCCCCACTGTCGGTGTCCACTCCAATCTTGGAGCAATGTGTTGCCAAGCCCATGCACTGTTGCAGCCTGACCAGGGGTGCACATACTTGGCAGTGCTGACATGACACGTGTGCCCCCTACTGCCTCAGTCCCCTCTGGACTTTGGGCTCCAACAAGTATGAGAAGGAGGCTGAGTGGGGGCTGAGGACGGCCTGGCACTAGCCTGCAGGTGTCCTTTGGCACAAGCAGCCTGGGCACCATGGACAGCAGCAGGAGGAAGACAGGCTCCTGGGCAGAAGGAGGCAGGTCCCCAATGAGGCCTCACTTTCAGGCCAGGGAGGGCCTGGAGGCTGAGGGCAGACTGCCAGTCCACAAGTGCATGAAAACAGACACACAGAGAAACAGGAAACATTACATATGTCTTACACACACCATCCACATATACCTGGGCTTTCCCTTCAGTCCCAGATTTCCACTTCCTCTTCTTTGTCTCCTTCATCTCTCCTTCTTGTTCTTCCTTTTTCTTCTTCTTCCTTCTTCTTTTTTCTTATTTATTTCTCCTTTCTTCCTCAAGTAACCAATCATTTTAGTCGAGGCCAAAAAATTTACCATACCAGATCCTTTCTCATAATTATCTTTTCTTTATAACCTTCCTTACCAGAAATACATCTTCATATACATAATTTTCTTCACATATCTCTCCCCTACTTACTGGTTCTTTACTACCTTGTTTCATAAATATCTTTTTCAAATCTGTAATTTGAACTAACTTTTGGGTTAATTTTTAAACTCTTTTTCTCACTAATAACATTCTTTGGCACATTTTATATACAGAATTGTACATGAACTATGATTCTTATCCTTAGTAACTTTAAATTTTGGTGAAACCCTAAAAAGCAAGAAATCCTGAACTATCAGATATGAGCACTTTATATATAAGAATAATTCCACAATTTTTAGAAAAATATTTTAACATATCATAATCCTTTCTTAATTGGAAATGACCCAGATATCCAATGCATATTAAAAATAATTTTAAGATTTTAAATTACACAAAAAGTTTACCTAAAATATTTATTCCACTTACATGTACTCAATTTTTTTTCATTTTTAACAGTTTACCTAGATTACTTCTGAAAACTGAGATATTAGACACCATCATTTAAAGTTAGTTAATTCCTGGTTAACCATTTTTTTAATAGCCAGTGCACATCAGGTGCTCACCTAAGTAAGTGCCTCAAAGTTAAGTACATAGGTATTTTGACCAGCAACTCAGAAAATTCAGCTAACAACATTAAATTATTCTCATTTGTCAAATAAGTCACACAAACCAAGATCATTTTGTTTTGGCTGGATTAATAGCCTTATAAATGTCTATGACAAGCACTGACATCTCAAATATCTAGGAAAGACAAATATAAAACCCAGACAAAATGTATACTGACAATTCTTAAGTCATTTCTCTATTTTCATTTTACCAATAATTTTAAAGCCAGCTTGTTTAGTAAAGATTTACTTAAGTCACATGACTTTGAAAATTGGTTGGACTTATTTACTTAGTTTATGAGCACTCTTTTACTTAGAAGCCAGTTTTGTAGGCACAACATATAACAATATGTGTACATACAAATAAACACATCTAGACATGTATACACACTCACAAAGATCCAATAGCTTTTAGCTTGGAACTCTAGCCATGAGATAGCAATACGAGCTTACCAGTCTTACTTTGTTTGCCCCAATAGGTAATCCAGTTAAGGCTGTGAACCAAAATTTTGGGTAAAGCAGTTTCAAGTTTGATTTTTAAAGGCCAAACCTCCCCAGACTCAAAAGAACACAGGGGCCTAACAACACCAAAGGAAAACATCGCATAGTAAGCAGGCCTAACCCTGCTTAGAACAGCAGCACAAAAGCCTGGATATATGCAGCTCCATCTGTCTTTCCCATTCAATAGCAAACTCCAGAATTCCAAACAATATTGGGGCCAAACAGTATTGCAAAGAATATCACTTTACCAAATTCTAATTTCTCGTGACTATATAAAACACACACAATCACGAGAAGACAATCCAGCTGCTGCAGCAACAAATACAAATGTCCAAACTGAAATGGTTGAGATGCTTTCTCTGTTGGTTGGGCTTGATCAACCTGCAAACAATAAATTCCATAGAAATTTCCCAAATTGAGGGAAGCTGATCCCACTGTTTGGTACCCACAGAAGACACTAACTTGCCTAGATACAACACAAAATTACAAACAAGTCCCCAAGAGTGTCTATACTGAAAGAAACAGTCAGTTGTTTCTCTCTCTCAATCAGTAGAACT
Source organism: Pan paniscus (assembly GCF_029289425.2). Taxonomy (NCBI): domain Eukaryota; kingdom Metazoa; phylum Chordata; class Mammalia; order Primates; family Hominidae; genus Pan; species Pan paniscus. The sequence continues at coordinate 54,882,887 of NC_073249.2, read as the reverse complement.
TGTTCTACGTATGAATGGAAATTCCTTTAAAATATTCCCAAAGCGAGAGGAGCAGATTCTGCTATCTGGGCTCACAAAGAACACTCACCTATCCCAATGCCAATGTTAAATTTCAAAGGCAGTTCTTCCGAGGCAATCAGGAACATGTTTGGCACCAGCTGAGGTGGGACCAGAGAGAGATGGAAACTCACCTCCAGCCAAAAGTAGGCAGGCAGCTGCTTAGGAGAGCTTCTGAGACTCCCAGCCCACAGCAACTGAGCCACGAGCAATGCGTTCCTGGTCAGGGAATAAAAATATGTTACCGAAACACTCAGGGATTTGGTCTAGGTCCTGCTACTCACCACACCCAAAGCCAATCACTGAAATGATTAATAAGTATTGCCAAGGAAAACGGCTTTAATAGGGTTTTGCAGCCAAGGAGATGGGGGCTCAAATCCAGTCTCAAATCCATCTCCCTGACTGACTAAAACCAGGGGTTTATATAGCAGGTAGGCAAGAAATGTTAAATGAGTAAGGAAAGAAAAACTTGGGGGTGGGGGCACGGAAGCAATCATTGTGAACGAGGGGTCTAGCATCTGGTGTGGTGATCTGGTTTCAGTTTTTTTATTCTTTTTGCGAGAGGCCTGAAGGTCGTTTCCTGAGGAAGGAACTCAGATACAACAAATATAAGTTTCAAGTTTGAACAGCAGAAATGTCAATTTCTATGTTTATCCAAAAGGAACCATCTATGGGACTCTTGTGTCTCTTGCTTTTATCCAAAAGCAACTGTCTATGGGACACTGAAACAAGCTGTTGGCGAGGAGGTGAAGAAACTGGAAACTACGCATCTCTGATGGCAGTGTAAAATAGTAGAGCCACTTTGGTAAGCATTATGATGGTTTCTTTAAAACTTTAACATAAACTTACTGTACTACCCAGAAATTCCACTCCTGTGTATCTACCCAACAGAATTCACAAAAGCACTTGTACATGAATGTTTAAAGGCGCATATTCATGAAGTCCAAAAATGAGAAACAATCCAAATATTTATTAACTGGTGAATCAGCTAGAAAAAAAGTGATATATTCACTGATTAAATACTATTCAGTAATAAAAATGAACATAGTTCTGAAACAAGCAACAGCATAAATGAACCTAAAAATATCATGCTATAGGAAAGAAGCAATATACAAAAAATCTACATGTTGTTTGATTTCAGGTATATGAAATACCCAGAAAAAACAAAATATAGTCAAAAATATCAGTAGTTTTCTAGGCTTGACAAGAGAGTGGGAATTAACTACTCATGAACATGAGAGATCATTTCCACATGTTAGAGAAGTTTAAAGAGTAGATCGTGGTAATGGTTGCACAATTCCATAAATATACTAAAAATCATATAATGTGCATTCATAATAGGTACTTTTAGTACATATAAACCATAAGATTATAAATGAGAGGTGTTAGTAAAATATATACATATGCATATAAATATAATATAAATATATAATATATATATTTTACTGGGACCAATTATATGTATGTATTTATTTATTTATTGGCTAAATACATATATACACATATATATTACATATATACATATATACATATATTAGACCAGCCATATATCTATTTACAAATTCTCTCTATATATTTATATATAATGTGTGCCAACAGGAAATCTCATTGATTGCTGTTGGAAATGAATGCAAATTGGTCCGGCCACTTTGGAAGAGATTTTGGCATTTTCTTATGAGAACAACATATATATATGCGTGTGTGTGTGTGTGTGTGTGTGTGTGTGTGTTATATGTTATATATATATTCAATTTTTATAAGGTGATACATAAATTATTTAATTACAGATTTCTTTCCCTTTGTATACTACAATTAACCTTATATTTTTAAAATTAATTTGTATGTGTAGGCTAGACTATGAATTTCATTACAAATAATGAAGAGGGTCTTATAAGAAATTGTTAAAAGAGAGAGGATTGGGTCTGATAGCACTGACGACTGATCTTGCTAGATGAACTATATTACAATTGATATTTTGCTCCAAAACCCAACACATAAAACTCCAATTCAAGAAAAGTTGAAGAGATCTCACACAATTTGAGCTGTAAGAACACTTTTTGTCCAGTGTGTGTGACTGTGAGTGTGCTTGTGAGTATCTAAAAATTGTCTGAAGATAGACGGAAGAATATGAGGATATAAAGTGTGGGTAGATGCTAATTTTACTATTTTAGATGTGTGGTAAGGGACAGCTTATGTGAGGGAGGTGATTTCTAAAGTATTAAAGAAAATAAAGAAAATATATTTGGAATATGGCATTATTTTGTGTTCCTTATTATATCAAAGAAATATATTTTGCCACTAAAACTCTAGATATCATATGATTTTTAGAGTTTTACTTTATAGAATTTTTTGTACTCAATATCTGATAATACTCACAGACTTGAACATAAATACGTTTTTTTCAGTTATTTCAAACTTAGATGACAAACTGACTGTTTATATTTAGTCAAGAAGAAGCTTTTTCCATCTGAGAAATAGCCACATGATAGCAGAAATTTGTTTTATAAGACTCACAAAGAAACTTCAGTTTTGTTGCCCAAACAACTTCAAGAATTCATTGTTGTCTGACAGACTATATTAATATATTTGTAAAAGCAGCTGTTTGTTTATTTGTACTCTCTGTAATTCTCTACTTGGTAAACCCTTTATTTTCGCATCAGAAAGGAACACATTCCTAATTTATCTGTTTTGAAGCGCGGGATTTTAAAACCATGAGTAACCAAAGAAGATAAAAATATAACAAATAAGCATATGAAAAAATACTCCACATCAAATGTAATTATGAAATGCAAATTAAAAATGTGATATCCCTGCACACCTATTAGAATAGCCAAATTTCAGAAAACGGACAATAGAAAATGCTGGCAAGGATGGTAGATGTGAAGCAACAGGACCTCTCCTTGATTGCTGGTGGGAAATAATGCAAATGCCGCTTTGGAAGAGATTTTAGCAGTTTCTTAAGAGAACAGACATACTCTTATCTTATGATGCAGCAATCCCACTTTTTGATATTTACTTAAGTGTGTTGAAAACTTATCACCACAAAAATCCTGCACACAGATGGGTACAGAAGCTTTATAATTGCCAAAACAGAAAAGCAACCAAGATTCCCTTCAATAAGTGAATGGATAAGTAAACAGTAGTATATCCAGACAATGAAATATTTTAAGGTTATACAAGACCCTTTGATAGTTTTTAAAATGCTCTCTTCTTAATTTAGAAAATGGGCACAAGTATATTGTTTAGTCATTCTATATACTTTATATGCAAGACTTAGATATTCTATTGTAGACATGACATCCGTCCTAGTATATATTAAGAAATTAAAGGATTTGAAAACTTTATTTTTTATTTCTTATTTTTATTTTTTCTTTTCAGTTATATTAGTAGTTGTGTATTCTGTAACTGACCTAATACATTTCTATGGTACCTTTTGGGAATGAAATCAAAAGAAACAGAAAATCATTTCTGATTCAATTTTAATGATTCAAGTATAAATGACAAAGTTACTTTTAGAATTTAAAATAAAGTTACCTAGAGATAGAAAATGTGTTATCTCTTGTCACCAGCTGTTTTCAAACTATGATATTTTTAAGTGACCTTTATATTTTACAGTCTGCCAATTTCAAATGTACCCTTTCCAGAATAAAAATGAACATATGGATGCAAAAATATTATGCCTGTCATTAAAATTTCTACTCTAAAATAAAAATGCTTTGAAGAGTTATCATTTCTACAGATTAGAATGAAATTCAAATATATAAATACTGGTTTACCAACAGATGGAAAAGAAAGTTAGTAGATGATGTTAGAAAGCATTAATATAAATGAGAAAAAATTATCCAAACTCACTAAAAAAAGTATTCCTCTTATTGAAAACAAATTTTAAAGCTCTAAAGAAGCAGGTAATCATCCAACATATGCTATCACAGAAATGATGAAATAACAAAATTGAGATTTTATTTATTTATTTATTTATTTATTTATTTTTGAGATGGAACTTTGTGCTTATTGCCCAGGCTGGAGTGCAATGGCATGATCACAGCTCACCACAACCTTTGTCTCCTGGGTTCAAGCGATTCTCCTGCCCCAGCCTCCAGAGTAGCAGGGAATACAGGCGCCCGCCACCACACCCGGCTAATTTTGTATTTTTAGTAGAGATGGGGTTTCTCCATGTTGGTCAGCCTGGTCTCGAACTCTCAATCTCAGGTGATCCACCCACCTCTGCCTCCCAACGTGCTGGGATTACAGGTGTGGGCCACCATGCCCAGCCTAAAATTGAGATTTTTATATTGCACAGAAAGTTGAATTAGGGATTCTTAAAAATATGTATATTTCAAAACATTGCAGCTTTTATCAAAATATAACATTTAAATGTGATAAATATTTTTTATTAGATTGAATACACTTATTTAATTGACCTTTGGGTTTTAATAAAGTTACTTTTAGGATTATTATTGTTAGTTTTTAATTTTTTCTTTTAGGTTTAGAGGTACATGTGAAGGTTCGTTACATAAGAAATACGGGTCATGCAGTGTTGCTGTACATATTATTACATTACCTAGGTATTAAGCTCAGTACCCAACAGTAATCTTTTCTGCTCCTCTCCATCCTCCCATTCTCCCCACTCAAGTAGACCCTGGGATCTGTTATTTCCTTCTTTGTGTTCATAAGTTCTTATCATTTAGCTCCCACTTGTAAGTGAGAACATGTGGTATTTTATTTTTTGTTACTGCATTAGTTTGCTAAGAATTACAGCCTCCAGCTCCATCCATGTCCCCGCAAAAGACATGATTTTGTTCTTTTTTATGGCTGCAAAATATTCCATGGTGTATTTGTACTATATTTTCTTTATCCAGTCTGTCATCGATGGGCATTTACGTTGATTCCATATCTCTGCTATTGTAAATAGTGCTTCAATGAACATTTGCATTCATGTGTCTTTATGATAGAATGCTTTATTTTCCTCTGAGTATATACCCAGTAATGGGATTGCTGGGTCGCATGTTAGTTCTGCTTTTAGCTCCTTGAGGAATTGCCATACTGCTTTGTATACATTTTTATGCTTTGCATATGTTTGTATGTATTCTACCACAATGATAGAACCAATTTATACTCCCACCAACAGTGTATGAGTTCCCCTTTCTCTGCAACTTCACCAGAATCTGTTATTTTTTGACTTGTTAATAATAGCCATTCTGACTGGTGTGAGATAGTATCTCATTGTGGTTTTGATTTGTATTTCTCTAATGATCAGGGATATTGAGCTTTTTAAAATATGCTTGTTGGCCACATGTGTGTCTTATTCTGACAAGTGTCTGTTCATGTCTTTTGCTCACTTTGTAATGGGGTTGCTTTTCTCTTGTAAGTTTGTTCAAATTCCTTATAGATTCTGGATATCAGACCTTTGTCAGATGGGTAGTTTGCAAATACTTTCTCCCATTCTGTAGGTTTCCTGTTTACTCTGTTGATAGTTTCTTTTGCTATGAAGAATCTCTTAAGTTTAATTAGACCCCATCTGTCAATTTTTGCTTTACTTGCAATTGTTTTTGGTGTCTTTTTCATGAAGTCTAGGCCTACTCTCCTGTTCCTGCTTTTAGGATTATTTAATAGATGTTTGAAACCATTGTGAAGTTTACAGAAATGAAAACAAAATGCCATTTTATTTGTAATATTGTTGCCTCTCATCTTATTCTTTCTATAAATCCTCTAATGCCAAACACTTTCATAAAATCTGAGCTAAGAACCTTGAAACTTATACATCTGTTATCAGAAATACAATACTTCAAGTGTATCCCATTTCAAGGTAGCTAAGGAGCCAGTTAGTAAATCAAAAATTTGCTAAGCTTCATAATTCCCTTTTATTTAACTTATAGCTCCTAAATAAGGATAACAGTGTACACAGATATTTTCTCTTTAATGGAATGGCTTACATTGAATAAAAGAAAAATTGTTTTATCCTTAAGATAACTAAGCATACTATCAACGTTATTAATTTGTGATAGATTGTCTCCAGTTTGACATATAAGAGCTTTCCAATATTTTCTTATTTATTCCAATGACAAAGCTGTAATTGTATCAGTGGTTATATTATAAAGACTTTAATTTTGAACAAGGCCACTTAATAAAATTATTTTTTCCTTTTGTTTTATATTAGTACATTCATGTAAAAATAAGAATTATTCATGTTATCTATGAACTCCTTTCTATACTATTTTTATTGTTTGGATAAAATAGTTAAATGTTATTATATCTGGAGCAGTTAAATATTATTATGTCTGGAGAGAAAGGGGAACTCATACACTGTTGGTGGGAGCATAAATTAGTTTTACTACTTTGGAAAGCAGCATGACAATTCCTCCAAGAGCTAAAAGCAGATATAATATTATTATATCTTATTAACACTCATGCATTTGTGGCGGAAAATGTGTTACTAGCATTTATACAATTATGCATCAAGTATTTATTATTATCTGATAAAAGAAATACTTCAGCCAAATTAAATTTAAAGGAGTTTCACTGAGCAATGAACAACTCATGAATTGGGCAACCCCCAGAATCACAGCAGATTCAGAGAGACTCCAGGGTTGCCTCATGGTCAGAACAAATTTGTAGACAAAAATGTAAAGCGACATACAGGAATCAGAAATGAGGTACAAAAACAGCTAGATTTGTTACAGCTACGTGTTTGCCTTATTTGATCACAGTTTGAACACTCAGCAGTGTATGATTGGTTGAAGTATGGCTGCTGGGATTGGCCAAGACTCAGCAATGGTTATAGGTGCATACTCCTAAGTTAGGTTTTCAATCTTGTCTACTTGGTAAGTTAGGATGCAGTTCATCCACAGGCACTGAAATATAGAAGCATGGAGACTTTCTCAGGCCATATTTAGTTTGCTTTAACAGGAGTTTGGTTCAAAATTATTGGTGCCCTATTGTAGACTCTCTCTGTGTCTATTAGGACAGGAAAGTGAAGGGAGGATGTGTCCTTTTACATACTAAAGATGACTGAATACAATGACACTTTTGTTTGAACAGCGCATCAAACTGTATTTGAAATGACTATAATCAGTAAAATTTCCAGTAACTTTGTGTAAGCACTTAATGTGTTTCATCTCCAAAAGTGCGTGGAAAAATTTATGCTGGTAAATTTCTGGAAAGGTAATTAAAGGTTCATGTTAAAATAGTACATGCCTCAATTAAAGAGAACCCATGAAGTAAATAAGCAATAACGTAGTTTTCATTGCTTTTCATGTGTGAATTGTTCACAAAGTTATCCAATAACTATATGAAATTTAAAGAACATATTCTATAGCCTTTACACAGGATAAACTCTCACACATTGAAGAAGATGCTGTCCACTTAAAAGAGAATTCAAGAATAATCTAATAGTAGCTTTTGTTCTTTTAATTGCTTTATAGCCCTTGCTTATTTTGTCTAATTCAGAATAAACTTAGCCATAATTTTTTAAAAATAACACTCATGATTTTATGAAAGTAAATCATTTTTCATGAAAACTGACAAAATAGAATTCATTCATAATTCAGTAATTTATGTACAACATTTATTAATAAAGTGACAGAAAATTAAGCTAATATTCTAGAGTTGTACCATCTAGTATAATAGCCAGTGGACATAAGTTGCTATTTAAACTTAAATTTACTCTACTTAAATAAACATATAATTGAATTTCTCTGTTACACAGTCACATTTCAGATCCTGAGGTGATACTTATGACTAAGGGCTACCATTCTGGACAGTATAATAATAAAACATATCCAGCATTTGAGAAAGTTCTAGTGAACAGAACTGGCATAGAGTGACATGCCACAGCATAAATTGGTATACAGAGATGATAAGCAGTTTATAACGGTTTTCAACTATGTTTTTGCATAAATAGCAGTAAATGTATATTTTGTAAAATATTGGCATACTTAGACCTTTTTGCAGGAAAGTTACTGCATATTTTGGGCCAAATAATTATAAGTAATTGGGTTTTCTATTACATTATTTTACAACAAGATTCCCAAGAAAATTTATGAATTTAATAAAAGTGTGGTCTTTCATACGTTTTTCTACTGACAGTATGATTATTTAAAATATTTATTTTCATATTATTTAAATATTGATCAATTCTTCTCTGCCTAATTTTTAATCCTTTTCATAATCCATGACTTTCTTACATTACTAATTTAGACTAATTAGACTTAAGCTGGGTCAAGAAATGTATTACCAAAATCATATAAGTTTGGTTTTCTCTTTCAGACTATAGCATAGAATAAATTCTACAAAAATAAAAAGTAATGAACATAAGGCCTAACATTAACTAGATTATAGACCACTCATTGAGTTTGAGTGCAGTTGCATCATTAATATTTAAAATGTTATTGTTTTTAGATTTCATACCAAACAAATTAAATATGGAATATACAAACAACAGAGAGGAAAAACTAATCAAAACTGTGCCATAAGTTCCACAAAATGCAGCTTATATGTAAGTTAAATTCAATTAAACACAATTTAATTAATCCATTTTCTTAATATATGCTTAGTCTCCTATTTTACTCCTTTTTTTTTCCTGACAATGCCTCCCTCCCTAAAGTTTAGTCAGGAGGTTGTTCTTTTGAAGCTATATTTTGAATAAATAGCAGCATCCTGTGTAAAGAGTTGTCCTATGCTACTTAATTGTCCATAATTATAAAATTTAGCTTTGTGTTTTGTTTTATGAAGCATTTGTTGATGTTTTTATGCAAAGGAAGAAGGATATGTCCAACAGTAGACAAAAGTTTTGATGATATAGATGGTAATCATAGCATGTGCTTCCAGACATCTATTAACATCATTGAGTGGTAAAGAGATCTCTTTCTTGGAGGGGTGTTCATAAAATTGGTTTATTCATGAGATATTTAATGAGCTCTATTATGTGACAGGAATTATTCTAGACTTTTTCACACAGTAAGGCTGGTATATTGCTGAGGTCATCAGAGATCAGTAGAAGTATTTGTGTGTGTGTGTATGTGTGTGTGTAATCAAATTAATTTTAAATATTGTTAAAATGGTCATACTACCCAAAGTAATTTATAGATTCAATGCTATTCCCATTAAACTATCATTGGCATTCTTCACAGAACTAGAGAAAACTAATTTAAAATTCATATGAATCCAAAAAAAGAGCCCAACTAGTCAAGGCAATCCTTAGCCAAAAGGACAAAGCTGGAAGCATCATGCTACCCAACTTCAAAATGTACTACAAAGTTACATAACCAAAATACCGTGATATTGGTACAAAAACAGACACATAGACCAATGGAACAGAATAGAAAATGCAGAAATAAGACTGTGCACCTACAACCATCTGATCTTTGACAAGTCTGACAAAAACAAACAAAGGGGAAAATATTCCCTATTCAATAAATGGTGTTGAGATAACTGGCTAGCCATATGCAGAAGTTTGAAACTGGACCCTTTCCACACAGTATACAAAAATTAACTCAGGATGGATTAAAGACTTAAATATAAAACCCAACACTACAAAAACCCTGGAAGACCACCTAGGCAATAACGTTCAGGACATAGGCACTGGCAATGATTTCGTGATGAAGACGCCAGTAGCAATTGCAACAAAAGCAAAAGAGGAGGGTGAGGGTTAAAGCTGAGGGAAAAGGAGAATCTTAGGTCCACTAGCCATTGAGGAGGCGACACTGGCCTTACTGGGCTTACTTTCGGCCAAAAAGCATTTTGTAGCTCAAACATCTTTCTATTTAAAAACAATTTCATAACAGTGGTTTTGTAAGTCACCTGACTTTAAAAAATTGTTTTGTAACATTTTATACTCTGACTTTAGGCAAGAACGGCATTACATTGTTGAAGTAATGTCTTTTTCATAAATTTAGTTTATCTCTCTGAAGCTTCTATAATACCCACTGATTAGCACTACTTTGAAAATAAATATTCCAGTTAATACTGTTATTAGTTAAATTGAAATGTATTTCATTGCTGTTGTTATGTTTATTCAATATTACTGTACTGTCAACTTTGTTAATTCAATGTAAGTAAATAATATTTTGTTAGAATCTACAGTTTCATTGTTTCATGGTGAGAATGATGCTTTACATCTACAATAAATCTTAAAAGTGATACTAATGTCTGTCAGAATGTCACATTGATATGTCTAGCGCAAATAATTAAAGGAATCATAAACTGTAGTGAGCTTTGGAAGATCCATTAAACTTTTAAACTCTGGTATTTCCTAGACGTGAGCTAACACTTTTGAGGGGTCCATGTCAATTTGTATTAAGAAGGCATAAAGTAAAATAAAGCATTTCATTTTTGAAATGGCAAGCATATATTGCTGTTTTTTTTTCATATTCTGTCACTCTCTGAAGATCATTTGCATATAAACATGTATAATTCATCTCAATAATATAATGGTCATTAATTTACATTATTCTACACAGATTCTTGTTCCAACTCTGCCACCTCTCCACTGTGTGGCCCAGAATACACCACTTACACTATCCATATTACATATTATTTTAACTAACAAATAGAGAAAGTAGTATTCATCATATCCTGTTAGAAATTTAAAAAAAAAATCATACGTGAACGTTAAACATTTGGCTCTATTTTCACCTTAATTTTTCCCTGTCCCTAAAGTCATTATAGTTTATCTCTACAATACATGAATGTTACCATGAAGGGAATAATTGCTCCTCAGAATTCCCCATGAGGTTCAGACTTGTGCTACCAACTACTGATTACTTCTGCTATTCAACTCTTTATCATTACTCCACAAAATGCTTCACAAGGAGCATCTTCATAATCAGGCATCCAGGCATACTAGGTCTGCATTTCTTGTCTCCAATTTCTAACTCCCATTTATCTCTTATTGACTTAAATGAGTTGATTTCTACCTTATTACACCCCTTAAATTCCTTTCCCTAATGACACTAATAATTTTATGGCTTACCTAGCTAAGAAGTAGTCTTCAATTTCATTATTACTTGAACAAAAATGTAATATCCATGACCACTTTTTTTTGGATTATCAAGACTCCACTTTCTCTTGTTTTGTTTGCTTCTCTTATTCTTACTAAATGTATCTTCTCAATCACTATCATAATTTGTTCTTCCATTAACTGTCCTATATTTCATGTATTGCTTTATCCAGAATTCAATACATTTAAATTTTTATTCATTATATTATCATATTCCACACATTTATTTCAGTAAGCAATTGTATTCCATTGGTTTCAACATTCACCTGTATATCATTGATTCACAGCATTTGAGTTATTTGTGGCCATATAAAAAATTATCTCAAAATTTAGTTGCTTAACACAATAATAAACATTTATTTTCCTCAGTTTCTAGTAGTCAGGAATTCAGGGGTGGCTTTGCTATGTTTATGGAACAGAGATTCTCATTTGGTAGTCATCAAGTTGTCAAATAGAATTGCCGTCATCTGAAGTTTTTGTTTTGTTTTGTTTTTGAGACAGAGTCTCACTCTGTTGCCCAGGCTTGAGTGCAGTGTCATGATCTCGGCTCACAGCAACTTCCACCTCCCAGGTTCAAGTGGTTCTCCTCAGCCTCCTGAGTAGCTGGGACTGCAGTTGTGTGCCACCACTCCCAGCTAATTTTTATGTATTTTTAGTAGAGACAGGGTTTCGCCATGTTGGCCAGGCTGGTTTCAAACTCCTGACCTCAGGTGATCCGCCCACCTCGGCCTCCCAAAGTGCTGGGATTACAGGCGTTAGCCACTGCACCCGGCCACCATCATCTGAAGTTTTGAGTAGGGCTGAAGGATCTGTTTCCAAGAGGGGTCACTCACTTGCTTGTCTATTGGTGCTGCCTTCTGGTGGGAGGTTTCAGTTTCCCACCACGTAGTCCTCTCCAAAGGCTTTTTGAGGGTCCTCACAGCATAGTGACTGCCTTCTATAATGGGCAGTGATCAACTAGAGCTAATAATTTCAGGGAGTAAGAGCCAGCTGGAAGCTATCTGTTTAATGACTTAGCCATACAGTCAAAAGATGTCACTTCTGCAGCATTATTTTTGAGGAAGTGAGTCATTAAACCCCACCTATAGATATCTACATATATGTGCACACACAAAGAAGCATAGACACGTACACATTATTCAAATAAATGTGCACTTCACTTACACTCGATAATATATTTATATATTATGTAATTGTGCAATATCTAATTATATACATTCACACGAGTTATATCAAACTGTAATCTCTGCTCCATACTTTATTCATTTGTTATATTTTAAGAATAACTTCTTAACAGTTAAAGTACTTTTTTAGCTTTTTTGTTGTATAATCAATATACAATAAAATTCACATACTTAAAATATACTTAATGAGTGTTGAGTAGTTTACACAGTTAAGAAAATAAATATATCCATCATCATACAAAGTTTATTCATGTCAATTTGTGTCCTAAGATTGGGTTTAACATTGAAATTCAATGAATGTAACTCATCATATAAACAGACAATAAAATAAAAGTTATATAATCATAAAATTGATGGAAAAATAAGCATTTGTCAAAATTTATTTTTATGTACACATTTATTTATATATTTATTTTCATAATAGTAAAATCAACATTCATTTTAAATATATTATTTTCATATCTTTCAGAACTGCTACTTTTATTATGAATAAATTCTCAGAATCATTTTGAAATTTTAATTTTGTCTATTAATTTTTTTCATAATGATGTATTTCAATTATTTGCATTTTAAAATGTTTTATTTATTTATTTTTTCCTGGAACTCTTTATTTATTTATTTATTTATTTATTTATTATTATACTTTAAGTTTTAGGGTACATGTGCACAATGTGCAGGTTAGTTACATATGTATACATGTGCCATGCTGGTGTGTTAAAATAAGTTTTAAATCCTTCCCCTCATTATTCTTCAGCAAAATTGGTTATATTATTCTTGTTTATCAAATCTTCCTAGTAAATTTAGATTTAATTTATCATGTTATCAAAAAATGCATTTGAACATCCATATTAATTTGAAAATAAAGATTGAAATCTGTGACATCTGCATTTTTTATATTATCTCCAAGAATACAACATAATTCTCAATTATTTTAGTTCAAGTTTGCTTATTACACTTTTGTATTTTTATTTTAATTGGTTTTGCATATCAAAAATAGATTATGCTTTTTTGTTGAAAGGGGATATTTTTATAAATGTTTGAATTGTTTAATATAATTGTATAAGTAGTTATTTACTGCTATCTACTCATTAGGCATTTTACTAAATTCCTTATGACAAAAAATTCCATTTCAACTGATTCATTAGGATTTTCTAGATAGTTAATTTTATTATCTATAAATAAAAATGGAAATTAACATATCTTTTGGAGCACTTACTACATTGTAGGCACTCCTTTGAAAATTCAATTAGTATATGTAATACAGATTTGTAATTTATTGCTCTTATTACATTTCAGATGTATATACCATCAAATAATTTTGAATAACAATTCAAAACAAAACAAAAGTGTTGACAACAATTTTTTTTAACATTAATGCTGTCTATATATTGCTTGTACTTATTCTCAGGAATTCTGTTAAATGTTTTTTCTGTTTACTGGATGTATCAACACTAAAAATTGAACTGTTATAATTGTTCATTTATTGTATCACTAACTATCCAGTTTGAATTATTCTTCAGTAACTTTCCCACAGCAAACGAAATTGGAAATAAAATATAATTCCCTGCCTATGTGAACTAAATTTATGTGTTTGTTTCTTAGCAAGGTGTGGATAAATATATTTGATTTCTGTAAAATTATGGCATTTTATGGCAGTAAACATATTCTCTATAGTTATGTCATATGTATGTCACATATATGTACACATAGTCATATGTTGCTTAACAATGGAGATACATTATGAGAAATGTGTTGTTCAGTGATTTCATCTTAATGCAAAAAGCATAGAGTGTACTTAGACAAACCTAGATAGTATAGCCTACTACACACCTAGGTTACATGGTATAGCCTGTTGCTCCTAGTATAGATCAGAGCATGTTACTGTACTGAATGCTGTAGACAATGGTAAATATTTGTGTATCAATACAGAGAAAAAGTAATGTTAAAGTAGGGGATAAAAATTTTAGAATGGTACACTTTATAGGGCACTTAAAATGAATGAAACTTGCAGGACTGGAAGTTACTCTAGTTGAGTCAGTAAGTGGGGAGTGAATGGAAAGTCATGGGACATTTCTACGTGTTACTGTAGACTTTATAAAAACTGTATACTTACACTACCTTAAATTTACAAAGACATTTGTTGTTTCTTCAATAATAAATTACCTTAGTTTACTGTAACTTTTTACTTTATAAGCCCTTTAATGTTTAACTTTTTTACTCTTATAATACTTAGCTTAAAACACAAACACATTGTACAGCTGTACAAATGTTTTTTCTTTATATTCTTATTCCATAAGTTATTTTTCTATTTATAAAATTATATATATATATATATAACAATTTAAAGTTCTTGTTAAAAACTAAGACACACACATTAGCCTAGACCTACACAGGGTTAGGATCATCAATATCACTGTCTTCCACCTCCACATCTTGTCCCACTGAAAGGTCTTCAAGGACAATGAAATGCATAGAGCTGCCATCTTCTGTGATAACAATGCCTTTTTTTTAATACTCCTAAGGGACCTGTCCAAGGTTGTATTACAATTAACATTATTTTAAAAAGTGGAAATAATACACACTAAAATAGCAATGAAAAGTATAATATAGTAAATACATAAAACAGCAAGACTTTATTATTATCAGGTATTATGCACTGTACATAATTGCATGTGGTATACTTTTATATGACTGGAAGTGCAGCAGGTTTGTTTACACCAGAATGACCAAAGACATGAGAAATGCATTCCACTATGATGGCTGCAACGTGACTAGAAAATTTTCAGCTGCCTTATAATCTTATGAGATTACCATTGTGTATGTAGACTTTCGTTAACTGAAATGCCATTATGTGGCATGTGACTATATATATAAAATATATTCTCAATCTTTAATGAACACTTTTGGAAATCCAGTGATAACTGGTAGGTTTCCATATTCCATAGAAAGTTAATAAAGAAAAATTAAAGGTATAGTGACATTGTGTATGGTTTCTCTTCATTTCTGGAAAATGCCAAATTTTACGCTACTTGCCTTTTTTAAAAGTCTTAATCTTCTCTCATTATGGTTACCACCAAGAGTTACATTACATGTGATTAAATACAATTTTGAAACTAATTATAAGAGTTGAAAATCAAGTATAACAGGTCAAAACATTAGCTCTGCTAGCGTTTCCTTTTGTAACACCACAGAAGACACATATTCCCCTAGTGTCCAATTTCCTAATATATATGACTGAAGCAATAGCACCCTTGCCAAAACACTCAGTACCCAGGTGATAGACACTATGAGTACTGCTTGATTTGTGAAGCTCTCTCTTAAATTCTTAAGGATGTGCTCTGTAAAAAGATCTTAGGGTTGCAACATCCACATAAACTTCTGGGCCCAACAGTGGGAACTGTCAGTTAAAAATATACTTTAAGGGATTGGTATTTTTAAGCTATTTTCTCCCCAGCTGAACATTTTTTCTTCTTCAAGTATGTGGTGAAGAGCCCATTTAAGCCTCTTGGTTAGAGTTATATTTGAAAGATTCGGCTTTCTTTGGATTTAAGAAATCACAGAATGCCAAGAACAAAAGGGGAAAATAAATGGCTGGAAAGCATGGAGAGGTTTTTTTTGTTGTTGTTTTTTGTTTTGTTTTGTTTTCTCTGAACATAGATATTCTCTGGAAAGAGAATCCAGAAATATAATAAATGATGCTTTGGGAGTTGTTGTCAATAATCAGAAGTGAAAGACTATTATTGCTCCCTATAAACCTCTATTTTTCAAAAAGTTTTACATATAGTTAAATTCAAAAACAAGTAGGAGCAATGAAAGGCGAAAGTGAAATATGTATTGATTTCAAACACATGGTTTTGAGTAAATATTTTTAAAGTTAGTTGTGATTTTGGGAATCATTACCAAACATTTTTGCCGTCTTCGATTTAATTTTAATTGTCATCATTACTCTTTTATTTATGCTAACATTTTACAAATTTTAATTCAAAATTATATATAATTATAGGTTAAAACAGCTTATTAAGAAAACATTTTATGTTTTGTTAGTTAATGTTTTTGCTAGCTGAAAAAAAATATTGACTTCCATTATCTAATTTTATAATGACAGAACACATTTGTAAAATTAAACTTCATAAACTACAAACTTTTCTATAGAACACTGAATGGCATAATTTATTTAAATAAAGCTTGGAAAAAATCATGCTATTTTACTGCCATACAAGCTGAGAGAAGGGAGAAAAATTACAGCATTCCAAGGCACCCATTTTTATGTGGATGAGAGTTAGTGATTCATTTTATAATATCTTAATATTATCTTAGTATAATATGACAAAATTCCATGGGTGACAATTAAATAGGGGATGTCATTTTCAAACTAATAAAAAGGACAAAAATAATAAGAGAAATCCTAATACCAATACTGATATAATGAATAAGTATAAAATGGGGCTAATGGAATACACAAAATAAGATAGCTGAAATATATCATGATACATCATTAATCACCTTAAATGTGAACTCTTCATGAAGTTACAAATATCTGATGTGCTATAAAACAAATATGTCATAAAGCATAGATTTTAATTGAAAAAGCATCCTTAAGAATAAGGAAATATACAATATTAGGATAAGAGGTTAAATTAATCCTGTGTCTTAATGCAATCAATTTAAAAAGTCAATTGCATTTTGACACAGCAGCAGCATAAAGATATACAATGCACTTTAAGATACAATAAAGAAGCAAAAATATAATTTTAATAGATTCTTTAGTTTTCTTGGAAATAGTCCATTTCTTAATTAATAAAACTTAATATTGTCAATTAACACTACGCTGTGAAATAAAACTAAGGTTCTCAGTCTCTCCTTCCTCCTTCTGTCAATACTTACCACCAAATATTTTTTTCTATGTATCTTGCTATTTTCCTCTAGGTTACTATGGATAAATATTATCATTATTTTATGTATAATTTTAATATGTTATTTTGTGATTGTAATTATAATTAAATTGATTTAACTTAATTAACTCAATGATATAAATGAGCAGAATAATTGGGACAGCCAATTAATTTTCTCTGACCAATATTATTCTGTTTTCTTAACATCGTTTTTCTTAGTAATTTATTACAGTCTAGACACAACTTCATCTATTTGGTTTTGTGAATATACAATACTACTTATAATCTTTCAATGGATTATTATAGCACACAGTTGCCATATTTCTTATATACAAGGACCAGAATGTTTTACTATGGCCTACCTCCCTGGTCCCATCCACCCCAAGCCTCCTTCATTCACTGTGTTCTTATGTGACAGGGCTTCTATGAGGTACTTAAAACATCCGTATTCCTTTAACAACTCCTTTACAACTTTTTCTTATCCCATGCTCTTTCCCATGCCTTGGAGAAAATCAAATAATGGCCCAAAGATACAGATTCAGAACTATGACCTGGAGCTAGAAAACATTTATTGTTAGTCACTAAATTTTTCAGTCATGTCTTAAAGAAAAGGAACAACTCTTAGTCATCGAAAATGTTTTATAACAGAATAACTCCAAAATATCCATGGAAAAAAAAAGGATGAACAGCTGGTTTTTTGGTCCTTATTCTAACTTCAAGGACATTGTAGGATATGATCCTTGGCCAATCGCTCTGACAATATTAACTAAAGGAATTCTTAGAAGTTTTCACATCCAATTTAAGTGAGAATCCGGACAAGAACAGCCTGCTGGATTAAACACCTATTTTCTACTATGAAGATCTAGTGATGAGTATCTCTAGCATTGAGGATGGGCGGCGGATCCAAAGTATGGTCACAGTCTGCTGTGCCTAGGGCCTTATGTGATTTTCAAGCTACCAAAGCTGAAATTACCCGGTACTGACAGCCTCCATGAGGTTGTCTACACAGACTCAGTATTACCTTTCATTACCATGTATGTCTTCAGAGCATAACATCTCTGCCTGGAAATCACAAAACTTCTGTTAGCCTGTTGTTACGTATGGTGTCTTGTTTCCTGTCCTGTATTCTTCTTACAGCTAGGTAAATTTGATATTGGTTGAATCTTCTGGAAAAAGCTTGTTTCTCTTAAGTTGTTAAGCTACTCTGAGTAAAAAGTTCATAGTACTAAATATTGGCAATATATTAAAAATTGCACAACTCAGATTGTACGAAAACAATTCTATTAATGCTTCATGCAAACTAAATCTGGTTAGTTTTATTGTTTATTTGTTTGTTTGTTTTGAGATGGAGTTTGCTCTTGTTGTCCAGGCTGGAGTGCAATGGCACGATCTTGGCTCACTGCAACCTCCACATCCTGGGTTCAAGCAATTCTCCTGCCTCAGCCTCACAAGTAGCTGGAATTACAGGCATGCACTACATACCTGGCTAATTTTGTATTTTTAGTAGAAACGGGGTTTCACCATGTTGGTCAGGCTGGTCTCGAACTCCTGACCTCAGGTGATCCCCCGGCCTTGGCCTCCCAAAGTGCCAGGATTACAGGCATGACCCACGGCACCTGGCCTAATTTTATTGTTGGATAATAATACTATTATGCTCAATAACATTTATATGTGGTTTCCATTATATAATAACATTTGAGAAGTGTGAGTGGGAAAATCTCCCAAAAAAGATAATTATCTAAATTTTCTCTTGCAAGATTTAATTGTATTTTATTATATATATATATATATATAGAGAGAGAGAGAGAGAGAGAGAGAGAGAGAGACAGAGAGAGATACGTATTTTTTTAACTTTTATTTTAAGTTCAGGGGTACATGTGCAGGTTTGTTACATAGGTAAACTTATGTCGTGGGGGTTTGTTGTACAGATTATTTCACTACCTAGATATTTTGTAAAAAAGCTATTTCTCCAGGTTACACTACTATCTGCACTGTTTCCCAATACCACAACCCTGAGGTAGAATTTAATGTATCCAAAAGAGCACAAACCTTTTATTTTTTGAACTCATATGACACATAATAATGTTTAATAGCTATTTCTAAAAAATTTTCTAGTTGTGTATACATAAGTTTATACTGCAGCCACAGTAGTAGAAAACTTTTGTTGAAAATTCAATACAATAAATCACAGCAAACAGTTGTCCCTTTACCCTTTATATGTAAAAGATTAAATTATGTCTATTCTGAAATTTTGATAAAAAGTATGTAGTTAGATGTTTATTTTAGCAATGTCTAAAGATTATATTTTATTGATATTTCATCTAGTCAATTTGTCTGAGATGGTCACACAAACTAACATTTTGTTATTTAATGCAAATTCTTCATTAAAAATATTTTTTAAGAATACAGACATAATTAGCAAACTCTTTAAAGTAAAAAAGTTATAATCATAAAATTTAAAATAATTGTTACCTCTGTGGAAGACGCAGAGAGATGCAACAAGAAGGAGAAGTCAGACAACTTTAAAGTAGTGTTGTTGTTCTGGTGATTATGTAACTAGGTCATGACCAAATTGTTGTTAGGCATAAAAATAATCATATGTGATATTGATTATATAATCACATTTGAGAACTATGACTAGAAAAAACTTTGGAACAACATAAGTGTTTTTGCTTCCAAGACGCAAAATAACAGAAAAATTACCATGTGTCTTAAGCAAAAACATCCTTTAGATCATTCTTTTAAGAAGCTTAATCCAAACTATTCTTTAAAATAAAAAAAATCTCCAAAATATACATAGGATCTGTTCATTATATATTTAATGTTATAACAAACTTACAAAATGTTGGAAATGTTGTATTTTCTCTCATAGTATAATCAATATTGATCTTTTGTAATTGGAATTGAATTTGCAGTGATGAAATTACAATACACTATTTCATAATAACAAAATTGCTTGACTTAAAACAGTGAAAGATATTGACAGAGACAGGAGGCAGAAAAATTCTAGGCAGAAAAGGGTGGGGGCCCTGGCAGGGGCCCTACCCCTAAGCCTGGAACAGTGGCCCAACGTGAGAACTTTACATCCTCGTTTTCCCACTTGAATGTTGCTTTTCCAAAACCACTCCTAGCCCACCCCGCCCCCCATCCTGTACCCATAAAAACCCCAGGGTCCATTGGCAGAGAGCAGGGAAGGAGAGAAGAGAAGAAGTAGCTGGATGTTGGAGAGAAGCAGCTTGACTTCAGAGAGATGGCTTGATGGTGGACCTTATCAGTAGAGTCTGCCCAGGGACAGCCAGACTCCAGAAGAAGATCACCTTCTTGCTCCTTCCCCTTTCCAGCTCACCTTCCCACTGAGGGGCACTTTCATCAACAATAAAATCCTCTGCATTCACCACCCTTCAATTTGTTCATGTGACCTCATTCCTCCTGGATGCTGTGCAGGTGCAAAAGGCTGTCACAATGACCCTCCAAAGAACTGTTAACACTTAAGCCATCCACAACTGGCAAGGCTAAAAGAACACACTGTAAACCACCTCCCACCCTGGGGCCTCAGGAGTTGTGGGTAGTTCCCTGGACACTGCAACAGGGTTGCATAGAGTTTTGCTCCTGCCGGTGCCCAAAAGTACTTCCCAAAAGTACTTCCTCCAGCCCTGCACCCACTCACCTGTGTGTTTCCCCTCCCACAAGGGGCTGAGATATGTGGGCTGAGTAAGCGAGCAGCCTCTGTCATGAGGCCCATGAGGAGTTCAAGGAAAATTTCCCCTTTCAATATTATTATTTTTAAGGGGCATAGTACATTTTTAACTATTGCTGTGTTACAAAGTACCCCAAAACTTAGTGGAGTAAATTAAGACATTAATTATCTCAGAGTTTCTGTGGGTGAAGAACTGGGTCTTTCTTAGCTGGGTCCTCTGCTTCACAGTCTCATATGGCTGGAGTCTAAGTGTTAGCCCAGGGTCCACAGTCTCCCAAAGACTCAACCCAGGAAAGATCCCCTTCTAAGCTTACTCAGTGCTTGACAGCAGTCTTCAGGGCTGTAGGCTGCTTGGCTGAAGGCCTAATTTATAGATTGGCTTTTGCTGGCTAGAGGCCACTCTCGGTTTCTTGTACCATGATATCTTAAATGTGACAACTCCCATCAAAGCTACAAGCTGAGAAGGCAGTAGAGAGTCATCTCGTAAGACAGAATTCACAAGCTTTTTTAGCCTAATCTTGGAAGTGACATATCACTTTTGCCATGTTCTGTCGGTTCCAGTCCCAACTTAGGGGAAAGGACTACATCATTTCTCATTACCAGAAGGTGATCATTGTTGGCTGTCATAGACGTACACCTACCATGCACAGAAGAAACATAAGTATAAATAACTCAAGTCGTTTGTGTGATTGAAATAAAGCATGCAATTGGAAAGGTGGGATGTGTTTGAATCTCAGAATATAGAATGGCAACTAACCACATATTTGTAGTTCCAAGCCTACTTGATATTGAAGGTATATTTTTTTCTTGAGAGTAGCATTTTACACAATTAAACATAATTTACTTGATTAATGTCCTTTCAGGCAAAGAGTCAGACACAGGAAAGACATGGTCTAAATTATAGTGTTTTAAATAATATAAGTGATTATACCTAACAGAATGCTGAACATGTATGTTTTTATCAGGTTCTATATTATTAATATCAATGTAAATAAACAAACCACCCTCATAAATGTGTTTACATATCCAAGTTTCAATATTAGCAATATAAATTACTATTTATACTCGCTTTATAAAGACATTAAAATAAGGTGGAAATTTTATATATAACTATCAGTAATATATGATAAATCCATCCTAAGTATAAAAGATGTGAAGTTTAAATCAAAATAACAACTCAGTATATAAGTATATATTAAAGAAATGCCAGCTATGTGAATTCTGTAGCAATCACCAATATATTTTTAAGTGTGCTTATGATCAAAACTTTGCCAAATCATTTAGATCTACAGAAAACCTATCAAGGAGTTAACTAAGAATTAATTATATAATAAATATATCACATAAATATTTAAACGTTTTAACAACTTGATAAGCTAGATATGAATATTAGTCCCATAAAGATAATTAGGAAATACAAGCAGACAAATTCATTACCTTGAATGAATGACAAATAGCAGAGCCAAGTTTTCAAATCAAGTGGTCTGGTGTCAGAGTGTTTGCTCCTAACCCACATGCTGGATTTTCTTTTTCTTTTTTCTTTTTGGATTTTTTTACAAAACACAATTTTTATGTATGAAATTTTCTTGTAAAAACAATTAACAACAACAAATATTTAAGTAAATTATTAAAATAAAAATTGCTTACAAAGGTATATAATTACAAACTTACCCACCTCTGGCAATTTCTAACTATCTTTCCGTATTTAAAAAAAGGGCACATATCACCCTCCATGAGCCTTAATCCGTGACTGAACTACACCAAACTCAAAACTCATTAAGTTCTAAAACTGCCTGTTGATTTTTTTGAAACTCAGTTTAATGCCTTCTTATTTATTAGTACTTGATGTTAAATGTATTCAGACTAGGCCTTTTATCCCTAACACTTTTAACTCACTCAGCTCACTTCCGTGGTAATTTCAAACAAATAAACCTCCAGCAATAACAGTCATTGTCTAAATTCCCTATCCTTTTATTATTTTATTTCTATGGCAGGTAAAATTTTGGGATTATCCTAGAATATAAACAGTTCCTCTGTTTGATTTATCTCAATGTTTTTTTGCCTTCCATCCATCCCTGATACTTTTTCTCTTCATTCCTCTGCCTATCTTGTAAAAATCTCCCTGACTTAAAAATATGTCATACATTTGTACAGACACAGTTTATCTGAGTATATTTATTCAATCAATTATGTAAAGTACATTTTTACACATAAAATATAAAATATTAAACATTATAATACATATTTTAATGTATAGGCCTCATCAAAGTGAATAATATATTAACAACAACAAAATGACCCACTAGTGAAAGCAATCTTCTTTTCCTCTTCACATAAAAATATTAAGTATACATTTTCATTGGAATTTAGAAGTTAGAAGGTACTTAGCAATTAATATACAAAATAATCTTAATCCTCTAATTGGGGATCAGAAAGAGCTTTATGAATTAGTACTTTGGGAAGTGCTATATTTTTAAGGAAATTGCCTTAGCCTTCATGAAGCTGTATGTATATATATTCCAACTGAATTTATTAAAGAGTTAAAATATTGATTAGGATTGCATGCACTGAATTTATAAATTTATTTAGAAAGAATAGTTAACTCTACCAATATTGCGGATCTAATATTGCCATTGCATAAGGGAATATGCCTCTTTATTCATGTAAGTATCTTCAATGTAAATTACAGTTTCTTCTTGTAATTGTGTTTACTTGTAGGCATTAAAATTTTTTGTTGCACTTACAGGTGTACTGTCTATACTATTTTCTGATTGCTTATGTCAGGAGCTTAGCTGAGCTGGGAGAGAAAGAGCTGAATTTTCAAGTGTTGGAATAGCTGACTAAAGCAACAAACCAAAAATTAAAGAGTTAATCACTTACTGTGATGGTATAAACAAGAGTCTAAAACCAGAGAGCACTGGCTCTCCGTGTTCCATTTTCCTCTATGGAAGGGCACACTGGTCGAAGGTCAAGTGGATAAGTTCAGACCTGGGGTCATGTCAGTTTTGAAGGAGCACAAATAAAAGGCTCTTGCAGTTTTGTGGACCCTGAGGTGGAGGGCTGGGGCCAATAAGTGGAAAGGACTAGGAGTTGAAAGGTACTGGGTACTGAGTCAGACAGTGGAAAAGTGTCTTCAATGTTTCCCCCTGCTCCCTGCATAAAGAGTCCTCAGATGTCTGAGGAATACCTCTTTCCAAGGCCTCAGATAAAGAGACTCCAGAATGAAGGCACAGTGACTAAGAATGTAAATGTGTGAAAAAGTATGACCGGCCATCCAGGGGGCCTGAGATCGTGACTCTCTGTACAGACTGTGATGCACGGGCTATACATCAAATCTGCCTCAGGGAGGGCAGCTTTCCCCTGTGAGTCTTGCCAGGTAAAGTCTCTCTAATTGCATAGGTAGGGTCAGGCCTGAAGAATCAACAGTAGATTTTTAAGCAGGAGTCAGACTCCTCAGTTTAGTGCTGCTATATAGAAAAGTATAGATTTTAATATGGTGGTACAAAATCTACCTACTTTAAAAGACTATTTTTAGATTACATCGATATTGTATCTCAAATTTTCTACATAGCTAATTTTATCTCATACAAAACAATGTACAATGACTTGTGGATAAATAACTTGGATTAGTAACATGATTTAAGGACATCATATTTGACTGAGCTTTTCTGCAAAACAAAGTATTGGAAGAGCCCCATATTGATGCTTTCATACATTAACTTGTTAGAGAGGAGAAATACAGACTGATTAAAAGCACAGGATACAGAGCCAGATTCCCAAGGTATGACCTTAGCTCTGCAACTTAAGAGCTTCATGATTTGAAGAATGTTGATTTTTTGTTTCTGTTTCATCTTGAAAATGGGGATAACAACAATACCTACTTCATAAAAGTTTAAATATATCAATGTATTTATTGTGCCTAGGTTTTGTTTATTTGTTCCCCTTATTAATTCCACAAGATTTTTTTGGACTCCACAAGCCCAATTCTGAATAAACTAAAATCTAGTCCTTCTGAAATACTTCATGTTGCTACCAACTACCTTCAGGTCTCATATATTACATATGCTGAAACCTGCCTTTCTTGCTTCTATTGGAAAATAACTCATTCTAAATCTTTACTTATTTTTATCAGATCAAGATACTACCACTTACAATTTTCAGAGTGATATCAGCACATTCCTCCTGAATAACCATGTTGCAGTAGGCTTACTTATTTTATATACATTTTCATTTTGTTCATAGTTACTTACATTTGTGTTATTTTTTAACTAGACTGTGAGCTTCTGGATGGCAAAGACCGTGTCTTTCAACCCTGTATACCTGGTTACAGCCACAGTACCTCATCTATGGCAGGTAAATGTCAGAGAGAAGGAAAATGGAGATGATGCCTTTTCCGTGTGCCTGGTTCTATATGTTCTCTACAAATGTTTCTTTAATTCTCATGTTAAAGCTAGGAGGCAGCATGTTTACTTCATCTTTCAAATGAGAAAAGTAACTTTTGAGAGAGTTAACTGCTTTACAAAAGATCACACATGCAACAGTAATTATAAAGCAGGGCATGTTTCCTAGACCTGTCTGCTTCTAAAGTTCATGCTCTTTTCACCACCCCCTGCCGGAGTGAAAGATGTGACTTAAGCTGCATTTAAAGAAGGATGCCTAGTGTCACTGTGCATGATGCAAGGACTAGTAAGAGTTGTAGTCCGTCTTAGAGGAAGAAACAGTTACCTAAAAGAAGGCCTTTAGGGAAAGGGTGGCAGTGAGAAGGTAAACTACCAGTAAAACCAGGAGGCTAAAACCTGGTAATTATGATGCCATTGAAAGTAGGGGAACCAGTAAAGAGTGGGTTCACTAGTGAGGTCACTTCAGGAATTATTATATTCTTTACTTAAAACTAAGTCAGAGTTATTCTATTTATCTAACAGAGTCCAACAAGAGTGTACACACTCACTGACACCAGCTATATAAAAGGAGAATCAATCTTATTACCCTGATC
The DNA here is from genome assembly GCF_029289425.2 of Pan paniscus. Lineage (NCBI taxonomy): Eukaryota > Metazoa > Chordata > Mammalia > Primates > Hominidae > Pan > Pan paniscus. The sequence continues at coordinate 54,857,068 of NC_073249.2, read as the reverse complement.
ATCAAAATATCAGGGTGAATAGGATTAAGAGTACAAAGCCTTTCCATAGTTTTATTATACAATTACAAATTATAAATACTATAATGGTATATGCCTATCAGTTTATGTGATGGTTATTTTTATGTTAACATGACTGGGCCATAGAGCACATAGTAATTTTTCAAATATTATTTTTCGTGTGTCAGTGAGGGTGTTTCTGGATACAATTAACATTTGAATCTGTGGATTGAATACAGCAAATTGCCCTCCCTGATGTAGTTGAGCCTCATCCAATCCACTGAAGGCATAAATCTAATAAAAGGCTGAGTAAAAAAAGAATTGTTTCTCATTGCCTGATTGTCTTCAAACTGGGATATCCATTTTCTTCTACATTTGGACTCAAAGTAAAATATTGACTCATCCTGAATGTCCAGCCTACTGGCCTTCAGACTGGAAATACATCATTGGCTTTCCTGGATCTCTAGCTTGTTAATTGCATATTTTATTACTTGTTAGCCTCCATAATCATGTGTCATATAATAAATAATAATAAATATATAATAAATTTATTTTAGAATAAATTTATCTGTCCATTGATAAAGACACAATTATGGATTTAGATATAAAACCTCTCTCTCTCTTATTTGTCTGTTTCTTTGGAGAACCTGGACATTGTTAACATATTGTATAAAGGCACACGAAAAATAAAACAATGAAGAATTGAAATGTAAGACATTTCTCATAGTCACTGTCATTAAAAGGCAAGGAGTGCTACCTGCATTTGATGGACGCCAAACCAGGATTCAATCTTTGCAACTTGGAGAAATGGTCACCTTTGGCTTATCTGAAAACACAATAACATGTGATTAAATTTTCATGCACTTCAAAGAATGTCATTATTGTTTTTTGTTTCACAAAACAAAAAAGCAGATCAGAATATCTATAGAATTCAAAAGATTACATACCAAAGTAATAGCAAAAATACCTCATTAAAACAATATTTTGATAAAGCTATTTGTAATCTTGATATGAGAATACAGAAAGGGAGTGCTATAGAATATTTATGTGCTATAGAATATTTATATGCACACACAAATATATATTTATAAATACACATATATTTGAGAATGTGATGGTTAATACTGAGTGTCAACTTGATTAGATTAAAGGATACAAGGTACTAAACCTGGGTGTGTCTGTGTGGGTGTTGCCAAAATGATTAACATTTGAATCAGTGGTCTGGGGAACACAGATCCACCCTTAAGCTGGTGGGCACAATCTAATCAGCTTCCAGCGAATATAAAGGAGGCAGAAAAATGTGAAAAGAAGACATGGGTCTAGCCTCTTGGTGTACATCTTTCTCCCATGCTGGGTGCTTCCTGCCCTCAAACAACAGACTCCAAGTTCCTGAGTTTTGAGACTCAGACTGGTTCTCCTTGCTCCTCAGCTTGCAGACAGCTTATTGTGGGACCTTGTGATTGTGTAAGTTAATGATTAACAAACATATATCTATATGTTTATTATATATATATCCTGTAAGTACTGTCCTTCTAGGAGAAACCTGACTAATACATATTTTGGTACCAGGAGTGGTTTTAAAGGAACAGAATATTAAGGGTGGAGTTCTTTCATTGCTTTTGGAGTTTCTGAAGTTGGCTGCTTAATATGATTAGACCCATAAATGCTAAGGACCCTACTTTTAATAGTACAGAGAACACTGATAGTCCTTGGCATGAACTGTTTAGAGAGATGCAAAATAAATGTGCTTGACACTCCTGTTTCACCGCTCATGAGAGGCAAGGAGTTTAGTAACTCTATACATAATACCTTTGACCATATGTGGAGAACCAAGGAACATAATGAAGCTAGTTGGTTCGTCTTAAGTTCAGTGGACAAAAGTGATGAAAGAAAATGATGAACTCAGTGATTCTGTCTCCTGGCTTCAGAAGGAGATACTGAGCCCCAAATCTGCTAAGATTGCCCTGAGTGAGAGTCTTATCTCCTGTATAGAAAAAGCTGAAATTGTGGAAAAACAGGCACAAGCTCGTATCATGCAAGTCGCTGACCTGCAATGAAAGATGCATGCACAGTCTCGCCAGGTGGCTACTGTTAAAGTGAGGGCATTGACTGGAAAGGAATGAGACCCGCAAGTTGGAATGGGGACGTGTGGAAGGACCCCAGTAAAGCTAGGGACACTGAGTTTGTAAACTCTGATCAACCTTTTTTGCCAGAAGGAATAGCTTCCCCATCCCCAGTCGTGGCAACATCCCCTCCCTGACCCATGCTTCCATCAGCTTTTGTCTCAGGAGATAAACCCTGTGCTGCCTAAGGCAACAGTGATGGCCTCCCTTGAGGCAGTTGCCAAGCAAGATAATGTCAATTCTCCTCAGAAGCCACCCCCAACACCTCTGTTTGCTTCTAGACCTATAACCACACTAAAGTCTCGGCAGAACCCTAGAGGTGAGGTTCAGGGGGTGACCCATGAGGATGTGCGCTAAACTTGAAAAGAACTATTTGAGTTCTCTAATTTATTATATAAACAGCAATCTGGAGAACAGGCATGAGAATGGATATTAAAGGCATGGGATAATGGTGGAAGGAACATAGAGTTAGGTCAGGCTGAATTTATTGATTTGGGGCCACTAAGTAGGGATTCTGCATTTAATACAGCAGATCAGATAATTAAAAAAGGTTCTAATAGTTTATTTTGCTTGGTTAGCTGAAATATGGATTAAAAGATGGCCCCCTGTGAGTGAGCTGGAAATGCCTTATCTCCCTTGGTTTAATGTAGAGGAAAGGATCCAAAGGCTTAGGGAGATTGAGATGGTGGAGTGGATTAGTCACTTTAGCCTTACTCCTCCCAGCTAAGAGGGTCCAGAAGACATATCCTTGACAAATGCCTTGTGAAATAGACTTGTGAGGGCATCACCTGCATCTCTGAAGAGCACTGTAATTACTCCTCTTTATAGGTCAGATCTAACTGTGAGAACTGCCATCACTCAACTACAAAATTTACATACAATGGATCCTGAGATGGCAGGGCCAAGTGGCAACACTCAACCCATCAAAGGCAAGGTGGGTGTAACTACCATATGAACAGCATAGGCAAAGTGGCAATCAGAATAGTCTGACTCACATAGAGCTCTGGCATTAGCTAATTAATCACAGTGTTCCTAGAACTGAAATTGGTAAGAAGCCTAATGCATTTCCATTAAATTTATATAAGGAGAAAACCTCTAGGTCAAATGGTCAGAAGACTAATTTGAGTTATAAAAATAGAGAATCAAGTCCCCTCAATCGATTTCCAGACTTGAGCCAATTTACAGACCTAGAACCTCTTGAATGAAGGGGAGGCCAGCTCCCCTTGAGGAAAGACTCCACTACATTACTGACAATCTATGCAGTGAATCTTTCTCCCCTCCTTCCCCAAGAAGACCTCCAGCCTTCTACCAGGGTAACTGTGCATTGGGGAAGGGGAAATGATCAGACATTTTGGGGACTACTGGACACTGGCTCTGAGCTGACACTGATTCCAGGGGAACCAAAATGTCACTGTGGTCCTCCAGTTAAAGTTGGGGCTTATGGAGGTCAGGTAATCAATGGAGTTTTAGCTCATGTCCAACTTACAGCAGGTCCAGTGGGTCGGCAAACTTATCCTGTGATCATTTCCCCAGTGCCAGAATGCATAATTGGCATAGACATACTTAGCAGCTGGCAGAACCCCCACATTGGCTCACTGACTATTACGGTGAGGGCTATTATGGTGGGAAAGGTCAAATGGAAGCCATTGACTTGGCAAATGCCTTTTTCTCCATTCCTGTCCATAAGGCCCACCAGAAGCAATTTGCCTTCAGCTGGCAAGGCCAGCAATATTCCTTCACTGTCCTACCTCAGGGATATATCAACTCTCTGGCTTACTGTCATAACATTATTCAGAGAGAACTTGACACCTTTTCACTTCTGGAAAATATCACACTGGTCCATTTCATCGATGAAATTATGCTGATTACATCCAATGAGCAAGAAGTAGCAAACACACTGGACTTACTGGTGAGACATGTGTGTGCAGGAGGATGGGAAATAAATACGATTAAGATTCAGGGAGCTTCTACCTCAGTAAAATTTCTAGGGATCCATTGGTGTGGGGCCTGTGGAAATACTCCTTCTAAGAAAGGGTAAGTTGCTGCATTTGGCCCCTCCTACAACCAAGAAAGAGGCACAATGCCTATTGGGCCTATTTGGATTTTGCAGGCAACACATTCCTCATTTGGGTGTGTTACTCCAGCCCATTTATAGGGTGACCTGAAAGGCTGCCAGTTTTGAGTGGGGTCCAGAACAGGAGAAGGCTCTGCAACAGGTCCAGGCTGCTGTGCAAGCTGCTCTGCCGCTTGGGCCACATGACCCAGCAGATCCAATAGTGGTTGAGGTGTCAGTGGCAGATAGGGATGCTGTTTGGAGCCTCTGGCAGGCCCCCATAGGTGAATCACAGTGGAGGCCTCTAGGATTTTGGAGCAAGAAACTGCCATCTTCTGCAGATAACTACTCTCCTTTTGAGAAACAGCTATTGGCCTGTTAATGGGCATTGGTGGAAACTGAACGTTTGACTATGGGTCATCAAGTCATCGTGTGACCTGAACTGTCTATCATGAACTGGGTGCATTCTGACCCACCTAGCCATGAAGTGGGTCATGCACAGCAGCATTCCATCATCAAATGGAAGTGGTATATATGTGATTGGGCTCGACCAAGTCCTGAAGGCAGAAGTTACATGAGGAAGTGGTTCAAAAGCCCATGGTCTCCACTCCTGCCACTCTGCCTTCTCTCCTTTTGCTTGCAACCAATGGCCTCACGGGGAGTTCCCTGTGATCAGTTGACAGAGGAAGAGAAGACTAGGGCCTGGTTCACAGGTGGTTCTGCACCATATGCAGGCACCAGCTGAAAGTGGACAGCTACAGCACTACAGCCCCTTTCTACAAAATCCCTGAAGGACAGCAGTGAAGGGAAATCTTCCCAGTGGGCAGAACTTTGAGCAGTGCACCTGGTTGTGCACTGTGCAGGGAAGGAGAATTGGCTGGATGTCTGATTACACACTGATTCATGGGTTGTAGCCAATGTTTTTCCTGGATGCTCAGGGACTTGGAAGAAGCAAGACTGGAAAATTGGTTGACAAAAAAATTTGGAGAAGAGGTATGTGGATGGACCTCTCTGAGTGGTCAAAAACTGTGAAGATATTTGTATCCCACCCATGTGAGTGTTCAGCAACAGATGACCTCAGTGAAGAAGTTTAATAATCAAGTGGATAGGATGACCTGTTTTGTATACACGACTCAGCCTCTGTCCCTAGCCACCCCTGTCATCGCCCAATGAGCCCATGAACAAAGTGGCCATGGTGGCAGTGATGGAGGTTATGCATGGGCTCAGCAACATGGAATTCCACTCACCAAGACTGACCTGGCTGCATCCACTGCTGAGTGCCAAATTTCCCAGCAGCAGAGACCAACACTGAGCCCTTGATATGGCACCATTCCCTGGGGTGATCAGCCAGCTATCTGGTGGCAGGTTGATTATATTTCCATCATGGAAAAGGCAGAGGTTTGCCCTCATTGGAATAGACACTTACTCCAAATGTGTGTTTGCCTATCCTGCACAAAATGCTCTTGCCAGGACTACCATATGTGGACTCAAGGAATGCCTTATCCACCATCATGGTATCCCACACAGCATTGCCTCTGACCAATGCACTCACTTTATCGATAAAGAAGTATGGCAGTGGGCTCATGCTCAGGGAATTCACTGGAATTTCTATGTTCTCCATCATCCTGAAGCAGCTGGATTGATAGAACAGTGGAATGGCATTTTGGAGTCACAATTACAATGCCAACAAGGTGACAATACTTTGCAGGGTCGGGGAAAAGTTCTCCAGAGGGCTGTTTATGCTCTGAATCAGCATCCAATATATGGTAATGTTTCTCCCATAGCCAGGATTCACGGGTCCATGAATCAAGGGATGGAAGTAGAAGTGACACCACTCACCATCACCCGTAGTAAACCACTAGCAAAATTTTTGCTTCCTGTTCCCATAACATTACATTCTGCTGGCTTAGAGGTCTTAGTTCCAGAGGGAAGAAACTTGCCACCAGGAGACATGACAACAATTTCATTAAACTGGAGGTTAAGATTGGCACCTGGACACTTTGGGCTCCTCCTACCTTTAGGTCAACAGGCTAAGAAGGGAGTTACAGTGTTGGCTGGGGTGATTGACCCAGACTATCAAGACGAAATCAGTCTACTACTGCACAATGGAAGTAAAGAAGAGTATGCAGCCAGGCGCAGTGGCTGACACCTGTAATCCCTGCACTTTAGGAGGCCGAGGATCACCTGAGGTCAGGAGTTTGAGACCAGCCTGGCCAACATGGTGAAACCGCGTCTCTACTAAAAATTACAAAAATTAACTGGGCATGGTGGTGAGCACCTGTAATCCCAGCTACTTAGGAGGCTGAGGCAGGAGAATCACTTGAACCTGGGAGGCGGAGGTTGCAGTGAGCCGAGAATGCGCCATTGCACTCCAGCCTGGGTGACAGAGTGAAAACTTTGTCTCAAAAAAAAAAAAAAAAAAAAAAAAAAAAGAAGAGTATGCATGGAATTCAGGAATTCAGGAGATCCATTAGGGTGTCTCTTAGTATTTCCATGCCTTGTGATTAAGGTCAATGGGAAACTAAAACAGTCCAATCTAGGGAGGACTGAGACCCTTCAGAAATGAAGGTTTTGGTCACTCTACCAGGAAAAAAATTGGGACCTGCTGAGGTGCTTGCTGAAGGCAAAGGGAATACAGAATGGGTAGTAGAAGAAGGTAGTCATCAATACTAGTTACAAACACATGACCAACTGCAGAAATCAGGACTGTAATTGTCATGAGTATGTCCTCCTTCTTTTGTTAAAAACATGTTTTTGCATGTATACACTTGTACTAATAAAATATCTTCATGTTATTCCTTTTTCCTTTATCATATGACATACGATTTATTGACTTCATATCAGCATGTAAGTATTGTTAACTTTACGTAATAAAGTTAAAGAAATGTTTCTAATCTGACTGTAATTTCACCTGATGTTTTATTTTCTGATTTTATTATTTCAATAGTTGAAGATGTAAACATATCAAAGTCTTAGAAAAAACATTTTAACACTTTTATATCATTAAATGATTTCTGCAAATATTGGTGGTAATAGGACCCTTGAACCTATTACAGTGCTTAACAAATTTAAATTATAAAAATGTATGTTCCATATAAGTATTTTTAATAATTTTGTATTTGACATCCAAAGTAATATTATTTATCATAATATGTGATGAAATTTGTTTCTTAATTTTTGTTGTAACATTTTCATTAAGATGTTCTGAAGTATTTTTTAAATATTAATTCCTATTATAGTACATTTTAAACATATTGCTTGCTATTATTTGTTCTAATATGATAATTGTGGCTCTATTTATAATGTGCTTATTTTAATAGTAGATTGAACAGTATTTTAGGTTTTTTTGAAGTTTTACTATCTCAATCAATCTTTACATATAGTGTTATGTTAACAACTTTTTTTTTGCTTTATCTTTAAAGTTATCTGATAGATAAATTATGCAATACATAGGTATCCAAAGTTAAAGAGGTTTTGAGTTGCAAAGATAAAAATGCAAAATGAAATTTAGAAAACATTCTTAAGTACCTCTTTATCATGTTAAGTACATTTGTGGCAAACAATAGCTATATATAGAGAGATATTATATATACCTATCAAGCTATACTATAAATAATGGTCAATATCAGTGGAGTATGAGTATGAGTATCAGATATACATATGTCTTGAATATCACAAGGACATATATTTAGCATGACATTTATTTCCCTTTCTAATTCTCTATATTATGAACTGGATGCCTATCATAAACTGGATGCTTTCTGACCCATCTAGCCATAAATTGGGTCATGCACAGCAGCATTCCATCATCAAATGGAAGTGCTATGTACGTGATTGGGCTCAAGCAGGCCTTGAAGGCACAAGTTACATGAGGAAGTGGTTCAAATGCCCCTGGTCTCCACTAAAATTCTAAAATTTTTCTAAAATTTTTATTCTAAATTTTTTTCCTAAAATTTTAATTTCTGAATATAATTTTAGGTTCTTGTTTTGATCACCAATTGCAATGTATTTAATCAGGCTTTAATAGGGGTAATAGGGGTGGAAGTGGAAGTGGCACCACTCACCATCACCCCTAGTGATCCACGAGCAAAATTTTTGCTTCCTTTTCCCACAACATTACGTTCTGCTGGCCTAGATGTCTTCATTGCAGAGGGCAGAAAGCTGCCACCAGGAGACACAATAAAATTGTCTATTTAGTTTTAAAAGATAATAAACTTTTAATTTTAAAGAATATTCTTCCATTTGGGGTGTCAAAAAATTAGCATTCTAATTCACTTTTTTTGGTAAGAACTGTAATGTAGTATGTCTTACTAAAGAAAGTCTCTAGTTCTGAAAACTGTAATGTAGTCTATCTTATTAAAAAATGTCTCTGGTTCTAATTAAATGTCTAAATTAATGAAAGTCGCATGATGTGTCCTGTGATCCTCCTAAAAAAAATGGACCTTGCCATGAAATATAATTACTAATATATTTATATTTAATGAATTTATATAAATAATTAAACTTTCTTTCACAGAGTGTAAAGTTAAAATTTGATAGAAATAAGAATTTAGTTTTTCAATAAATAAAAATAAATATCTATATAAAAGGATACCATTTATATTATAAATATTGATAACACATATCATTGGATAATCAATAAAACTACACATTCAGGTATCAAAATATGAGAGTATCAGGAAATGAGGGCAAAATATGAAATAGAACAATGGTAATAGGCTAGAGATCTCCAAAATATGTTTAATATGAAAAATGACAAAGGCTAAAGGACTTTCAGGAGCAGAATTATAGAGTGAAAGGGTTTTCTTGTTTCATAATAAGTCTGGGTAATGCTGCATGCTCTATAGTCTTCTTGGAGTTTAAAACACTTATAATCATATGAAAAAATATGGAAAAACTCTGTCTTAATAAATTTTGTTTTTTAAAACTCATTTCATAAACATATTTAGTTTTATAATATTTGTTTATCATATCTTTGCAAATCTTTTAATGTTTTCTGAATACTTTATTGTATAAAATACAACTTGGGAAATGTTACAATATTTGCATTTACAGCCTGGTACACTGCTGCTATATAAACTGAACACAGTAAACATTAAAAAAAAATTTTTCCACGAAATACAATTATGCCCAACATTATCTTTAAAGTAAAAAATATGTGTGCTGGATGTATAATTGTAACCAGCCTTGTCACCTTTAAAAAGTTAACAAGATTATAAATCTAGCATAAAGTGAAATTTGATAATACTTATAACAATAATTACATAATAATGCAATAATATGCAATTTTTTTGGAAAAAATGTTTCAAGAACATGTATGAAAAGGCTATTAAAATGCTATGTGCATAAAAAGCTATGATTTATAATCATATATATCTGGAAATAGTTGTCTTTTGTTTGTTTGTTTATCTTGTTGAATGAAAGAATCAGTAGTATTAGGGAAACTTTTGTCTATAATCCATGAAGCTTATCTTTGTTGCTAAAACACATGAAGAAACAAACATGATATAAGGGGAAAGACTGGATTGTCTTGATATTATTGAATTGACAGAGAGGCAAATATTGCATACGTCTGTAAGGAGTTTATGTAAATGAATGTAATAGAGAAAATTGAGGCAAGGGTTTGATTTATGAATATAAGCATATGACTTAAGCTTCCAAGCATGAAAACAGTACCCACACTTGATTTTATCAGCTGCAGTGGCAGTGAAATTACAAGTAACCTAAGGGATTATGTGTCTGTGTTGCCTCATCTCTCTTGCCTTTTGGTATTATTACATGGATGAAACCCCAGAGTAAGAGAAGTGACACTCATTTTCCAAGAGGCTTTTGTAAAGTGATTTTGGTTGTTAATTTGTGACAACCTGGTTCTGGAATGATCCTCCTGACATTTGCTGCCACCAAAGTGAATAATGCTGACCAAAACAGCAGGAAATTGTAAGAACATACTTAAATGGTTTATTTTCAGAGGTGAATCACTAAGAAGAAAAGGGGACTAATAATTTTTAAAAATACTTTGTGATTAATCTTGAGAGTAAAAAGGAAAAAAGAAATTAGTTTTCTTTGTTGTGGGTACTTCTTAAAACCTTCCTTCTGAAAGCTGTCTCAGTCACAGTTTTAAATTCTATTGTCTAATTTTCCAATCTACTTTTTTCTTATCTCCTCTGAACTCTTTGTGCAGAAGGGCGTAATGGCCAGATTTTTTAGGATTTCCTATCATCCAGTATCTTGTTTTAGGTTTAAACTTTTCTCTAAAATTATATCTCATTTTCTGAATATTCAATACTGGCTACTGAGCAATATCTTTAACACAAATAATGAATGTTAACTAGAAATGTTTACTTTTCATACTGGCCTATGGTGAAGGTTAGCAAATTTCAAGAAAATCTTTTACTGTACAACATGTTTAATCTCTACTCAATTCCAAGTAGATGATGTAAAGCAATAGCTTTGAAGTTGTGCAACAGAATGAACCATAGAGCTTGTTAAAGTCTTATTCCTAGCTCCCACCCTTAATAAATAAGGTAAATCAGGGTGGAGCCCAGGAGTTCAAGTTTATAACAAGTGACCTAGGTTACCCAGACAGAGGTGGTCACTGTGCCACAATTTTTGAAACACTGGTTTGAAAGGTGCAAGTTAGACTGCTTGCGTCCAGTGAGAAGTTGATGCATTATAAAATTTGCATTTTGAGTTTGAGTATGTCTAATTCTCTTTCATCTCAGTTTGCCACAGATGACAAGTGGTAAGTAATAATATGAAGTCCTCAAAGAAAAAGGAACACTGTAAACAGAGAAAGATAAAAAATAGTAACTTAACATTTATTCAGATCCTTGTATATCCTGAGATTCTTTACTGAGCTTAACAAAAAAGTAACTTAAAAATAATATAGGAATTAAGGAGAAGTGCTCTTAGTAAAAAATAATTTAACTCTGCAATCTAGGGTTAGTGTTGGAATTTTGTTGCATAGAGCACTTGATGAGCCATAAAGTAGAAATAAATCATTCTTAAAGCAAACAGACTAGCTTGATATAGTAGCTGCCAGAAAACATTACGAGGAACTCTTGGTATATTTTGTTGCCCTGATGGAATGAAACTTAAAATTCAGGGAGTTCTTAAAGCAAAATAGACCTTCTAAATTTCTAATGACAACTATGATCCTTCTCATCCACTTCACTCATTTCAGGTTCCCCACTCCCAAGTATCCTTTCAATAATGCCTACCACAACCCTCATATTGAAAACTGAAAACTTGCCTCACATTTTTGTGATCCATCTTTCTTGCTGCATTTTGTTTTTGTTTTTCCTTATTACTTAACAAGCTCATTTACTTGTTCCATTTATGGATTGCTGCACAACAAATGACCTAAAATTCAGTGGTTAAGAAGATAATACTCTTCTTTGTTAACACTCATGGGTTTTATAAATCATAAATTCAGGAAAAGCCATGTAGGTGGTTCTGGCTCAGGCTTTCTATTGTGCAATAGCTAGAGTTGGAGCATCTGGAGGTTGGTCAGGAATTTCTCTCTTTGGGAAGTCTTACAGCTTTGCCATGGTGCCTCTCAGCCAGGGCTGGTTTAATCTTTCCTACAGTATAGAGGACTTAGGGCTATCAGATTTCTTACATGACACTACAGGGCTCCAGGAAAGAAAACAGCTCCTTCACCTATTATCACCTATGCTTGGAAGACGTACAACATTACATGTTTCTGACTACAAAGGAGTTACAACTTTGCCCACATTCAAGCAGAGAGGTCCTGGGCCCCACTTCTTCACTGAAGGAATGTCAGATGACATTACACAATAGCACACAGGCACGGGAGACACTGGCGAGCTGTCTTCAGAAAATACAATCTGAAACATTCATTTATTATATTTATGTCTATACCACCGCAACATACGAACACATGAGAATGTAAATTTTATGAGGGCAGAGCCATTTATGTGTTGTGCTTATCTGTTCATTTATGAAGTTATTAACTTGTATCTTCAAATCAGGCACCTTACTAAACTCATGAAATAATGTTTCAGTTATCATCAGTAGTGTTGCCACTTGGAATATCTTGTAGTACTTACTATATGGTAGACATTCTTAAATATGATGTATATATTCATGTGATATATAGATTTGTAATTTATTTTTCTTATCTCATTGTACTGTGGTATATACTATTAAAATAATGTTGAATAGCAGAGATGGCAACCATATTTTTTGTAACATCAGTGATGTCCCTATAATCAACAGTATGCACTGTACAAGTTATACTTTTTTTTTCTTTTTTTTTAAATGGAGCCTCGCTCTGTCGCCAGGCTGGAGTACAGTGGCGCGATCTCGGTTCACTGCAACCTGTGCCTCCCTGGTTCAAGCAATTCTCCTGACTCAGCCTCCTGAGTAGCTGGGACTACAGGTGCCCACCACCATGCCCGGCTAATTTTTGTATTTTTAGTAGAGACAGGGCTTCACCATGTTGGCCAGGATGGTCTCAATCTCTTGACCTCATGATCTGCCTGCCTCGGTCTCCCAAAGTTCTGGGATTACAGGTTTGACCCACCATGCCCTTCCCCATTGATACTATTTTATCCCCTCTTTTTAAATGGTCTGGTACAAATGAATCACTTTGAAATATTTTTACATTTATTTTATATTGATGAATTTATCACTTACTCATGTAGACTTTAAAATAGATATCTGTGAGCAGAGGAATAGGGTGCCCTGGGTTCTTCAAATTTGTATAAGTATATTTAAAGCTTTATACATTAAATATAATAATACATATTAACTGCTTATTAAGTTGCCTGTTACATAAGAAGTAGATGATTTATAAAAACCATTGTTCTTTTTTCTTCCTGTATTATCTGCAATTTGTATCCAAAATGTGTCAACTGTTCTAGGAACTTAATATCAATGAACAAAGCAAACATGCCTGTACTTATATAGCCAAGAAATTAATACAACTTAAAAGTTTATTTGCATAGAATGTAAGTGCAACAATTTAAACTAGAATGCTATTTGATATTTTCAGATATCCCACATTTTTATATAATATGCTAGTAACCAAATTTTTTCATTTTAAAGATGTTTTCTTTATCTGTATATATTTTATTCTTGAAAATATAAAGATAATGGATGTTAAGGTTCTTAGCCCAAAAATAATAACTATGTGAGGTAAAGCTTTTGTGAATTAACTAGATTTAACCATTTCACAACTTATATATACCTTAAAACATCATGATGTACATGATGGAAACATACAAGGTCATTTGTCAATTACAAAATAAACTACAACCATCTGCTCTTCAACAAGGTTCACAAGAACAAGCAATGGGGAGAAGACACTCTGTTCAATAAATGTTGCTGAAATAACTGACTAGCAGAAGAATGAAATTGGACCCTTGCCTTTCACCATATATGAAACTTAACTCAAAATGGATTAATGGTTTAAATATAAGACCTTAAACTATAAAAAATCCTTGAAGACAACCTAGGAAATACTCTTCTCAACATTTCTCCTTGCAAAGAATTTTTGGCTAAGTCCCCAAAGTAAACTTCAATGAAAGCAAAAACAAACAAGTGGGACTTAATTAAACTGAAGAGCTTCTGAACAGCAAAAGAAACCTGCAACAGAGTAAACACACAACCTACAGGATGGGAGAAGATATTAGCAAACTATGCATATGATAAAGACCTAATATTGAGAATATATAGAGAAGTTAAACAAATCAACAAGCAAAAACCAAATAAATCAATTTTTTAAATGGTCAAAGAATATGAACAGACACCTCTCAAAAGAAGACATACAAGTGGCCAACAAACATGAAAAAAATGAAACAATGCTCAGCATCATTCATAATAAGAGAAATGCAAATTAATACCACAGTAAGATATAATCTCACACCAGTCAGAATAGCTATTAAAAAGTTGAAAAACAACAGATACTACTGAGGCAGTGGAGAAAAGGGAAAGCTTATAAATTATTGGTGGGCATGTAAATTAGTCCAGCCACTGTGGAAGGCAGCCTAGAGATTTCTCAAAGAACTTAAAACAGAGCTGGGAATGTACTCAAAGAAAATAAATAATTCTGCCAAAAAGACACCTGCACTCATATGTTCAACGCTGTACTACTCACAATAGCAAACACATGGAATCAACCTAGGAGTCCATCTATGGTAGATTGGATAAAGAAAATGTGGTACATATGCACCACGAAATACTACACAGTCATTAAAAAAAGAATAAAATCATGTCATTTGCAGAAAAATGGATGGAGGTGGAGGCCATAATCCAAAGCGAATTAACACAGGAACAGAAAACCAAATACTGCATCTTCTCACTTGTAAGTGGGAGTTAAACATTGAGCACACATGGACAAAAATATGGGATGAGTAGACACTGTGAACTACTAAAGGATGGGGTATTGATTAAGAAACTACTTATAAGACACAATGCTCATTACCTGGGTGATGGGATCCATACTCCAACCTTCAGAATCACAGAATATTCCTATGTAAAAACATGCACATTTTCCCCCATATCTAAAGTAAAAGTTGAAATAAAAATAAATAAATGTCTTATGTAAGATAAAAAATTAATTAATTAAAAAGTTATAAATGTGTTATAGGTGATGTAATAAATGTTACATAGTAAATTAAAATAAACTTTTACATTGTCATTTACATTATCTAGTATTATAGTATTTAAAATAATATTTTTCATAAAATATAGCTTTTTCCTTATAGGATGCTATATAAATTTTATTATTTTAATAGGAATAATATAAAAGATTATAGAAATAGTAATATGAAGAAATTGAAAACAAATGTTAGAGTATGATATGGTTTGGCTGTGTCCCTACCCAATTCTCGTCTTGAACTCCCACATGTTGTGGGAGGGACCTGGTGGGAGGTAATTGAATTATGGAGGCAGGTCTTTCCCGTGCTTTTCTCATGATAGTGAATAAGTCTCATGAGATCTGATGGTCCTGTAAGGGGGAGTTTCCCTGCCCAAGCTCTCTTCTCTTATCTGCCACCATGTGAGACTTGCCTTCCACTTTCTGCCATGATTGTAAGTCCTCCACAGAGACGTTGAACTGTAAATCCATTAAACCTCTTTCTTTCATAAATTGCCCAGTCTCTGGTATATCTTTATCAGCAGCATGAAAATGGATGAATACAGTAAATTTTTACCAGTAGAGTGGGGTAGTGCTGAAAAGATACCTGAAAATGTGGAAACAGCTTTGGAACTGGGTAACAGGCAGTGGTTGGAACAGTTAGCATGGCTCAGAAGAAGATAATAAAATGTGGGAGAGTTTGGAAATTACTGGAGACCAATTGAATGGCTTTGACAAAAATCCTGATAGTGATATGAACAATAAGGTTCGGGCAGAGATGGTCTCAGATGGAGATGAGGAACTAGTTGGGAACTGGAGCAAAGGTGACTCCTGTTATGTTTTGGCAAAGAGACTGGTGGCATTTTGCCACTGCCCTAAAGATTTGTGGAACTTTGAACTAGAGAGAGATGATTTAGGGTATCTGACAGAATAAATTTCTAAGCAAAAAAGCATTCATGATGTGACTTGGATGCTGTTAAACCATTCAGTTTTAAAAGGGAAACGGCATAAAAGTCTGGAAAAATTGCAGCCTGACAATGTGATAAAAAAGAAAATCCTATTTCTGAAGAAAAATTCAAGGTGACCACAGAAATCTGCATAAATAATGAGGAGCCGAATGGTAATCCCCAAGACTATGAAGACAATGTCTCTAGGACATGTCAGATGTCTTCAGGGCAGCCCCTCCCATCACAAGCTCAGAGGCCTAGGCGTAAAAAGTGGTTTCGTGGGCTGGGCTCAGGGTCCCTGTACTGTGCACAGCCTAGCTGTGTCCCAGCCACTCCAGCCATGGCTGAAAGGGTCCAGCATAGAGCTTGGGCCATGGCTTCAGAGGGTGCAGTGCAATCCAAAAGCCTTGGCAGCTTCCATGTGGTGTTGAGCCTGCAAGTAAACCAAAGTCAAGAACTGTGGTTTGGAAACTTCTGTCTACATTTCAGAGGATGTATGGAAATGCCTGGATGTCCAGGAAGAATTTTGCTGCAGGGGTGGAACCCTCATGGAGAACATCTGCTAGGGCAGTGCAAAAGAGAAATGTGGGCTCAGAGCCCCCACAGAGAGTCCCTAGTGGGGCGCCACCTACTGGAGCTGTGGAAAGAGGGCAGCTGCCCTCCAGACCCCAGAATGGTAGATACACTGACAAGTTGCACCATTTGACTGGAAAAGCCATACCATGCCAACCCATGAAATAGCCATGAAGGGGGCTATACCCTGCATAGCTAAAGGGGAAGCTGCCCAAGGCCATGGGCGCTATCTCTTGCATCAGCATGACCTAGATGTGAGACATGGAATCAAGGACATGATTTTGAAGCTTTAAGATTTGACTACGCCATTGGATTTCAGACTTGTATGTGGCTTGTAGCCCCTTTGTTTTGGCCAATTTTTCTCATTTGGAATGACTGTATTTACCCAATGCCTGTACCTTCATTGTATGTAGGAAGTAACTAACTTGCTTTTGATTTTGCAGCCTCATAGGCAGAAGGGACTTTCCTTGTGTCAGATGAGACTTTGGATTATGGACTTTTGAGTTAATGCTGAAATGAGTTAAGACTTTGGGGGACTGTTGGGAAGGCATGATTGGTTTTGAAATGTGAGGATATGAAATGGAGGGGTCAGGGGTGGTATAAGATGGTTTGGCTGTGTCCCCACCCAAATCTCATCTTGAATTTCCACATGTTGTGGGAAGGACCTGGTAGGAAGTAACTGAATTACGGGGCCAGGTCTTTCCCATGCTGTTCTTGTGATATAAGTCCCATGAGATCTGATGGTTCTATAAAACAAAGTTTCCCTATGCAAACTCTCTTGTCTTGTCTGCCATCATGTGAGACGTGCCTTTCACCTTCCCCCATGATTTTGATCCCTCTCCAGGGCTGTAGGTCCATTAAATGGTAATTCCATTAAACCTCTTTCTTTTGTAAATTGCCAAGTCTCCAGTATGTCTTTATCAGCAGCATGAAAACAGACTAATACAGACTATAAAATTAAATGTATTATAAAATAAATAACTAGATCTCTTCCCATTGTTTCTATTCAATAAATATTTAAAAACTGCCTACTTTATCCTAGATATCATGTGAGGCAATGTTGAAAATATGATGAAAAGAACAGATTTTCAATGACATAATAAGGCTTATCATAGAGCAGAAGAAAGCTGAAATACACACAAAAAATGAAAAATCATGTTCAAAATTTGTGCAAAAGTGTTGATATTAAAATATAATACTAAAATGGAGAATAATAAAAAGAATATATGTTAAATAGAATGGCAGAGATTACTTGATATTTCACAAATATATTTCCATTTCCTTCTTTGCAGTAGAACTCCTAGAGATTAGATGAACATGTGAGCACTCAGAATAAAGACTGACTTTATATATTTTCTTTGACATTCATAGTGGCCAACTGGACCAACTTCTAGCAGAGGAAGAGAAAGACAAGTTTCTCTCCTTTATCTTCTACCTCCCATGTGATTGTGATGTTAGATCTGAAGCAATCATCTTGAAACATGAAATGGGAGCCATATGTTGAAAAAGAAGATAAAGAGGAAAAGGGTTAGGTCAGGGATGACTGTGAAGCTACTAAGTTCCCCCAGGACCCCCTGTCAGGAGTTTTATATGAGAAAGAAATAATCCCTCAAAGTTAAATCATAGGACATCAAAAAGAACTAGTCTAGTTAAAAATATATATGTATGTTGTGATGGAGTAACAAGAACAAGTAGAAATAAGACATACAAAGGCATGAAAGAGCTTTGCCTTAAAGGAAAGAAAATTGAGTGGATCAAACTCAGTGTATTAGGGAGAAGGGATTAAAATATGCAATTTTAAAAAATGTTAGGAAGATGCACACAATTCATTCATCAATGATATATTTATTCATCACCTACTTTGTATTTGCTGTTTTAAGTTTAGGAATATGATGCTGAACAAGCCAGAAAGATATCTTTTTTGTCACTGTACTCTCCCCTTTAGAGGAAGAGTAAATGATAAATAAATAAATATTATACAGGCTAAACATGTTTGATTTCTAGGATACAGGGGTTCTTGTTTCAAGTACTTAAAGAAGCTCTGTTTAAGAAACTAGATTTAAGCAGAGACTTACATGAAAAGAGTAAAACAGCCATGTCAAAAGGAGTAAGAGCAGAGGTTTAAAAACTGGGTTGGGAATAAACGGCAACTGGTGGTATATGAACTATATAGGGATCAGATAGGATTGTCTATCAGGGCAAGAGATTTTAGAATTCAATGTGAAATAATTTGAGAGTGCTAACAGTGAACTGATATTATTTGAAATATCAATCTACTTCTTACCTGGAGAATGGAATAAAGAGCATAAAGATACCTAGTAGAGGATGCATTGTACCATGATGAAAGATGTTGTTTGGGACAGAAAATTGATTGTAAATATAGAGATAAAATACATAAAATCAAGATGTATTTGGATTAAAAAACAGGACATGCTGCCTTTGATTTCAGCAGTGACTTGCAAAGTGCTTAGAAGTTAGTCCTGACCTTACAATAAGAAATAGACTGACTTTCAGAATAAATATTGCTATCAGTAGTGGCCACATGACAAACTAAATATCAACAAACCTTATTCGATGCATAAGAGAATGAGATTGCAGAGTAAATCACTAACCCCAAATCTTGAGAGTTGGATCTATCCAGACAGTCACAGCTGAGATCTTCTTATATGGCACAGAAGCCACCATTTGCCATAAACTGGTAGGAATATTAGCAGTATATTGACAAGTTACTGGAAGCTGAATGCAGACTAACATGAGACTGAAAAACTCGTGGGATCTGTATTCCTGGTGATTTCCTACATACTTGCAGATTTTTTTTTTCATGTATCTGACCAGGTTTTCAAGGGGATCAGAGAAAGCTCCCCAGGTAGAATCACCAAGAAAAAGAAAAAAGCAGCCATTATGAAACCTACCCAGACTCTTCACCCTAACAAAATCCTGACTTCCAGGAGAAAGTACTTCACCACAGTGGAATCTGAAAACTTTAACCTAGTAGAGTAACAAACTTCCACACCAAACCAGTTATCTCTAGCCTTCCTGTCTCACCTAAGAAAAACATAAATAAATACAAGCCATAGTCAACAGGGAAGAGGGCTTTGAAGAAAGAGTCTGCAAACAGTATTACCCAAGAAGAGACTAGGGGGCAGGAAGGGGGGAAAAAGGGACAAAATACTTCTGAAGGGCACAGCCCCAGAAGACAGGCCCACTAAATAAAATAAAATTTATATAGATAGTTCTATAATGTCTCCCTAAGTCACCAAAACAATTCAAACTTCTGGTGCCTATAATGACAATAAACTTTAAACACCTTTCAACTTCTAGAAAGAATCATATAAAATCTTGCTCTTTAGAGGTTTCAGCCTATTTATCTCAATAAATATTACCCTATACAACATGTTAGATTTTTCACAAAAAAATTACAAGGCATTTCAAAAGGCAAGAGAAAAAAAAATGTCTGAAGAGGCAAAACTATCATCTGAAACACATTTAGATATGACACAGGTGTTGGAAATATCAGACAGAGAATTTAAAAGAACAATGATTAATATGTCACAGCATCAGTGATAAGTCAAAATAATAGCACCTATTCTTTATCTGTGGCATTGAAAATGACACTTCACCTTTGTGGTCTTCCTCTCCAAACCCAAAAATCCAGTGTAACCATGAGAAAAACATCAGACAAATCCCTTTCCCACTATTTCAATAGTGCTCTAACCTCAAACACAAGAGTTAGAAATAAAAATGTTGAATCTGTGAGAAAATAAAAGAAAACAAAACAGCAGGAGATTATTCTAAGCATAATTAGAGCTTTCTTATCTACATTTGCCTAAAAAGAAAATACAGGTTTTGGATATACCATGCACTCTTCTTCTGAGGCTGTCAAGGGCTCAGCCGAGCTGGAAATGGGGGAGAGAGACTGAGAAGGAAAAAAAAAAAAAAAAAAAAAAAAAGCGTGCCAGAAGTGCTGAGCTGTCTGGTGTCAGAGTAGTCAATTAAAGCAACACCAAAAAAAATAATAATAATAAAAATAAAGAACTTAGCCTTTAATCACTTACTGGAATGATCTAAGCATATTTTAAAGCAGGAAAAGGTGCTGACTCCCTGTTCCATGTTCCTCCATAGAAAAACATACCAGTGGAGGGTCAGGTGGATTAACAGAGATATAGAGGTTATCTCATTGAGGAAGAACCCTCACCCTGAAATTAAAAAAAAAAAAAAAGGCTCAGGCAGTTGTGTGGACCTTGGTGGATTATGAGTGGTCATGGAGTGGAAAAGTACTGGGTAGTGGAGTGCTAGAAATGAAAATGTCAGAGTCGGGAGAAACATCTTTTAGGTTTTCCCTTCTACCTACACCCTCCTACCCTGTAAGAAGGCTTCAGTACAGAAGCCTGAAGAAGACCTCTGCCAAATCTCAAATAAAGAGAGCTGGAAATGAAAACTAATAGGCTAGGAATACAGCTATGGGAAAATCATGACCTGTCAGATTGTCTGAGTCCTTGACTATAACTCCTTCCAAAGAATGCAGTGCACTGGCTGTGCAACATGTCTGGTGTGGGAAAGACAGCTTTCCCCTGTGAGTCCTGCCAGGTAACACCTTTGTAAATTGCCTGTGGTTGGGCTTGTAAAATCAGTCATGGATTTTTAATCAGGAGCCAGACTACTTACAACCTAACTACTTTAATGTAGTTAGATTAAGGAAAAGGGGATTCAACCAGGATCAGAGGCAGGAGCACACACAAAAAGTTTTAATCCTATTTTATATAGAGCATATATTAAATCCACTCCATGATTTAAACATTACTTAGTAGTGACATTCAACTGTTGGATTGCCATATGTTGTGAAATGTCTATGTGTAGCTAAAATATAACTGAAACTTGACTGTGGAAGCTGAAAAAAAAATAGAACAGAATGTTATATTGGCAAAAATATAACGAAGATTTCCTAATTAGAAGTGTTCAAGGAGACACGCATAATTATATAATTTTAGATTTGGAAGTGATCTGATATATCAAAGCCAATCTATTGATTTTAAGCATATATATATATATACTTAAAAAGTAGAATTTTCAAAGTTGGTCTAACCTCACATAATTAATAATGACATATCTAGAGTTAAAACCTACAGCTATTGATTTACAATCGTATGGTATTCTACCACACATAATTCTAAAGTCAAGGCCCATATTATGCATTATAGAAATAGTATGAAATAATAATTAACACTAGCAGAGTGTAGAGTACAAATTTTGGAGAACAATATTTTAACTTTTACCTAGAAAAAGCTAGTTAAGAGGATAAAAATATTAACACATGATACCCAGTCATAGCTGGCATACTCAATTAAGCAGATTTCTAAGAAACCATTACTATTTTAGTTTGTATGTGTCCTTATTTTATATGTATTTATTGAGGGATTGTTACTGTGTTAATCTGCTAGGGCTGCCATAACAAACGTCCATAAACTGTGTGTCTCAAACAACAGAAATTTATTTCTCACCCTCTTAGAAACAGAAAGTCAAAATTTAAGGTCCAGCAGGATTCAGTCTGGTGAGGGCATTCTTCCTGGCTTGGAGGTGGATACTTTCTCATTATATCATCACAATTCCTTTCCTGTATGCAGGGGAAAGAGAGCTAGAAAGAGAGACAGAGAGAGATCTCTCTGTTTTCTCTTCTTTTTAAAATAAAGTCATGAATCCTATCTGATCAGGACCCTATCCTTATGACCTCATTTAACATTAATTGCCTCCTATGGGCCTGTCTAAACACAGCCACATGGGGGGTTAAGGCTTCAACATGAATAAATTTTGAGAGGACAAAATTCAGTTCAGAGTAGTCACTGATAGTAAAATTAATGGAGAGAGCCATTTAAATATGGTACCTCTACTTGGCAAAACAAAACTGCCCAAACCCTCAGGCTTAAGCAAATATATTTTGGTTTTGAAAACTTACTCTACATTAAAAACCAATGTATAGAGTTATACTTACAAGTACAGAAATAGAGTGAATTAAAAAGTTTAACTATTTCTTTTGTTTTCTCTGATTCCAGTCCTTTAAATTTTATATTCATTAACATCTCCCTTCATTTTTCCATACATTTTATTTTAACATTTAGATACTGCAGTTCTTCTACTTACTTTATCCCTTCTATTCTCTTATTCTTACTGACATTTTACATTTAACTAAATTAGTCATACCTAAAAAACCATAGACCTAAGCTTAGTTAGAGCCCACCTCAGAATATACTCTTACTCAGATAACACTTAACCAAAATATTGCTGAAAAGAACATCTCTTACCTATAGGGAAACAAAGGTAAGAATTACATCAGATTCTCTTGAGAAATCATGAAAGCAAAATGGAGTGAAATATTTAAGGTCCTGAATGACAAATAAAAACAAAACTGGAATTGTGTATTGCGTATCTAGAAAATTATCCTTCAAAATGAAGGAGAAATAAAGACATCCTCAGACAAATAAAAAATTGATTAAATTTGTAACCATTGGACTTACCTTGTGAGAAATGTTGAAAAATTCTTCAGAGAGAAAGAAATCATAAAAGCCAGAGTCTCAGATCTACATAATGTGAGTGAGTGTCTGCACTAGACATTAAATGAAGCTAAAATAAAATCTTTTGTTTTCCCATTCTTTATTGATCTAACAGATAACAGCTTTTTCCCAAATAAAAATACCAGCAATATGTGACATCATTACAAGTTATGATAAGAAAAATAAGTGAAAATTTTATAAGTGGTAGGAGGGAGGTATTGGGACACTGTGTTTTATGATATCTTCATTACCCATGAAGCAGTATGGTTTTCATAAGAGTAGACTTGAATCAATTGTAAATCTACACTGCAAACATTAGGGCAACCAGTACAGTTTTTATTTTCATTTTTAAAATTGATTTATTTAAAAAAATATAAAGTTTTAAAAACATTGCTCTATTAGTAATTGTCAGATTCAACAAGCAGAAAATCACTAAGGAAATAGTGAAAATCAATTCTCTACCATTTCTTTCAGATATGGATAGTAAAAGGAATACTTCCTAACTCCTCTATGAAACCAGCATTAGCCTTATACCAAAACTAGGTAGAAGCATTGCAAGGAAGAAAAGCTATAGAACAGTATCTCTTCTGAACATACCTACAAATATTCTCAACAAATCATTAGCAAATCAAATATAACAACATTATATATCACAACCAAGTGGGATATATTGATTCCATCCATGCAAGATTAGTTTAACATTTTAAAAACAATAAATATTATTAATCATATTTACAGACTAAAGTGGAAAATCGTCTGATCATATACATAGATGCAAAAAAAATCTGATAAAATTCAATACCTATTCACGATAAAACAAACAATCAAAAACACTCAGTAACTAGGAACAGGAGAATTTATAGAATTGTTAAAGAACATATGCAATATACATTCAGCTAACATCATAATGATGAGAATTGGGATATTTTTCAGTTTTAAGGATATGCTTTTTCATTAACTATAATCAACATGATACTGGAAGTCCTAGAAGTCAATAAGAAGATAAAAGGAAATAAAAGATATACAGATTGAGAAAGATGAAATAAAACTTTTTTTCACCAATAATATGATTGTCTATGTAGAAAATCATAAAAAAAAATTGTCAAGAATCTCCTGGAATGAATTAGTGGTTAAAGCAAAGTGGCCATTTCTAATGTTAATATAAAAAATTCAATTGTTTGCTTATATAGCAGCATGAATAATTACAGTTTTAAGTTAAGAACACAATAATTTTTTTTTTTTTTTTGAGACAGAGTCTCACTCTATCGCCAAGGCTGGAGTGCAGTGGTGTGATCTCGGCTCACTGCAAACTCCGCCTCCCGGGTTCACACCATTTTCCTGCCTCAGCCTCCCGAGTAGCTGGGACTACAGGTGCCTGCCACTGCATCCGGCTAACTTTTTGTATTTTATTTTATTTTTTTTAGTAGAGATGGGGTTTCACTGTGTTAGCCAAGATGGTCTCGATCTCCTAACCTCGTGATCCACCCGCCTTGGCCTCCCAAAGCACTGGGAAAAACACAAAACCTTTCATATTAAAACAAAAAGTTGAAATATTTAGTAATCTAATAAAATATGTATCAGATCTATATGAGAAAAACTATGACCTCTGATAAAAGAAATCAAAAGGAGCTAAATATATATTTTATATTCACAGTAAGAAAATTAAACATTGTTAAGTATCATTTCTCTCCATCTGTTTTTCATGTATAGATTAAATATCATCTCAATTAAAATATCTGCTAGATATTGTGTGGATATCGACAAAATGCTGATAAATTTTATTTGGACAAAAACTAGAATAGGCAACACAGTACTGAAGAACAAGTTGAAGAACTGAAACTACCCTATTTCAAGACTTTCTATAAAGCTGCACTCATCAAGAGATAATGATATTGACTAAATAATAGAAACAAAAGATGAATAAAACAGAATAGATATATCAGAAATGTACTCACGAATATATTCAACTGATCTTTGACGAAGAAGAAAAGAAAATTTAGTGGAGAAAGGACAGTCTTTTCAACAAATGAAGATGGAGTAGCTAGAATTCTACATGGTGACAAGGTAAATTTAGACAGAGATTACACTTTTCACAAAAATAAAATAAAAATAGATCATAGTCCTAAAACGTAAACAGTGAAACTTTGAGAAGATAGCATGGATGAAAAATTAGGTGACCTTGGTTTTGTTAATGGGTTTAGATAAATATGAAAAGCATGATTCATGAAAGAAAAATTAATACGTCAAACTTCATTAAAATTAAAAAGTTCTGCTGTGTGAAAGACAGTATTAAGAGAATGAAAAGACAAGCCACAGATTGGGAAGAAATGTTTGCAAAATACGTGTCTGATAAAAGACTATCCAAAATATACAAAGAAAACTTGAAAGTCAACAACAGAAAAACAATCCACCCAATTTAAAAATGAGCAAAAAATCTGAACAGACATCTCACCAAAGAAGATATAAAGATGGAATATAATCATATGAAAATATGCTCATCATCATATGTCATTAGGGAAGTGCAAATTAAAACAAGCTACCACCATACACCTATTAGAATGGCTAAAGTTCTGAACTGATAATAACATATTCTGACAAGGATGTTCAATAAACAGGAATTCTCATCCGTTACTGGCAAGAACGTATCACTACTTTGGAAGACAATCTGGCAGTTTCTTTCAAAGCTAAACACAGTCTTACCATATGGTCTAGCAAACCCATTCCTTGGAATTTACTGAAATAAGTTAAAACCTTATGGCCACACAAAAACCTGCACACAAATGTTTACAGCAATTTTATACATAATTGCCAAAAACTGAAAGCAACAAAGAGGCACCTCAAAAGGTGAATAAATAAGGAAACTGTGGGATCCATACAAAGGAATATTATTTAGTGACAAAAAAGAATATCAAGACACAAAAATACATGGATAAATTTTAAATGATTAATGGTGAGGGAAAGAAGCCAATCTAAAAATTCTAGATTCTGTATGATTCCAACTATACGATATTTTGGGAAATGCAAGTCTATAGAGACAGTAAACAGTCAGTGTTTGGGGGCAGGGGAGGAAGAACTAACAAATAAGTGAAGCACAGGGCGTTTTTAGGGCAGTAACACTATTTTGAATGACCTTTGGCCTGGGGTATAGAGACCTCTAAGTAAGCACAGAATTAACACTGACAAAGTTTGCAAAGTGAGTGTCCCTTTTTTGTATGTGTGTTGTCATGTTACATGATCCTTGATTAGATTCTTCTGTTTTGTTTTTTTATCTATGGTAATAAATTTAACCAGAATGACTCAGGTAGGGTAACTGCAACACACTCGGTCTTATTACTGATGTGTTGTTTTTGCAATTTTTACCCTAGGAAGGCAGTATAATTTTCCTGTTTTTCAATGATTTTGCATAATTTGAAAGTATTTGAAAAATATTTTCAATTATTTTGCATATTTCAAGGTAGTTTCCATTAATGATGGTACATACATCCTATAGGTCTAATCATTTGATTAAATTATAGCCTCCTAATTGGTAAAATCATTGTCTTATTTAGCTTTGCACTTCCAAAGGTAGCACACATTCTACAAAGCAGATGATGTGCCATTAGTGTTTTTAAATCAAAGTTAAAATTGGAAAAAATAATTAACATTAAAGTGAGCAAAAAATATAATCAGTTGATGAATTCTTTGACAAGGCTAAAAGATAATTGATATTATACAAGTTATTGAGAAATATATTTTTAAAATTTATTTATTTTTGTTGAAGGACCACTTAGATAAAATGATCATTCTTCAATAGTACTGTCAGAATGACTGTGTACAAACTAATATTTTAGTCCCCACAAGCAAAAATTAAATTTTGCAAGGTAAAAAAGACTTGGGGTTAATAAATAAATTTAATACTAATTAATCTAAAAACTATCATATTGAATTTTTCTCATCTCTTCTAGAAGGCATTCAGCCAGACTCCTTCCTGGGAAAGGGAATGGGCAGCAGTCATTTCTGGTGGCAAATGGCTAGCACCTAATAACTATTTTGGGAATTACTTTAGACAAGAAAAATACAGTAACTATACAACTAGGTTAAAACTAAACTCCTTGAAAGGGGTCAAAATAACGAGATAAGCATTACACAAAGTCTCCTGAAATGATAATTTAATGCTATAATTTCCAACTGATTCTCTATGCTTTACTCTGGTATAATCTCACACAGAGTTCTTCCAAGAATCTACTGAAAACAACATTTTGATAGTATTTCATTAATTAATTCATAAGCGCCTTCCCCTTCCCCCGAAAAGAACAAAGTCATTCATTTGAATCCTTACTTCAGTAGTTTTCAATAGAGGAAGCTACATGGAGGATACATGGGAATTTTCTGTGCTACTATACAACTTCTTGCAAGTCTAAAATTATTTTCAAA
This sequence comes from Pan paniscus, assembly GCF_029289425.2. Classification (NCBI taxonomy): domain Eukaryota; kingdom Metazoa; phylum Chordata; class Mammalia; order Primates; family Hominidae; genus Pan; species Pan paniscus. The sequence goes on along the minus strand of NC_073249.2, from coordinate 54,829,814 downwards.
TAAAAGATAAAAAATGGAATTAATCCTAAATTGCTACAAAGTTATCAAGAGCTCAAATTTTAATTTACCTAACATGAAAGGGAAACAACTGTTACATAAGTAAATAAATAAATACCTGTTTGGAGTTGTAATGTATTCTGCATATTTTTCTTCTTCTAGGTTAGCAAAATGCACGTTTTCAATAGGTTCTTTTGTTTTGTTAAAGTGCAGAAGAGCTTGCCGTGTGTGTGTGTGTGTGTGTGTGTGTGTAGATTATGATGATGATGATGTTTTAATTACAATTACCCAAATATAATCTTACGTTTTAATTGTCACATACTAAAAGTCAAGTTCTTATTTTTTCCATTAATGTCCTCCTTTTTAAAAAACAAAATTTGCTTATGAATGTATAATAATTTTTCATTATATGTACATTTTAAAACAAAATTATTTGTGATGAAACTCAAATCTTTCCACAACTTCTCCAAAGATTTTAAAAATGCATTTCTATAGCAACATTATAAATGGTAACTAATGAGAGGCATCGAATTTGTTTAATATATTAAAATTGCTATTTTATAAATATATTCTTCATGTACAGACCAAGAACTGGATAATATGACTACCTTAATCGAATATTCTGCACTAAAACACTGTAATAACTGTTTAAACAACAGTTTAGTAATAATTTGATTCGTCATAGTATTTCTTTCTCTGGACGGAAAGTAGTCCCCAAGTCTTATTTTATTTTTCATAGTCACAGATGAAATACACAGCTCCTGAAAAGCAAATGTCAGTGACATTCACTAACTGAGATATTTCATGCGCAAAAGAGGCTTATGAAATTACCTCAGTATAATTTTACCAACAGTTGGTGATCCAATACTCAGGAAAAGTGAATACTTTAGTGAGCATTGATGGCTTTCAATCACCATATTTCGTTCCTCTAAAACTTTCACTAGGTCATTTACCTTGAGAAAGATATTTTTGTCGTATTGTTTTATTTTGACAGTCACCTGGGTTTCCTTGAATCTGATAAACTGTGAGAAAGACTCTCTCCACTCTTAAATCGCTCCGTGTGTGACGTAATATAGTTACTTTTGTTCAGAAATTCCTAAATTGCTAATATATATGTATGAGTGTGTGTGTGTGTGTGTGTGTAAAACAAGCGCAGATCACCTGAAATACATTTAACTAAATTGATGTAAACATCAATAATATAATTTTGTTCACTTTAAAATCATTATTTATTGGAAAAATTTAGTATATAATTGTTTTTAATTCAATATACCTCTTAACCTGAACGTTATTGTTGGTCACCTCTAGACTGCACCTACAAGAAATGCTCAAATTAGTTCTAAACATGAGAACAAACATATGAAACTTACCACCAGGAAACATTAGTGCAAAGCTCGCAGATCCTATAATTACACAATTGAAACCCCAAGGCAACTAGCTAACAACACTATGACACTAGCAAAACCTCACATATCAATATTTAATCTTTATTGTAAATGACCTAAATGCCCCACTTATACTTACACATGCATGTTTATAGCAACACCATTTGCAATTTCAAAAATATGGAACCATCCCAAATGCTCACCAATCAACGAGTGGATAAATAAAACTTTTTATATAAATACACACACACACACACACACACACACCATGGAATACTATTCAGCCATAAAAAGGAACAAAATAATGGCATTCAAAGCAACCTGGATGGAATTGGAGACCATTATTCTAAGTGAAGTAACTCAGGATTGGAAAACCAAACATTCCATGTTCTCACTCATAAGTGGGAGCAAAGCTTATGCCTTTATGAGGACACAAAGGCATAAGAATTATACAGTGGACTTTGGGAACTCAGGGGAAAGGGTTGAAGGGGGGATGAGGGATAAAAGACTACACATTGAGTAGAGTGTACACTGCTTGGGTGATAGGTACATCAAAACCTCAGAAATAACCGCTAAATAAATTCAAGTAACCAAACACCACCTGTTCCCCAAAAACCTATTGAAATAATAATTTTATAAAGATACAGAGTGGCAAATTGGATGAAAACTCAAGGCTGAAACTATCTGCTGCCAACAAGAGACCTACCTACTGGCCAAAAACAGCTGCAGAATGAAAGTAAAGGAGTGGGAAAAGATACATCATGCAAATTACAAAAAAAAAAAAATGAGTAGGAGTAGATATCCTCATAGCAGATGAAACTGACGTCAAAAGAAAAACAGTGAAAAAAAAGGCAAAGGACATTATATAAGAATATGGTTCAATAAAACATATATAACTATTTTAAATACATAGGCATCCAAAACTCGAGCACTCAGTTTTATAAAACAAATTCTATTTTATTTTATTTTTGTTTGTTTGTTTGTTTTTGTTGAGATGGAGTCTCTCTCTGTCACCCAGGCTGGGGTGCAATAGCATGATCTCAGCTCACTGCAACCTCTGCCTCCCAGGGTCCAGCAATTCTCCTGCCTCAGCCTCCTAAGTAGCTGGGATTACAGGTGCACACCCTGTAAAACAAATTCTACTAGATCTATGAAAATATTTATACTGATACAATAATAGTGAGAGACTTCAACACCTCCACTGACATCACTAGACAGATCATCAAGGCAGAAAATCAATATAGAAACTTTGGACTTAAACTGAACTGTAGACCAAATGGATCTAATAGAATATACATTAATAGACCATTTAATCCAACAACTACAGATTATACATTCTTCCCTTTTCTGAATGGAACATTCTTCATATGTTTGGCCATAAAGCAAGTCTCAATAAATTAAAAAAAATTAAAATTATACCAACTATCCTCTTGAACCACAGTGAAATAAAATTAGAAATTAATACCAATAGGAAAGAAAAAAACTACCCAAATACATGGAAACTAAAAAAATTATTCAATAATGACCTTGTGCAAGCAATGAAATTAAGGTGGAAATAAAAACAATTTACAAGACAAATGAAAACAGAGACACAATATATCCAACCCTCTGGATTACAGCAAAAGCAAGTTCTAAGAGAAAAAAAATTATAGAATTAAATGCCTATATTAAAAAAGATAGGAATATCTTAAGTGAACAACCTAATGTCATATCTGAAGGAACTAGAATATCAAGAATAATCCAAACCCTAAGCTAGCAGAAGAAAATAACAAAGAGGGGAGGAGAACTAAATGAGAGTGAGATGAACAAAATGCATGCGAAGCATCGATGAAACAAAAAGTTGGTTCCTAGAAAGGATAAACAAAATTGACAGACTTCTAGTTAGATTAAATAAGAAAAAAAGAGAGAAGATTCAAATACATATAATCAGAAATGACAAAGGTGACATTACAACGGATACCACAGAAATACAAAAGATCATCAGCATCTACTATGAACCTCTATGCACACAAGCTAAAATTCTAGAGGAAATTAATAAATTTCTGAAAACATACACCTTCCTAAAACTGAACCAGGAAGAAATAGGAATCTCAAACAGACCAATAAAGAGTAATGAAATTGAATCAGTAGCCAAAAAGAAAAAGGACATCTAGGACCAGTGATATTCACAGCTCAATTTTACTGGACATACAAGAAAGAGCTGGTACCAATCTTACTGAAATATTTTTTTAAAATCAAGGAGGAGGGATCCTTCTTTAGTTTAGACTATAAAACCATTATCATAGAATGGTATCATGCTAATATCAAAGTCAAGCAATGAAAAAACAATAAAAGAAAACTACAGGTCAATATTTTTGATGAACATAGATGAAAAATCCTCAACAAAATACTGGCAAAATGAATCTAATAGCATATCACAATGATATTACATCATGATCGAGTGACATTTATTCCAGGAATGCAAGGATATTTCAACATACACAAATCAATAAATATGATTCAGCACATAAACAGAACTAAAACTGAACACCATATGGTCATCTCAGTAGATGTAGAAAAGGCATTCAATAAAATCCAACATTGCATTGTGATAAAAATCCTCAACAAATAGGCAGGAACATACTTAAAAATAATAAAAGACATATATGAAAAAGTCACAACCAACATCGTGAAGAGTGGGGGAAAGTTGAAAACACTATCAGCACTCCTATTCAACATAGTACAGTAAGTCTGAGCCAGAGCAATCAGGCAAGGGAAAGAAATACAAGACATCCAAATTGGAAGAGGGAGTCAAATTATCTGTATACTAATGATATAATCATATACCTATAAAACCCCAAAAACTCCTCCAATAGACACCTAGACTTGATAAACAACTTCAGTAAAGCTTTAGGGTACAAAATCAACATACAAAATCAGTAGCACTTCTATACATCAGTATCATTCAAGACAAGAGCTAATATTCAAGACCTCAATCCCATTTACAGTGGCTACCAAAAATTAAAATACCTAGAAATACATTTAGCCAAAGAGGTGAAAGATCTCTGCAAGTAGAACCACAAAACACTGATGAAAGGAATCATAGATGACACAAACAGAAAAGCATCCCATATTCATAGAGTGGAAGAATTAACATCATTGAAATGACCATATTGCTTAAAGCAATCTACAGATTCAACACAACCCCTATCAAATTCACAGTCATTTTTAAACATGCATTTATTTATTGTTTGTTTTTTGAGATAGGGTCTGGCTCTGTCACCCATGCTGGAGTGCACTGGTGCCATCACTGTTCACTGAGATCTAGATCTCCTGGGCTCAAGCGATTGTCCCACATTAGCCTCGTGAGTAGCTAGGACTATAAGCATGTGCCACCATGCCTGGCTAATTTTTAAAATTTTTATGAGAAACAAGGTCTTGCTATATTGCCCAGTCTGGTCTAGAACTCCTGGGCTTAAGAAATCTTCCCACCTTAACCTCCCAAAATGCTAGGAATATAGGTGTGAGCCACCACACTCAAGCCTATTTTTTACAGATTAAGAAAAAACAATCGTAAAGTTCACATGGAACCAAAAAATAATCTGAAGAGGCAAAGCAATTCTAACCAAAAAGAACAAACCTGGAAACATCACATTGCCTGACTTCAAATTATACCAGAAGCCTAAAGTAATGAAAACAGCATGGTATTGAAGTGGCTACGTTGTCTTGGGTAAATACCCAGGGTTTGTTTTCTCGTGTCGAGAAAATTTAGGACGAGGACACACACGAGGAGTTTAGGAATGGAGGTTTAATAGGCAAAAGAAAGAGAAAGAAAGAGAAGGGAAAACAGCTTTCTTTCTCTAGTGAGAAAGAGCGGACTTCCGAGAGGAAAAGGCCAGCTGTCAGTGGATGTGCTGGATTTTGTAGTCCTGCTTGAGGAGGTGGTGTCTGATTTACATAAGGCTCACAGATTGTTTCAATCAAGTATGACGTTTACATGGTGCACAGGGAAGGCTGGTTGTCCTACCCTAATCATATTATGCAAATAAACTTTCTCCTTGGAGGGTGCAATCTTGTCTGCTCCTTACCGGACATGTGGCTGACAAAGAGAAGGGAAGATGGAGCCGCCATGTTGAACATGATTGGCACAACTGCTGGCATCTGTGTCTGCAGCTCAATTTTACAGGCTGTTCTTTGTTAGAAAATGATTTACAGCTGTTTTTCATTAAAAGGAAACCCTTACAGAGGACTTCCGTACCCTCATTATCTGCCTAAGTAATTTCTTCTTAACTCCTGTATCATTGTTTGTACAAAAACAGAAACACAGAGCAATGGAATAGAGAACCCAGAAATAAAGCCAAATACCTAAAACTAACTGATTTGTGACAAAGTTGATAAAAATAAACATTGGAGCAAAAACATCCTATTCAATAAATGGTACTGGGATAACTAGCTTGCCATATGCATAAGACTGAAACTAGACCTTTATCTATGACCATACACAAAAATTAACTCAAGATGGATTAAAAACTTAAATATAATATTTAAAACTATAAAAATCCAGAAATAATAAAACAAGAAAAACTCTTCATTGTGTTGGCCTAGGCAAATAATTTATGATAAAGACCTTGAAAGCAAATGCAACAAAAATAGACAAATGGGACCTAATTAAACTACAGAGTTTCTGTAAAGCAAAAGAAATAATCAAGAGTAAACATACAACCTACAGAATGGGAGGAAATATTTGCAAATTATGCCCACAACAAAGGACTAATATCCAGAATCTACAAGGAACTCAACTCAATAAGAAAAAAAAAATCTACCCAGTGAAAAACTGGGCAAAAGACAGACATTTCTCAAAAGAAGAAATACAAGTAAACAACAAACACATGAAAAAATGTTCAACATCACTAATCATCATAGAAATGCAAATTAAAACCACACTGAGATGTAATTTTATACCAGTCAGAATGATTCTTATTAAAAAGTGAAAAAAACAACAGATGTTGGCATGCATGTGACGGAAAAGGAATGCTTATACACTGATGTTGAGAATGTAAATTAGTTCAACCTCCATGGCAAACAGTATGGAGATTTCTCAAAAAAACTAAAAATGGAACTAACATTTGGCTCAGTATCCCACTACTGGGTATTTCCCCAAAGTATTACAAATCATTACTCAAAAAAGACACCTGCATGTGTGTGGTTATCACTGCACTAATTCACAATAGCAAAGACATGGAAACAACCCAGTTCCCCACCAATGGTAGACTGGATAAAGAAAATGTGGTATATATATATACCATGGAATATTATGCAGCCATAAAAAAGAATGAAATCCTGTCTTTTACAGCAACATAAGTGGAGCTGGAAGCCATTGTCCTAAGTGAACTAACTTAGAAACAGAAAATCCAATATCACATGTCACTTACAAGTGGGAGCTAAACAATGGGTACACATGGACATAAAGAGAAAAATAATAGACACTCTAGGACTGCAAAATGGGGGAGCATGGGAAGGGGCAAGTATTCAAGTATTGAAATAATACCTATAGAGTACAATGTTCACTATTTGGGTAATGAGAACACTAGAAACCCAATCCCCACCATTGCACGTGAAATGAAACAAGCCTACCCATGTACTCTCTGAATCTAAAATAAAATAATTTTTAAAAATTCCAAATTCAAGCATTCTCCTGTGGAATTTGTAATTTCTGTCATTCTTATTTTCATCTTTATTTCTTCAAAAGATGTTCAACATATTTTCCTTTTATATTAATTTAATTTCCCCAACTCTGTGACTTAGATTCATTTCTCGTTGCTTTGTTCCACTAATAACACATTTCCTGATTTGCATCATACTATGGAAATATTCTAAATTTATATGCTTTCAGTTGTTTCTATTGGATTTGGTAAAAGAAAATAAGGAAACGTATTCATTTACTAATCATGTGCTAGATTTCTGTTCTTCATTTGAAAGACATTTTAATGGAAAAGAAAGTATTATAATTATACATAAAATTATGTATGTTTAACTATGATTATGCAAGTTAGTCTGACAGGTGCCAAAGAAATTATGTCATCTTTAAAGGTACCAAGAATTAGGAGCATAATTGTTAAAATTAATTTCATATCTGTTATTAGCAGCAGCATGACACTAAAGCAAAAGAGCGATATCTAAAGGGTCACTAGGGTGAATAATTTTGTGTCAGAGTAATGCTCTCATACTGTATTGTAGAAATTACCCCATGTCTTGTTTTTCCAGTTCCACTGAAGCAAACCCATGAGTTAAATATGAAAAGTAATATTCTCACTCACTGATAGTCTTTATGTACTTGATTTTTGTCCTGCTTGTATTTGTGTTCTTGTTTGTTGTTTTTTTGTTAAATAGACCTAAAAGGAAGTTAAAAAGAATTTTCTTAGTGTTTGTGATTTAGTATTCAAATATGGTATTAATTGGCCATTATGTTACCAAGCTGAAGACAAGGCTCCTAGAGAACTCTGCTTTCCAGTAATCAAGGGATGAACATATACTGGCAGAAGTAGCATCTCACACAGTGAAGGCTATTTTTACGGACACTAGGTGCCAAGATCTTTCCTGAAACATGATCAGACCTGATATTTTAAAAACTTCTGTAACCATCCTCATTGAGTCACATTTTAAATGGAGGAGAGAATTCATTTCTCTGCTGTGAATTCAGTTGTTGAAGACCATGAACCACAACGTGAGCTGTCTTTTTCAGACACTCATAAGGCCCATAGAACTAATGTACAATGCTAATGAGACTGAAAATTTATTTCAAAGTACCCTATATTGTTCTTCTTGCTCTCCTTGTTTAGTGCAGTCTTTAATTGGATTTCATTTAATCTAGGAGAAAATAAGTGGAGGATCATTCTGATATATGAAGTATATTTGCCACAATAGGACATTCTATGAAGCTTTCATTTCAGAAATTATACTTACTGAGAACAAAACAACAAATCAATGCCCACTTTCTCACTGTTCCTGGACACAGCCGTTACATTGCTGTATTCAGTTGCTTTCTCAACTCATTTGACATGATTTATCAGTAGTTTTTGAGATAGTTGAAGTTTTCTTCACCCTTAACATATTTTTCCCATTTGACTTGTTGGAGAAAACTTTCTTTTCCCTTACTGGTTGCTCCCTCTCTCCTTTCCTTATTCTGGTCTTCCCCTAAACTTCTAAACTTGGAGGCCCCAGAGCTCTCAATCCTTGGGTCTCTTCTATCTATGGTCATCTAGCCTTGTGGTTGAAAATAGCATGTAGATACTCAGCACTCACAAATTTGTATCTCCAACCCCAGCCTCTTTCCTGTAATTAATAGTGTATATCCAAATTTCTATCATATATTTCTTCTTGTATATTTTAAAGCATCACAAACTCAACTGATCTGATTTTTTCTGAAACTTACTATTTCCACATTACTCCTCATTACCTGGACTCCATTTCTTAATTTGTTCAGGCCAAACATTATGAATCCATCCTTGACTAATCATTGCCCACTTCTTCATTGTTCTTGGACATAGTCATTACATCACTGATTAGGATTCTTTGAATTCAAGATGGTTTTCCCTCAATTCCTAACCAGTTGGGTGAAATAAGAGTAAACACATGGGTCACTTGTATTGCCTTAAAGTTGCAGCTCAAATGTCACCTTTTAAACAATAGCTACCTAAACCATCCAAATTTCCATTTCTATCTCAAGTACTTGTTACCTACTAAAAATATCAATACTTTATTTGTTTTAATTTTCCCACTACTTTTTCTTTCTAAGCTTGTATTATATAATTTTTAAGATTTATTTATTTCCCCATTAAAATTAGTTCTTCTGATAAGAAAAAAAATTCATTGATTTATTCCAATGTCTAGAGTAGTGACTGTAACATATTTGTTAAGTGATTTATGAAGGAGTAAATAAACTACACTTAACTATTCAGTGCCTACTATTATTTTTATTCTTCATAAATTTGCTCACCTGAAATAATCTGCTCAATCTCTTATTTCTTACTAAATTTTAGCCAAATTCAAAAATAAATATATATGGCAAGTGTATTTTTTGTTTTATCTTTTACTGTTAACATACTCCAGATCTTAAGTGACATTTTTTTAATTACTTAAGTGATAATGAATTTTTAAAGTGATGAATTCTGACATAGAATTTTACAACTTCAATAGCCCTGTGAAATTATCATAGTGGGGTTAGGGTAGTAACAATACTGTAGAAATCTCTCTAATCCTTTTGTCCGGTCATTACTTCCTCAAAGTAAACCTCTATTTTGACCTATGACATCATAAATTAGTTTTCTTCTTTTAGAAATTTATATACATAAATTTTTATATACTTTTTAAAATATATTGCTTCGTCCTATCTATTAAGATCATGTTAGTGATAATCATCAATATTACTGCATATAATTATTGTTCTTTTGATTGACCCAGGGTAATTGATTATAAATTTTGTACATTTTGTTCAAAATAATTCAAGCTTTATAGTGTATTTTGAAGTCAAGTAGGATGATGTCGCCAGCGTTGTTCTTTTTATTCAGGATCATTTGGCTATTCATGCTCTTTTTGTGGTTCTATATAAATTTTAAGGTTTTTTTCTATTTCTGTGAAGAATGCCATTTGTATTTTGATAGAAATTGCATTCAATCTGTACATTGTTTTGGGTAGTATGGACATTTAAATAATATTGATTCTTCCAATTCATTAACATGAAATATATTTCCCTTTTTTTGTGTGTGTCCTGTTCAATTTCTTTTTTCTTCTTATAGTTTTCATTGTGGAGCTATTTCACTTCTTTGTTTAATTTTAGTCCCAGGTACTTTATATTCCTTGTAACTATCATAATTGGGATAGTTTTCTTGTTGTTGTTTTTCTTCCCCAATTGTTCGCTGTTGGCAAATAGAAATGTTACTTATTTCTGTATGTTGATTTTGTGTCATTTTAAAGATTTCAATTTTACTGAATTTATCAGTTCTAATAGGTTTTTTGGTAGAGTCCATTTTAAAATATATTTTATATATAATATATTGCAAATAACATACATATTGGGCAATATGTAATGTAAAATATGACACAATATACAATATAGTGTATAATATATTCTATATCATGTATAATATATTATGTGCAATATTATATGCACTATATTTAAATATTTTGTAGTTCTTATGTTTTAGAACCCTTATTTTGCTAATTATATACAGATTTATCATGTAAATCATATTATAAGTAAATCATTTTATTGCTTCTTGCACTTTTGGCTAAGCTCAAGTGTAGTATATATAAACCAATTATTTAGATATTTTATTTAAATCATGATATACAGTATACATATATTATGTATTATGTATTATAATTATTAAGGGTTAATTGTTATATATTATATACTATCACATATTAAATGCTTCTACTATTTCAATAAAATTCATATGCATTTTCCTGCTTTTTAAATTTTTTTCTTTTTATTAAATCTAGTTATTTTACTGAACTAACATCTAATGTACTCATCCTTTTTTCTACTGTGTCTAATTTGCTGTCAAAATTCATTTTTTAAATTATTTACTGTCAGTTTATTTTTAACATGTTTCAAATATTTTATATTGTGATGTAATTTTTTTCTTAGTTCTTACTATAAAAATGTTGATTAAAAAACCCAAATGTGCTTGTTTATATTGTTCATTTAAAAATTTTTCATATTGTTTCTGTCAACTTTTTGAGACTTTATATATACTTAGGACATGCTATTGTGTACATCAATTAACTATTAATATATCTTCTTTCTGAACTGACCCATTAAAAAAAGCTTCATCTCTAATAATGCATCTTGCCCTAACATTTACTCTTCCATATTAATAAACACACACCTTTTTTATTTCGTCTTAGTCTTACGTGTTTGAATGTGTTTTTATATATATAAAATCACGTTTTTACTTTCTGCTTTTCAATATCTTCTATTTAAAGAATGTTTCTTGTAAGGAGCCTACTTGGAGTTTAATCTGCTATTACTGTCATTTTTACCTTTTTATGATCACTTTTTTTTTTTTTTTTGAGATGGAGTCTCGCTCAGTTGCCCAGGCTGGAGTGCAGTGGCGCGATCTCGGCTCACTGCAAGCTCCGTCTCCCGGGTTCACCCCATTCTCCTGCCTCAGGCTCCCGAGTAGCTGGGACTACAGGCACCCGCCACCACGCCTGGCTAATTTTTTGTGTTTTTAGTAGAGACGGGGTTTCACTGTGTTAGCCAGGAAAAAAAAAAAAAGCCATTTTTATGGAATTCATTTACACTGAACATAATCATTTCTATATTTTCCTCTTTTTTATGTCTTTTCTGTTTTGTTTGTATTTGTCTTAATTTTTACCTCCTTTAAGATCAATTATTTTTGTTGAGATGTTTTCCTTTAACTTATTAGTGGTTATTTATATTTCTCAGGGCTTGCTTAGTGATTAAATTGGATGTCCTACTTGCAGTCAACTTTATATATGTACTTTCATCACTAACAAGAAAATGCAAGGACCTTACACAACTTTCACTTAACCGCATTCCACATTCTTTCCATTGTTTTTATAAATTTCAATTTTGCATATATTTTAGTCTCCAGATCTCCAAAGGCTATTGTTTTATTTAGTGATGCTTTACATTTCTTCTTATATATTGGTTTAATTACTTTAAAATTATTTACCTTAGTTTGTTTTATTATTTCTTTTAGTTCAGAACTGCTGTCAGAAAAATGTCTTTATATTTGTCGGAATTAAAAAGAAAAATATTTTCAGTAGCTACAGAATTCTAGAATTTTATTTCATCACTAAAAGGTATCATTTCTTTGATTTCATGCTTACAAGGTTTCTTTAGAGAATTCAGTAGTTACTTTTAACTGCTCCTGTGAAAGGAAAGTGTATTTTTTTTTCTGATTACAGTTGTTAATATTTTTGTTTGTCTAATTTTCAGCAGATTGCCAGGATGTGCTCAATTTTTTTTTAATTTTTCATGATTGGATTTTATAGAAACTTTAGAATCTGTAAATTAATACTTTTCAAAAGATTTAGAAAATTATCTACTAAAGTTACTCTTCTCCTGTAACTTAAATTATATATGTATTATGTTTTTTACTATGTTCCATAAATTTCCTCTTCTGTTTTAATCTGGGTATTTTCTACTGAGATAACTAAATTCCACTTTACTAATCCTCTCTTCTGCTGTTTCTACTCTACTATTTATCATTTATATAATACTTAATGTATGCATATATTAACTGACATATACATATATAAATACTTTAGCATAGTTATGTTGTTTTTCAGTTCTAGATGTTCTTGCTTAGTAGATGCAAGTTTTCTTGTAAAATTCTTCTTTTTTTATCTACTATCCTTAAGATATTAATCATAGCTATTATAGTGATTATGCTTAATATCACCCTTACCAGTATCAGTTATGAGTTGGCTGTGTTACCTGGTTTTTTATTTTGATTTTTATGCTATTTGGTACTCTTTCCTAGTACTCCAGGTAATTTTTAATGATCTGCCAGTCATTACGCATGATAGATGGTACAGTCTTTGGATATCCTGCAGAAAGTATTTATTGTTTATTTAGCGAACCAACATGCTGTAAGATACAGCTTTCTCTCAGTCCTCCATGCCTCTGCCACACCACAGCTAATGTTGTAACCAGAAAACACGTGTCTCAGTATCAGTTTTATTTCATTGAACTTGCCTTTTAGCTGGGATCTTGACACACTATATCATAGCTTATTTGGTTTATGTCCAATGTTTTAAATGGTTCATTTTGTGTTTTATGCATTTTGCATAGTTGTGTTTAATGCATAGAGAAGCTTAATATCCACTATCCAGCCATATTTTTATATACAGAAGTTGAAATCACACTCAATTTAAATGTTTTTTGATGTCATTTGAATTTTATCTTAATCATTTCTGTATTTTAAAGACATCTACTTGTCAAAGAGTTATCATACATTTATTAGCCTTAATTTATTTTATATTCTTAAACACATAGAACACTTTTTAGAAACGTATCTTTTTATCTTATATGTCATGTTCAGCAGTACACTACTTAACCATGTTAAAACCATGGGATTTTGAGTCAGCTTAAAGCAATGTATTAATCTGACCATACCCTGCAGGTTATAAAATGACTATCTAATGCAGATTATATCTACTTCCCAGGTTTCTTGGAAGATGTATGATATACTGTGCATAAATCTCAGCACTTTTCTTCAGACATAATGTCTTGATAAATAGTAATTAGCATTATCACCACTTCTATGATGACAATTATCATTATCACAATACTTATCATTATTGCAAAGAACTTTAACTCTGATGAAGTTTTTACTCTTTGCAAATACCCTGTGTAAACCTCAATTGAATCACTTTTAAAATACAAATAATGATACAGTAGTAGTCCCTTTTTATCTGTGGAGGATACATTCCAAGACCTCCTGTAGATGCCTGAAACTGCTGTTTTTTCCTATACACACACATCTTTAATAAAGTTTAATTTATAAATTAGGCATAGTAAGAGATTAACAATAATAATTAGCAATAACAACTAATAATAAAATAGAACAAATATAACAATATAATAAAATTTATTTGAATGTGATGCCTCTGCCTCTCAACCTTTCTTTTCCCTTTCAAAATATCTTACTGTACTTTTCAGTCTTTGATTGACCACAAATAACTGAAACTATGAGAATAAAACTATGTGTAAGAGGAGACTACTGGACTTCTACAGTGAACATTTAGTACTTATCAGTGACCATCATTTTCTACTCTTTATTCTGGTTATTTAACTTGTTTCTTTGAGCAATTGATGCACTTTGATCCCAAATATATAGCACCTCAACCAGAAACAGGACCACTATAACCATTTACTTACATTTTTAAATCATAAATTTATTACAAATGTGTATTAAAATTTACTTCATTTTATTAAATATGTGTCATATCAAGTATGTTCATCAAAAATCAAATTTTTTGCTGTTTGTTTAAATTTGAAGAGTAAATCTAATATATCACAAACACCTTAGTACAGCACATCAAAATACAGTGGCGTTTGTGCTACTAATTGATGAAATATTGGATATTTAATTCAAACCTGATAAACACATGTAAGCCTGGATCCTTATCTGAAGTGCACGAGAATTCTCAGGTTTTATTATTGTGTTGACAGCCACCTCCCTTCCCTGACATTTTCCTATTTCAAGAGAAGAGGCAGAATGTAATTTCTTAGAACCAGTTAAAATTGAAAGTGCAAAGTTCTACAAAATAAAATTTAGGAAATAAATCTATCCCAATAAAGTATTAATACAGAGATTTATTTGAAGTAAAATATTTTGTAGGAGCAGATATAAAATTGCTTTGACCTTTCACGCACAATACAGAGCAAGCATTTGCATTTTCATCAATAAAATGCTTATCCATATACGACAGAATTGTCTGTAAATAGGAAGAAATCTCAATTGAAGTTTTAAGATCTGAATTCTAAATTCTAATTATAAATTAATGTTAAAGTCATTATGCATTAACTATATATTATATATATTACTATTCTTCATCTAAAATAGGAGACATTTCTGATACCAATTTAATAAAAAGAAGCAAAATTATATCCCTTCTATTCAATTGTTGAATTTACAAATATAGAGGAAATATTAGTATGGTATTTCATATTTAATTAACAATTAGCAATTAGTGATCAAAAGAAAATTTGTTTTCTATTTAATATAATAAATGAGTAGCTACAGAGAGAAAACCAAAAATATAAATCACAATACTTTTGGCAGGACCTCTGAATTCAGTAACTGTGTAGATCACATTTAAAGAAAAAAATTAACACAAAAAAATTAGATTAACAAAAGGAATACACATCTTTTTCTTTTTATTCTTTACTTTGTGAAATAAAAATTACTGTAAAAACAAAATACAAAATAGAAAAAGTGTTAAATAATTGGGTAAGTGGGTTTGATACAGCTTAATAAGTTATGCATAGGGACTTTGGACCTGTATTGATTATTTGGAATAAAATAACAACTCTATTTAAGCATTTATGATCTTATGATATCAATATTACATTTCAATATCAATTTTCATATCAATATTACATTTTCATATCAATATTACATTTAAGGGTATGCATTTTCAACAAAGCTTCATTTATCTGGTTGATTTTTGTTTGGTTTATAAATAATACTACTGTTTTCCTTAACGTACTGAATTTTCTTTGGAAATATATATTTTCCTTGAATACCCTTGCCACATTGATAAATAACAAATAAAAACTAAAAATCAGCATAAGTCAACTTTGAAATGGTTTGCTATTTTTTTGAAATCCATAATTACTGACAGCAGACTTTGCTGCCTCTCTATAAATTTGTGTGTGTGCGTGTGTGTGTGTGCGTGTAGATGTACATCTGTATGTGTACTTTTAAATGGTGTTTGGTGTTCATGGACCTGTATAGTTGTAGCTGTATAGAAGTAGGATGCTATACCTTAGGTTTACCACTTGAAAACAATCTTAATAATATTAGGGGTCAACTAAGGATTGACCTTTGTATTTTTGACATTTTGAAATCATTGTAAATGAGCAAGGTGGAAATATCAACATTTGAATTAAAACATTTACTGCAACATAGAACCACTGAAACTTACCCAGGAGCCCTAAAGCCTTTTGTCAATTACGGAAAGCCTAATAATTTGCATTTTAGTTTATAAATCTCATTTTTTAAAGAAGATTAAAATTTACTTAGTAACTTTCTTCGAAAATAAATAAACAAATAAACAAAAAATCAGTATCCTCTTACCGTTTGTTTTACATATTTGATGTTGTTACTACAGGAAATACATAGTTAATACAGTAGGCTCTCCATATATATGTGTTCTGCATCCATGGATTCCACAATTGGATCAAAAATACTTAGGAAAAAATTTGAGTCTCTACTGAACATGTACAGATATTATTTCGTTGTCATTATTCCTAAAACAATACAGTATAATGACTACTTTCATAACTTTTATGCTGTTTTTTTTTTTTTTTTTTTGAGACGGAGTCTCGCTTTGTCGCTCAGGCTGGAGTGCAACGGCGCGATCTCGGCTCACTGCAACCTCCACCTCCCAGGCTCAAGTCATTCTCTTGCCTCAGCCTCCTGAGTAGCTGGGATCACAGGTGTGTGCCACCACGCCTGGCTAATTTCTGTGTTTTTAGTAGAGACGGGGTTTTACCATGTTGGTTCAGGCTGGTCTCGAACCCCTGACCTCCTGATCCGCCCTCCTCAGCCTCCCAAAGTGCTGGGATTACAGGTGTGAGCCACCACGCCTGGCTGCTGTATTAAGTATTACATGTAATCTAAAGATGACTTAAGGTAGATGGGAGGATATGCATAGGTTATATACAAATACTACACCATTTTATATAAGAGATTGAGCATGCATGAACTTTGGTATCTGCAGGGAATCTTGGAACCAATCAATGCCTCATGGATACCGAGGGACAACTGCGTTTGCTTATTTGATTTTTGCTTTTTATCTGAAACCTCTTCTATTTTAAGTATAACTACTTTAATTAAATATTAAAAAGAATAAATTAATAAAATGAGGAGACAACCCACAAACTGGGAGAAAATATTTGAAAATCACACATTTGTTACTTACACAAAATATGTAAGTAAGTCAACTCTACAGAAAGAAAACAACCAGATCGAAAAATCAGCAAAGGACTTGAAAAGACATTTCTCAAAAGAAGACATACAAATGACCAACAGATATGTGAAAAATACTTAACATCACTAATCATCAGGGAAATGCAAGCTAAAACCACAATGAGATATCATCTCAGACTTGTAAGAAGGGCTATCATCAAAAAGATGAAAGATAACAGTTGGAGAAGATGCGAAGAAAAGAGGAGACTTGCATATTATTGGTAGAAATGTAAATTAGTATAGACATTATGAAAGACAATATAGAGGTTCCTTAAAAAAGGAAAAAAAATAGAACTACCATGTGATCCAGCAATCCCACTACTAAGTATATATACAAAAGGTAAAAAATCAGCAGGTGGAAGAGACATTTGCACTTCCATGTTCATTGCAGCATTATTTATAATATTTAAGATTTGGAAACTACCTAAGTGCCCATAGATGGATGAATAGAATAAAAATGTGGAGTATATGTCCATACAACAGAAAAGTATTCAGCCTTGTAAAAGAATAAATTCTGTCATTACCAAAACATGGATGAACCCAGAGGGCAGTATGCTAAGTGAAAAGAGCCAGACACAGAAAGACAAATACTGTAAGATCTTACTTTTATGTGGAATCTAAGTAAATCAAACTCATAATTCTAGACAGTAGAATGGTAGTTACCAGAGGCATTGGGATGGGAGGGAAGGGGGAAAAGAAAATATTAATCAAAGAATACAAAGTTTCACCTAGATATGAAGCATAAACTGTAGTGATATGTTGCACAGAATAGTGTCAATAACTAATAATTATGTATTGTATTAAAATTGTTTAAAAATTAAATTTAAAATGTCTTCACCACAAAAGTTAATAAGTATGTGATGTAATGGATATGTTTATTAGTTTGATTGACTCATTCCACAAAGTAAACACATATCAAAATATCACATCGTACCTCATAAATATATACAATTATTTGTCAATTAAAAGTAAAAGAAAATTTTCAAAAATAAAAACAATCATTTTTCCTCATTCAATGCATTCAATTTCATAGACTCAATACCCTGTATTTGAAAGTAAGGTGTATTTGGACTATGATTAGAAGTCTGTACTATTTCTATCTTCTCTAATATTTTTACACAAACTTGCACCTTAAATTTGTATTATGGAAAGCATACCAGAGTAATCAAGAATTTAGAATATAATGTTTAGAGATTAGTTCCATTGCCATGGAAATTCATAGTTATGAGAAGAGGTGCTGAACTAAACCCTATGTAAGATAATCCAAGAAATTAACATTATGAGGAAAGATATATGGGAGTTAAAGAATGGTTCATTTCTATGATTATAACTGAATCCTGAGCAGCAAAATAATGGTTCTTCTCAGTAATGTGGCTCTATATAAGGACTCTTCCAACACTTCATAATTCCTGTTCCACTGTTATATCATATATAGCTATATACTTTTAAGTTAAACTAAATTTACAACTATTAGATAACAAAAAAAGAGGATACATGACATAATGATAAGAATAATTACAAGCCTAATATATAAATATGTTTTTCTGACTACACTAAGGAAGCTGTTGTCTTCTGAGGTTTGGAGTTGAATGAAAGTTAATGTGAAAATCGCGTATATTGTTTTCCTTTAAATCTCATAATGTATTAATTAGAGGAGGAAATGCTGTAGTTTTTTTTGATGGTGTTTAGTTTTCTTTTTATTTTTGTTTGTTAATAGTTCAGTCTTTCTCCAATAACACTGAGTTAATTGTTCGTAAAAATAAGGAAATCTGTATTTCTTTCATTTCAAATTTCCTTCAAATTAAAAGCTACTTGACCTGTTAAATAAACATGCCTCATTCAAAGTGACTTTTTTTTTTTTAATTTTGACAAGCTATAATAAAAGCAAAGTGGAAGATCTAGGTCCAATGTTAATTCACATCACACATTTTTGGAAATGCAGACTATGGATGCAAAATGATAAATATTTTAATAAAGATCGAAAAGAAATTATTACTTAGATTAAAAAAAAAAAGAACTTTTCTAGCTGAGGAGACTGCCCCTCCTGGGTCTAGCCAGTTCTTACACAGTAAAGGGGTCAGATGGAGCCTGCCTGTGATGTGCAATCTAGCCAATCCAGAGGTGTATCTCCTTTATGTGACCACTATACCCCAGAAGGCAATATTTCTTTGATTTACTCACCTTTAAATGATATTTTGCTATTTGTATAATGCCTCCACTAAATGTAACAAATCCACAAGTATAGGATGAGGCTTTAAGGTTAAGCAAATTTTAATTATATTAAGTTGATATTTAATATCTTTTTTTGGTATGTTTCGAATTCCCAATCATAAATGGTAGAAGGGAAGAGCTACTATTCCTTTTAAAATAACAATAAACTTTTACTACCTCCAAATAGAGGCAAAATTATTATGGCCAATGTTCCTTCTGAAAATGAAAGGAAACTTTAGCTCCCCAACTCTTATTATTCTTCCACCATTATCAGTCTTGGAAACTAAATAGAGTAAGGCATCCATAAATTAACATGATGACAATACAAACTTACATATATTACTATATTTTTTTTTCTTCAAAGAAGATATTAACATTTTACTCCACAATTGTCCTAAATATTAATATATTTTATAATCATGTTAATAAATAAAAAATAAAATATATATTGGTAATTTATAAAACCTTTTCACTGGTCTTTTATTTGTTTTACATTTGCAATGGGAAAAAATACATATACATTTCTCTCTCGACAATATTCTGGCTAACTAGAACCTCCAGAAATGACTGAGAGATATGAATATTGTATAAAGATACTTTTAAACCTTGTATATACAGAGCTAAAGAGTTCTTAGTACTGATTATTCTTTACAAGCTTTTCTCCATAAGAGAGATCCACATGATGTTATGTTCTACGTAATGTTATGAATATGCTGCTGAAAGCAATTTGCTATAGGGTTACAAGTACTTGATTTTGCAAATAGAACACAGAAATAGTAAAATTTAAGTCTAACTCTGTCGTCGGTCACCAAAATGTGAAGGATTATTCTTATATTTTTGAAATATTTCCTTTAACATCACTTATAATTAAAACACCAATAAAGTTATCTCCTCATCAAACTGTGAGGTGACAAACAAACTCAAAATGTTTAGAGATTTATGAACAAGAAAAATACAGTAGCCCATAGCCAGGCTGTTCACTATGAATCTTCTAGAAAACGCCTTCCTCACCCTGTATGTTTCCATCTATTTCTCTAATGAGCTTATGTCTGAATTTCTGGAGCACTCAGTGTTGCATAAACAGGCATTAAAGATTTGCTTATTCTTAAAGTATTAAGCATAGCTATACTGAAATTTCTATTAATGCATTGACAACATGATTGAAATGTTTGAAATAATTAAGACATAACTACTTAATATTTTATTAGATGATGTTCTGGTCTGAAATTTTTAAAAATGTATATACATTTTAGATACTTGAATAAAATTGTCTTAGATCAGACATAAAACTGGTAATATACAACATTTTGATCTGTCTTACACAGAAAAATATTCAGAAATAAATGTTTACCTGAACTGGCTGTAGTAACTACATCTTTGGATATGATAACATAAGGACTATATTATAGTACTAGGTATTGTATGCTAAATGTTTTCTTGACTAGGTTGGTTTTCTTACAAATTGTCTTTAAGATATTAAGTAGCCTTCACAGTAATAAATGAAAAAATACAATTACTAATTTTTCAGAATTTTCTATTATGTGTGAAGTTTATTTTTAGGTTAATGAATTTCTATGTTGCTAATTTTTGTGGAATGTGATCTTGAGAACAACTGAGTAAAGTCCTATGCCAGGTCAAGAAAGAAGACACAAACAGGGCTGCCCCGCAAAAGCAACCATCTAAGCCAATGTTCTATGTACTTTTTTTTTTGTTTTTACATTGAATAAAGACCATATTTTATAACAGATAAAATATGGTCTTTAAAAATGTAACCAATGAAGCATTTGTATTTTATACAGAACAAATAAATGATTTTCAAGAAAGATTAACAGTCCAATCTCCTAAGTTTCTAATATCCAGTTCCATTAGTTCTGGTGTGCCAACTTTTATGACAATGCCCTGGATGTGACTCATTCTGAAAATTAATATCCTGAAGAATCCAAACTCCCAAAAATAGGCAAAGTGGCTATATGGAAAATCTCATTCAAAAAAATTTTAAAGCCTAAATTTGGGTAAGAACTGGAATGTTACAGCATTTTAAATTTAGGAGAAATATTTTTATACCTCTGAGCAAGGAATAGATATTTGAGTTCAGGACATGTTTCTGAGATGTTCAATGAAGAAGATATACTGAACAGGCTTAAGACATTCTCTGCCACTCTTCTCAGAAAACAAAAGCCCTACATAAATTATAACATTCACAAGTAATCTCCAGCTACTAAGATTAGAATGGAATCTGTAACTACAGGTTACCTCTCTTTGGTTTTGTTCTTTCTTCTAGCACAGTGACATGTATATAGCACACAAGCAAACAGATATTTGTGGATAAGTAATGTAATGCAGAGACCCTGTTTCCTTATTGATAGGGGTGTAGGAAGAAGAAAAAGAATAAAATAGAGCCTCAAGTATTTTTCTGCTCTATTACTCTCTATAATATTCTGTAAGTTATTATAGTTTTCCACAGCTAAAAATAAAGTACATTGACCAATGTATTAATATTCATTTGTGCACTTATTTTAAAATTTACAACATTTGAAGAAAGTGGGTATTTAATTAAATCCTACTAAAGTTTTTATTCTCTCGGCTTATCCTCTTCTCTTACAAAATCTTAAGAAAAATCTACCTTCGAGTAAGGGGAATTTTAATCCTCATTTCATCCTATGAATCTTAATGTCTGGTCATATTCCAGCATTAATTGCTTTATCTCCACACTAATGAGCTAATTTGCATTTTTTACAACAAGAACTTGCTGTCAAAACATCCATATGAAACTGAAATTTAGTCAATCATCCGTATATGTGTTCTCATGCTTCCAAACATCTGGCTGTTTTGAAACTGCAGGGTGTTAGAAATAACATTTTAGCATTCTTCTGGAGTATTTTTTATACACTTTTGGGGTCAAAGGACTGTTTGGCAATAGATGATAGCTATCAGCCTAATTGCCTGGGGAAAATTGCTTATTCACACACTTGCAAGATTTTGCATGCAATTTCAGACTAATGTCATTTGAAGTCTGTCCATAATCTCAAGGCTAATTATCCATGATCTTGAAGTTTACCATTTTGTAGTCAATATTTTTGGATGGATTATTTTGATGATACCAAAGTTTTATCTCCATAGTTCCTGGTACTCCAATCATTGTAAGTATCTATAACACATCATATGTCTAAGAATATCCTTGTGTCATTATTTGCTTAATATCTACCTTCTCCACTAATGTGCTTCTGAGGTGAAGGATTGTTAATATTGCTCATCAATTTACAATCAGCACAGACAGCAGAGTGTTTGTTAAACTAATCAAGTGTATTAGTCCACTCTCACACTGCTATAAAGAACTACTCGAGACTGGGTATTTTATACAGAAAAGAGGTTTAATTGACTCACAATTCTGAAGGCTGTACATGGCTGGGGAGGCCTCAGGAAACTTACAATATGGTGAAAGGCAAAGCAGGAGCCAGCACTTCATACATGGCAGAAGCAGGAGGAAGAGAGAGAGCTAGGGGAGGTGCTATACACTTTTGAACTCTATCATGAGACAGTAGGGCTAAACCATTAGAAATCATACCCATGATTCAATCACCTCCCACCAGGCCCCACTTCCAACATTTGGGATTACCATTCAACATGAAATTTGGGTGGGAACAGAGAGCCAAATCATATCACCATGCTTATGACTGAGTCATTTATCCACAGTTGAGAATAATTTTAGGCATCATTTTCACTGTAGGAAAAAAAACATCACTCTCTCTCAATATACATTTTGAAACTAAGTCTTATGCCTATCCCAAAATATTAGCCATTACTCAAATTCTGTTTTTGAGAATATGAAGAATAAACAAAATTACAGTTTAAGAGGATGTAAATTTTTCTAAAAAGATTCAGATTTAAGAATTCAGAAAAATCCACTGCCTCTGGGTAGAGTAGATGAACTTTACCGGTACAGACACCATCTAGCTAAATTAACACATGAGAGGAAAGCACCCCAATCCAAATACGGGTTAATCTAACCAAATACAGGTTAATCTAAGTTTTTTATTTTTTCATTTAAAATAGTGCATTACTCCTTCCTTCTTGATGTTATTCATTCACTTGGGTTTTTGAATCTTGTATCTTTGTCTATTCCTCCTCTTATCCATGACCAGGCTTAATGTTGACAAGCCTCACAGCTCAATTCTTATTCTTTTTCTCTTCTTGTTTACACTGATTTGTGTGGTGATTTCTTCCTACCCAAGAGCTTTAAATAATAATTACATGCAAACAAATCCAAAATGTATATGTGAATAGTCAAGATATCAAAAGTAATGTGTTCAAAATTAAATTCCTGATTTTGTCTTAGTTTCTCTCAGTCTCATCCATTCTCTCTGTTGGTGGTAACTCCATCAGGCCGAAAATCTTGGATTATTCCAGGACTATTCTTAACTTACATTCCATACCCTAAAATCTATACCCATTGCATCATGGAAAAACTATTGGTTCTACCTTAATAATATATCCAGAATTAAATGCCTTTCATTGACTCCCATAATCTCTAACTTGGATTGCTAGAATGTGTAGTTTCCTGCTTTATCTCAGGAAGTTTGCTCTTAATACTGGAGGCACAACTATTCTTTTAAAATAAAAATAACACAATGCCATCCCATTACTTTAATCCTGCATAACTTAAATAAGTGCCAAAAATATCTAAACAATGGCTATAAATCCTTATATGACATGGCATCCCACCCCTTCTCTGAATTCTTCTTTTACTTTTAAAAGTTTGTGGAGAGGTCCGGGTGCGGTGGCTCATGCCTGTAATCCCAGCACTTTGGGAGGCCGAGGTGGGTGGATCACAAGGTCATGAGATTGAGAACATCCTGGTTAACACGGTGAAACCCCGTCTCTACTAAAAAAATACAAAAAATTAGCCAGGCTTGGTGGTGGGCACCTGTAGTCCCAGCTACTCGGGAGGCTGAGGCAGGAGAATTGTGTGAACCCGGGAGGCGGAGCTTGCAGTGAGCCGAGATGGCACCACTGCACTCCAGCCTGGTCGACAGAGTGAGACTCCATCTCAAAAAAAAAAAAAAAAAAAAAGAAAAGTTTGTGGAGAATGTAATTGTTTAACAAATAACACAATTATATTTTATCTAAAGTTTTTTTTGTTTATTTAAATAATTCGCACAAATATCTACTTGGCATAACAAAGAATGGAAAACATAACATTTTCCAAAAAAAATGATATTTTATTTGGAGTTGGTATAGCTTTGTCCAATCTGAAGCTCAATAGATGACAGAGAATCTTTGTCAATTTTTTAGGGGGTTTCACAAGTAGTCACTGAGTGTAAAGACATTACACACAGTCTTTTGTCATTTAATTGATCACTAAAACTTACCAAGGATTTCTCAATTTCTCTTTTCCATTGTCAGTGCTTTATGTACTTAATGGTAGATCATGGCTTACGTTACGGGTTGAATTGAGTTCTCTAGGAGGATATGTGGAGATCCTAACCTCTGCCACTGTGAATAGGAACTTACGGGGTAATAATCTTTGCAGATATAATTGAGATGTACATGTAAATTATAATGAGTTCATACAGGAATAAGTGGATCCTTGATCTAATATGACTACTTTCTTTAAAAGAAGAGGCAAAGAGAAAGGGACAGTTGCACACGCAGCAGAAATGCCACCTGACAACATAGGCAGAAATTGAAGTGATGGATCTACAAGCCAAAGATCAAGGATTGCCAGCCAAGCCTAAAGCTTAGAAAAAGGCATGGAAATGATCGTCACCTAGAGCCTTCTGAGTGCATGGAAATAGCAATTCTTGATTTTAGACACCTAACCTCCAGAGATAATTGTTGTTTTGAGCCACAAGTTTGTGGTAATAAGTCAAGGCAGCCCTAAGAAAATGAAGTTTCCCGGACAGAAAGGGCCATTTCCATTCAAGATGATAAGTAAATGCATTCATTTTCCTGTTAGAACCTTTAAATTGTAGACTACATTTAGGTGGATTGGTACACTAAGTGCATAATCACCAAAACCTATATATTGTAGACTCTGAAGCTTAGTTTTAACAGCTGACAGTGTATTTAAAAAGACACAGGCTCATATTAAGCATGTAAGCAAATATAGGCTGATACCACAGGCACCAACTTACTAATCAACAAAAGATATAGATAGCTACACTGGGAGCAGAAACATTTATGTTCAACATAGTCAAAATTTGTACAGATGTTTTCTTTGAAAAATATAATTATCAGATGATCACTAGAATGATTAAGTCTGCAATAGCAACAAGAACAAAAATTGACAGTAGGATCTAATTAAACTAAAAGCTGCACAGCAAAGGAAACTATCAATGGAGTAAATGAATAACCCACAGAATGAGAGAAAATATTTGCAAACTATGCATCTGACAAAAATCTAATATCCAGAATCTATAAGGAACTTAAATAATTCAACAAACCAAAAGCAAATAACTCCATTAAACAGTGGGCAAGAAAAGTGAACATGAATGTCTTGAAAGAAGACACACAAGTGGCCAAAAAACATGAACAAGTGCTTAAAATCATAAATCATCAGAGAAAAGCAAATCACAACTACAATGAGATACCATTTTACAAAAGTCACATGGTCATTATTAATATGTCAAAAAACAACAGATGCCAGTGAGGCTGTGGAGAAAAGGAAATGCTTATACATTGTTGGAGGAAACGTAAATTGATTCAGCCACTGTAGGAAGCAGTTTGGAGATTTCTCACAAAACTTAAAACTGAATTGACATTTGACCCAGTAACCCATTGCTGGGTATATATCCAAAAGAAAATAAATCATTCTACCAAAAAGACACATGCGCTTATATGTTTATCACTGCACTATTCACAATAGCAAAGACAAAGAGCCATCCTTGGTGCCCATCAACAAAAAGAATCCATTCATAAAAAGAAAGAAATCAGGTCCTCTTCACCAACATGTATGCAGCTGGGTGCCATTATCCTCTAGGTATTAATGCAGAAACAGAAAATCAAATATCGTTTGTTCTCACTTATTAGAAGGGACTGAACATTGGCTACTCATGGACATAAAGATGTCAACAATAAACAGTTGAGGCTATTAGAGGGAAGGAGTAGGGAAGGGGGAAACTGTTGAAAAACTACCTATTGGTATTATCCTCAGTACCTGGATGACAGGATGATTCATATCCCAAACCTCAGCATCATGTAGTATATGCATTCAACAAACCTGTATATATATCCACAAATCTAAAATAAAAGTTAAATTATAGAAAACAAAACAAATAAGCAAAACTTTGAATCACAGTCAGTAGTGTACTCATGTTAAGTCCTTTTTGGCATACAGTGATCAATCTGTCAAAAGGGCTAGAAAATTTGCCTTCATTTATTCATGGAATTACAATGAGAACTTCCTAATGCCAATTTTCTGATTTTAAATGTCCCAAAACCACCACTCTTAAGTTTAGACGATGTATTTATCATCATATGCACATACACAGACCCTCCCACACACACACACAAAATTATTTTATTTCTTAATGTTTAAATAAAGCAAGATATCAATGCTTAAGTTTAGGCTGTTTGTCAATGGTAAAATAGTCATATATTTTCAGGATTTATGGTTTGTGCTGGCAAAAGATCCACAACATACAATAAGGAGGCCTTGGGAGAGAAATTTTTACAAAAGCAGAAGTGACCAAGAATGTGATTTCCAGAATGGCTAACTAAGAAGCTTACCAAAACCTTTTTCTCTATGCAGCGATAAGATGGATCAAAATTATTGAAAACAACAAATCAGAAGTCTGGAAATTGACCAGAGGCACACACAAAATTAAGAGTTTTTATTTAAGAAGAAACAACTGAACCTTAGTAAGAACAGTGGGAGTCTTTGATATTTTAGGCTGGGGCTGATATGACTCCTATTCCCAATACCTCCATGCGTGAGTTCTATCATGGCAGGGAAAGCCAGGAAGAGTACAGCTTCAGTGCCCAAATGGATGACTTGATGTGAATAGAGTTGAAAAAAAAAAGAAAAAATCATGACCATGTATGTTGTCCAAAACGATATATTTCTCATTAAAAACAATTAAGGAAGGCCAATATTAAAGTGAGTTTAGCATTATGCTATAGACTGGGACAAGCAATACACAAACCAGAATTAAACAAGAAGGAAGAGGGGAAAAAGACAGTCACAATGGACTTTAGTGCGTTTCTGTAATAATCTGGAAGGCTGCACTTATGGCCAAAGAGGTAAGTACACTCAGGAGACACTAGAAAGGGCTGAACTATCAATACTAGCTTAACATAAGGCCTTGCAAAGGGAGAAAGTAAAAGTTGGGCCAACATGTAAACAGACATATTGAATGTGTTCAAACTACTTACAGACCCAGTGACAAACAGCCGAAGGCTTGCAGGGTCAAGATGTTTAAGTGCAACTTCTGACTACTTATTGGCAGACACTACACTATGGTGACCCAAAGTGACTCAAGCTTAAAAACCATAAACAAAACTGCAACAACAAGAAAATATTCATAGATATAACTGGTCATACCCTGCTAGTATGTCATAACATCAGGGAGACAAACCATATAGAATTTTTCTACTGAGTTAACTAAACAAATACATAAACAAAAAAGCAGCAATAATAATTCCTGGGGGAAGGGAGTCAGTATCCAGAATCAATACAATGTAAAACCAAAAATGTCAGGTTATAATAAATAATTATGAGATATGCTGAGATACACAAAAGTATTATCTATACAAAAGAAAATAATGCACAGGGCACAGTGGTTTATGCCTGTAATTCCATCACCATGGAGGGCTGAGGTGGGTGGATTGCTTGAGCCCAAGAGTTTCAGAGCAGCCTGGGCAACATGGAGAAACCCCATCTCTACAAAATTACAAAAATTAGCTGGTTGCTTGTGGATACCAGTAGTTCTAGCTACTCAGCAGACTGAGGTGGGAGAATCTCTTGAGCCCAGGAGGTGGAGGTTGCAACTAGCTGAGATCACACCACTACACTCCAGCCTGAGTGACAAAGCAAAAGCCTGTCTAAAAAAAAAAAAAAAAAAAAAAAGAATTGAATAGATGACCTCTTACTGACATTTTTGATTTTAAAATTAAGAAAAAAACAATAGATACTGCTTCTGAAAGGGTCTAGATATTGGACTTAACACAGACTTCTCAGGAATAATAACTATGTTTTAAAAACAACTATAGAAAGCTGTGTTTAAAGAATTAAAGGAAAATATGACAGTAATGGCTCATCAAATAGACATTATAAAGTAATAGTAATTATATTTTAAATAATACAAATTCTAGAGCCAAAAATACAATAATTGAAATACTTTTTAAAAATCACTGGAGTGGCTCAACAGCAGATATTAGCTGGAAGAATAAAGAATCAGGAAATGGAAAGACAGATCAATACATATTATCCAATCTAAAGAAAATACAGGAAGAAAAGCCATTATATTTGAATAGAGACTTGGAAACCTATGGGACACCATTGAGCCCACCAACATTTACATAATAATGATATCAGAAGAAAAGGGGAGAGAAAGAGGAAGAAAAAATATTTGAAGATAAAAAGGCCAGAAACTTTCCAAATGAGATGAAAGTGTTGATGTTTACATCCAAGCAACTGAACATACTCTAAGTAGGATAAATGCAAACAGAATCATGCCTACACTAATTATAATTAAACTCTTGAAGACAATGACAGGGCACAATCTTTAAAGGAGCAAAATTAAAATGACTCATCACAAACAAGGGCCATTTGCTTATGAGGCATGGAGAATGACTCAAAAGTGACAAGAAAACTTTCTGGTGACTTGGAACCCTTCCATATCCTGATTCATTTGGGTCTTTGTTACATGAGCATATACATGAGCACATACATTTGTCAAACTCACAGAATGACACTTTTAAAATGTCAACATTTCTTGTATATTAATATACCTCAGTGAAAAACAGGCAAACAGTAAGAAAAACAGATTTGGTGGAAACTAAATGTGAGTTGACTGAATATGTTTCATATATCATGATCCACAAGGGAGAAATGTCCTAAATGCTCAAAGAATCAATCTGGGAAATTAAAAACTTGATAAGACGTGACTCTTTTAGTTGCCAATATAGTTGTAATGGCAGAATGCAAAATGATCACTGAATTAATTTTGAATAAAGTGGTTTATGAAAGAATATGCTAATAGAAGACTATGTGATCTGATGAACAACCTGACATAGGGATCTTGATGATGGCCCCTATTGTCACTATTTCCTTAGAAGTCAGTCTGATTTGCATAGTTTCTCTTCAAGTTCTGGATGCTTAACTGGAATACGCAAGCATATAGACAGTTTAAACTTACTATACTGTGCTTACAACTCACTGTCTTCAGGTATTGTGAATGTCCCTGTTGTTTCCTTATTTGCAGCCAAGTTTATACTTTGACTTTGATTTATCTTTGAATTTCCTTCTGTCAGCTCCCCCAGATATTCTATGTGCTTAGGGTCCTACAGAAGAATCACCACATATTTTTTTCTGACATAGAAGCAGCTGATCTTTTCATTTCCTCTCCAAGTTCTATGATATAAAGTAGTATATTCGGATCTTGAATAAAAAAGTTCATCCAGGGTATTGTCCAAACTGTAACATTTTATACACAAATGTACACTAGAATGCTCACCCAGAATGTGCACCATAATATTCTCATAATATAGAACAATTTTAGATCGTATTAACAACTTTGCTAAAAAGTTTCACGTTTGCAATTTCTCAATGCACTTTTCATATAAAACTCCGCAAATAATGTCTAGAAGACATACCATGAACCCGATTTCTCCTAAGCCAAGCAGTGATATTCTGTGTTTCTGGTAAAAGTATAAGCTAAAGAAACACTATTTACCTAGAGAAAACAAACAAATAAAAATAATGAGTCTATAATGATAACAGGTGTTTCCTGGGTAGCATCTGTACAATATGTCTATTGATGAAGTGACTGACATCATGCAGTAGGTTAGTTTTGTATTGCTTTTTCTTTTCCTTTTCTTTTATTTTAGGTTCAGAGGCATCTGTGCAGGTTTGTTATACAGGTAAATTGTATGTCACTGTTATGTAGGGTAGAGATTAGTTTATCACCCAGGTAATAAGCATAGTGCCCAATAGGTAGTTTTTCCATTCTCACCCTCCTCCCACTCTTCTCCCTCAAGTAGGGCCCATTGTCTGTTGTTCCCTTCTTTGTATCCATGTGTATTCAATATTTAGCTACCACTTACAGGTGAGAACATGCAATATTTGATTTTTTGTTCCTGTGGTAGTTTGCTTAGTATATTGGCCTCCAGATCTATCCATGTTGCTGCAAAGGACAGGATCTCATTCATTTTATGATTTTCATAGTATTCCATGGTGTATAGGTACCAAATTTCCTTTATATCTAGTCTACTGTTGATGGGCACTGAAGTTGATTCCATGTCTTTGCTATTGTGATAGTACTGCAATGAATATATGCATGTGTGTCTTTTTTTTTTTTTTTTTGAGACCGAGTCTCGCTCTGTCACCCAGGCTGGAGTGCAGTGGTGCGATCTCGGCTCACTGCAAGCTCCACCTCCCAGGTTCACGCCATTCTCCTGCCTCAGCCTCCCCAGTAGCTGGAACTACAGGCGTCCGCCACCACGCCCGGCTAATTTTTTGTATTTTTAGTAGAGACGGGGTTTCACCGTGGTCTCGGTATCCAGACCTCGTGATCCGCCCGCATCGGCCTCCCAAAGTGCTGGGGTTACAGGCGTGAGCCACCACGCCCAGCCGCATGTGTGTATTTTCATGGCAGAATAATTTATATTCCTTCGGGTACATGCCCAATAATGGGATTGCTGGGTCAAAGGGTTGTTCTGTCTTAAGTTATCTGAGAAATTATCAAACTACTTTTCACAATGGGTAAATTAATTTGTATTTCTACCAGCAGTGTATAAGCATTCCCTTTTCTCTGTAGCCTCACTAGCATCTGTTATTTTTTTTCTTTTTTCTGACTGGTGTGAGATAGTATCTCATTGTGGTTTGGACTTGCATTTCAATAATGATTAGTAATGTTGAGCACTTTTTAATATGCTTGTTGGCTGCATGTCTGTCTTTTTTTGAAAAGTGTTTGTTCATATCCTTTGCCTACTTTTTAATGTGGTTGTTTGGATATTAGATATTTGACAGATATATAGTTTTCAAATATTTCCTCCTTTTCTGTAGGTTGTCTGTTTGCTCCATTGATAGTTTCTTTTGCTGTGTAGAAGCTGTTTAATTTATTTAGGTCCCAATTGTCAATTTTGGGTTTTTTTGTAATTACTTTTGATGTCTTTGTCATGAAATTTTTGCCAGAGCCTATGTCCAGAGTGATATTTCCTAGTTTATTTTCCAAGGTTTTTATAGTTTTAGGTTTTACATTTAAGTACTTAATCCATCTTGATTTGATGTTTGTATATGGTATAAGAAAGGGGCCCCACTTCAATCTTATGCATACGGCTAACCAGTTATGCCAGCACCTTTTATTAAATAGGGAACCTTTTCTCCATTGTTATTATTATTATTATTATTATTTTACTTTTTTGAAGATTAGATAGTTGTAAGTGTGTGGCTTTATTTCTGGGATCTCTATCTTATTCCATTCACCTATGTGTTGGTTTTTGTACAAAAGCAAGTACCATGCTGTTTCTGTTACTGTATACTGTAGCCTTTCAGTGTAGTTTGAAGCCAAGTAATGTGATGCCTTCAGTTTTCTAGTCTAGAATTATATTGTCTGCAAACAGGGATAGTTTGACTTCCTCACTTTCTATTTATATGTCTTTTATTATTATTTTTTTTTCTTGCATGATTGCTGTGGCTAGGACTTCCAGTACTACGTTGAATAAGAGTGGTGAGAAACATCATTCTTGTCTTGCTGCCATTTTCAAGGGAAATGCTTCTAGCTTTTGCCCATTCAGTATGATGCTGGCTGTGGGTTTTTCATAGATGGCTGTTTTTATTTTGAAGTACGTTCCTTCAATGCCTACTTTGTTGAGGACTTTTTAGCAGAAAGAGATGTTAAATTTTATCAAAAGCTTTTTCTGCATCTGTTGAGATGATCATGTAGTTTTTGTTAGTTGTGTTTATGTGATGAATCACATTGATTAATATGCATATGTTGAGCCAACCTTGCATCCCAGGGATAAAGCTTACTTCATCATGGTGGATTACTTTGTAATGTGCTGCTGGATTTGGTTTGCTAGTATTTTGTTGAGAATTTTTTTATCTATGTTCATCATGTGTATTGGCCTGAAAGTGTTTTTTGTTGCTATTGTGTCCCTGCCAGGTTTTGGTATCAGGATACTGCTAGCCTCATAGAATGAGTTAAGGAGGAGTTTCTCCACCTCAATTTTTGGAGTAGTTGGAGCAGTGTCAGTAGGAATGTTACCAGCTCTTATTTATACATCTGGTAAATTTTGGCTGTGAATCTATCTGGTCATGGGCTTTTTCTGGTTGGTAGTTTTAAAATTCTGATTCTATTTCAGAAGTCTTTATTGGTCTGTTGAGGAATTCAATAACTTCCTGGTTTAATCTTGGAAATTTGTACATTTCCAGGAATTTATTCACTTCTTTTAGGTTTTCTGGCTTATATGCATAGAGGTGTACATAGTTGTCTCTGAGGGTTTTTAAAACTTCTGTGGAGTCAGCGGCAATGTTCTCTTTGTCATTTCTGGTGGTGTTTTTCTGGATCTTCTGCCTTTTTTTCTTTATTAATCTAGCTAGTAGTCTATCAATCTTATTTGTTGTTTGAAAAAACTAACTCCTAGACTTGTTGATGTTTTGTACGGATTTTAATGCCTCAATTTCCTTCAGTTCAGCTTTTATTTTTGTTATTTCCTGGCTTCTCCTAGCCTATGGGGTTACTTTACTCTTGCTTCTCTAGTTCCTCTAGGTGTGATGTTAGGTTGTTAATTTAAGATATTTCTAACTTTTTGATGTTGGAGTTTGGTACTATAAACTGCCCTCTTAACACTGCTTTAGCTGTATAGAAATGTTGGTATGTTGTATGTTTTTTTCTCATTCATTTCAAAAATATCTTTTTTTAAATAACTAATTTCGTTGTTTACCCAAAGATTGCTCGGGAGCTGGTTGTTTAATTTTCACATAATTGTATGGTTTTTTGAGTGATTTTCTTAGTATTAATTTCCATTGTTACAGCACTGTGATCCAAGAGTAAAAGTGGTGTGATTTTGATTTTTTGAATAGGCTGAGGGTTGTTTTATGGCTGATTATGTGGATGTTTTTAGAGCATGTCTTATGTGCAGACAAGAAGAATGTATATTCTGTTGTTTTGGGGTGAAGAGTTCTGGAGATTTCTATTAGGTCAGTTTGATCAAGTGTATAGTTAAAGTCTCAAATATCTTTGTTAGCTTTATGCCTCGATGATCTGTCAAATACTGTCAGTGTGGTTTTGATATCTCCCACTATTATAGTGTGGCTATTGAAGCCTCTTCATAGTTCTGTGATAACTTGCTTTATGAATCTGAGTGTTCCTGATCTGGGTGCACATATATTTAGGATAGTTAGATCTTCTTGTTGAATGCAATGCCCTTTTTTGTCTGTTTTGATCCTTGATCATTTAGTCCATTTTGTCTAAAATTCAAATTTTAAAAACTCTGCTTTTATCTGTTTTCCATTGGTTGGAAGATTTTTCTCCATCCCTATACTTTGAGCCTATGTGTGTCATTGCGTGTTCGATGGGTCTCTTGCAGAGAGCATACTATTGAGTCCTGCTGCTTCATCCACATTGACACTCTGTGCCTTTTAATTTGTGAATTTAGCTCATTTACATACAAGGTTAATGTTGATATGTGCTGATTTGATCCTGTCATCGTGTTGTTAGCTGGTTATTATGCAGATTTCTTTGTGTGGTTGCTTTATAGTGTCAATGGTCTATGTACCTAAGTGTGATTTTGTGGAGGCTAGTAATGGTGTTTCCTTTGCACATTTAGCACTCCACACAGAACCTTTTACAAGTAAGGTCTGCTGGTAATGAATTCCTGTATCATTTACTTGTCTGTAATGGATCTTATTTCTCCTTTGCTCATAAAGCTTAGTTTGGCTGGATGTGAAATTCTTGATTGGAGATTTCTTTTTTTTTTCAGAATGTTGAATATTGACCCCCAATTTCGTCTGACTTGTAGCGTTTCTGATGAAAGGTTCACTATTAACCTAATGGTATTCCCTTTGCAGGTGACCTTCCCCTTCTCTCTAGCTGCATTTAAAATTTTTTATTTAAAATCAACCTTGAAAAATCTGATGATTATGTGTCTTGGGGTTACTTCTCTTGTATAGTGTCTTGGAGATATTCTCTGTATTGCCTGAATTTGAATGTTGGCTTCTCTAGCTAGGCTGGAGAAATTTTCATGGAGTATACCCTGACATACGTTTTCTAAGTTGTCTTCTTTCTCTTCTCTTTTAGGAATGCCAATGAAGCATAGATTTTGGTCTCTTTATATACTCCCATATCTCTCAGAAGTTTTGCTAATTCTTCTTTAGTATTTTTTTCTTCATTTTTGTATGACTGAGTTATTTTGGAGAACAAGTTTAGCTCTGAGATAATTTCCTCCATTTGATTGATTCTGCTGTTAGTACTTGTGATTGTATTCTGAAATTCTTAAAGTAAGTTATTTTGCTCTGAGATCAGTTTCCTTCTTTCTTAAAATGATCATTTCATGTTTCATCTCCTTTATCATTTTATTGTATTTGTTGGAATCCTTGGATTCAGTTTTGACTTTCTCCTGAATCTTGATGATCTTTGTTTCTATCCATATTCTGAATTCTGTTTCTGTTATTTTAGCCATTTCAGCTTGATTAATAATCACTGCTGGGGAACAAGTTCAGTCTCTTCGAGACAAAAAGACACTGTGGCTTTTTGTGTTGTTTGAGTTCTTGTGCTAATTCTTTCTCATCTGTGTAGGCTGACATTCCTTCAACCTTTGATATTTCTGTGGTTTCAATTGATAGCTTTTCCTTATACCTTCTTTGATGCCCTTACAGTTTTGATTGTATTATAAGGTGGGTTCAGTTGATTGGCTTTGTTTTCCTTCCCCAGGAGTCCTTGAGGAACAGGAATGAGTCCTGGTACATTATAGCTCAGTGTAGGGTTCTCAGCTTCCTCTCACTTCAGCCCAGGGTCCATGTCTCCACCCCATTTACTCACAATGCCTTCCCCCCAAAGATCTGCTCAGAATGCACCAGTTTGTACATGGTCTATTGTCACTTACACAAAATCATTTTTAATCAATATGGTTTTAATCAAAACATGTTGATGAATCCGTGAGTGGGTTTAGTGGAGGCAACAAGTAAAAGGGATATAATGCAAAAAAAGTAAAAGGTTAAAATATACTCAATATAAATTTCATGATGTATTTTCTTTATTTTTCTTTTTTTGACATTGGGTTCTAATGATCATTTTAACTTTAGAGAAAAATATAGTAATCTCGTCATTGTACTGTGATTAAATAGTAAGCATGAGGATTACTTTCATAACTTATTACTAGATGGCTACAAGCACGGAAACTTTTCATAAAAATGCAAGACTATGCTTTGGATTTGCCAAAGAGCCATGCATGTTGTGAAAAGCGAGGGCTCTTCCTCCTCACCAAGCTGACAAACAGCAGCATTTCAGGAGGCCTTTCTAGTCAGCTGCAATGAGCAGAAAAAACTAATTCCACTGAACACATGATAGATGAGGCAGACTCTCTGCTCATGGATGTCACCTACTAAAATGGGCAGCTTCATAACCAGCTGATAAGAGAATGCTCTTAATGATTCCTCTGCTCAGAGAAGGTGTGTACCTTCCCGATATGGAATGTGACCATCTATTTTGAGTCTAAGTTGACAAGGATTTTGGGGGTAATTTGTTGTGGCTGGTGGAACTACTTGGGAAAGAGAAACAACAAGATGATTTTTGTTTTCCTGCCTTTCTCTTGAGTTCATTATGATCCCACACAGTGAGCTCATCCTATATGAAACCCACTTTTCTTCAGACCCTTTTCTCACAGCCTCCTCTACTCATCATCTTTATCCTAACCTGCTGCTTCAAGGTCCCCAACAAATGAATGTATCCCCAGCCTGTGGGAGAAATTTATTTAACAAGTTTGTAGGACAAAGGGCTTTGTAAAGCTCAAATTAAAACCTAAAAGCCATCACAAGAGATATAATAAATTCAATAACATTGAGAATATTTAAGAAGGAGAAAAGCAAAATAATATGAAAAGGCATATGACAAACTAGGAAGAAAAATATTGTATCTCAAAAAGCAAAAGACTAGCTACAATAATATAGTAAACAAGAGCTCCTATAAATCAGCAAGAAAAAACATCCAAGAAGGTGAAATATGAATAAGCAAAGTATTTGAATAGAAAATTTACATATAAGAAAATATTAGTGGGCCCTAAAACCATTAAAACATGCTAATTTCACTGATAATATGATAAATGTAAATTAAAATTTCAATAGGAAGTTATTATTTTCCAAACACATTGGATATACTATAAGTTTGATAATTCACTATATTGAGAGGGATATGAAGAAACAGGAACTCTTACACTGGTAGAAATATCAATCAGTGCAACTTGGCAATATCTATGAATATTTTAAATGCAAATACTGTGTAAACTGCAATTCTACTTCTAGGAATTTAATCTTACATATGTTCTCAAACATGTATAAAATGATATTAGTACAATATTTTCATGACCATATTGCTTATAGTAGAAAAAGATTGAAAATAACCTACACATCCAACAACAGGACACTGGTTAAACAAATCATGACTATCCAAAATTCACAATGGAGCCCAATGTAGCTATTATAAACAATAAGAAATCTCTTTATGTACTGATTTGGAATGATCAACAAAATATGTCATTAGGTTATGAAAAAAGTAAAGTACTGAGGTGTATATAAAAATGTGATTTGCATAAAAGCAAAAATGCCCTATATATATTCATATATGTATATATGGAGTGTATAAATTTCTTACATTTGTGAATATACATTCTTATAAAATACCTATGAGAGGGAGACCCCAAAATTGGAAACAGTGTCTACATCTGAGAAATGGAAATGGTGGTTGCAGGTTAAGAAGGACTTAATTTTTAATATATATCTTTTTGTACTTTTAAAATTTTGTATTATGTGCCAAATAGGAATAAAAAAAGAGTTATCAATGGTTCTTCTTTTACATGACAAGTGCTTCTTCTGAAGTATGCCCAGAGTGTTATGGGGCCCCAGAGAAAGAACACCTTATCTGAGTGTTTAGGAAGGTATGAGAAATGATCATCCTAGGTTGCCAAAGAATGTTGACTCTTGAGCTGAGTTTTGCAGGATGAGCAGACATGAGTTAGGTAGACTAAATTCTTTTTTTTTTTTTTTTTTTTTTTTTGAGACGGAGTCTCGCTCTGTCGCCCAGGCTGGAGTGCAGTGGCGCGATCTCGGCTCACTGCAAGCTCCGCCTCCCGGGTTCACGCCATTCTCCTGCCTCAGCCTCCCGAGTAGCTGGGACTACAGGCGCCCGCTACCACGCCCGGCTAATTTTTTTTTGTATTTTTAGTAGAGACGGGGTTTCACCGTGTTAGCCAGGATGGTCTCGATCTCCTGACCTCGTGATCCGCCCGCCTCGGCCTCCCAAAGTGCTGGGATTACAGGCGTGAGCCACCGCGCCCGGCTGACTAAATTCTTTTATGTTCCAGGAAGCCAAGGGAATTTGGGGAGCTACATACAATTTACTATATATTGTTGCATGTTCATTATTTTGAGTACCCATCTTTGTATTGCTCAGTGTCAGGCACTTTTTAGGTACCTAATATTTGCTGAATCTGACTGGGTATACGAAAAAAGAATATAGGGCAAGAGATGCAGGACCTATCCTTATAGGATACACTTAATAAGGAGTAGTTGTGATGGTAACGAGCAGGAGGAAGAGGCAGTGGAAGTGAAGAAGGACTTCAGAAAGACTATACTAATTGTTCATTCTTAAAAAGTGAGGTCCTGCCATTTGCTACTGCATGGATGGAACTGGAGGACATTAAGCTAAGTGAAATAAGCCAGATACAGAAAAAACATATTGCATGATCTCACTTATATGTGAATATATATTTTTAAGAAGAATTCAAATACACAGAGATAGAGAATGAAATAGTGGTGATGTGGTTTGGCTGTGTCCCCACCCAAATCTCATCTTGAATCCCACGTGTTGTCAGAGGGACCTGGTGGGAGGTAATTGAATCATAGAGGCAAGTCTTTTCCATGCTGTTCTTGTGATAGTGAATAAGTCTCATGAGATCTGACGATTTTAAAAATGTGAGCTTTTGTGCACAAACTCTCTTTTATTTTTTTTGCCTGCCACCATCCATGTAATACGTGACTTGCTTCTCCTTGCCATGTGGAACTGTGAGTCCATTAAACCTCTTTTTCTTCCAAGTCTCAGGTACATCTTTATCAGCAGCATGAAAATGGACTAATACTAGTGGTTACTACAAATGAGGAAAGGGAAGAAAAAAATGAGGAATATAGGTTA
Organism: Pan paniscus; assembly: GCF_029289425.2. Lineage (NCBI taxonomy): Eukaryota > Metazoa > Chordata > Mammalia > Primates > Hominidae > Pan > Pan paniscus. Next base: position 54,790,943 of record NC_073249.2, on the reverse strand, counting down.
AAGGATACAAAATAGCAGATATATTGGAAGAACAGGTCCAGAGATCTAATGTACAAGGTGAAGACTGAAATTAATAAAATGGTATTGTAATAGAAATTGTCATTAAATAAGATTTTAGTTGCTCTTTTCACAGAAAAGTAGCTATATGAGATGATAGATATGTTAATCTGATTCAATATTGTAATTTTTTACTATCTATATGTATCTTATAACATCATGTTGTAAACTTCAAATATATAAACATTATTAAAAAGGAATTAAAAGTCTTATGAGTATATTATAGAATAACATAAAAATAGTAGAAAATACATTTCCTATGGTATTGTCTAAAGTATATTTCCTTTGACTTGAATTACTTTTGAGTGAGCAAAATGATAGACTAGAAAAGAAACATATTTAATATGAATTTCATTTTCATAAGATTTGGTTCATAAAAAGTGATATAGTATTATGCGTGGCCTATATTTAACGAAAACAACATACGTCAATTTAAAAATTAAGTGATTTAAATAGATATTTTAAAATATTTCTTTTATTTTATCTCTCACAATTGAATAGCTAAATCTCCTTTAAAAATGGTAATATAGATAAATGCTAGAGTTACTAAATTTACTGAACAGTAAGCCTTCAAATCAAGGTTAAAGAACTGGAAAGTTTACTAGATATTGTAAATATCAGTCTGCATAGGGAGAAAACACATAAATCCTACTGGTGTATAACCATAACTTCAATATATTTTACCCTTGGCTGAGGGATAAATTAAAATACAATTAAAAGCGTTTGTTTGTTTATATGGCATTTGGCATTCAAGTCAACAACTCAAAGGTACTCTGAACTGATTTAGCTAACTTTTTATTTCTTGTTCTTTTGGATGAAGTAATACGTAGTAATGCAACATACCTAGTGTTAAATATTCAATATTTCTATGAAAATTTTTCTGCTTCTGTATTCTAGGAGGCAGGTGACTCATGTGTATATGTATATATATATATATATATACACACACACATATATATACACACATATATATACACATATAAAATATATAAAATTTGAGTTTAAAATATATATATTTTATATTAAATTTTGTGACTAAATTTGCACTCTGCTCACCCTTCCCACACAAAGTCCTGAATACATTTTGAGAATGTAAGAAAAAGAAAGCAATCTTATATTTATAAATTTAAAGGTTGCTAACATTTCTTAAGTAAAAAAAGAAAGTCCTTGAGTCCCTTTTAAAAGATCTCCAAAAGGAAGGTGAGAGGGGGAATAGAGATGAGAAATTACCTATTGGGTACAATGTATGCTATTTGGGTGATAGTTACACTGCAAGTCAAGACTTTACCCCTTTGCAATATATCCATGTAACAAAACTGCATTTGTACTCTCTAAATCTATTTTTTAAAAAAGATCTGAAAGAACGATTGCCAAACTAATCAAAAGTTAAAACAAAGAGCGGGCAAAAAGTATCATTATTTTGGACAAAGGCAAAACATATACGTGGTGCATTCTTCACTAGTCAACTAAATTGTACATACATTAAATGTATTTTTAAAAATTTATAATATAGAAGTTCACACACACACACACACACACACAGGCAATATTTTTCTTCAGTAGCAAAAGTGGCCAACATTTGTTGATAATCTACTATACTCTTAACTTTGTAGAGATGGTACTCATTTTTCCCTTAAGGCATAAAAGTTAATTAAGTAAGTTGCCCAAGGCAAATTAGGCCTCAAAGTGCATCTTGATGACAAATGTTTTATACTGCCAGTTGCTGTTTTTACACTGCCTTTCTTTTCTTTTCTTTTCTTTTTTTTTTTTGAGACAGAGTCTCACTCTGTCGCCCAGGCTTTAGTGCAGTGGCACGATCTCGGCTCACTGCAACCTCCGCTTCCTGGGTTCACTCCATTCTCCTGCCTCAGCCTCCCGAGTTGCTAGGACTACAGGCGCCTGCTACCACGCCCGGCTAATTTCTTTTTTCTTTTTTCTTTTGTATTTTTAGTAGAGACGGGATTTCACCGTGTTAGCCAGTGTGGTCTCGATCTCCTGCTCGTGATCCGCCCGCCTCAGCCTCCCTAAATGCTGGGATTACAGGCTTGAGACACAGCACCTGGCCGACACTGCTTTCAATACAACAAGATGATGCCAAGTATTTCAAAATTAATAAATTATGAAGACATTAAAAGAAAATAGAACACATATAATAGAATCTGTACGTGTTAAATTAGCATTTGCTATAATATTTTGGATGTTTTTAGTATGTTATTGTGATTAAAAAATAATTGAATGCTAATTATTTTCTAAAATTCATTACACCTCATTCCTATGATCCAATTAAACAGGAAGGACTAGGAAATGCATGGACATCACCCTGGCTTCTGAATTAAAGAGTTGGTCAAACCAATTTCTAATCGAATTCTATTTAAAGAAAATAGCTTTAAAAATACATCTGAATTATTTTGAATGCATCTGAATAAATTCACATGAACTGTGGCAAAAATATATCATATTTTAAAAAATTTAATGACTTTTATTTGCAAAAGCATGTCAGATTCAATTGTATTTGTATACCTAGGCCTACCTGTCTATCCTTTAGAAAGTGTTCTTTCATGTGTTTAATTTCTACTCTTTCATGTATCAAATCAATGATAATTTATTGAGCAAGAGTGATTAGCCAGGCATCATAGAAGGGGCTGGAGATCTAGTAGGGAACAAAAGAGACCCTGCTCCCATAGCCGAAATAAGATCAACGATGCATAAAGCTAATAAGTAAAGTGTGTGTGTGATGTTGGGGTAAGTCGTTGCATTTTTTAAAAAATAACATCATAATTTTTTTCTCTTTTTTTTGGGGGGAATGGGATCTCACCCTTTTGGTCTCCCCAGTAGCTAGGGCTACAGGTGCACACCACTATATTCATTTAGTAGATGCAATTTTAAATAGGAAGGTGGAAAAGCTTCACCTATAACATTTTATTTTGAATGTTGCAAATATAGAACTTTGTATTTTTAAAATACATAAAAACTGTTTCTTCATGTGGCTTTATGTCACTGTTTGATTGCAGTCTAACAATTTATTTACACTGTTTCACATATTAAGACTTTTGGTTAGATTCCATAAATCTTCATTTTATAATAATTATAGTTTCTTGGCAGATAAGTCACTAGGTCAAATTTTGAGAAAAAAAATTCAAAGTGATTAAGGTGATTCACTAAATTGATCATCAAAAGAGCTGTCTGATTTACCATTAATTTTGCTTGTAAAGTGTTAGTTTTATTTTACAATATCCTCAACTATATTTAGAGCAATAGCCTCAATATTGTCAGAAAATATTAAAGTACTGCCTTATTGTAGTATGTGTTTTTCAATAGAAAGCTTGAACTTTATCCCAAATATTTTCATACTTATAATTCTGTTTTTAAAATATAATAAATCCTGTAATCATTAGCTAAGTATTGTTTTCTATTTTATACATTTCAAATAAAATTTTAAATAAAATAAATAAAATTTGTTATTTTACAGATACTCATCCTATTACATCAGAAAATTTTTCTTTTATATCAGGGAGATTTTTATTTATAGAGCATTTCAATTTTTAGAATGTCTTGTCACCAGTCGTCTTTATTGATTTTTCCCCCTACCGATTCTAAACACAAACAACTTTCTTCTTCATTGCTTGGTTAGGTAATAGGTTTTCCCCTTTTCTGAGTTTGTGTGTGTGTATGTGATCGCTGCTGTTGTCTACTTCTAACTTCTTTGGGCCTTTGAAATGAGGTAGCAGTCTAGTGGTTTTCTTTTCTATAATTGCTAAACAGCACCATTTTATGGTGACATTTGAGCTTTCTTAGCTGAGAAACCTAATTTCATTCTTGACTCTGAATTTCATCACAAATATCACTAAAATATGATGCTGTAATGATTAGAAAATGGGCTCAAAGCATAATCACTAAAATTAGTTGATCAGAAGTTCTGCAATTTTGAGTAGTTTTAGTAGTTGGTCCCCCTCATCAACTTTTTTATTCCATATCACATCTCTGAATTCATTTTGACAATGCTTCTTGATTTCATTCTCCTCATTACATTTGCCTTTGCCTCAATATATTCATTAGTTTCCTTATAAAGTCTTACTTTTAAATGTGTTTCCTATCGAACTGAAATGATATGTTTTCAATATGCAACTCACACAGGTACTTATTCAAATTTAATATTGCCTTGAGGACTTTAATTCAATAACTTAGTTGATTGATTTTTCTAAAAGTATAGGATTATACAGTATCATATTGTTAATGTATTATTCTCATATCAGTATATAAAAAAACCATGAGCAAAAGCACACTCTACTCAATCTAATTACATTTCAAGGATTAATAGCTTATGATCAAATGAGTTCCTAAATATAATGATGATAAAAATGTCACTCTCACTTAACGGAATTTGTATGGAGAGCAAGAATAAAAATGTGCTCTCAAGACTTTACAATGCCTGTTTCATATTATAATCACGATATAAGTTGAGTTACATTGTGAACGTTACATTTTCTTGATTGTTCAGCATTTTTCTCAAAGAAGGGCAAACTTTGATTGACCTGTTATTAACACATATCTGGGGACTCTTCTGTAATCTACTCTGTATTACCCATTTCATCATCAACTTATCCTTGGCAACTATCATGTGTAACTTTTGGCTTCTCTCCAATACTGTATAGGACAGTCTAACTAGTAACCAGATTATTATTCATCTCCCCCACTCCTTTCCCTGGAATTTTATTTATCTTGCTTGAGTGTGTTGAGTAGGAAGATTTCTGGAGAAATCATTAAAATGTTGAAACCTAAAAGGTTCTTTATACTTTCTTACAATGAAAACTTATTTTCAAAAAAATATTAACTTTTTATATGTGGGATAATTTGTTATTTCCTGGCTCTTTAATGCAAGTTAACACAATGAGATTAACTGCTAACTCAGGTCAAGATTAGAATGAATGATATTTCTAATTGGTAAATCAGAAAAAGGAAAGGAAATGAGGATATATTTCACCTAAGAAATTCTTGTGAAAGAGCAAGCCTCGGTGATCAATTAATGAAGATTGACAGAACAAAGGTTCTCCATTGGAATAAGTAAGATTATGGTAGAGGACATAAAGTGTAAACATGTTTAATAGAACTTTATTGTTAGCTAAGATGTCTTTTAAAATGTGATGTCTATAAACTTCAAATTATGTTATTAATAGTTCAAACCTGTGCCTCTAAATCTTGAGAATTCTTATGTGTGACAAAGAAGGAAGCCCTTTTAGCTGACTGGGCTTGAGGATCATACAAACTCGTTTTTCAGAAGAGTTGACAGTTTATTCTCACAGACATACTTAAAAATATATCTTTTTAAATTCTCAAATGTGCCAGTCATTAATGGTGAGTGAAAAGTAGTTAGAAATGGCATCTTTTTTCTTACAGCTTCATTATGAGCACTTTTGTGTAACTCCTACCGGTCTACAAGTTTCAGAGGGACATAGGGACCTTATTTTTAAAACCTACATGTCTTCATCTGTCTAAAGCTGTATAAACAATAGTGAAGATCAATACTGAAACACGAGAATATGTGTTTTGGAAAAATGAAAAATTATTCTGTATGTTGCAATAGAGAGTAAGCTCCTACTGTTCAAAGTGAATGTGTGTGTATATGTGTGTAAACATATGAAGATCTGATCCTTTTCTGAGCATATCATTCTCAAAAGCACCATAGCTTAGTCAGTGAAAGTACATGGCCTTAGATTCTGACAGCCCCGCCAGCAAACCTCAACTCATTTGACAATTTTTGTTCCTAGTCGATTGCTATAAATTTTTATAAATCTGTAGTTGATTGCTATAAATTTTCAAGGCAATGCTACTTATTTGCACAATGGTAATATCTGTACATCCTGAACAGAGTACTGGCATGCTATAAAATTAATATGATATAGATAGTACATGGTAGTTGCTCAACTGATGAAAGGAATTATTAAATATTACTTCAGTGCCATAGGAAATACAGAAAATATCATAGTTGATGACATTTACAAATATGTTTATGGTTTTTTTCACTCATATGTAAAATCTGTCCTCATTAAGATAACATTCTAAATGATAATACTTGCTTCAAAAGTGTGTTGATAATTCAAATTGATCAAAATATCCACTCGTATGTTCTACCAGACACTGTACTATGTACTGGAATAATGTGAATATACAAACTAACATTCATGCGCTCTAAGTTTAAGTAATATAATTTGCGACATTCAAATACAGAAAAAATAAATCACTGAGAGAACCTGAAGAAGATAGTCATCCAGATAATGCGAATTTGGACCTAGAAGATGAGCATTTATGGTAGATCTTTAAAGATGAGAAAAATCATATTTGGTTTAGAATGGCAACAATTCGACATTTTAATATGGCCGGTATCAAAACGACAGTTCTAAATACATTTAAGATGAATGCCACTTATGAATTTATCAAAACTCTCCACATTTTACAATTTAGATACATGATGTATGATATATATTACAAATGCATATGGAAACAAAAGACTCCATTATTTCAAAAATATTTGTTATCTGCATTAAAATTTGCCCATGGCATATAGTGGTTTACTCATTTTGATAAAGTTCTATATTATATAATTCTGACATCTATTAAACTTACAAAAACAAAGAGAAACATTGATCTAGTGCATATAACTATTGTGTGTGCATTTCTGTGCTCATATACCAGCATTAGGTACTATGAACTATCTGAAATCATGAGCATATTTATTTCTAATTCTTGTCACATATAAGGTCATTTTGACTGGGAGATTTTTTTTACCTCTCCCTATAAACCAGAGACATCAAAATGATCAAAGGATCAAAGAACATAACACCTAAGAGGTCACTGTGGCACAATTATGATTTTCTTTTAGAGGTGGCATTTAAAATACTGTATTGCAATGACAAGAACCTCTTTTGACAGGGGAAGAAAATGCATAACACTAAGCAATTTATGTGACAGCAACTTTAGCTAGAATATGAAGTCATTTTTTTTCATTCTTAAGGTTACAATAACACATAGTTTTATTTGTAGAAATAAAAGCAAACTACCCAGGAATAGTTGGAAAGGTATGGGGAATGGAGTTCATAGACTTACACCTAGCAGATAACAATTTTTTTGGTTGTTTGTTTTAATGCAATTGGTTGTAATAAACTGCTACATTAAATGTAGGTTAAGTATAAACTAAGACAATACTTACTGCAATTTGATATACAACATCAGTGTAATAATATTCAAAATCAATATCAGTGTAATAATATTCAAAATCAAATACTAGGTATTTAAAAGTAATTAAAATCAAATAATCTGCAAACTATCATAATTTAAATGAATTTAACAAGGCCACTCACTAGATAACAAAGTCAACATACTTTTGTAGCAACAGAACCTCTATATATTAGCAAAAAAAAAATAACAAAAAACACCTAAGAATAAATCTAATGAAAGATGTGCAAGAACACTTTGCTGAAAACCACAAAAATAGCTATAAGAAACTTAACAAAAAATTTAAATGAAGAAATATACCATGTTAATGAATAGGAAGATTCAATATTGTAAAGATGTCAAGTGGCCTCCTGATTGGTCTACATATTCAATGAAATCTAATCAAACTCTAGCACTTTATTCCATTGAAATTGACTAGCTGACTCTAAAATGTCTTTTATTTCTTCCTTTCTCAATCTTTATGCCCTATTTCTTGCCAAATTGCTGTAGCTGGGCAATTCTATTAGGTCGTTCTCACACAGTTAATAAAGACATACCTGAGACTGGGTAATTTATAAAGGAACAAAAAGTAATTAAAATCATATTGTAATGTCAGAATTATCTTAAAAGTTTATGAAGCAGTATGTCAGTATATAAAATATTGGATTTGCACTTATAAAAGCCTAAGGATTTATTAGTATTTTTAAATAATATGTTTCTTGGTAAGTATTATTCATCAACATAAAATCTTCTGAATAGCCATAAAGGAGAAGTATTTTGTTAATTGGAGAAAAAAAAAAGCAAACAGCTGAGATTAGTAACTCTCACAGCATTTCACAAAAAAAGAGGAGTATAATTTTCCTTTTTGATAATAAACTAGTAACTAATTGGCACAAAAAATGAAAACAGTCTGGGGACCTGGTTACTTGTGGCAACAGAAAGTCATTCCATTCATATTTTCTGACAGCTGTGTAAACTACAGCTTTTATCACAAATACTGAAGAAAACATGAGACTACACAAAAGGCTCAGACTCTCTTTAAATCATTTAAATATTATTACCTCTTTGAAGCTTATGACCCACTTCGCTTTGTAAAACAGAACATGTGTGTGTAACAGAGAGAGAAAGAAAGAGAAAGAGAGCTTCATTGTCATAGATAGTTGTCATAGGATTACTACCCTAAATCTTCACCTGTTAACATACCTATGTCCTACTCCATGTGATGTGACCCTGGAGTTCCTTCCACTAGAGACTGGATTTACTTCCCACCACTTGACTTCGAACCCACTGAGGTAATGTGCTTTATCCATTGAGATATTAGCAAAACTGGAACAAGCATATTTTAAGGCAGGTTTTTGTTGTATCTTCCTGCTCTTGCCATGAGAATGAAACAGCTTGGTACACCACTTCTACAAGAAGAATGAAAATCATAAGGAGTAGACGTAAATCAACACCGAGAATCATCTATATCACCCAAACACAAGCCAAACAAAGTATGTGTGAGCAACATAAATAATTGCTGATTATTTTTTAGGCTATAGAGTTTTGTTCTGATTTTGTTGTGACATATTATGGCAATAGCCAACTGAGATATAAACAAATTAATATATATACAGAAATAATCACCAGAAAATAGAAATTATTTTTATGCCTTACCTTTACAAACAGCTTGAGATTTAATCCACACAGCACCCAATTCACCCAGTTAAAGTGTGAAATTTAATGGCTTTTAGCATATTCATAGAGTTGTGCCATCTTCACCACAACCAATATTTGAACATTTTCAACACGCCCCAAAATATCCTGTGTGTCTTCACACTCACTCCTCTTTTCTGCCCCAATCTTACCCACCTCAACCATAAGGAACTACTAATCTATATTCATTGCAACTCTGCAATAGATGTAAATAAATTTCGTATTTTACCAGACTTCTCTTGTCCTTTAAATAAAAAGTCACTCTATTGAGAGATACTTCAGATACCATAGAATTGAGACATTTAATGTGTAAAATTCTATGGTCTTTAGTAGAGTCACAAAGTTGTGCAATTCCCAACATGATCTATTTCTGGAAAATTGTTATTGCCCCCAAATGAAACCATGTGATTAATTAGAAGCCACTGTTTATTTGCCTATTCTGAACATTTCCTATAAATACATCACACAATATGTTGTATTTGGGGTATTTGGTGACTCTTTTCTGTTACTTGGCACACACTTTCCAGATTTATCCATTTTACTGCATGTATCAGTATTTCAACATTTTTATTGCCAGTAATATTCCATTGTATGGATATACAGCATTTTATTTATCCATTTGAATATTCATTGAACAATGGAGTTTAATATATTTTATATACTAAATCAATAAAGTTAAAAGCAACCCACAGAATGGGTGATTTGTAAATCATATATATGATAAGTAACATATCTAGATTATATAAAATATTCTTCTAACTCAATAATAAAAAAGACAAATAGACTGGGCGCGGTGTCTCATGCCTGTAATCCCAGTACTTTGGGAGGCCGAATTGGGCAGATCACGAGGTCAGGAGACCGAGACCATCCTGGCCAACATGGTGGAACCCCGTCACTACTAAAATACAAAAAATTAGCCAGCCGTGGTCGTGTGCGCCTGTAGTCCCAGCTACTCCGGAGGCTGAGGCAGGAGAATCGCTTGAACAGGGGAGGCAGAGATTGCAATGAGCCGAGATGGCGCCACTGCATTCCAGCCTGGCGACAGAGCGAGACTCTGTCTCAGGAGGAAAAAAAAAAAAAAGGACAAATAACCCACTTATTTACTTATTAGGATAAATAATTGAATTTAGCAATAATTAGTCATAATTATCTGTAGATTCCTTTGTATTTTCTGTATACACAATCATATTTCTAGAAATAATAGCACATATGTCTAACCATTATTTATTTTATTTCCTCTTCTAGACTGATATTGTGAGCTAGATCCTCTAACACCATGATGACTAGAACTGGTAATTGACTTTTCTTGTTTGCAATTTCAGTATTCCACAATTCTGTAGAGAGTGGCAGCAAATCTTATTGAATTAATTTCCATTGCCTTCTAAATGAGCATTGGGCTTTTCAAATACTTAGTACATTGATAATATCACATTATTTTTCTACCTCATTTAATGTGGCAAATTCTATATAATACTTATAAAATGCTAAAAAAAATACTTTTTTAGCAAAAATGTAATTTGGTTAAGAGGGATCTTCCTTCCTAAACAATGTTTGATTCAATTGGTTGACTGTTTTCAAGACATTCACATCTATATTTATGAGAGATATCAATCTATAATTGTTTTATCAAAATATTCTTGCCTGACTCACTTGAAGAATATAATTGTCATTTTTTATAATAGAAAATGTAGAAGCATATGAGAAGTTTCTTTGTAGGCTTCTTAAGTCAAAGATTATTTCCCATCCAAGGGAATATGTCAAGTAGACAATTGTAAGGATGAGTCTGAAGTTCAGTCATGACCAGGCTTCATTGTTTGAAATTGCTTTGGAGTATACGGGATGGGTAGATATTTATAGTGTTTAAAACCACAAGACTCAGTTCACTCACCTAAAGAAGAAGTATAGAAAGAAAATACAGCTAAAGATACATCCCTAATACTATCAAATTTAAAGTTTAATGAAAGGAAGAGGAACAATAAAAGGAATTGCCAGTATTCCCCTGAAAACAGAGAGAGAATGGAGACCTGGAAGCCAAAGGAAGAAAGAGGCACATGCTTCTGAGAGGCCCATTTGCTTGAGAACTGAGGACTGCAAATTGCTCGGGGAACTGGCAGTATCCAGGTGAGTGATAAATGTGAAGAAAGCTGTTGAAATGCAGTGGTAGAGAGTAGAGCAGAACATCCAATTAGATTTTGGTCTAAGGGATGTTAGAGAGAAACTAAAGAAATTGGGTACACAAAATATTTTGGAGGAGTTTTCCTTTACAATTGAGGAGCGAAATGTGAGATACCTGGAGGAGGATCTGAAGATAACAGATGGCTTTGATTTGGTTTTTGTTTTTATGACTTCAGTTAACATAACATATGTGTATCTGTATGCCAGTGATTCAGTACACTGGGAAAACTGCGTGAGTGGGGAAAGGGGCAATTTTTAGTATGACATCTTTGAGTACTCAAGAGTAGATGGGATATAGAGAAAGCGGTAAGTAAAAAGTCAGTTTTACATAGTATTCAACTCATTCCTAAATTCTACATTATCTGAGCTGTGCTTGATATTATATCCTAAATTCAGTCAGAGACAGCCTGTGAAACATCTCTGTAATTTCTGTTTCTGCTGAAGACATTGACGATGGTATGTCTCACTTCTTTCTGTATGTGACCTATATTTATTCCAAAATTTATTATTGAAAGGAAAAGTTTTGAATAATTTGTTTGTCCTTACTTTTCTCTGAAATCTTCGAAGAAAAGCTTATTATATGTGAGATCAAATTTTAAAAAACTGTCAAAATAAATAATATTTAATTTATTTATTTTAATAGATTTTATTCTTTTATATTTTAATAGATTAAATTAGACATAGATATATTTTAAGCACATGTAAGCTGTATAATTAAATACATGGTGAGGTAGAATTCTATTGAATAGTATTATCTAATTAGAGAACAAAATGAAATATGATACAGATACTTTACTATCAAGAAATAATTTTACCATTTTCTCAAATTGACCTTATATTTATAAATATGTTTCCTAATGACTATAAATGAGTGAATTATTGTTTTTATGTTCATTATAACAATCATTGTTACCCAGTCATTACTGTCATAGGTAATATGGGATAGTCATGAGATTGTCATTATTGTCATGGGATGGGTAGACATTTATAGTGTTTAAAGCCGGAAGACTTAGTTCACTCACCTAACGAAGAAGCATAGAAAGAAAATACAACTAAAGATGCATCCTTAATACTATAAAATTTAAAGTTTAATGAAAGGAAGAGGAACAATGAAAGGAATTGCCAGTATTCCCCTGAAAACAGAGAGAGAATGGAGTTTATTGTCATGGGGCTTACAGTCCAATGGATTCTTCCATGGACTGTTACAAGGACATTCCATGAAATGTTATAGGGACAGTGATAGCGGCATGTACAAAACCCTAAGGGAGCACAGGGCAGACTAATATATATTACTCTGCGTTGGATAAGGGAAGGCTTCCAAGATAAGTGCTTATAAGCCTACATTTTGAAGAATGAGTGTACAATAATTTAAGTAAATAAGGTAATGTAAGAGCAAGTGACAAAGAGAATGTTTTTATATTTTCTAAAAATAACAATTGCATAAATAAAAACATTTTAACCAAATTACTCATAAGTAAAGAAATAAAATAACCTCAAATTAATGCTATGAGATTTTAAATATATATGATTTTATTTTCATGATCAGAAAGTGCATAGAAATTGCAGGGAAAAAGTTGGAGAATCATATACCCCCTAAAAGAATGCAGGCACTATATAGGAAGAGAACACTAAAGTTTGGCAGTATTAAATACGTTATGTGTATTTAATAGTAATTATTTCTCCTTATAAAAACCCATTCAGTTTTACCCAGAGATTTCTAAAACTTATTTTAAAATAAAAAGTTTTATATTATCTTGTTTAAATAAGAGAGAACTTTTTAATGTTTCATCTTATGCAAACTTTCTATTATAATTTATTTGTTATAATAATTTGTTGGGTACTCTATAATTCAAGTCAGGTAATATGCTAGATGTGCAAAGAATATAGAAATGAGTAACAGACAACTGCTATTAAGGAGTTTAAAAAGTGTGTGTTTTTGTGTGTGTGTGTGTCTGCACACACACACACACAAAAAACTCACAGGTATATATTATATTCATTAATTCTTCCAAGCTAGGCTACGAATAGGCTTTTTTAAACCACATTACTTTGCGCATTTATAGAATAATGTAGGGAAATCCAGAAGAGGCTTCATAAAGAAAAGACAATTTAAGACTGATCTTGCAGATTTGATTTTGACAAGCAATGACTGGGGTTGGGGTAGAGGAAAGGGCATTCTGTTGATTGGATTCATGTGATTAAAGTCACAATGATGGGGTGGGGCAGATGTCTTCTGTAACCAGAAAGTCAAATTTTGCTAGTAATTAAATCATGTGGATTGTCAAGTATGTAATCTCTATGCCAAATATGTTGTATTGTTTCTATACTTCTATTCACTCATTAATTCCACAAACATTTATTGATCTTCTATTACATTCCAGAAAGGACAGCACAATTTATGGATACAAAGGTAAAGGAAACATAACCTATAGCAAATAAATATATTTTAATAGGAAAAATGGCACATAAACAACTGCAGTATCATGTGATAATTAGTATACAATAACAATATTGCAAGTGAAAGTAGCACATAATTAGAGGAATGGGGAAGGTGGTATGGGAAAACCCATCCTGAGTTTTGGTTCTGAAATTTAAATACCACTTTATTGATAGAATAAACGTCTCTGTTAACTACAGGACTATACTGGAAAACAGGCTGAACTGGTCAAAAATCTACAATTTAAATTCTGGCTTGTTTGTTTATTATTTCCTAAATGAACTCAGCCAACAGTGCTGACTGACAGATGAAGCGGTCCAAGAGTTTTGATTTTCTTAAGTCAGTAATTGGAATCTTAGCAGTATGTGGTTAACAAAACCATACATTATCCAAAGTAGTTAGATTTACCTGTTCACAGAATCTCTGAGGGCATTGTAAATATTATCCAGAAATGTCCACTACCTTTAATTGCATCACACATGACATTTATGGTTTCAAAAGTTTTGGAGCAGCATTAATTTTAATCTCTATGGTTTGAAATTGCACGATAAAATCAATAGAGCTTGTTTTATGACAGTTCAAATATTGCAGTTTTGGACATTGAATATTAGGTCTGTTTTAAAGATTCTTTTCATATTAATTAATACTAAAAATTATACTTGTTTTTCTGTCAATGCCATAATATTGTAACAACATTTTTATTAGTTTTTAGGAGCTTAAATATTAATGCAAATGAATTCATTTAAAATTGTATATGATAATATACTATAAAATAATTAAGTTATAATATACTTCCACTAATTTTATATTTCTAATTTATGTCCTAGAAATATCCTTTTATGGAGTCACTTTGTATTGAAAAACTTTCTACATTTATATCTATTATGAGCCTGTAATATCTATATTTTATTTCAAAAATGTTATATTAAAAATTACATTTTTATGTTTGAAAACCTATAGAATATGTTTTGTCTCCAAGGCATCACTTCTATTATGCATATTTTAATATTCATCACTTAAATTTATGCAAGTTTTTTCTCACTACACTTTACAACTCATTAATACTGACTTTAAAATAAATAGAAATAGGAAATTACCAAGATAGCCTCAGAATAAGTATATTCGCAAAATATTACAATTAGCACTATATCTCACTAACTTATGCAAAATATAATGTATTTATTGTTAGTATTTCATTGTTTTTAGTAATATAATGATGAATTACACAAACTTCTATCAAAACAAATTTTGTTTTGTCATTGTTACTCCTAAAAGATAAATCCTCCCAGTTAGATCTTTATAAATTGGTGGATTATTTTACTGTTATTTAGTACATTTCTGCAAAGGAGGCACATTTTAACTGACTGCCTCTGACTTTCAAAGTTTTCCACCTACTAAAAAAAGTTTACATCTCTCTGTTTTGGTACAAATGTCCCTGGAGATCCCCTGCAGCATTTGATCAGCTTGGTCCCTAACCAAAAGGCGACATGAAGGACATTTGTGTTGTTACTCCACTTTTTCACCAATGGGGCATAAAAAGAGCAATACAAATCCAATTTCCAACCGTATTCAATTGTGAGAATAAAGTGAAATAATATTTGAAAGTGCTTTGAAAACTATAAAGCACTGTGACAATATAAAGCATTGTTATTGGTATAGGTAAAGGACATTTTTCAGTCTTTGTTACATTTCCCTTCATCCTGAAAAGTTGTTACTTTACATTGTATTCTCACTACCTCTGATTTCTATTCCTCACTAAAACTGTTCATCAAATTCAGGGCAAATTTCAGAGAAACAACCACAATCATTGGGCTCCTTTAATTTTAGTTTTAGATGCAGAATTTACAGAAGTTTTGCATATATCCATAGACAAATTTGAGCAGAGATTCAATGGACTTTACTCAATTTGATTCAATGATCAATTTGACTTGGCAGGCACAACAGAATGTATGTAGCAGTATCACCTGGGTGTTTGCTATAATACAGCTTCCTGGGGCCCCTACTAAATCTAAAATCTAGTAAATCAAAATTTTAGGAGATGAGGCCAAATAATGTACATTTCTTTTCTTTTCTTTTCTTTTTTAGATGGATGGAGTCTTGCTCTGTCACTAGGCTGGAGTGCAGTGGTGCGATCTCGGCTCACTGAAACCTCCACCTCCCAGGTTCAAGCGATTCTCCTGCCTCAGCCTCCCGAGTAGCTGGAACTGCGGGCACACGCCCAGCTAATTTTTGTATTTTTAGTGGAGACGGGGTTTCACCATTTGGCCAGGATGGTCTTGATCTCCTGACCTCGTAATCCACCCACTTCAGCCTCCCCAAGTGCTGGGATTACAGGTGTGAGCCACAGTGCCCAGCCAATAATCCAATAATGTATATTTCTTAAGGTCCCTACTTGATGTTTATTATACTAAGTATAAGAACTCTTGTTCTGTGGAAAGCTAGTATAGGATAGTATAATAGTGTGTAGTACAAGCCCAGATTTTAAGTAAATTGTAGCTATATTCTGGTTTTATACATACATATATATATAATTTTTTTTTTTTTTTTTGAGATGGATTCTCGCTCTGCAGCCCAGGCTGGAGTGCAGCGGTGCGATCTCAGCTCACTGCAAGCTCCGCCTCCCAGGTTCACGTCATTCTCCTGCCTCAGCCTCCTGAGTAGCTGTGACTACAGGCGCCCAGCACCACGCCAGACTAATTTTTGTATTTTTAGTAGAGATGGGGTTTCACCGTGTTTGTCAGGATGGTCTCGGTCAAACATATTTTTAAGGAAAAAATATATTGAAATATGTTTTTTTGGTTTCATGATTAAAGGGCTCAAAGCCTTGTCATTGAAATCACATGTTAACATTAATTAAATGAGTTACAAATTTATCCAGTTTTTCTTATGATTTTTCTTATTTGAAACATAGGTGATGTACCAATTTATATTTGAGTGCCGTTTTAAATGTTACCTAATAACAGTGGATATAGAATGGATGAATAGTAAAAGCCTAAGATGCTACAGCCAGATAGATGTGGAGTATCATTTTAGTAGTAGTATCCAATGCCTATGTCTACGAATGATATAGATTAAACCTGGAAATCATTTTTCCTTACAAAAGCTAGAGCAGAAGGAATCTGTGTGTTTTCCACCCTGCCTCAACACCCGGCAGAGATACACGATGACCAAATTCAGGAATTAGATGCTATAGACAATTAGTGAGAAAGCTTAAAATTCAAGGCGTTAGTTGAGGTGTGATTACAGAATCAGAACCACTTAAAATGATAAGGAATAAGAAATCTACTGGAGGTATGATACCCTATATCATTGTAGGGTCTGTTCAAGTAGTCTGTATAAAGATGTTGCTTTTTGGTCTGTTGTTGGGTCTGAAACAAGCAGGACCAACAGCTGAGAAGTTGAACATAAAACGTTGAATAGTAAGGACTCACTGGCCCTAACGATGACAATCTGAAACTGAAAAGAACAAACTGAAATATGCATCTGTTACCATCTTCAATTTCAGTGGCATAGTTGATCCATGAATTAAATTGGCACTCTTCACCAAGAAGTCACCATTGTGTTTGGTCCATGATTTTAGAAGAGCTGAAGAAGGAGATCTGGTGGGAGTTACGGAGTTATGAACATGGCTGCTACTCCACAGCAAGTCACTCAGCGGATGAGTGACAATGGATGGGAACTGCAATAGCACTTGGCTTTCGCTAACCTTCAGAAAGTAAAAATGCACTACTTCACTTCCGCCTTCCCAATCTTATGTAAACTACTGTTTGATCAATTCTAATTTAGAGCCATATGAGGAAGAAAAATCACATTTATGTTTCACACGATGCTATTCACCTACATATAACCACAAATACAAACACCCCTCCCAAGAATAATACAAATTCCTATTTTTTCCCTAAATGATAATAAAATGTTCACTCTTCTGCTAGCTGAATTATCTTCTCTCTTGTAATAACCTATAACTTAAATGGTAGATATAAAATTACCTGAAAATTACATTTATTAACTAGTAGAACAAAACAAAAGAAAAATAGAAAGTAGTATATTAGTATATATACAAATACATTCTGATCAAAATAAGGAAGACATATTCATAGCAATTGCATTCCTCATTTCTGCAAATGGACACATTGTCACAGTTTATATTTTTAATGGTGTCCGTTATTAACTACTCAATATACATTTCTTTCCCCTTAGCAAGTAATTCAGGTGGTCATGGATGCTTGCTTGGTGGACTTGCCCAAAGCTTCGGTCCTAAGGAACCTGCGTCATTATCTGCACTCTTAACTTTGGGTTGTTGTAGATTTCCATTTTCTCTAATCACAGGACATGATAGTATTTATTAGTTTGGTGCAAAAGTGATTGTGGTTTTCACTATTACTTTTTATTTTTGGCGAGGAGTGGGACACAGTCTCACTCTGTCACCCAGGCTGGAATGCAGTGGCACAATTTCGGCTCACTGCAACCTCTGCCTGCAGGGTTCAAGCGATTCTCGTGTCTCAGACTCCCGAGTAGCTAGGACTACAAGCGCATGCCACCACACCCGGCTAATTTTTATATTTTTAGTAGAGACAGGGTTTCCCCAAGTTGTCCAGGCTGGTCTCCAGCTCCTGATCTCAGGTGATCCACCCGCTTCGGCCTCCCGAAGTGTTGGGATTACAGGCGTGAGCCACCATACCAGACCGGTTTTTGCAATTACTTTTGCACTAGTAATAGGGCAGATCACAAGGTAAGGAGATCGAGACCAGACTGGCCAATATGGTGAAACCCCTTCCTTACTAAAAATACAAAAATTAGCTGGGAGTGATGGTGGGAGCCTGTAGTCCTGGCTACTCGGGAGGCTGAGGCAGGAGAATCGCTAATCGCTTGAACTCGTGAGGCAGAGGTTGCAGTGAACTGAAATCACGCCACTCAGCCTGGGCAATAGAGCAAGATTCTGTCTAAAAAATAATAATAATAAAAAATAAAAGAAATACTGAATGGATCTTCTGAATGCCAGACATAGTCCTCCTCACCTCCACTGAGCAGTCACAACCCAGTTTTCACTTTAGTTGGGATAAGTCACTCTATCTAAGCCGAGGTAATCATTTTGCCTGTTGATGCATTGGAATGGGGAGGCAAAAGTGGCCAGATATAGTGTCTTGACTTCAAGTTTAATGGAACCCTTGCTGGACCCATTGATGGGACAATTTCCTTTTTGAAACTTAGATCTTTAGAGTGACAGACTTGAGGTGAGATCAATAAGGCCAATGGTAAAAGAAAGTACTCAAATTTCTACTCCTGATACATGGACACCTGAATCTTGGCTCTAGGATAATCAGTGCTTATATTGGTACTAATTTTGAATATCATCCTGGAGGGCTTTAGCTCATTTCAGCCAGTTTTAGCCACCCTGCTTGTGTATAATTAATATGAAAAATGGCAGTCCGCCGTTTTACTGGGACAGTTACCTTATGGTAATGGGAACATTATAAAACCAGTGAACAACATAATTATCAAGTTTATTGTCACACTTCACCTGATGAGATATTAATTCTTTGATCAGAAATTTTGCTGTGTGTAATACTAAGATATTGAATGAGGTGTTTTATAAGTCCAATAACTGGTTTTAACAGAAAGTTTGGGTCAGAGGAGGCACATCCAAAAGCAGACTAATTGCCTATTCCAGAGAGAATGATCCACTGTCCCTTCTATGATAGAGCTGCTCTACCAGGATCAACCTGCCAAGAGGAAGCTGGCTGACCCCACTTGATAATAGTATGATATGGACTCAGTCAGGGTTGTTTCTTGATATTGACAAGCTGAGCACAGATCAGTGGATTTAGCTAGGGAGGCCTTGAAGATTATAAGGCATTTTGCTCAGTCTACATATAAAATTTACCTCTGACAGCATGGCTATTTTGTGTCTGAACCAATTAGGCAATAAAAGAGCAGACTGGAAAAAGTCTGATTGTCATCCCCAGGGTGATTTATCTTGTTTATTTGTTCTTCCTTCTCTGCTGAAGTCATTCTTTCCTGAGTATTTACATGGAACACAAATATTTGGATAGTCTGCACCCATTCTGAATGGTATGTGCCCATTCCTCTTTACTAGATCGTCTTTTTACCAAGTATTCTCTCTAAGTCATTGCCCATCAATTAGATCTACACCTCTGGCCATCTTTCCTTCCAGGTAAAATGTGCAACCAGATATACTGACCAAACTTCTGTCTTCTGAGAGGGATAAGCTGGTGCCCATCATTACGGAGCCATGCACAGGCCTGGCTCAGAGTTCAGATATGCTGATAATGAAGATCTGGCAGTTCAGGAGAATTTGCAGACCAGCTGCTGCCCTACACCAACAAGGATGGCTAGCAGATTAGTGATAATGTGTAAGTCAAAGGCACTTGGCATAACAGTTACCTTTAGAGCATAAAGTGACTGCTTTCCAGTTCTGCCTTGCAAATTTCAGAAATTTATCTCATGGAAAACTTCTCTTGGAAATATTCAGTGAAGATAATTCTGGGAAATTCAGGTAAAGTTCAGTGCCTTGCCATCATAGAATTGGAAGCTTCAGTTTTTTGCTTGTTACAGGTCAGAGGCTGTCCTCAGCTCCAAGAGGCTGCTCACATTTTGTTTGCTAAGGTATGTTCCCAAACATAGGCATTTGCTTATGTAAAGCCCATAAGGGAGAGAGAGCAAGATAGTGAGAAAGTAAGACAGAGAGAGAGACTCTCCAGTAAAATGGGCATTACATTCTTTCTCATGTAACATAATCAAATCACACAAACACACACACACACACACATAATTATGTATATTCTGCCATATTCTTTTGGAAGGAGAGGGGATCACAGAAGGGCATCAATACCAGGAGTGAGAGATCATCAGTCCTCCGTCAGAGTGTGTCTGCCACATCAAGGTAGTTCCACTATTGTATAATAATAACTAAAGACCACCATGACTCAGACTGTTATACAAATTTGAAGACCACTAATAACACTCTTAGGTGCTCAAACCAAAATATTAAATCTTTAATCCTGAAGAAGTGCTTCCATATCAGTAAATATAGCCCAATGAAGCTTTATATTTGATCTGTTGTGATGCTATACCCTTCGACTCTGCCCCCACACATAGACATTCCAGACTTTTCCCGTTACTGTTAGGGGAAGTATTTTACATGTTGTGTGAATAAACATAAAAACAGGTAAGGCTACTCAAACATATGGGACTATTTGATACAGAGACTATCTTCCCCTGGAGCAGGCCATAGACTTTCCTGACTGAGCTGTGCTAATAACTAACTCTTGTTATAGGTAGGTCTGAGCACAAAGGGAAAGAGTGAAGTTCAATTTTGAAGAAATTTAGCATCAGCTTGTGAAGGTATCTGTCCTAGGGTTACCTTTGAGATAATTTTATTAATTTGTTTAATTAACAAGTAAGTAATCAATTAATATGTTTGTTTTAATTAATATCAGAGATATTTAAAACTAAAATAATATACAGAAAATGGCTTCCTTTCCCACTAGGGTGTTCAGTGATATTTGTTGATTGAAACTTCTCAATTATGTGTCTCTCATTTGAGAACTCTATTCTTTACTGCTACTGTCTCTATGTTGCCTGGAAATGTTAAGATATAATTCTGTGATTCTCAAAATTAAGTTTTAGACTTTGTAATCACTCACTTTTTTTGGTAAATATTAGAAATGTTTGCACTTTTACATTTTTTATTATTTTGTATATTTTTTTTGACCGGGGGGACAGGGTCTTTCTCTGCTGCACAGGCTGGAGTGCAGTGGCATGATCTTGGCTCACTGCAGCCTCAGCCTCCCAGGCTCAAGTAATCCTCCCACCTCAGCCTCCCAGGTAGCTGGGTTAACAGGCATCCACTACCACAGCAGGGTAATTTTTGTATTTTTTGTAGAGTTGGAGTCGTGCCATGTTGCCCAAGCTGGTCTCAAACACGTGAGCTCAAGTGATCTGCCTACCTCAGCCTCCCAAGGTGTTGGCATTATAGGCATGAGCCACTGCTCCTGGCCAGGATGCACTTTTTAAAAAATGCCATGGAGGCTTTCTGATTTTTCTTTTACGCTGATTTCTGCATTCAGATTTCAGTGTTTCCTTTTATTTCTAAGGCAATTAGAAGAAACAAACTGATAACAAAGTCTTCATAAAATCTGTTTTAGTGTTGTCTCCACCTACTAGAACCATTTTTTCTATCAAGGCCCTGCCTTCAATCTGGATTTTATCATACAACAGCATAGACAAACAGTTTTAGGAACCCTGATATTACTGAATGACACAGATTTCTGGAATTTTATTTACAGATAGCAAGGAGGTTTTTCCATGTCAATCAAAAATTTTTAAATTGCATTTCAAAGACATGTTTTTCAAAGTCAATTCTTGCATTACCATGACTGCTTCAGAAAAGAAGCACATACTGAAATTGAAAAGGTAAAGAGTTTAAGAAAGAGATAATTTACATAGCTGTGGAAATCTTTAAGGACACCAAAAAAAAAAAGCTCAGAAAAATAGTGTCACTATCAGAGAGGACACTCTGATGATAGGACTTCCCTAGGCCTAGAACAGTTCTCAAAAGAGAGGATTTTGCCTGGATGAGACATGTAGCATCTAGACATTTTTTAATGTACAGTTGGTGGGGAGGATTGTACTACTGAAGTACGATCTGTAATGGCCAAGGATGTTGCTAAATATCCTACAATGCACAGAACAGCTTCTCCCAGAGCAAAGAATTACCTGTTCAAAAAGGTCAATAATGCCAAGTTTGAGATGACGTGGCATAAGAAGATAAAAGTTAGGGAAGCCTAATTTAAGAAATTTGAGAAGAGTACCTCTAGCAAGGAATGCCTGAAATTATGCAAGTATTTCAAAATTAACTGGCAGAACAAGAGTGAAGGGAATAAAATCTCGATACATTTTTTCCATTGCTTTTCTATTCCTTGCCTATGCCTCCAGATAGGAGAACTCAATTGTATATCATATAACAAGGAAGCTGTGTTGACATTGTTCATAGAGTTTAGCCTCTTGAGAAACAGATAATAATGAGGTCAGGTAGAGGGTGAATCTGGAATGGCAAAATGGAAGAAATCTACTTTATTAATATGGCTTTAGAGTATACATATCTATCCAGGAAAGGAGTATAAATAGAAAAACAAATAGATGACAGGATAAGATTTTGAGGAATAATATATAAGTGGAGAGTAAACTGAACTTTACAAAATATCAAATAGTTAAGCAAAGATATGCAAGGAAATCCAAAATACTTTTTCTAATGCCAAAACCACAAATCTAGATGGGTAGTCCAAATGCAAAACAACATGTTTCACTTTTCTTTCTTTTTTTGTCTTTCTTTTTTCTTAAATTTGGCTGTGTGTATACACTACCCAACACCCTCAGACATTTTGCTTTGCGTAGACATTTGGTTTCCTATAAATCAGTAGCTTTCAAATTGTTTTCACTGGATAGCAAAACACTCTTTATGGAATACTCAAATCACATTGCCCCCAAAAACAAATGAAAGCAAAATCAGCATAAAGAAAATATATCTTTAGGCTAAATATTTTTTAAATAGAGCACTCACATTATTTTCATTTTTTTCTCCTTGGCCAAGAGTTTTAAAACCATGGAGAATCATCATATGAATGACATCTAAGTAGAACACTTGCGGCTTTTGAGTCTTATCTCTTTGGAAGCACTGAATGTGCCATGAATATATGAAGAAGGGAAATAACTGTTTGCAAAACAAATTTTCTTTCTATATGCACACTTTGAGAGTAATAAAGCAACTATGAAAACTAAAAATATGAGGACCTTAGGTCATTAAAAAATGCTGTGACAATAACATAAACACATGTTTTCAATAACCCAAAATTACAGGCACTATTTCAAAATCAACTTTATTAATGTTTCAGTGTATCAGTTTTGTGTTATGTGCACACACTTTGCATTTGCTTATGACATTGAGCAATTTTAGTGAAATCATTTCATTTATATGCATGTCCACCATTTACTTGCAAATGTGAACTGAGGTGTCTTATGAACATCTGAAGTCTGTATTTAGGGAAAAATAACATCTGTTTAAAAGAGAAGCTTCACAAATGTTTCAAGGGATTTAAGATTAGACCATTTTGTGGTCTTTGCAGAGTCAACAGTTAAAATATATGCGTGCATATGTGGGATTTTTGTATCTTGTTTTAATGTCAAAGAAGGAGAGCGCAAGAGAAAGAGACAGAGAAGCTCTTGAAAAAAGGAAAAATTATATTTGTTTGCAGATTCTGGTTTGTTATTCATAATGTATACATAATGGTAACTGGGAAGCACTGAGACATAAAAAGAATACTTAGATTTACACAATTAACAGTTACTAGAAATTATTTAAGACTTCATATTTGTAGATATCTTTAATGAGACTAATTCACCAAGGAACACACCCTTATCATTTTGATTGTGCTGTTAATTTAGGGTGTCTCTATAAACTCAACTATAGTAAATTTTTCCAGGAATTCTTGCTCAGGAAGAATAAACTGTAAACCAGTAAATAACTTCATTGCTTGTGTTGGAAACTGCTTAAAAGTCAATTTATCTAACTGTTCAAATAGCCACATGCTTATGACAACAGATTGATGGTGTGGAAAAACAGCATACGTCTCATAATAACAGATCTTTTAACTGGGCAAACCTTTTACTGATCAAAACCAGTTTACACATCAAGATTCACTTTAAGCTTCTCTCAGCACTGTGTCCACTCATCATAGACTCTTGCTAGGAATTTTTGGCCAACCATAATCAGATCCCCAAATTAGAACACTTGACTAAAACCACTCTTACACAGAACCCCAAACTCTGTAATACATGTTGATATTCCCTTTCTGAGTCACTGAAACACTCCATTTAGGTGATGCTCATCTTTATTGCAGGAGGCAAGAAACCCAGTTTTGCTTGATCAATAGGTTATTCTAGTCATCTCTTGGGGATTCAATAGTTGAAACAGACAAGGTAGTGTATTATACTATAGAGCAGAGTTTACACATATTTTCTATATGGCTATCTATTTTTTGTTTTTTGGTTATCAATGCTTTTCATAGACATTAGAAAACCATCAGTTACACATCATTGAATTATTAATTTAAAAATTAGGAATAAATTCTACCCATCTTCAGTAGATTTCAAAATTGGGAAAATCACGCATATGTTTGCATTTTCCTTAGGGAAGTCAAACATATGTTACTTACATTTAGGTACAATTAAATTATAAATCTTGAAAAATGGTCACAAGAAATTCTGGTGTATTATGACCCATTTAAGGTTCAGTGGGAAATAGTCACCACTGTCAAGCATGTAGGAAACTCTGCTTGACACCTAGTTTCTGGGAAACAACATGAAGATCCAAGAAACAGAAAAAAAAGTATGAATATATAGGCATTAAAGCCACCTTTACAAAGAATGAACTTTAGAGAAGCAATTTGGCATGCATAAATGGCCTTGGGTCAGGTTTGAAGTGATCAAATTACACTTAAAATGTGTGTTAACAATGTGAGATTATAGGATGCCCCATGACATTTGACCAGGGCAGCCTAGTATTTCTGTGAGCATGACTTAACTTTACTGTTCTTTTCCTGAATAAGGTCCTCTACCTCCCTTTCCTTAGAGCACTAACTTTAGATAATTTTGAGCTGTAACTTTTTTCTTTTCTGCTTTGTGATGTAAATCTACTTCTAGCTTCTGGTCAATTTCAAAACCCAGGAATGTCTTTCTCAAGGGCCTGATAACCATCCCTGTGAAATGTAATCAGCAAGGCTATCTCCAGCTTTCTATGGTTGGATAGAAGCCCAACTTCTATAAGCAACAATTGGCAATTACTAATGAGCCAGGCACAGAGAAAAACATTGGTAAACTCAGAATTAATGGCGAAATTAACAGCAAATCAGTGTTTTTCTTTTGCTTATAAAATTCTATAAGAGGAGACTTTTGAAAACACATGTAAACAGTAGAAAATCAAAGCTGTTTTATGCATCATAGAACATTAAAAAAACTCAAACTCCATTAAATTCTAAAAAAAACTGTTTACTCATGAATCAATAGATCCAATAGATCAATAGGAGATAGTAGATGGAGGGCTTGAATTGTATAACGTTACATACAATTTTGCTGTGAATATATTTCCCTCTTTCCAAATTTCCCCTGAATGTCCCATATTCTTCTTTGACTGTCCTGAAGGTCATTCTCTCAATTCTCTCTTTCCAGGATCTGTTTCTCACACCTATACTCATTACCCTCATCTTCTTAAGAATAATTATTGAAGGAGCTCTAGTTCTTTCTTATGTAAATTTAAGAGTTAGCCATATTGCCTTTTCTTTATTTTACTGATCGGACCAGCGATGGTGTAAGAGTAAGATACACAAAACATCCATGTAAGGAAGACTTTGGACTCACAACACTGTGAATAATTGTTGTTAATATTTTTTAGTTATCAAATAAACAATTCCTTTTTATTGAATATTCATTGAATAGGTTCTCATAAATAGAATATTCACATTTATGGTGCTAAATGTATGATTTACAATTATAACATATCTTCCTTTGATAGTATAGTGAAAATAAAGAGGTACCAAAATTGTGAACAAATTTTGTCAGTAAGAAAATAATTGAGATAATACAGCAATGAGAAAATAAATATGGATAAGTTTAGGTGCTACATATTTTACTAGACAAGACACTTATTGATTATAAGTGTTACCTAAGTTTCTAATTGTGCCACTTCCACAAGTTTCTCCTCATTGTAAAGCATCTTATACATTCCTGCCAGTGATGTTAACAAAGCAGACCTCAGATACCATGATATCCCATTTCAAAAAATTGGTGTGATGCATCAAGATAATAAAATGCTATAAAATACTTGAAAATCCACATTTAATAGTATAAGTAATAAAATGACACATGCTACTAATATAATTTAAGTAACTAAAAACATCAAGATAAAAATAATATATTTACACGATCTCATTTTGCATTGCAAGAAATGTCTGTAAAAATACATAAAAATAACTAGCATTTACCTGTGTTCAGTTAAATTTTAAGTAATATTTACTTTACTCATTATTCTTAAATGTGCTTTCAAATGTTGTACAATGATCATGTCTTTTATTGCCACAATTATTTTTTTTCTTTTTAGACAATAAATATTACTATTAAAATGAAGGGAAACTACAACAAACTAAACAAACCAAACTAAACAAAAATTATGGTGACAATGAGAACACAAATATTAAATAATAGATTTTATTTGTATTTTCACAGAATGTATACTCCAAAGTTATATTTTTTAAGCCCTCCAAATAACACTGGATATAAATGGGGCTATGTCAACAACATGTGTGTGTGTGTGTGTGTGTGTTATGAAAATAAAAAAGAAGACTCAAATTAGGACAAACAGAAATTGTTTTTTCAGAGTTTGCTACAGCAAGAGAGTTGGCTACAGCCACTGTCCTTTGAATTAGGAAAGAGATTAAAAATCATGCAGGGGGTGTATTCGCTCGTTTTTACACTGCTGATAAAGACATACCCAAGACTGGCGAGAAAAAGAGTTTATTGGACTCACAGTTCCACATGGCCAAGGAGAACTCACAATCATGGCAGAAGGCAAGGAGGAGCAAGTCACGTCATACATGGATGGCAGCAGGCAAAAAGAGAGTTTGTGCAGGGAAACTCCATCTGAAAAAAAAAGTCAAGTCTCATGAGACTTACTCCCTGCCAAGAGAACAGCATGAGAAAGACCTGCTCCTATGATACAATTACCTCCTCCCGGGTCCCTCCCACAACATGAGGGAATTCAAGATGAGATTTGATGGAAACACAGCCAAATTATATCATTCTGCCCCTTGCCCCTCTCAAATCTCATGTCCTCACATTTCAAAACCAATCATGCCTTCCCAACAGTCCCCCAAAGTCTTAACTCATTTCAGCCTTAACTCAAAACTTCACAGTCCAAAGCTCATCTGAGACACGGCAAGTCCCTTCTGCCTATGAGCTTATAAAATCAGAAGCAAGTTATTTACTTCCTAGGTACAATGGGGCTACAGACATTGGGTAAATACAGTCATCCTAAATGGGAGAAATTGGCCAAAACAAAGGGGTTACAGGCCCCAGTCTGAAATCTAGCAGGGCAGTCAATCTTAAAGTTCCCAAATGATCTCCTTTGACTCCATGTCCCACACCCAGGTCATGCTGATAGAGAGGGGGTTTTCATGGTCCTGAGCAGGTCTGACCCTGTGACATTGCAGGGTACAGCCTCCCTCCTAGCTGTTTTCATGGGCTGGCATTGAATATCTGCAGCTTTTCCAGGTACACGGTGCAAGATATCAGCAGATCTACTATCCTGGACTCTGTAAAATGGTGGCCTTCTTCTTACAGCTCCACTAGGCAGTGCCCCAGCAGGGACTCTTTGTGTGGGTGCCCATTCCACATTTCCCTTCTGCATTGTCCTAGCAGAGGTTCTCCATGAGCACCTGTCCCTGCAGCAAACTTCTGCCTGGACATCCAGGTATTTCCATACATCCTCTGAAATCTAGGCAGAGGTTCCCAAACCCCAATTCTTGACTTTTGTGCACCCGAAGGTTAAACACCACATAGAAGCTGCCAAGGCTTGAGGCTTGCACCCTCTGAAGCCACTGCTTAAGCTATACCTTGACCCCTTTTAGTAATGGCTAGAATGGCTGGGACGCAGGACACCAAGTCTCTAGACTGCACACAGCAGAGGGACCCTGAGCCCGGCATATGACACCATTTTTTCCTCCTAGGCCTCTGGGCCTGTGATGGGAAGGCCTGCTGCAAAAGTATCTCAAATGCCCTGGAGATATTTTCACCATTGTCTTGGTAACTAACCAACATTACCCTCTGTGTTACTTAGGCAAATTTCTGCATCTGGCTTGAATTTCTCCTCATAAAATGGTAATTTCTTTTCTATTCCACTGTTAGGCAGCAGATTTTCTGAACTTTTATGCTCTGTTTCTCTTTTAAAGCTGAATGCCTTTAATAGTACTCAAGTCACCTGTCGAATGCTTTGCTGCTTAGAAATGTTTTCCACCAGATACTCTAAATCATTTCTCTCAAGTTCAAAGTTCCACAAAATCCTACGGCAGGGCAAAATGCCACCAGTGTCTTTCCTAAAACATAACAAGAGTCACCTTTGCTCCAGTTTCCAACAAATTCCTCATCTCCATCTGAGACCACCTCAGCCAGAATTTCATTGTCCATATCATCATCAGCATTTTGGTCAAAGCTATTCAACAAGTCTCTAGGGAGTTCCAAACCTTTCAGATTTTCCTGTCCTCTGAGTTTTTCAAACTGTTCCAACCCCTACCTGTTACCCAGGTCCGAAGTCAATTCCCTATTTTTGGTTATCTACAGCAGCACCCCAATCCCAGTACCAATTTACTATGTTAGTCCATTTTCATGCTGTTGATAAAGACATACTTGAAACTGGGAAGAAAAAGAGGTTTAATGAGCTTACAATTCTATGTGGCTGGAGAGGCCTCACAATCATGGTGGAAGGCAAGGGGAAGCAAGTCACATCTTACATGGACGGCAACAAGCAAAAAGAGAGCATCTGCAGGTAAACTTCCCCTTTAAAACCATCAGTTCTCATGAGACTTATTCACTATCATGAGAAAAACAAGGGAAAGACCTACCCCCATGATTCAATTACCTTCCACCAGGTTCCTCTTACAACACATGAGAATTCAAGATGAGAATTGGGTGGGGACACAGCCAAACCATATCACAGGGACAGGATAATTTTTAAAAAGGGATGGTTTTAGGTACTCTGATTAGAGGTTATTGGCATAGGGAAGTCAAGGGTGGACTAACTAGAAGTGTGGATCTTATTTAATTAATTTGATAATCCTATTTGACTTTTTCTGGTGGGCCTTAAGTTGGATACAGGTGCAATACAAAAGAGAAACTGGCAGTCATTAATCATTTCCTCATCATTTCAGTCAATGGCTACAGAGGTAGTGGATCAGAGTTCTATTGTTGTATATCATCTGCCATTTTTAATTTGTGTGTTGAGTCTCTTGGTCACCCCTTTTGATAATTCTCTCTCTTATGAGTTGCTTATCAGTGCAAAGATGGCCAGCATAAAATTCTGTCTCTTGTTTGACTGCACTCTAACTTATGATTTATAAAAGGGTAATATGAAATTTTTGATAATGTACTCTGAATAAGTTAATATTATTAGATTTCATGTATCCAGGGAACAAGGGAATACAAGCTACAGTGTTCTCAACATAATTTTTATGCCTAATCAATTGAATATAAAATAGACTGATGGTTTAGCAAAATTGTACAAAATGAATTTTAAAAGGAGGTATTAGATTCTTGAATTTTTTTAACAACTCGTATTTTAATAAGAATTCCTAATTAGATATAAATGCTCTCAAAAGAAGGGTTATAGGTACTCAATTGTCCTTAAATATTCTGCTTTGAGGTTAGGGGGCTATATTAATATCTCATCTTTTCCCTTTCATCTATCTGTTCCCTTGTGTAGATAATGATCTGCCTTATTTTTGTCCTAGAAAACACAAATTCTTCTTTACACCTTACTAATTGATGATCTGTAGGTAGAATGTGTGAAAACACAGAACTTAGCAAGGAGGAAAGGGAAAGAGGAGAGTATAAATATGAGTCATCCCAATGATCACCTCCACCCCATAACCAGCACCATCTGGCATCTTGTGTACCATTCTTAGCTTGAGAGGCATCTTAAATTTGTATTTGTATATAAATATTCACAGCAAACTCATTGACAGTAAATACTCTCTTAAATATAGATGAATCTTACCTTTTTTATTTATAATTAAATGCAATATGATCACCAATGTGTACTTTTTCCTTTAGGGTTCAAAATACATAAAACAGAAGCAGATATGAATATGAGATTAAAATGTTTTCTTGTCTGTGTATTGTATATGCAGCCCTAACCTCTTCCATAAGCTCAATAGCCATACAAAACTCACACCTTGACGTCTTCATCATGTTAGCTAAGATGTTTCTCAATATCTACATGTCCAAATTTGAGTTTCCTAAAAGGATACTTCTAAATTTTCCCTTTCCACTAGACAGTGCCTTCATTCACCCAATATTTAAGCTAACATTTGTGAATTACACTTGAGTTCCCCTTTCATCTTCTCTCTTATATCCAGAAATATTTAGCAAGAATAGCAGGGACACTGAATAATAAGAAACTATGCTGACGTTTCTGATGATCAAGACGTTAATACTGCATTGGTGATGTGTTGAGATATCTGGAGTGTTCTGGGGAGAAAACTCAATGTGATGAGGGGAGGTACTTGGGAAACTAAAGAGTGATTATTTACCAATTGGTACATATAAATGTTCCTATTTTTTAAAAACCTATCATAACTGATGACAAGTACTGGGTGAATATTGTTATTGATATTCATTTCTCAAAAGTTTTTCTGGCTGGAATTGTATAAGACATCTTAAATCTCCACCTCTCCCATCATTATGGACACCACCCTACTCAGCCCAATTATTGTCTCTCATAGTCAGCTTCAATCCCTGCTGACCTTGTGGACATCTACCACAGAGTAGAGAGAGTAGTTTGTTAAAACTGTAAATCAGGTTATATCAGTCTCCTGACTGAAGGCACTCTATGACTTTTCTTTGAAGCCAGAATAAAATAAAAACTTTCACTTTGCCAGCACATTCCTGCATAATGTCAATCTGGTTTTGTTCCAAATTTTACATTCTATCATTTCCCTCTTGCTCACTATTATTCAGCCACACTAATCTTATTTCTCTTCTTAGATCAAAACAAATTTATTCCTATTTCATGACCTTTTGCACTTCCTTGTTTCCTTCAATGAACTGTTTCTCTACTTTCAAGGCTTACCCAAAATGTACAACTGGAGAAAACATCATTTGGAGCAACCCATGAGTTATTTTCTATCATATTATTGTTTGTTCCTTCATGTCATTTATCAAAATTTGAAATTATTATTTTACTTTTGTATTTTTATTTTTTAGTATCTATGTTTCTTAAGGGAGAATATAGACAAATTTAAGTGGGGGAACTTATATTATTCTTCACAACTCTACTCACAATGTATCCACACAGTAGAACCCCAATAAATTCTTGTTTAATACAGATATGTTCCTTGTTCATAGCAGAAAAAAACAAATCTTCTCACAACCTCCAAAATAAATTATGGTTTCTTCTTAGTGGATAGTAAAGGTTGTTATCTTTTTTATTTCCACTTCCAGTACAAATTTTAGCAAGATTTTAGCATGATAAAATTACACTTGTGAGAAACAATTGAACAGATATTAGCAGGGACAAGTGAGATAAAAATTAGGACCCCTGAAATCTATACACAACATTGATTTTTAAATGGTTCCTAAACTACATGCAATTCTCCTTCAAAGAATAATTATTCAGATTGAGTGACTATTCTGTGAATCAAAGTCTGTTTATCTGTCCCAAACGCATTGACTTTAGAAATGATTTTGAACATAGTTACGGAGAGTTATGAAGAAAAAGACAGCAAGGTTTCTGTCATAATGTTTAAAGCATTTGTAGCTCTATCCCTTTCTCCTCCATGCTGGATTTAAAAAGAAAAGAAAAAAGACTCACCGGGTTAGAAATATACGGCTTTATTATTCTACAACCCAGTGAAACATTTAAAAATCAATTATGGTTCATTTTTTTTAGCACAAGAGAAGTCGATACATTTTATAGATTGCCTTCTGTATTGCTTTTGAATAATTCACAGTGGCCATGTGTGGTAGAGCCACCTATAGTTAGAGCTTACTCTGGGCCACTAATTGTTCTCATTTAATCTTGATAATTATTTCACGACATTGATTAGAATAGTCAGTTGTACAAATGAGAGCTTGAGGTGCAGAAAGTTAGTCAAATCATTTAATGTATACAGCTCTGAGTAATAGAGTTGCATTTTTTTCTGACTTTTGTCTGACTATAAATGCTGTGTCTTATTCATAAAAAATTGCTTATTTTTTCACCTATAGATATATGGTAACATGGCCTTTAGTACTTATTTATTAACTTTTTCTCTCTTTTTAATACTAAGCATCACTAGTCATCCTGTTATTTTAAAAAGAGTTATCATTGTTAAGTTTTACAAGCATTTATTTCAGAATAAAATAATGTTAGCACTGAAAATGGACCTTTAAGATAGTATAATTATAGTCCAGTAAAGGGAGTATATATTTGTAGGATATAATTAAAAAACAGTATTCTAGAGACTATAAAATATATTCCTTATGGTAGGATATCTACTTCTAGAAATATAATCTGAAAGAAAAATTTTAGGGACAAATTAAGTGTAATGATTTTATTGTATTACTACAGAAGAAAAATTTATGAAAATTTAAGTATAACCCACTAGTCAATAATCAATATAGGATTTGTTAAGTGAATGATTGAATGTTGGGTAGTCTTGGAAAGTGTGCTTTTGAAGAGTACCTATTTACATGAAAAAAAGTTAACATAATTTTTTAATTAATTATTTCAAATTTTACTTTAAGTTCCGGGATACATGTGCAGAACATGCAGGTTTGTTACACAGGTATACATGTGCCATGATGGTTTGCTGCACCTATCATTGGGAATACAACATTGAACATCCTATAGTAATAAAATCCTAATTTATCACTATGCATTAAACTATACATTAGAATGAAATGAATGAATGAGGAATATAATTATTATATGTCTAGTTAAAGATAATTTTTGTGGTTCAATACAAAAGTCTAAAATGATGAATAGTTTTTGTGTTTCTTTCCTTGATGAGTGAACAAACATTTACACAGAATCACAGACTGACAGAGTTTGAAAAAGCAGATGTAGTCTTTAATGTTGCCTTAAGTACACTGAGAAAAAGTGGGGAAGACTTGGGGTGAGTCATCTGCCAAAGACGAGAGTCAAGATATTAATTCTTTCTATACCAAGCAGATTCTGGTGGTCACCTACTGCTGAGATGAGTGGATTAGGCACTGGTGCTATTGAAGTTACATGAGTATCATTGGAATGATAATGATCACTCTGGTTAAACAAAGGACAGGAATGCCCATTAGGACATCTAGCAGACCTCGTATTAGGTTGGTGCCAAAATAATTGTGGCTTTTGCCATTGAAAGTAACGGCTAACTCAGATAAAAGGGAAAAGCACTGTGTCCTCATTCCATTCTCACACTTTCCCCAACACAGAGGAAATGAACTAAATGGATCAGCTCAATGTGCTCTGACCCGTTCCATAATATCCAGGCATTTGGCATTAGCGGGTGCACACCTTGATCTTATATAGGATGACGGGTAAGGTACGTATAAATATAGCATCAGAGCCTGTATCTCTGTTTCTATGTTTTTTTTTTGGATGGGAAGGGGGTTCTGATGGTGGCAGGACATAACTCAATTGCCCCAGCATAAATAAAAGACAAATGACTTATTACTCACAGGTCTGGAGAATAAAAGGCTTCCACACAGGGCCTCATAGGGTATTGCTCCAAGGAAAAGATAAAAACAAGTGGAGCTGTAGGAGGTAGCTTCTATATGGCAAACTGGCTTCCTGTGGATTGGGTATTTTGATTAATTCCACAAGCCTAAGGAAGAAGCACCTGTCTCTAGACGTTTGGCATCTGGGACTTCTGGCAGCTTGGTATATATGTTGTAATTCAGGAGTGTTCAATCCAGGTAAGGGAAGAATTAAGAGTTTTTAGCCATAAAGTCAAAACTGGGTCAAGATAGCACCTATAAGTATAATATTACAGTCTCTCTAGGTAACAATAACTTTTAAAACATAGGCAATAATATACAAACCATAGCTTTGATTCCTACATTCAAACTGTTTTATTGCAACTAAGCTGTATCAGTAAAAGGTTAATATACGTGTGTACAGATGTTGAGTGACTATGTGTGTATACAGTCCTTCAGTCTTTAACTGCTTTAGAGGCAATTATCACAAGAAAGCAACTTGTATTTCAAAGCAGCTTTTGGGAAGAAACAAGGTAGGCCCTGGAAATGGATTATTCCAAAGCCTCTTTAATAAGACATTCACTCATATTGTAAAACCGTTACCATTTGCTATCTTGCACCATATTTAGTTTCTTTTTATATGTACTTATTTTATAACTTTTCTTCAATGTGCATGTTTAGCTTTTGTAATGAGCCAAAATAATTATTATATAAAATATCATCCAGTTTAAAGATTATCGTATTTAGATATACCGTAGGTAAAGAATATGCTGAATATTAGCTTTCTGAGATCACATTAAAATATTAATGTTTTCTGAAAAACTATGCTCATTTTACATGAGATTATTTGACATTTCCATCCTGCTCATTATCATACTCTTTATTAAACATTCTCTACTGTCAAAAACCTGGTTCACATGGAGAGAAAATAAAAATACCTTATTGAAGCTTACTTTCAAAGAGCTTTGACCTTTATTTTTTAATGAAAGATTTTATTTATCACTTGGACTTTTCATGTTATTTTTCAGTTGATATGATTGTGGGATGACCTTTAAGATTTTGTTGATTATAAATCTAGCTCATCACCAATTCATGTGCTTCTGTTTCCCAGGAGAAGCACTAATATAAGTAATGAAATAGGAAATAGAGAATAGAGATAGTATTAATTGTAAGTTTTTGTATCTACTTGCAATAAATAGGGAAGAAGATCTAAGATGAGTAGGTGATTGGAAAATGAGGCAAATTTGAGTTCAACATAGAATTTGAAACGCAGAATGGATTGACTTGAAGAATTGTAAGCTCTTACACACACACACATACACACGTAGAAGTTGTTTTTTTAGGTATATTTCAAATATTATTTTTAGAAGGTGAGTCAGATAATTTTCAATATTAATTCCAATAATGCTCTTCAGTAATTTTAATATTTTAGAGAGGTAAAATATTTTTCTGTAGAAAACAATGACCCTTTTATTAAGACATAAACAATGATTAAGCTATCTGGGCCATTTGTCTTTTAATATTTTAACCCTAATTATAACTGAGATTATATGATGTATATAGATATTCTGAGGAGTAACAGTATCACATTGTTAATTTTTTTCTTTGAAAACCTATTAGAAATAGTAAAATTAGTAAAGATGCAGAATACAAAATCAACATATGAAAACCCATTGCATCTGCTGTACAGAAGTTTTTAGTTTGATGTAGTCCCATTTATTTATTTTTATTTTTGTAACCTAAGCTTTTTGCATGATATTTGTAAAGCATTGTTTAGGTCAATCTTCTTTTCTAGGAGAAAAAGAAACCTACAGATTTATAAAATTATCTGTAAATTATATATCTGATAAGGGCTTAATATTAAAAATTTAGAAATAACTCATACAACTCAAAAGCGTAAAAACATAACCCAACCTAAAAAGGTGCGCAGGAATTGATAAACATTTATGCATAGAAGACATAAAAATGGCCAACAGGTATATGAAAATATGCTCAACATCACTAATTATCAGGGAAATTCATGTCAAACCCATTATGAAATAATTATCTTATGCCTGTTGGGATAGCTACTATGAAAAAGATAAGAGATAAGAGAATACTTGTACACTGTTGGTGAGAATGTAGATTGGTACAGCCGTTATGTAAAACAGCATGGAGATTCCTAAAGAAATTTAAAATGTAACTACAATATGAATCAGCAATCCCTCTGTCGGGTCTATACCAAAGGGAAATTAAATAATCACCTAGTAAAGATATCAGTACTCCTATATTTATTTCAGCATTATTCTCAATAGCCAACATATGGAAACAATGTGTCTATTGACCGATAAATGGATAAAGAAACTGTGATATCTATACATATATGAATATTGGTCAGCATTTAAAAAGTGGAGATCCTGTCATTTAGCATGTGGATAAACCGAAATAATATTATGCTAAGTGAAATAAGCCAGAAAGAAAAGCATTGCATGATCTCACTAATTTGTGGAATATCAAAAATAAAAAATTCAAATATAAAAATATAGAGACTAAAACAGTGGTTACCAGGAGTAGTGTTGGGAAAGACATGGGAAGATATAATCCGAAGAAGACAAAGTAGCAGAAAGTAGAATGAACACGTCTAATATATATATATATATATATATGTAAATATTTAGGAATACGTATATATATATGCATATATATATACTAGATGTGTTCATTCTACTTTTATTCTACTTTATATATTTTTACTTTTTTATATTTATACTTTTTTATTTTTTTATATTTATACTTTTATTCTACTTTATATATATATTCTACTATATATAGTACTTTTAAATATATAAATTAGAAAGTAGAATCATCATGTCAAAATAGATTTAATGTACAACCTGAGGACTATAGTTAATTGTATTGTATTCAGTATTTTTTATAAATGAGTATTTTGTAACAAACAAAAATGGGTAACTACATGAGATGATAAGCATGGTAATTTGCTTCAATATAATAACTGTCTGTATGTATATCAAATGTGATGTTGTATATCTTAAATATATACAACAACATTTATTTTAAAGTTAATAGTAAAAAGGAATGTAAAACATATCATTAGTAGTTATTTTGTACTGACTACCTGCTGAAATAGTAGTATGTTTGATATATTGGGCTAAATAAATAAAATCTCTTGATATATTGGGTTTAATAAATAGAATCTTAAAACTTTAAAAAATCTGTTTTCTTACACTAACAATGAATTATTTGAAAAATAAATCAAGAAAACTATCCAATTTACACTATCACAAAAAGAATGAAATATTTAGGAATAAACTCTATTTAGGAGGTTAAAGACTTGCTTACTAAAAACTACAAAACTCCAGTGAAAGAAATAAAACAAGGTACAAAGAAATGGAAAGATATCTCATATTCACCAATTTGGAAGAAAATATTGTTAAAGCGTGAATACTACCCAAAGCAATCTAAATATTCAATGCAACCCCTATTAGAGACCCAATGACATTTTTTAGAGAATTTGAAAAAACAATTACAACACTCACATAAAACCACAAAAGACTGCAAATAAGCAAATCAATCTTGATAAAGAAGAACAAAGCTAGAGGCATCATATTTCCTGATTTCAAATTATACTGCAATTCTAAGCAATCAAAACAGTTTGGTACTAATATAAAGACAGATATACAGACAAATAGAACACAGGGCCCAGAAATAAATCCATGCATATATGGCCAGCTGATCTTTGAAATATACGCCAAGAATACACAATAGAGAAAAGATTGTCTCTTCAACAGAAGATGTTGGAGAACTAGATATTCACATGCAAAAGGATAAAATTGGACACTCATATCATACTACAAGTAAACCCAATATGAATTAAAGGCTTAAACATAAGATCTGAAATATAAAAAAATGGGGAAAAGATTTATGACGTTGTTTTTTTGCAATGATTATTGGATACAACACCAAGAGCACAGTCAACAAAACCAAAAATAAACAAACAAAACTACTTCAAATTTAAAAATTTCTGCACAGCAGTGAAAACAATGAGTAGTGAAAACACAGCCTATGGAATGGGCCAAAGTATTTGCAAACCAGATAGCTGATAAGAGGTTAATCTTCAAAACATATAAGCAACTCCTAAAACACAATAGTAACCCAACCAACCCAAATTAATAACTCAACTAAAAAAACAGTCAAAAGATCTGAAAATTTTCCAAGGAAGACACGCAAATAACCAAGAGGTATATAAGAAATGTTCAATGTTACTAATCATCAGACAGATGCAAAGCAAAACGACAATGACACATCACATCACACCTGTCTAGATGGCCACAATTATAGACTAGAGCAAGAGACTCAAGGCCAAAAGGATAGGAAATTTTTTTCCTCTGGCACTACCAGCAATAGTTTTTCTTACAAGGTAAAATTCCTTGCACAACCATT
Organism: Pan paniscus; assembly: GCF_029289425.2. NCBI lineage: Eukaryota > Metazoa > Chordata > Mammalia > Primates > Hominidae > Pan > Pan paniscus. The sequence continues at coordinate 54,752,416 of NC_073249.2, read as the reverse complement.
GGTGCGCAGTGATAGAGTTTACATCAAATTCAGCTGTGCAAACTGTTCTTTGTAGTTCTTCCTAATTCGTGGTAAAAGTTTCCACATTATACCAGTTCTGTGGAAGGTACTGTTCATGAGGAAGCCATGATACACTGAAGAAGCAGTTTTCAATTTATATTTTCCCCACCATAGACAATTCCTTTTGCATTAATTTTTGCTTGTATATTTTAATTGTATTGTGTGGAGGGTTTTATTCTTATCATTTTATTGAGGCTATTAATCATTTGGGATTGCATGTATTTCAATTCTCATCTTTTAGTCTATGACTATTATGGTGTCTTTTGACTCACAGAAGCTGTGTTTCATTTTTTAATTCATAGTTTTCTTAATGATATGTTTTATGTCATGCTTTAAAAAGTCCTTCCTTCCCTAAAAGTCATAAATATATTCGCCTATATATTTTAAGTATTTGAAAAACTCTTTTCTTTGCATTTAGATCGTTAATACAAACAATTAATCCTGGTGTGTGGAGAAGGAAGTTTATTTTCCATGTGGATAATCACTTGCTTCAATTAGTAAACTGTCTACTCATGCCCATTTATCTGCAATGACAAGTTTGTAATATACCAAGTTTCCATAAAAGCATATGTTAATTTCTAAGTTCCCCATTTCATTCTGTTAGTCCATTTATTACATCTGTTTCAATACTAGGTTGTGTTATTTTTCATAATACTCATAAGATGTTTTGAAATCTGGTAAGTCAGTATGCACACTTTTTCTTCTTCACAATTTTCTTGGATATATTTGCCCTCGTGCTTTTTCACATAGATGTATTTTGTCATGTGACGTATTTTATTATGGTTTTGTTTTCCATAATAAAAGCCTCTAACCAGGAGTGAGGGGCTTGCCTGTAGAACCAGCTGTTCAGGATGCTGAGGTGGGAGGATCTGGAGCTCAGGAATTTGAGTTCAAGGCTGCAGTGTGTGATGATTGTGCCACTGCACACCAGCTTGGGTGTCAGAGTGAGACCTTGTCTCTAAATAAATACATAGTCCTATCCATAATCAAGGATAAGAGAATTATACAAAGGTGTATACACAAGGGACCAAGAGTCTTGAGGTCCAATGTAGAATCTGTTATTATAACATTCCTTGCTAAATTAATATTATCTTTTTTCAATTCTTCATTTCTCCTACTTTTAAATATATTTATGTTTATATTTATTACTCAATAATAAAAACTATAAGGCCATACCCTTAAAGTAAATCTTGAAATCAGACAATATAAATTCTTTAAATTTGTTATTTTTCAAATTTGTTTTGAACACTCTTTTTTTGCATTTTCACATACATTTTGGCTGTGATTGACTATTTTTTATAGATACCTTGTATTCTCTGACTTTATTAAACTTTATTTCTAGCATCTTTATAGTGGGATTATTAGGATTTTCTATGTACACAATCAAGTTGTCTGAGAATAAAGACAGCTTTTCGTTTTCTTTTCCAATGTGCATGTCTTTTGTTCATTTTCCCATTTAGTAAATTGTTTAGGTTTTCCATTGTTGATTAGAAGAAGTGATGGTAGAAATCCTTGTCTTCTGCAAAATCATAGAGAAAAATAAAATCAGTTTTTCACCTGTAAAGAAGTTATTGGTACATTTTTGTAATCATCCTCTGCATCAGATTAAGGAATTTCCTTTCTAATCCTAGCTTCATGAGAGCTTTTAGCACAAATAATGCTGAATTTAGCCATATGTAATTTTCTGCATCTATTGGGAGGGATTATTCTGTTTTTGTTTCCTTTCTTCTGCACATAAAATAAATTATAGTTTTACTTTTGAATGTTAAAGCAATCTAGCAGTCCTGTTATAAAATCCATTTCATCATGTTATATTGCCTTTTAATATATTATTGAATTATATTTGCTACATTTGTTAAAATATATTGCATTACTGCATCTACGTTTGGGATGAATATTTGACTGTAGTTTTCTTATTTCTTGTTTGGTCATGTAACACTGTTTTCATCAAATGGCTTGGAAGTATTTATACCTTGGCAATTTCTTTAAACAGTTTGTATTAAATTGGTGTTATTTTCTCTTTAAATCTTTGGTAAAATTTACCAGTGAAGTCATCTAGGCTTGGTAACAATACACTTAGAAACTGAAGTAGGTTTTCATTCAATTTTGCTGTATTGATTATATTTGATTAGAGTAAATAATAATTTATTGCAGTTCCTTTTTGAGGATTCTAATATATTCAGACAAATGAAAGGGGTAGATTTTGTACTTTAGGGAGGCTATGATTTTGTTGGACTTATAATCTATATTTTTGGGTTTAATCGCATAATCAATAATCACATTTTATGATTTAAAAATGAAATGATTAGGGGTCAGATACCGTGTCTCAAGCCTTTAATCCCAGCATTTTTGGGAGGCCAAGGTGGGCGGATCACTTGAGTCCAGGAGTTTGAGACCAGCCTGGCCAACAGGGTGAAACACCCTCTGTACTGAAAATACAAAATTAGCTGGGCATGTTGGTACACGCTTGCAATCCCAGATACTTGGGAGGCTGAGGCATGAGGATTGCATAAACCTGGCAGGTGAATATTGTGTTGAGCCAAGATCGTCCCACAGCACTCTAGCCTGGGTGAAAGAGCAAAATCTCTGTCTCAAAAAAAAAAAAAATAATAAATAATAAAAAAATTAAAAACTATAAATGAAACTATTAGGAAGATAACATTTAGCAGAATATTGATAATTGAGGCTAAGTTTACAGGTAAAGGGATAACCAAAGTTTTAGAACTGAGAAAACACAGAGAATATACAGATGAAAGAAAGTAAATATGTTTCTAGGAGTGATAAGTTCTTAAAGATTAGTGTTTCCTACATACAGTCAGATAACTGTGTATCACGTTAAATAAGCAACCATATTTTCATAACAACTGTATCAAAATTTAATTAATAGTTTTCTTTAATCAACTATTTTCTAATTACATAAATTGTATAAATATATTAAATTTATTTAACATGTACACATCGGTGTGTGTGTATGTGCGTGTGTATGTGTGTGTGTGAAAAGGTTTATCTGAACATAACCCAAAATTATTGTACATATTACCAGTGCCATTACTCATGGCAGCTTGATGACACATTGTGAAATGCTAACAATGTTTATTAGTGAAAAACCTGAAGTGCATTATAGTGACAATGTAGACAACCTCAAATCCCATATTAAAGAACTATTTCTTATTTCAACAATTGATGTGGATCCACCAAATTTTCTCTATGGCAGTTTGGCATAAACAGAAGTATGCTTTAGAATGATGGATCTTGAGAGGATAGATCAGAAGAATGACTGGATGGTGAGAATTCTGCCAGGCATGCTGGTAGGAAGCTACTAAAAAAACTTTTGTTCTTTTATGACACAGATTTAAGTTAATATGCTGATTATAATGTCAGTAAAAACTATTGACTTAGATTCAGTTTTGTTTACTTCAAGACAAGAAATTTAATAGTGAAATATATTGTTTCTATAGTACCCATGATAGATTTAACACATGACTTAAGGGAGAAAATGTGTTGTTAAAATAGATATTTTTATATTGAAAATCCTCAGAAAGTCAATTTTATGTGAATTTTCTTAAAGGCAAGAGGAAATGTGCCTGCTAAAATAATTCGCATTTTGTCAAGGAATTTTTTTTTTTTTTTTTGAGATAGAGTCTTGCTCTATCACCCAGGCTGGAGCACAGTGGCATGATCTCAGCTCAATGCAACCTCACCCAGGCTGGAGCGCAGTGGCATGATCTCAGCTCAACGCAACCTCTGTCTCCTGGGTTCAAGCGATTCTCCTGTCACAGCCTCCCAAACAGCTGGGACTACAGGCACCCACCACCACGTCCGGCTAATTTTTGTATTTTTAGTAAGGACAGGGTTTCACCATGTTGGCGATGCTGGTCTCGAATTCCTGATCTCAGGTGGTCCTCTGGCCTCGGCTTCCCAAAGTGGTGGGATTACAGGCATGCGCCACCATGCCCGGCCGTGAAGGAATATTTTTAAAACTATGGTTATATGTCATTTCTATAATTTTGAAAACTTAATATAATAAAAATCTTTGTGATTTGAAAGACGTACTTGAGTAAATAAGTTACAGTAAAAGGTAATTTAGCAAATGACTGGGAACAACTTGTAATACATATGAAACATCTATATAAAGAAACTAGAGACTTTTGCAGAGGATCTTGATTTGAATAATCACATTTTGGGATTTAAAAATGAAACTATTCTAAAGATGTCATTTACTCTTAATTAAGATACAAATTTAATGAAATTCCAATAAGAATGCTAAGCAGAAATTTTTCTTGAAAGTGTAATAATTCATAGGAACATTTTATCCTAGGTATTTTGAGGCATTCTAAAGCAAAATTTGCATAATTAAAACCATGTGTTACTGGCAACATGACAAAGTACAAGTTTCAGTAATGAGGCAAAATTACATGTAATAATTTATTAAAGTAGCATGTAAAATCAGTAGAAATAAGTAAAATTTGCTGTATCTCATATTGATATAAGAGGTTAAGCTTTAGGGAGAGTATTGTATTCATATATCATTTCATTAGTCAAAATAAATTTCAACAGAAAAAATGCTACACGTAAAAAATAAAACCATAAAAGCACTAGACATTATATCAAGGTGAATACCCTTGTAATGAAGGGCTCCATGCTTTATTACAATGTGGATAAAAATGAATGTGACTAACAAAAAACTTACAAAATAAATAATCAAACAGCAGACAAAAAACATGGGAACAGTATCTGTGGCATACATCACAGGTAAGTCAAGAATAAAATTGATACATATTAGGGATAATAAACAATGGTTAAGAAGGAACATTTTTTGGTAAGAAAGTGCTGGCACAGGCAGGGTGCAGTGGCTCATGCCTATAAAGCCAGCACTTTGGGAGGCCAAGGCGGGTGAATCACAAGGTCAGGAGTTCGAGACCAGCCTGATCAACATGGTGAAACCCTGTCTCTACTAAAAATACAAAAATTAGCCACGTGTAGCAGCATGCACCTGTAATCCCAGCTATTCTGGATGAGGAGACAGGAGAATTGCTTGAACCCAGGAGGTGGAGGTTGCAGTGAGCCGAGATTGCACCACTGCACTCCAGCCTGGGCAATAGAGCAAGACTCCGTCCCAAAAAAAAAAAGAAAAAAAAGAAAGAAAGTGCTGGGACATATGCTAACAACACAACTTTGACTTTGAGTAATTTAATTTCTCTGTGCTTTATTTTTATCTTCTAATAATTAGAGATTATAATAACTATGTTACAAGATTGATATATATACACACACATGTTTGTGTGTGTATGTGTGTGTGTGTGCACGTGTGTATAGTTTGTGTATACATATGTCATGGGATCCTTGGGCACCTTTGTCTGGACAAGGAGAACATGGCGGTGCCCAGAAGCTTGGAGATGCCAGGAACTGCAGAACCCCAAAGAGGGTGTCACAGCCCTGGTGTAGGGAACTCTTATATCTGGGCACCCTGAAGGGCTGCAACTCTTTTCTTCTCATTGCTCACAATATGGCTAGCAGGAGTTGGGGGAATGTTTGAGCACCGTTAGTGTTACAGTTCTTTAAATCCTGCCATTCCATGGTTCCCTACTTCTTTTCCCACATCCAGGAAGAATGAGGTATGCAAACAACTGAAGGGTGAATAAGATGGAGAGGAGCTTCATTGAACAACAGAAAAGCTCTCAGTGGACCAGCAATGGGTAGCTCCTTTCCACAGGCAGGTCATCCCAACAAGTGTCCAGCTCTCAGGAGAGAGGAGGCCCACACTGGGTACTTCCTCTCCACAGACAGATCATCTCAATGACTGTTCAACCCTCAGCAGAGAGGAAACCTGCAGTGGGTAGCTCCTTTCCACAGGCAGGTTGTCCTGATGTCTGTTTGAGACTGGCTGAGTCCAGGGATTTTATGTGCTCAGAAGGGAGAAAGTATGTGCTGATTGGTCCATGGGTGGCCATGGGTAGGCCTGAAAAAAGCACCCTAAGTTCTCACTCCAGGCCACAGACTCCAGCTGGAACTGGCAGCCTGGACCCCAGGCTTCAGGTTGTCCTTGGCTTAAAGGTGGGGCTTCACCTGGGACCTGCCCCTTTTTGTCCAGAGCCTGTCTGCCTCCTGCCACCATGAACATGCCAGTGGCACCCAATTGATTGTTCTGAGGGGTACCTGCAGGGCTGCACCCAGCCACCCTCCGTGCCACCCACCCCTTCTGTGCTTGTCTGCACCCAAAGTCTGAATGGGGCTCAGGCAGCAGGGGGCTAGTGTGTCTGTGCTGCCCTGAGTGCATGCACACCTGGGTGGGTCACAACAATGCCCGGTTTCAGCCACAAATTTTCTCTGCACCAAGCAAGTGCCAGGAGCAAGGAGAGGCCAGGGAGTGGGAGCAGGCACTTTCAAGCCTGTCTGGCCAGGGGGAGGTTCCTGGGCCCCTGAGAGCACAGGGATGCCTAAGGCCAGAGTCGTGGCTGGGCAGCTGTAGCTGTGCTCAGGAGCACAGGGGTACCACCCTGCCAACTCAATAGGGAGCAGGACTCTTGCCTATTCTCAGCCCATGCAAGAATCTTCAGTGCATGCAGCCACAGCTGCTCTTGATGGGCCACTGCCACCATCATATACATATACAAGTGCGTGTGTGTGTGTGTGTATAAAGGGATATATATGTGTGTGTGTGTATGTGTATGTGTGTATACACACACACACGCTACCCAATACCTATTTTTAATCATCACCCCCTCCCACTTCCCTCCTTCTGAGACTCCAATATCTATTATGCCACTTTGTATGCCTCTACATACCCATAGCTTAGCTCTCCCTTATAAATGAGATATATGGTAATTGATTTTCCATTTCTGAGTTAATTCACTTAGAAAAATGGCCTCCAGATCCATCCAAGTTACTGAGGTAGACATTATTTCATTCTTTTTTATGGCTGAGTAGTATACCATGGTGTATATATACCACATTTTCTTTATCAGGGAGTTATGGGCAGTTAGGTTTATTATATATATTTGCAATGGTGAATTGTGCTTCAACAAACATATGCATGGAGGTGTCTTTTTGATACAGTTCCTTATATTCCTTTGAGTAGATATCCAGTAGTGGGATGGCTGGATTCAATGGCAGATCTACTTTTAGTTCTTTCAGAAATCTCCATACTGTTTTTCATAGAGGTGTACCTATTCACATTCACATCAACAGTGTTTAAGCATTCCCTTTTCGCCACATCCATGCCAACATCTATTGTTTTTTGACTTTTTAATAATAGCCATTCTGACTGGGATAAAGTGGTATCTCATTTAAGTTTTAATTTGCATTTTCCTATTGATTAGTGTTGTTGAGTATTTTTTCATATATTTGTTGGCTTTTTGTATATCTTCATTTCAGAAGTGTCTACTCATGTTATTTGTTCACTTTTGATGGGAATATTTTTTCTTGCTAATTTGTTTGAGGTCCTGGTACTTTCTTGACATTAGTCCTTTGCCAGATGCATAGTTTGCAAATACTTTCCCCCATTTTGTGAGTTGTGTGTTTATTCTGTTTATTATTTATTTCACTGTGCAGAAGCTTTTTAGTTTAATTAGGTCCCATCTATTTATTTTTGTTTCTGTTGCATTTGCTTTTGGGGTCTTAGTCATAAATATTTGGTAGGCCAAGGTACAGAAGAGATTTTACTAGGTTTTCTTCTAGAATTTATATGGTTTCAGGTCTCGGATTTAAGTCTTTAATCTATCTTGAGTTAATTTTTGTATATGGTAAGAGTTAGGGATCCAGTTTCATTCTTCTACATGCGGTTATCCAGTTTTCCCAGCATCACTTATTGAATAGAGTGTTCTTTCACCAATTTATTCTTTTGCATGCTTTGCCAAAGGTCACTTTATTGTGTGTATTTGGAATTTATTTCTGGGTTCTCTATTCTTTTCCATTGCTCTATGTATCTATTTTTATGCCAGTACGATGCTGTTTTGATAACTATAGCCTTCTAGTGTAATACAGTTATGCAATGTGATGCCTCCAGATTTGTTCATTTTGCTTAGGATTACTTTGGCTATTCATGCTCTTTTTAAATTCCAAATGAATTTTAGGATTTTTTTCTCTAATACTGTGAAAAATGATGTTTGTATTCTGATAGCAATTGCATTGAATCTGTAGATTGTTTTGGGCATGATGATCATTTTTATTATATTGATTCCAACAAATCATGAGCATGGAATGTACTTGTATTTGTTTGTGTCATCTATGACTTCTTTCAGCAGTGTTTTGTGGTTCCCCTTGTAGAGATCTTTACCCTCCTTGGTTAAGAATATTCTTAGTTTTTTTGTTTGTTTGTTTTTACAGTTATTGTAAAAGGAATTGAGTTCTTGGTTTGATTCTCAGGTTGGTTGTTGGTGTATAGCAGTGCTACTAATTTGTGTGCATTGATTTTGTAAGTGAGATTTTACAAAATTTATTTATAAAATCTGAGAGTCATTTGGAGGAGTCTTTAGGGTTTTCTAGAGATTTGATTGTATCATCAGCAAACAGAGATGGTTTAACCCCCTGTTTTCCCATTTGAATGCCCTTTATTTCTTTTTCTTGACTGATTGTTGTGCCTAGAACTTCCAATACTATGGTGAATAGGAGTGATAAAAGTGGGCATCCTTGTCTTGTTCCAGTTCTTCAAGGAAATGCTTTCACCTTTACCCATTCAGTATAATGTTGGCTGTGGGTTTGTCATAGATGGCTATTATTATTCTGTAGATGTTCCTTCTACACCTAGTTTTTTTTTTTTATCATAAAGGGATGCTGGATTCTATTGAATGCTTTTTCTGCACTATTGAGATGATCATATGGTTCTTTTTTAAAATTGTGTTTATGTGGTGAATCACATTTATTGACTTGTGTATGTTGAGCCATCCTTGCCTCCCTGGGATGAAATCCACTTGACCATGGTGAATTACAATTTTAATGTGCTGTTGGATTATATATGCTGGTATTTTGTTGAGGATTTTTGCGTCTATACTCATCAGGGATATTGGTCTGTACTTTCCACTTTTCTATGTCCTTTCCTGGCTTTGGTGTCAAAGTGATACTGATTTCATAGCTATGTTAGGGAAGATTTCCTTTTTTTCAATCTTTTGGGATAATTTAATAGGATTAATACCATTAATTTTTTGAAGGTCTGGTATAATTCAGCTGTGAATCTGCCTAGACCTGGGCTTTTGGTTTTTGGCAATTTTTAAATTACTGATTTGATCTCACTGTTTGTTTCTGCCTTGACCACAGTTTGTTACTGGTCTATTCTGGATTTCTAGCTTTTCCTGAGTTAAGCTAAGAGAAGTGTGTGTTTCCAGGAATTTATTCATTTCCTCTAGAGTTTTTAGTTTGCATGCATAAAAGTGTTCATAGTAGTTTCAAATGATCTTTTGTATTTCTGTGGTGTCAGAATGTCTCCATTTTCATTTTTAATTGGGCTTATTTATATTTTTTCTCTTCCTTTCTTTGTTAATCTAGCTAATCACATTTGTTCATGTTTTCAAAGAACCAACTTTTTGTTTCACTGATCTTTTGTATCTTTTTGTTTCAGTTTCATTTAGTTTTCCTCTGATCCTTGTTATTTCTTTTCTTCAGCTAGCCTTGGGTTTGGTTTGTTCTTGTTTCTCTAGTTCCTTGAAATGTGACATTAGATTGTCAATTTGTGATCTTTCAGATGTTTTGATGTAGGCATTTAGCACTATAAAGTTTCCTGTCAGCATTTTTTTGCTGTATTTCAGTGGTTTTGATAATTTGTGTCACTATTATCACTCATTTCAAAGAATTTTTACATTTCTATCTTGATTTTATTTTTAATTTAAAAGTCATTCAGGAGCAGGATGTTTAATATCCATGTGTTTGTAAAGTTTTGAGGGTTCATTTTTGGATTTGATTTCTAGTTTTATTCCACTGTGGTCTGAGGGTATACTTGATATAATTTTGATTTTTTTTAATATATTGAGACTTTTTTGGGTTATCATATGGAATGTTCCATGTCATGATGATAAGAGTGCATGTTTCACAGCTGTTGGGTGTAATAATTGTGGGATAAATGTTCTGTAAATATACGTTAGGTCAATTTGTTCTAGAGTGCAGTTTAAGTCCATTGTTTCGTTGTCGACTTTCTCCCTCAATGATCCCTCTACTGCTGTCAGTGGAATGTTGGAATCCCCCACTACAATTGTGTAGCTGTCTCTCTTTTCTTAGGTCTAGTAGTAATTGATTTCTGAATCTGTAAGCTCCAGAGTTTGGTGAATATTTATTTAGTATTATAATGTTTTCTAGTTGATTTGGTCCTTTTATTATTATATAATGATCTTGTCTTTAATTTTTTTTTTTTTTACTGTTGTTGCTTTAATGTCTGTTTTATCTTATGTAAGAATAGCTACTCCTGCTCACATTTGGTTTCCATTTGTCTAGAATATCCTTTTCCCACCCCTTTACCATGAGTCTGTAAGAATCCTCACATGTTAGGTGAGTCTCCTAAAGACATCAGATGTTTGGTTTGTAATTTTTTATTAATTCAATCAATCTGTATATTTTAAGTGGAGCATTTAGATCATTTACATTCAATGTTAATATTGAGATATAAGTTATTATTTCAGTCATCATGTTGATTGTTATCTAGATACTTCATTTTCTTCATTGTGTTATTGTTTTATATGCTCTGTTTTATGCTTTCAAAAGTTCTATTGTGGTACATATCAACCTTTTGTTTCAAGATATAGAACTTATTTTTTTATTTCTTATAGGGCTGGTCTGGTACTGACAAATTCCCTCAGTATTTGCTTGTCTGCAAAACACTTTATTGGTCAGGAATGGTGGCTCATGCTTGTAATGCCAGCATTTTGGGAGGCTAAGGTGGGACTGTATTTTGGAATTTGAGACCAGCCTGGGCAACATAGTGAAACTCATCTCTACTATAAATTCAAAAAAAAAAAGAAAGAAAGAAAGAAAAATTGCCCAGCATGGTGGCAAGTACTTGTATTCCCAGCTAACTGAGAGGCTGAATTGAGAGGATTACTTGATCCTAGGAGATATTATACTTCAGAGATAATATAATTCAGCAACAGACAGTGGTATCCTTTGGGAGTTGTTTTGATAATGCTATGGTCTCCAGAATGGAGATCTGTCCCAAAGCCTATCTCATATATGCCCTCATGTCTGGAACAAAGAGGCGAGGACAGAGTCCAATTGATTTAACTGTAGTACAAAGACAGTTAATTTATCATTGTTTTATAAGAAAGTCCTCCTTCCACTTTAAAGTTTTGTAAACTGGCTGACCATACAGGAATGATAGGAGAAGGACTTGATTGGCATCAGGGGTGAATCAAGGCCTCAGTTCAAAAGAGGAGAGAATCATATATTTGCAGGAAAAACAAAAACAAAAAAGAAAACAAGGGCAAGAATGCTGCTTTTGTTTCACTGTGGCAACTCCAGTTTGCCCAAAATATGTTTAGGCAGACTCAGATAGTGCCCTCAAGGTAACTGTGCTTTCTTACTTACCTCTTCCTGGACTGTATACACTTGTGAACCACAGAATTGCCTGAGAGTTATTTAGAAATAATTAGAATTGAAATAAACATAAACTGAATATTGAAAGGCTTAGAACTGAGTGGGAAAATTAAAGCATAGAGGGGGGCGTTGCCTGAGGAGGATTTCATATTCCCAAAGGACTTTGAGCTAAGGAGTCAGTCGCAAGTAGGGATAGTGGGTATTTAAATAGATTTCTTTATAAAGTCAGATATTTTAGGTAACCACCTCATTTACTTACAAGGCTAGTCAAGATCACACTTACATGATGTAAAATCAGAAAAGAAATATGAGACTAAATTTTCATAAATACTTCTATTTTAATTCTTATTTATCATCTTTCCCTCTCTGTGAATCATATTTATTTGTTTTTGTTTTTCGTTAGCATTTTAATTCTTCCCTTCCTAAAGTGGTCTATGTTGAATTGAAAAGTGTGAGTGCTGAAAATACGTTGACTTTGGAAGTATTTCTAGCTCTACCACTAATGGGCTTTGTGATCTATACTAATAGCACTTAAACTTCCTAAGCATCAGTTTCATTACCTTTAAAATGAAAGAATTGTACTTGTTATGTCTTAAAATATATGGAACACTTATAATCAGTCCTTAGAGAGAAGATGCTAGCAAATGAAACAAGAAAAAATTGTGTGGTGGATGTTATTCCAGCAAACTTATAAGTCAATCAGTGAAACAAATATAAAACAAAAAGTTAATTATTCAAATTATTAAATATTATAATCTTTCTACATACTGATTTTTGAATAATAAGTTATCCAATAGTGATAAAATACTATATGACATGTTTAAGAATAATTTCAAAAGTAAAATTTTATAACTCTCCATTCAAAATGTAAAACTGAAACTGTAAATATGGTATCACAAGTTATACTGTGTTCCCAGAGGAGCATTATATGTTATAAACTCATAAATTGAGCTCTGATATTCACTAATTAAAGTGAATATTAAGGAAGACAATATCAAATATCTGTAATATATTTAAATTACAATATTAACTCATAAAGTGTATTTGTTTGTGATATACCTTTGACCAATTTATTATACAGATATTTCCCTGTATCTATCGAGATTAGTCACTAATGTATTCTCAAACAGAGTAGGAGTACTCAAGATTCGATTATTTAAATAATAATAATGTACCAGGTTCTCATAGTATATTCTGAATATGTTACATTTTAAAATAATTGTGATTTTTTAAATGTAACATTGTTTTAATATTCAATTATCCATAGCTCATTAGTTGATATTTTCTTTTATTGAATCTTTTGCTTGTGTATATTTTAACATCAGTGACAATGTTATTGGAGTAATCAAAATGTAATTCACTACATAATTTTAATTTCCATTGTAATGGATGAAACATAAATGAACTGTAAAGGGGACATCGCATAACTGACCCTGTTTAATGTCCTTTAAAAGTTTTTAGAGTATCAGTATAAGTAGTGGGTGTATGGAAAGGGTAGATATCAGTACAAATGGATTTAAACATAATTATAAGTTTTTCCTTTTGCATCAAGCCTCAGGATTAATCTTCATTGTCTAATGGAAAGTTTTCAATTATGGAGTATGTTATTATTTAATTACTTACATTTTATAGCATCCTGAAAATAGAATGGAGGCTTATGGGAGCACATTAAAAATCAAATTTAAAATGATGAATTTACTTTTCTTACTCTTTTTTAATAGAAAACATTTTCCAACCACATGAAATGCCTGGGAATGTATTCAGAACTTTGAACATAAACAAAGCTCTTAACCAATTTTCACACAGAAAGGACTTAAAAGAGTGTGATCACAGTTCTGTAACACATTAATCAGAAATATCCTACTTTATTCTAACAAAAAAAAAGGAGAAAATTAGACAAAATATTTTGATTCTTTAAATGAATATCATATATCAAGCCTTTTTATATTGATTTTAAAATATAAAATTAGCTGGTATTTTAAATGATCACTTATACATTTTCAAAGCAAAAAATTGGGTGTCTAGATAATCTGCTAAGGAAGTAACAGTAAATCTCTGCAACCAAGGCATTCCTTCAAAGAGAATTTTTGGAAAAGATTTCCTTCCCTTGGGAAATGAGAAGTCTTACATTTTTTTAATAATGAAATCAAAGTGAAGCATAAAATTTAAGCAACATGTTCACGGAAATAATGTAGAGAAAAAAATCGTATTTGTTAAAGAGTGAGATGTTTCAATGTTTTTATTTAGCATGAAAAATCGTGGGTTTTTGCTTTTAAAGGCATCACTTCCTTTCTCAATAAGTATCATATTCTGGGTGTTTGAAATGTAGAAGAGAAAACAAATGGCTTTCAAATAATTTTAAACCATAAATTTTATGAGCTTGACAGTAAATTAGTGTACTTTTAAAACCTTATTATAGTAAAGTATATAATATGAAAACATTATTTTGACCTCCCCATCTCTTAATATGTGAATATATACTATTCTAAGTCACTTCAACGATAAATCTCAATTTGCAAAATGTGTTCATTATATAATATAAATAATAAAATAATATAGCATTGCTCATATCTATGAGGAAATAAAAACAAAATTCATCGTTATTTGTATTTGACTACTGCTGTATTGGCTGAGCAATGTATAGACAAACACTTCAAAATGTTTACCTACCAGGCTACTGGTTTATCACTTAAGTCAAACAAAGTTTTCTTATAGAAGAGTTCATGCAATACTCTTCTAGTCATGCATTCAAATAGCCATAACACATTCTCTTAATATAATAACACATGATCCATATTTTAGGTGTGTGTGAGAGATTACAATGTGTGTTTCATGTTTAAGTTCCGTGTACTACATATGCAAAAATAAGTGTTAAGGGGGCCATAATGTGTTAACCTGATTCAACTCACTTGAATTTGCACTCTTTCAGGCATTTGCATTGTACATCTGTTTTTCAGAAGTCCTTGGTACAACTCTAGTTTCTAGCTAAACTTTATTCATCTAGAACAATGGAATATTCTTCATATATATTTTGATTTCATCGGTGCATATTAAAACTCTTGTTTCATTCATTATTTGGTAAGTTTAAGAAAATATTCATATGTTTCAGGGCATAGCCAGTGAGACATATCACCTCACTTTTATATACTTTATTTTGCAATTGGCCTGTGTAGTTTTACAACAGTTCTAATTGAATACGTTAGTCACTTCATTTTTAGATATGGTCATATGTGTGTAGCAGATTACCAGTCTCAAACAGGTGTTAAGAAATGTAACACCTGTTACTAATCTCTTAACACTGATTTGTTACTGATTTTTCTCTCCAGAGTGGCTTAGTTTCCATTTTTGCTAACCAGTTTGTATACAAAATTTGAGAGAGAATGCATGCAACTGTTAAATTTATTTTTATTGAACCTATGACTAATTTTATTCATGTGGTGGATTAATCTGCTCTTGGAGAGCAAAGCAGGTATAATCATTTCAATGCTCCTTTGCTTTGTGTTACAGACACCTTCCTGACTGCTACAATGGAGTGGAAGATAGGGAGAAATATAAATATTAAATACATATTCATAAATAATAGATATATATTGAATATTACACATATATATGTATATGTTTGTGTGTGTGTGTCTGTGTATATGCCAGTGTTCTTTTATCTTTTTTTTTGTTTTGTTTATTTTGAGACAGAGTTTTAGGCTGTTGCCCAGGCTGTAGTCTAGTCATGGAACCACAGCTCACTGCAAACTTGACCTCCCAGGCTCAAGTGATCCTCCCACCTCAGCCTCCCAAGTAGCTGGGATTACAGGTGTGTGCCACGATGCTTAGCAATTTTTTTTTTTTTTTTTTTTTGTAGAAAGGAGGTCTCATTATGTTGCCAGGATTGTTCTCAAGCAATCCTCCCACTTGTCTCTCAAAGTGCTGGGATTGCAGTAATAAGCCATGTGCCCATCCCTCTCTTTATTTTGAAATCAACTTAGGCCTAAAGTGAAAGCCCATTTCACTGTTATTTCAGCCTAAATTAAATAACGTGCCCTATGTACTTAGTCAATGTACATGGCAAGGGTACTTTATAGGATATTGTACAGTTGTGTCTTCTTGGCCAACTAAATACCAGAAAACAACAACAAAAAGTTTTAAATACACATTAATATTTCCTCAATAAAATATTAAAAGTAGATATGAAATATCACAGAGTTTTAATCTTATCAGAATAAATGATATTATTATTTGCATTGGGCAATTTATGTTTGTATTAGGATGGTCTTTTGAAGTGAAGAACATCTGGAAAATCATCAGCTCAAACAAAATTATTTTGTTTCCTCTGGTCTGCTAATGTATGGGCAATAACTGGGCCAGTTTATGCTATGTTGAAATCCTAAAATCATCTTTTCCTTTCTTTAAAGCTATATAATTGATCCTCAGCCCTGACAGTGGAGCTCTGAACCATACTTGTAATCTTTTTCCTCCAATGTACCGTCATTAATGTAGTTAAATTCAAGTTTTGTCCATCTTTTCACAATGCAATCTTAGTAACTTCTAACCTTTTATCTATTTTCCATTTTCTAGTCCTTCATTATATATTCTACATGTTAAAACATTGTAGTAGACTCTCTAGCATCAGTTCGTATTTGCTGTGTATCAAAGCACCCCCAAAACGTGGTGGCTTAGAAGGAGCATTGACTTAGTTATACTTCTTTGGATTGGCTGAGCACTTTATCAGATCTGGACATGCTCAGTTGAGCATTTCGTCTTCTTTTCTTCTCCTGTTGTCAGGTGGTAGGTCAGCTGTTAACTACAAGATTTAGAATAGCCTCATTTACTTGTCTGGCATTGGGCAGGCTATCTTGGGCTTTATTTCATGATGTCAGTCACAAAATCACAAAAACAACTCAGACAGCTATATCTATTGTGCAAACATATTTAAATCTTTGCTTGTAAAACTTTTGCTAATATTGTTTTGGCCAAAATGAGTTCACATGGCTAACCTTGATACAAAGGGTAGGAAATATAATAGATGATGCTAAATCTTGATGAAAGAGGAAGAACTTGTGAGCATAGTTGCAGTTCACACCAAGTTCCTGGATGAAAAACGTTGAATGCCTCTTCATAACAGACAGCTCCAAACTCTTAAGCATGACACATAAAGACGTTTTATCTTGGGGTCCCACACTTAGCCATACCACACCTCTTCCAGAGCCTTGTGCTGCACTACACATGTGCTTTGTCTATCAAAGAGGATTTATGATCCCATGAAGGGCTTATTCTTCTATTAACATCCTATTCACACCTACTTCCTTTTCTAAATAACTGACTCTTTTTATTCAGGATCATGTCCCTTTCTCCAAACAATCTTCTTTAAAGTTGCAATAATGCCTCCAGTAAAGTTGATTAACTTCAATTTTGCAGATCTTTATATTAAAAAAATCATATAGTATCAGAGTTATTTTCTTACTTTAACATTTCTCTCACTGTCTCTTCACTGTAACAACCTGAGGTCTGAATTATGAAGTATTTAGGACAGGGATGTTAATGTTGTTTTATCTTTTTGTCCTTAGAGCCTAGAATAGTACCTCTCATATAAATAGAATTTATTGGGTTATTATTAATCCTGTGTATGTTATAACCACAAATGATTATATGCTACCTATGATTTATTTTTTTGAAATGGAGTCATATATGTTATATATGCATTTCATTTATATAACTTTTTCTGTCATAACGCTGCACATTCCTTCAAGGGAAATGTACATATTTATTTTTTTGTATGGTTTAATATCTTTTGGAAAAAGGCAGACAATCTAACAATAGGTTTTGAGTTGAGAGTTAAAATTTCCATCTTGAAAACTAAAATTATATGTTAAATATCAAATTAATTTCTATATTTGGTTGATAATTCAATGTATTGGATTTTTAAAATTGTAAAAAGAGTTTTATTTTCTCAATTATAAATATTGCACTTTTGCTCTATCAAATTTATAAAAGTTTGTGGAGTTCAAACATTTATGAAAACTCTAAGTATATTTATTTTTTTAAAAAGAGATAAATATGCAGTAAAAAACATTTACAAAGCTGTTTATTTTACAATTTCTTGTTGCTCATAGTCTGATTACAAGATTGATAAAAAAATCTCAGTTCAGTTTATTTAAAGAAACAGCTGTAGTCTAGACATTTTGAATAAATGCTTGCTTTTGTAAAACTTTTATTTAAGTCCTTGACCTTATTTATTCAGCTAACACTTGTGAAGAATTTAGTTGCTTAGATCAACAACTTCTGAGGAAAAAAACAATAATGTATTTTGGTTGAGTGAACTTTGAGCTGAGAAATAACATAAGACATGACAGGACTTCTGATTGTTTAACTACTTCTCTGTTCCTATTCCATACTGCTGCCTTAGTCTCTTCTGCCCTTATAATATTTGACTTTCGAACCTTCTCTTATGATGGATTATATCATTTATTTTGTATTATCTCCAATAAATAATAGGTCAGCATAAACATATGTACATGTCCCTACCACTGTAAAGTTTTCAGCAGTAAAGATGCTGATCATCGATATGTTATTCAAATATATATATAAAAAAACAAAAAACACATGAAAAAATGCTGATCATCACTGGCCATCAGAGAAATGCAAATCAAAACCACAGTGAGGTACCATCTCACACCAGTTAGAATGGTGATCATTAAAAAGTCAGGAAAGAACAGGTGCTGGAGAGGATGTGGAGAAATAGGAACACTTTTACACTGTTGGTGGGACTGTAAACTAGTTCAACCATTGTGGAAGTCGGTGTGGCGATTCCTCAGGGATCTAGAACTAGAAATACCATTTGACCCAGCCATCCCATTACTGGGTATATACCCAAAGGACTATAAATCATGCTGCTATAAAGACACATGCACACGTATGTTTATTGCGGCACTATTCACAATAGCAAAGACTTGGAACCAAGCCAAAATGTCCATCAATGGTAGACTGGATTAAGAAAATGTGGCACATATACACCATGGAATACTATGCAGCCATAAAAAATGATGAGTTCATGTCCTTTGTAGGGACATGGATAAAGCTAGAAACCATCATTCTCAGCAAACTATCACAAGGACAAAAAACCAAACACCACATGTTCTCACTCATAGGTGGGAATTGAAGAATGAGAACACATGGACACAGGAAGGGGAACATCACACAACGGGGACTGTTGTGGGGTGGGGGGAGGGGGGAGGGATAGCATTAGGAGATATACCTAATGCTAAATGACGAGTTAATGGGTGCAGCATACCAACATGGCACATGTATACATATGTAACAAACCTGAACGTGGTGCACATGTACCCTAAAACTTAAAGTATAATAATAATTAAAAAAAAAGAAAGAAAAGAAAAATACTTGTGTAATTCTTAGTTTTGATCCATGGTGGAAAGGTCAACTCCTAACAGATAATGCAAATAATATGTGCTCTTCCTGGTCAAAGTATTGTAA
This sequence comes from Pan paniscus, assembly GCF_029289425.2. NCBI lineage: Eukaryota > Metazoa > Chordata > Mammalia > Primates > Hominidae > Pan > Pan paniscus. The sequence continues at coordinate 54,733,360 of NC_073249.2, read as the reverse complement.
TCATTATAATGAGCCATATCCCTGGTGGTCAATATTATTTTGATGCGTTCAACAGCTTAACCCTGGAATTGGTTAAATTGAATTGCTTGTGTCTCAATTGAAAGTAAAAACCTTTTGCAAATCAATTGTAAGTTCAATAATGTATATAAGCTAAGGATCTCAGACTTATATTGAAAAATCACTGTTTTTTGTTCTACTTTAGTACACATAGAATAAATTTAGGAATCAAATATCTCACTTCTGTAATGCTGCAATTTAGGCTGTTAAAAGGATGATTTTTTTTTTAATTTTTAAGTGCCTTCTTGGTCCCCTAAACGAATTTTAGAAAGTCTTCTAATCTATCCTAATCTAAATTTAAATAAGAATAATACAAATATTCACAAAATATTTTGTTAATGTCTTCATGTATTTTCAACCTCTCTAAAAAGAGATTCTGTATTTCTGAAATGCTTCCTCAAAGTATTCAATGAATATACATTATTTATATGATTTATCATGTTGAAAGTCATACCAACTCAAATATATAATTTCTCACTTGATGAAAATCCTGTCCTAAGTTTCTCTCACCCTGGAGAATGACTGCCCATTTCTACGATGTGTTTTACAGGAGACACAAATTGAAACTTGCCACTGTCACATGACCTATATTTTAAGCAAAATCTTCTTAAACTTAACCTTCAAAATGGTTTCAGATGAATCTAGGTATTTGCATGGAATGTAGAGAGAAATAAACTTAACCTTCAAAATGGTTTCAGATGAATCTAGGTATTTGCATGGAATGTAGAGAGAAATTTACTTTTATCTATTTAATGGTTTAATCAGTTTTGTTTTAGGTTATTATCCCAATTTGGAGTTTAAGCCTAAAAAGTATTAAAAATCCACACATTACCTAAGGAGATCAGGTTACATTATAAGAACACACACAAAAGTAAGAAGAAAAAAGGTACTGGCTAAGTTACACATGCAGTTCACATGAAAAGGTGGTATCTCACACCATTCAGAAAGCAACTGTTAGATTACCTAGACTCTGGCAATTCTAGGGAAAAAAAATTTAAAAAGAGTATTCCTCATGGCCCAGCTATCTCTTTGTCCCTCAATAGTTCCTAATCTAGTTCCTCTCTAGTATATATTTACTATATATATGTACTTATAAATATATATACACTATATATACTTATATATAGTGTATATATATTACATATATTATATATATAGTGTGTGTGTGTATATATATATATACACACACACACACACACACACACACAAAGAGAGACTCTGACTGTGGCCACATATCCTAGTGAATTTCAGTACTATACATTTCAAGTTCCCAAGCCAAGTAGCTAAAGGCCTATCTTATGTTTTACATTTAATCTAGAGATAATTCATTGTGAACAAGGTCATAGGATTTCGTAATTCAAAGGATAGTCATGTATCCTTTGAATTCATGTATCCTTTGAATAGTCATGTATTCTATAAAAAGGAAATTTGGGTACAAGAAATATTTAAGAGTCTTATAGATTTCTATGCAGGGCCAAAAATGATTACTAACCATAATCATTTTAATGTCTTTATTGTAATAATTGCCTATTCCGTTATAGGTATTAGGCAAAGTGCTCTAAATAACATTTTTCAAATACTACTCACAACCTATAAGCTAGGTATAATCTCTATATTAGATTTATTGAAATCAATCTGAGTGATCAAACATATTGTCCAAAGTTCATATGGTTAATCAGAAACTACGTTGGAATTTTAACACAGGTCTTTTGCCCTTTTAACTTTATATGTACTTTCTTCAGTTTACCACAATATGTATTTTTTGAATTTTCTCTAAATATGCAAATGAAAAATATATTAAAATACTTAAAAATATGCTTGAAACAAATTTTTCTCTCTCTTTACCATGGGGGAAAATAAATATTCCAAAATAGATGAATGCTTGAAATGTTAAACCATTTGGAAATATTTTAATATTCTGACTGATACATATTAAAAAGTGGAAAGTCATAAAAGTCGGTACTGTAGCATATACAATTTATTGTAACATACAAATCCTGGAAATAAGACAGAAATTGCTTAGAGATAGCCTTATGAAGCTCTTATATTTTATATATCATGCTCTTGGGATTTTTAAATGTATGCTTTCAATTATGAAATTGTCATAAGGGTTGTACATGTATGTTATTAAATTTTCTCACACACGTTACTACCTCAAATCTGAATTTTTTTCCTTTGTCCTGGAAAATATTTTCTCACCTCTTCTCTTGCCCTCCTTCCTTTCTTCCCTATTTTTCTTTTCTTTTCCTTTTTTTTTTTTTTTTTTTTTTTGAGACAGAGTTTCGCTCTCGTTGCCCAGGCTGGAGTGCAATGGTGCGGTCTCAGCTCACTGCAACCTCCACCTCCAGAGTTCAAGCCATTATCTCACCTTAGCCTCCCAAGTAGCTGGGATTACAGGCACCCACCACCACGCCCAGCTAATTTTTGTATTTTTAGTAGAGATGCAGTTTCACCACGTTGGCCAGTCGAGTCTCAAACTCCTGACCTCAGGCGATCTGCCCGCCTTGGCCTCCCAAAGTGCTAGGATTACAGGTGTGAGCCACTGCGCCTGGGTCTCCCTCTTTCTTGACTTATATTTCAACTGTTTGAAATCCTGAATTTCTTTCTATTTATTTTTTATTTGTATAAATTAATGAGGTATAAGCAAAATTTTGCTACACTTTCAGTGCATCCATCACCTGAATAATGTACACTTCTACCCATTAAGTAATTTCTCATCATCCATTCCCCAACCTCTCCACTGTTCTGAGTCTCCATTGTCTATCATTCCACATTCTATGTCCACGTGTGCACATTACTTAGCTCCCACTTGTGAGAATATGTGATATTTGTCTTTTTGCTTCTGAGTTGCTTTGCTTAAGAGAATGGCCTCCAGTTCTATCTAAGTAGCTGCAAAAAAACATGAATATATCCTTTTGATGGCTTAATAGTATTGCATTGTGTAGATATACCACATTTTATCCAGTCATCAGTTGATGGACACTTAGGATGATTCTATATCATTGATACTGTGAATAATTCTGTAATAAACATAGAAGTGTATGTTTCTTTTCAATATAATGATTTATTTCCTTGGATATACATATAGTAGTGTGACTGCTGGATTGAAAGTTAGTTCTATTTTTAGTTATTTGAGAAATCTCCAAACTGGTTTCCATAGAGTTTGTACTAATTTACAATCTCATCCACACTGTATATGCATTCTCTTTTCTCTGCGTTCTTGACAACATCTATTATTTTCGGCCTCATAATATTTGCCATTCTGACTAGGTTAGGATGCTATCTAATTATGCTATTAATTTGCATTTCTCTGATGATTCCTATTGTTACACATTTTTTCACAGGCTTGTAGACCATTTGTATACATTCTTTTGAAAAATGTTTATTCAAGACTTTTGCTCACTTTTTAATGAAATCATTTTTATTGTTAATGAGTTGTTTGAGTTCCTTGTATATTCTGAGCATTAGTCCCCTATCAGATGCATAGTCAAACAATTTTCCATTAAAATTTTTTTCCCTTACATTCTCCATTCTCTATGTTATCATTTCTGGAGATATGACTAAAATTTCTCCTCTATTCTACTGAAAGTTTATTTTCTTTTTGTATGATTTGTATTCATAATTTCCAAGACTTTTTTTTTGCTTTTTAAAATATATTTTGTTATTGTTTATATTATTTGTATTTGAGGAAATGCATATATCAAATTGCCTAATTTAGTCATTCTACAATGTACACATACAGCAAAATATCATTTGCACACCATAAATATTTACAATCTATACTTGTTAATTAAAAATAAAATTTAAAAAGTGCATTTGGAACACTTGATTTGTGTGTGTATGTGTATGATTAAATTATAGTGTCTTACAGATCTCATGAACTCCAAATTTATTGTTATTTTGGAAAAAACAATTAGCTTTATATTTATGCTTCTATGTTTTATCTCCCATTTATTTTAATATTGTTCTGATAAAATGACACATTTAAGGTTGGAATATATTAATCCATAGATCTTAAAATATCATAAATTCATTAACTCATTTTGCATGCTGTGTTAACAATTGAACCAAATATCTCGAAGAGCACAGTACATTTTGATTAAATAATGTGAATATTTTTAGAACTTTATAATGTAATCAACAATAAAATTATCTATATTGTACTTTTAGTTGCTTTACAAAATATTGTCTAAAAGCAAAAGGAGGTACATATTACAAATAAAACTCATCCTTTTGGAATTTAAAAACAAGCTAAATGCTATTATGTAATAGAATTTAAAGTCAGGATAAATATGCAGCCTTGACTGCTTTCAACTCATGTTAGAACTGTTTCACATTACTCCTGTCTGTCATTGATGGAGTAGTTGGCAAACGCTTCAATATGTATGGCCAAACTCATTGGCAAGAGCATGACATTGACAGTTAAATGCATTTTTAGTGGCTTTTCTATGCCCATCCATGTTAAACACGTCTTTTTTTAAAATCACAGCTTTAACATTTTTTCAGGAATTTAAGTGATTTATACAAAATCAAAAATATTTTATTTCTACAAAGAACTTTCCTTTATCTGATTTTACATATCACATGCATGCCACCATCACCATCACTACCACCAACACTAGAAATCCAATAATGTTTTTATGTTTGAGTTTTTCTAATTTAAACTTTATTAGCAGATTTGTTTCCAATATAGTTCAGAAAGTGTTATATGGCTTTTCCTATCTCCTAGATTCCTATTTGTAACAAAAAAGAGAAAATTTATGAAAATTTTGATGTTGAATTATTTGTGGAAGCTTTCAGAGATGTAATAGAGGTTTAGAAAACAAGTAGAGACAAGTTTTTCTGTTTTGTTTTGTTTTCTCATACACAGTAAAGGCAAAAGCAGAGCTATTCCATTGACTAGCTATCACTGCCAGCTACCATTTAATATTGGCTTCCATACCCTGGATTATCATACCATCAGTAGCCAACTCTGGATATTGCCATTTTCCTGTGCTACTTTGCTTCTGGTATGGGTGTGACAACCTTGCCATTACAACAATCCTTAGTTCCAGGTTCAAAAACCTTTGTACATATCTCTTACTGTTTAGCACCACCAACGTAATAGGTGTAGCTGAGCTTCTCTTAGAGCAGACCAAAAACACATATGTTTTTCACCCTTGGGAGTACAAAGTAGGCTCCTTTTCCCACAGAGATGTCCAATTTGTGTCAATATCTAGTCAAGAAAAAGGGCATACAAATCCTCACAGATGAAGTGACGACCTATCTGCCTCTATTACCATATTCATATGATAGATGCCCAAATGGAGAAATTTTAAAATACATTCAATCTATCTCAAAGTGTCCAAAATCTCAATCTATTCCACAATCAACTCAAGGTTCAAAATATTATCTAAATATCAGATAAGCTATCCCAAATCTCACCATTCTCAGTCATCTCAGTCAGGTATGGATAAGTCTATGGGTATGATCTGTACTGGGACAAAATTTGTCTCCACTTGTGGATCTGTAAAGCTAGAAAATAAGTTGTCCACTTCCAAAACACAATGAGGAGGCAGGCATAGAATGAAGTTATCCCCAAAATTAAAAAATAGAAGAAAGAAAGAAGTCACTTGACTAAAACAATTTTAAAGTCCAGCAGGAAAAAAAAATTATTAAGTTACAAGGCCTAGAAAAAATCCTTAGCTTAATGTTCTGTTTTTTGGTCCCACCGGGAATATCAGGATGAGCATTGTACAGAGAGGACAGATCCCAGAGAGAAATTGTTATAATTTGGGAGATATCTTTGAACATGACCACCACAAAACAAAAGGTTGGTAATCTTTAAAAATATTCTAAAAATTATATTGGATACTCTATATTTGTCTTACCAGAGAAAATGCCAATAAAGCATACAAGTTGAATGTCTTTCAAATCTAGACCTGTTGACAAACTCGTACATAAGCAATTGGGCCACTATATTCTGATCTATCTTACTGGTATATTTTTGTACAGAATCAGTGCATTTATAAAAGTAAATTTTATATATGTGTGAGATACCAAGAAAAGAAGTTTAGTGAAAAACTAAAGATAAGCCAAAGATATCTAGGGTGGTCTGATACCAAGGATAGGGGCTTTTCACTAAACTATCTTATCCTTGGTATCACCCTGGCCTGACTTCAACTAGAATTCTTCTTGAGTTGGCCTAGCAAGATTTCTTCTTATCCCTGATGTTTCTTCTTAGTTATTTTCCATCAACTGACCCGGACCCCCACTCCTTAGCTCTAAATTTCCCAGGTTTTTGTTGGAGTCGTAGTTCAGTCCGACATCTCTTTTCCTCTGTAAAACCCAAATACAGTTCTCTCTAAACATATCTCCATGGCCCACCTTTGATAAAGTCTGCCTCACTATCTTTAACAAGTGTCATGAATTTTTTTTTGTTTGTTTAAGCAAAGGTGTTTCCTAAAATAATGGCATTTTAAAAAATTTATCACAGCTTTGTTTGTCTTTTTTATAATAAAATATATTTCTTCCTCTCTATTTAAAATCCACTCATGTATACATGCCTTTATAAAGTGACAAATAGAGTCTCTTGCAGTGAAAAGAACTTAAGCTACCAAATAGTGTGTCAAACTCTACTTTTCTTGTAACTTTGCATTTGCAACACTGCCAAGTTAATGATATGAAAAAAAAAAAAAAGTTCCGCTGCCCCATTTGATGCTGGGTGAAATGAAACAACATCGTTATACTTCACTGCATTTAGACCCAAAAACATGTCAAATTCTTTTGAGATAAACTGCAAACCATTAACTGATCTCTTTTATTTCTCCTCACAAACCTTACTTCAAAAACAGTTTCTTGATACATTCTACTTTTCTGAGAGGAGAGACAACTTTTTCTCATCAAAATAATTTTGTGAGTGTAGATGCAAAACTGCCATTTTCTAGCATATTACCTGTTTATTTTTGTTTTATTTGTTTATTTTTAGCATCTAATAATACTAAGCTTTATCGTTTATTTAGCACACACTGTGTATCAGGGGCTATATTAAATATTTGATTTTTACCACTATAAAGAAAGTAATTTTACGGCAGGCAAAAATTTACCTCTACTCTTTTAGGTTCTTTTTATTTAATGGATAGTCCTGAGTATTAAAATGTCTTAAGACAAATCAATAAGAGAAAGGCAAACAAATTTGCTTAAAACAAGTTTTACCAGCCCATGAACCTTCATAAGGAAATGAAGACCAAAAGAAACAATTACAATTGAATACTTATATGCTGAATTGCACAGAGTAGTAAACTGTGAAAATGTGACAAGGAGAAAGGGCTCGGGCAAAGGTACTAATTGGGTGGAGGAGTAGCTAGGAAGATAAGGGTTAGTAAAAAGCTTTGTTTGTACAGATTTTCCTTGCTCTCAACTTCTCATTCATGATGACACAAATGGCGCTTTCCTTCCCGTATAGGTAAGACTGCTTTCACATGGGAATTTTATTTCCTGCTTTTAAGAAACAAAAGGAAGTTCAGGGTAATCTTGCATCTACTGTTTTTCAAGAGACTTAAACTCAAAGTAGTCAATATGCCAAAGTGGTATATTTTGGCATGACTTGTTCTTAACTCCTCATAATGGTATCTCCCATTATCAGATAATAAAATTGAAGCTGAGAAAATAATTTACATAAAGCCATGCTGCGACTAATGGCAATCAAATATAAAATATTTTATTTCACTGGCTTCAAAGTCTATGATCCTTCCGTTATAATCCATGGCCTTTGTGACAACAGGTAATTACAGAAATGGACTGTTTATCCACATTTTCACCTCCATTTCTTATCTATGACAATATAAATTCAAGCCAAGAGTGAACTCTAAGGGGTGAATGGAAGGGTCATTCTTTTGGATCATTAGTTTGTATTTTTTTGTACAGCAGGAAAACGGTAACCTTTATCTTGGGGTATAATAAAATCATTAAATGCAGTCATGAAAACATAATCAATGGTACTCTTGTGACTCTTGGTCATTGTCCATTAGCCAGATCATAACCCCGGTCTGTAGATATGAAACTAATTCAACTCTCTGACAAGGCACTAATGGGAAGCGATTGCAAAATACTCCTTAAGGACTGAAAGACTGAAAGTAGATTGCCCTGGAACGTTTTTGCGTTGGAACAGACAATTCCTTCACTAATTAACTTCACTCTCCCTAAATATCATGGGTTTCTAGCTACCATTTGCAACTACTGTTATTCTCTGCAGTCCTTTCAGTATTTCTATGACCAAACTCTGCTCCATTGTTTTCCTCTTGAGCTTTTCACAACTTACCCAAGAGGTAACGACATACTTCTTTAAGCACATGAGAATACACAGGTCCCCAAAATCAGTTTACAAGTTGTCTTGTTTTGGCTGAGTCTGGGACAGAAGCATTCCTACTAATGCATGATGGTCATATTTGGGGTCATATCAATCCCCAAATAATCCAGAAATCCTTGATTTAATTTAATAGCCCTTTTTGTCTCACCACCTCCCTGACATAGTTTCTACACTCATATATTTCAACTTGCTTTCTACTTACTAGTTTTCCCTTAGGTTGGCTTTTTACAATTAGTTATTTCTCACTGTTTTGCAATTGTATGTATAAAACAAATCTAATATAGTTGTTTTAAGTAAAAGACAGTTATAGTAAAAGGAAAACCGACTGTTGAAAATATAAGTACTTGAGCGATCAAATTTTAAAGAAAAATACCCAGTATAATACAAAGTTTATCAATAAAGTTTTTTTATATATACAAGCACAGTATTTACCTAACAGAGTTAGGTAAATTACATAACTTATAAAAATCTCCATATCTAAAATAAGGCTTTAAAATAGATAATGTTATTATATCCACGATTATTTCAACAATTATGTCAATTATCTAAACTAGCAGCCACATATTGGCATCCTTAAGTCAAGAAACCACAGGCATTGTGTAGACAATAATAACCTTTCAAGAACCCCTTGGTTTGAAGAAAACCTTTTGTTACTGTTTATGAAGATCAATGGCAATATCAGCAAGTGGTGTTTTCAAGATCAAGATACTTCATTCTTAAAGTTCTTGTTCTCTTTAACTTCCATTTTCTGAATCAATTTACTGGCAGCAAACATTTTTCATCAAATCACTCAGTCAGCCACCATCAGATGTGGCAATTACAGCGTCCTCCATTAAGAAACGTAGTTTATCTTATTACAACTATCAAGCATATCAATTATTAAGTATATACTGTTTTATTCTAATTGTTATTGAAATAGTTGGAATTTTAAAAATTATTAAAATTGTCTGATTCTGAAAGTAACACAAGTGCCAGGTCAAAACAGAAAATGTATATATGTATAAAATAAATTTAAAATATCTGTTTTCATAAGAGCCAGTTTTAGCATTTTCATGCATTTCTTCCTGGGCATATTTTAATAGATATTTAAATAAAAATTTCTTTCTAACTCCAACAGTTAAAAATTCAAAATAATGGCCGGGTGCGGTGGCTCACGTCTGTAATCCCAGCACTTTGGGAGGCGGAGGTGGGCGGATCACAAGGTCAGGAGATCGAGACCATCCTGGCTAACATGGTGAAACCCCGTCTCTACTAAAAACACAAAAAATTAGCTGGCTTGGTGGCAGGCGCCTGTAGTCTCAGCTACTGGGGAGGCTGAGGCAGGAGAATGGTGTGAACCCTGGAGGCGGAGCTTGCAGTGAGCCGAGATCCTGCCATTGCACTCCAGCCTAGGTGACAGAGCAAGACTCCATCTCAAACAAACAAACAAACAAACAAAAAATTCAAAATAATATATTAAATGTTAATCTAATTTTGTAAAAAAAAAAAGTATGTGTTAACGATTACTATCCTCTTCCTTTGCAATGACAGTCTTATAATCTATAGAAAGGAAAAAAAAAGTAATGTGACGAATTTGGGAGCATTTTTAACGTTTAACTTTGAGTCTTCATGCTGTTGACAGTTAAGAAGAAACTTTATCCAAGTATTGTAATCAAAGTGTCTGTAAATGGAGAAGTGGGCCAAGATAAATGATGAGGTTGTAAGAAAATGAAAGCATTCAGTTCAGCATAATAGGTAAAAGCATGAGCCTTAAAGCTGAGCTGCAAATTTAGTTTCACTTTCTACTCAAGGAAGCATAATGGCTAAACTGTTTGGCAGCTCTGAGCCTCAGTTTCCTCATAGTAAAATGGGAATTATAATAGGACCTAACTAAATACAATTTTATGAGATTCAAGAGTTAATTTATGTATTTACTCAATGAATGCTAGTCCATATTATTTTTATTATATTTGAATGCTTTAGAATAAGTTTTTTATTCAAAATTAATAAATCAGGCAGTTTTTCTGACAGCTTGCAATTCCAATTGGTTGGAAAGCTAGAAATGTTTAAAACTGAAAAAGAAAAACAGACCTAATAAAAACTTCTATAAATCATGATAGAGTTTTATTCTTAGATTTCTATTTATTAAGAGTTTTTATATTTTTAGGGAGAGGGACTGCTGTATTTCAATATCATAAGGCATTCTGCATCATATTGAGAGGTGACAGCATGCTGGCAGCCCTCACTCGCTCTGGGCGCCTCCTCAGCCTTGGCGCCCACTCTGGCCATGCTTGAGGAGAGCTTCAGCCCGCCGCTGCACTGTGGGAGCCCCTTTCTGGGCTGACCAAGGCCGGAGCTGGCTGCCTCAGCTTGCAGGGAGGTGTGGAGGGAGAGGCGCAGGAGGGAAACGGGGCTGCGCACGGCGTTCCTGGGCCAGCATGAGTTCTGGGTGGGTGTGGGCTCTGGGGGCCCGCACTTGGAAGCGGCCAGCCAGCAGGGCCCCATGCAGTGAGGGGCTTAGCACCTGGGCCAGCAGCTGCTGTGCTCCATTTCTCGCCAGGCCTTAGCTGCCTCCCCGCGGGGCAGGGCTTGGGACCTGCAGCCCGTTGTGCCTGAGTCTGAGCCTTTGCCCCCCACCCCCTCCTGTGTGGCCTGAGCCTCCCCTAGGAGCGCGGCCTCCTGCTCCACAGCACCCAGTCCCATCGACCACCCAAGGGCTGAGGAGTTCGGGCGCATGGCACAGGACTGGCAGGCAGCTCCACCTGCGGCCCCAGTAAGGGATCCACTGGGTGAAGCCAGCTGGGCTCCTGAGTCTGGTGGAGACTTGGAGAATCTTTATGTCTAGCTAAGGGATTGTGAATACACCAATCAGCACTCTGTATCTAGCTCAAGGTTTGTAAACACACCAATCAGCACCCTGTGTCTAGCTCAGGGTTTGTCAATGCACCAACTGGCACTCTGTATCTAGTTAATCTGGTGGGGACTTGGAGAATCTTTATGTCTAGCTAAGGGATTGTAAACACACCAATCAGCACCCTGTGTCTAGCTCAGGGTTTGTGAATGCACCAATCGGCACTCTGTATCTAGTTAGTCTGGTGGGGACTTAGAGAATCTTTATGTCTAGCTAAGGGATTGTGAATGCATCAACTGGCACTCTGTGTCTAGCTCAGGGTTTGTAAATACACCAAACGACACTCTGTATCTAGCTAATCTAGTAGGGACATGGAGAACTTTTGTGTCTAGCTCAGGGATTGTAAACACACCAATCAGTGCCCTGTCAAAATGGACCAATCAGCTCTCTGTAAAACAGACCAATCAGCTCTCTGTAAAATGCAGCAATCAGCAGGATATGGGTGGGTCCAGATAAGAGAATAAAAGCAGGTTGCCAGAGCCAGCGGTGGCAACCCACTGGGGTCCCTTTCCACACTGTGGAAGGTTTGTTCTTTCGCTCTTTGCAATAAATCTTGCTACTGCTCACCCTTTGGGTCCACACTGCCTTTATGAGCTGTAACACTCACCACGAAGGACTGCAGCTTCACTCCTGAGCCAGCGAGACCATGAACCCACCAGAAGGAAGAAACTCTGAACACATCTGAACATCAGAAGGAACAAACTCCAGCCACGCCATCTTTAAGAACTATAACACTCACTGCAAGCAAGGGTCTGCAGCTTCATTCTTGAAGTCAGTGAGACCAAGAACCCACCAATTCCAGACACAATAGCATATGTCAAATTAGTAATTTAAACGTGTTGAGTATTATGTGTCTAAAAATTATTTGTAGGTTTTAAATGGTATATTTATTTTTAACTAAGAATAAACAACCAGGAAATTTTAAATATACTAAGATTTGATACATTTTATATAGTTCATAATACGGTATTTTCCATTATATCTATTTAAAATAGGTTACAAATTGTTTAACAACAAATTCCTATTTTTATTTACTTTAAAGTTAGAAATATTGGCAATCATCTTGTCAATTTGCTTTCTGTGAATAAAACTGTTATCATTATACTTATTTTCTCTGTTTTGATAGTTTTAATGGCACCCACCTTAAAACTAATTTTAAGTAAAAATGAGTGAGAGTTTCCTCTTAGCTCTTTATAAAATCACTTTGACCACCACACTGCTGCAAATATTATAACATTTATTTTGGCTCTACTGAACAATTAAATAGATTCATGAATACAAATCAGTTATTTAATGCTTGCTTAACAGGTAGTAAATACATATATATATTTATATATTAGTTTGCAAACTTCAAGTCCGTATCTTATTACATTTTTCATATAATCCCATCTCTATTTACATAATCACGGTTTAGTCATTTATTTTGTTTGTACATGACCTAATCACATGTTTATGAAGGAAAGCTATTCAACCATTTCAAATTTGGTTTTTTCTTCACAGGATACAAAATGCAATATCAGATTGATTATTATGGTAAGCATTATAGCCACAGTCAGTGTCCCAGGCTCGTCCAATCAACACTTGCTTTTATAACTTCACAGAATATGATGATATTATTATTAATGTGTGTACAGACCCCTCTGCTAGGAATGGTATATTTTCAGCAGACTCTGTTATTGATTAATTTATTTCTCTTTGTAACTTATTTTCTTCTCCGATCTAATTCTATTTTTGCTTACATCTGTGCTTATTATCTCTAGGCATAACATTTAACAAAACGTAGCATCTATTTTCTAGCATAAATACTGGACAAATGAGTTTCTATTTGCATTTCAAAAGGAAAAAATGCAGTAAGATAGAAACCCACTTTATTAGGAATGTTTTAATTTATTCTTTATCAAAAAGACCTCTTTTCCTAATATCCCAAAAGGCCTTGGTGCTTGTTAGTAAAAGCTATACCCTTTTCATTTAGAGTATGCACCATCATTTCTTAAGTTTTATAAATTCATGAATACTTTTACAACAATGAAATATCATTTCTTCCCTTAATTTTAAAGTCAAAATAAAATTGTATCCTGAATGAAAACAAATCAAGACAATCAGATTAACCTTAGTTTGCTTTCAAACCATAGTTTTAATTGTTTAAACTTTTCTATTACTGAAAATGACTGTGAGATACCTGTGTTATTTTTATACAAAATGCATCAGCTTAAGTGAGGTTTCAGAAAACTTAGCATTATATATATATATATATATATATATATATATATATATCACCATTATATTACTGATGTCCATTAAGTTTATGTGAACTCTCAAATGAGTTAAAAATATGGGGAAGAGAATCCAGGCTCAAACAGGAAACAATAACGGGAAGTAAGGTCATGATGGTCAAATATGTTTTTCAAATTCAAGGTCAGTATTTAATAAAATGGTTGAGAGGCCGAGGCAGGCGGATCGCGAGGTCAGGAGATGGAGACCATCTTGGCTAACACGGTGAAACCCCGTCTCTACTAAAAATACAAAGAAATTAGGTGGGCACGGTGGCAAGTGCCTGTAGTCCCAGCTACTCAGGAGGCTGAGGCAGGGGAATGGTGTGAACCCAGGAGGCGGAGCTTGCAGTGAGCCGAGACCGCGCCACTGCATTCCAGCCTGGGCTGTTAACAGAGAGAGACTCCGTCTCAAAAAAATAAAATAAAATAAAATAAAATAAAATAAAATAAAATGGGATGAGACATCCCTATGGCATCATAGGATAATCATAAATTTCCTAATATATCTTTATCACTTATCAAATGGAATTTTAAAATGCATCTAGAATTCCAATTGTAGGAGACTACATCATTGGTCTCCTGCCACTAAAAGGCCCCCTGTATATTAAGAAATCCTAATTACTAATCCATAAACTACAACTTATGATTTTTTTCATAACAGTATTTCTTAAGACACTGTCAGTGCGATCCATTAAAATTCAACTCAGATGTAGCATCCGCCATGATCATTTACCTGCTCTTGGCAGGGGCATGATGATTTCAACCTTCCTTCTCTTAAAATATTTGATTTGTATAACTCACAAGGTAACCATAAGTTAATGCTTTGTTGGACTGATACTTGTACATGTGTATGGATAGATTCTTCTACTACTGTAGTCTAAAATAGGAGACTAAATACCAAGCAGGTATATATAAGTCATCCTCACTCATAGCACAGATTTCAGTGCCCTAAATATAATACATTCTCAGCAAATATATTTAAGCTTAATAGGTTTTTAACTGCACCATAATCCTAAACTACCAAATCAGAAAATACGTACTTTGAAGATTGTGGTTGAAAGGAAAATATTTACACAAATGTTTCCAGAGGATAGTTATGTTCTAGTTATTTTCCTTCTCCACATGCAAGTCACTCTAAAGAAAAAATTTAGTGCCCTGTTGTTTTTTCAGTCTTTTATAAATCTTTCCTAATTTAAGAATTTGATAATCAGTTCTATCCTGATTTAAGAATTAGATAATCCAGGCTTCATATCAGTCTGATTTCAATATCATTCTGACAAATGTGAAAAAATTTGAACAATAAAACGTAAAGCTTTTCAGTATTCAAACTTAAGGGAGTTGTACTCTTAAGGAGAAAACGTAAACACCAATCCCTTTCCAGATTAGAAGCTATATATGGAATCAGAAAGGAAAAGAAATGGCATGGGAGTCAAAAGCTCTTGGATTTAGGAATCTGTAATAATTTAGAAATGAATTTAAAAGTTGGAGATACTCTATCCATAGCTATAAAATAAAGAAATTAGATTATGATTGGCCAAACCCATTGACAGTTTCAATGTCTACAAGTCAATATATAAGATGTTCAAGTTTCTTTTGGCAAGTGCCTTACTTCATGAGGGGAGAAACTATAATTGACTTGTTCATTTTTATGTTGGACAGAGTGCCTTACAAATGATAAGTACTTAATAAATGTGTTGTGAGCAAATGAGTCAACAGAATATGAGTTAACAATATAGTGCTCCTGCAACAGAAAACTAATAGTGCTAAAATGATATAAAACTCTATGTCTTAAAGGATGATTCCTCTATTCCGTGTTCTTCATTTTTACCATAACAGTGCGTCCATTTCGGACTTTGAAATGATATAGTGAAAATAAATATCAAAGGAGACAATTGGGAAAATTCTGGTTTGTATTCAAACCACATTTTAAATTGTTTATGCTTTCATATTTTTGGAGATCAAATAATGAAAAATACAAGTGAGCCAAAAATGCATGCTGAACAAATTGAAAAATAAATAAATGACAATGTTTAACATTTTTATTTCATTGTATTCTCTTACAAATAGCTACATTTAAAGCAAACTTGAAATCCATCATCAAGTTTAGACTCAAAACACTCTGGTTTGGCGGGGCGCAGTGGCTTACACTTGTAATCCCAGCACTTTGGGAGGCTGAGGCGGGTGGATCACCTGAGGTTAGGAGTTTGAGACCAGCCTGACCAACTTGGCAAAACCCCATCTCTACTAAAAATACAAAAGTTAGCCAAGCATGGTAGCGGACTCCTATAATCCCAGCTACTCGGGCGGCTGAGGGAGAAGAATCACCTGAACCTATGAGGCGAAGGTTGCAGTGAGCTGAGATGACTCCACTGCACTCTCCAGCCTGGGTGACAGAGCGAAATGCTGTCAGACACACACACACACACACGTTTGACAGTTTCTAAAACACAAAGTTAAAAGGACATTATGTACTTAGCAACCTTGAGCTTTGGAATGAGTTTTGTATTCTTTCATAGGATAGTCAGTCAGGTACATTCATAGGGAGGCTCAATAAAAAAGCAAAATGTATTATACTCAGGTTCTAGAGACAGGAAGTAAGACATGCCATACAGGGCCACACGGTTAAGACTCCAGGATGGTCATGAGGCAGAAGACAGGAATGAGGGGAAGAGTTGGGTCACTAGCTTACTAAGATTTCCAACATAAAGGCAAGACAGGGAAGGGTGAAAAATTTAGGATTCGCTAATTTGAATAATTTTGGTGGTACTGGTTTATAGGAATGGTACTTAGTTCCCTGGTTCCTGACCCTGAGATAATTATGGCAGAGGAATACTGCATAAAGAAGTATTCTGGCCAGATAAAGCAGGCATGGCTCTGGATTGATTAGTTTGCTATCAAAGAGAAGCTCCAGGCTGGGCCCTTTGTTGTCTTTTAAAAATTGGTTAGTCCAGGGCAGGGCAGTCTCTCTCCAGCCAGAAAAATGTAAGATGGCAAAATGGCATAATACGCAGAAAATAAAAAAAATTTACAATGTAGTCAGTAATTGTTTTTAAGTGCTTGATTTATCTATTGAAGTGTCATAGTATTTGCTTGTTAACTTGCTTGAGTCATTGAAGATGTTTGGTTAGCCCAAAATCATTACTAGTCTATATTAAGAAACAATTTATAAGTGAGACAATGTAGATACGAAGAACCACAGATCTCTGCTAAATGAGACAGATACAATTGATCACTATTACAACAGGCATTTTAATAAGGTATTACCACTCATCTGTTGCATAGACAAGATGCATTCTAATTAAAGTGCTCATATATTGAGAAAATGGAATAGATGTTAATTAAACAGAATAAAGAAGTATCATATAATACAATCTTTTTTTTTTTTTTTTTTTGAGATAGAGTCTCGCTCTGTCACCTAGCCTGGAGTGCAGTGGCGCAATCTAAGCTCAATGCAACCTCCGCCCCCAGGATCAAGTGATTCTCCTGCCTCAGCCTCCTGAGTAGCTGGGATTATAGGCATGCGCCCCACACCTGGCTAATTTTTGTATTTTTAGTAGAAACGGGGTTTCACCATGTTGGTCAGGCTTGTCTGGAACTCTTGACTTTGTGATCCCCCCGCCTTGGCTTCCCAAAGTGCTGGGATTATAGGTGTGAGCCACCACGTCTGGCCAATACAATCCTTTTTAAAAATTATATTTAGGGATAAGATTGTATTTTTCTGTAGATTTCAATGATATCCCAGAAAAATCCTAATGGCATTTTTTTAAAATTATACTTTAAGTTTTAGGGTGCATGTACACAATGTGCAGGTTTGTTACATATGTATACATGTGCCATGTTGGTGTGCTGCACCCATTAACTCGCCATTTAATGTTAGGTATATCTCCTAATGCTATCCCTCCCGCCTCCCCCACCCCACAACATAGCTGCATAGTATTCCATGGTGTATATGTGCCACATAATCCAGTCTATCATTGTTGGACATCTGGCTTGGTTCCAAGTCTTTGCTATTGTGAATAGTGCCACAATAAACATATACGTGCATATGTCTTTATAGCAGCATGATTTATAATCCTTTGGGTATATACCCAGTAATGGGATTGCTGGATCAAATGGTATTTCTAGTTCTAGATCCCTGAGGAATCACCACAAGATTAACTTTGTAAAATTTTTTTGTTTGTCTGTATTCACAAAAGTACTTGAATTTTTTTTAAAGAAATTATGGTATAGCATGGTGGCAGGCGCCTGTAGTCCCAGCTACTTGGGAGGCTGAGGGAGGAGAATGGCCTGAACCCGGGAGGTGGAGCTTGCAGTGAGCCGAGATCGTGCCACTGCACTCCAGCCTGGGCGACAGAGTGAGACTCCGTCTCAAAAAAAAAAAAAAAAAGAAAAAGAAATTATGGTATAGCATTCTGAGAATATAATATTAATACTAGTAATTTCATAATGGAAAACAGTCCATTTGTTTTATAATGGCATGGATATAGATATATAGGCAGATAGATTTGAGAGACAGATAGTAGATAGTTGTATAGATTTCTTCTCTTTTTATCCTCTATTAATACTTTGTTTGGAAACAGCTTGTTCTTTGTAACTCATGTTTATGGTCTCTATCTTAAATAGAAAAATTAGTTTGGCATTCAATTAGTTTCAAATAGTATAATAACCAATAATTGAAAAGTTAAAAGAGATTAATGAGTGTTAAAGACAATACAAATTCTTAGTTTTTTTTTTACTTTAAAATATTGCTTTAAATCTTTTATTTTTGATTGTTCCAAGTAACCATGGGAACGCACTTTAGTTTCATTCTAGTTAGAATATAATATGGCATACTTGGTACAGATGTGATGATATTGGTCAACTTTTTGGGGATGAGTGCTATACATTTTGGGATGACTACTGTTTATAGTTCTTATCTGTTGTTAAGAAAATTACCCCAGATGTACAATTTGATAAATTAAGATATCCTATATTTATTCAAATGGCATAAAAAGCAAAACAGTATAGTTCATAATATAATAACATGTAGAAAAAATTATTTTCACGTTTTACTATCTGTCTCTCAGGACATGATCTTAGAATATGAAGAATTTTCAAATAGTTTAGGTATCATCACAGTGTAAATACAACACATTAAAGAAACCCCCAACTCTTTTTGGACCTTTATTGTTCACTTTATTGGAATTAATTTTGCCTACATTTGAGGTAATCTCTACAGATATAAGTCTGAGAAATTAATACACAAACAAATTAGTAAGTGTTATTAAATCACAATGCCTGTTTGGCAGAGGGAAAAATAAATTAAAATGTGGAAAATAAAATGAAAAAATACTATTCAAAATGTCTTCAAGAAATGTTTAGTAATAAAGGACTCCACAAACCATGATGTTTCAAATAAAATTTTAGGTTAAAAATGGTCTTGATTTTCTGAGACTATGTGTCCTTGTCTATGACCAAGTTGAAGGACTATTTTCCTGGAGGGCTGACAAATGCTCCAGAGATAGTGAATAGCATACTATTTTAAGCAGACGGAAATACATTCTTTTAGAGTTAGGATTTAAACCTTTGTTTTTCTCCCCAAAAGATCTTTGTAAAATATGCATAGTATCTTACCGTATTATTTTATGCACATGTATTATGAATGCCCAAATTCTTAAACATAAGAATCTTCTTTTGCACTTCAATGCATATAGACAAAAATATATATAATAAAATGCATGAAGCATGAAATAATTTTCTATATTTAGAGTGTTGAGAGCATTCCATTGTTCAATATAATAAAAGCATTTTCTCTCAGAGTACAGAATATTACTGCAATAATTGTTTGTCATTCAAGTATGAACTTACTTGCACAATTAGTATCAGACGTACAAGATAATCAATATATTTAGCATTTAATTTACTAACAGTTACTTTTATAGTGACCCATATACTGCTCCTGCTCTACTTATTTCTCCATTTCCTCCTCCACCTCCTCCTCCTCCTCTTGCTCTTCTCCTCCTCCTTCTCCTCCTTGTCTTCTTCTTTATCAACTTAGTATAGATAAAATTTGCATAACGATCACATACAAAAATAGTAAGATTTAATAGTACAGTTTAATTCATTTTTACCAAATGTATATATGGTTGTCAGTAACACCAAAACACTGCTAAGAACTTTTGAGTTGCTATGAAACTGCCAAACTCTCATGGAAAGATGGTTTATGTATTAGTTTGTTTTCACACTGTATTAGTTTGTTTTCACACTCAGTAATGATACTACCTGAGACGGGCTAATTTATAAGGAAATTAGGTTTGAAAGGAAAGAGGTTCAGTTGACTCACATTTCCACATGTAGCTCAGGAGGCCTCAGGAAACTTATAATCATGGCAGAAGGTGAAGAGGAAGCAGGCACCTTCTTCCAAGGTGGCAGGAGAGAGAGCTCGAGCAAAAAGGAAACTGCCAAACATTTTTAAAACCATAAATTCTCGTGAGAACTCACTATCACGAGAACAGCAAGGGGGAAACCGCCCCCATGATCCAATCACCTCCCACCAGGTCCCTCTCTTGACACATCAGGATTAAATTTCCACATACGATTTGCGGGGGGACACACAGCCAAATCATATTGGTATATGTGACAATTTTGATGGCAGAGAAGCAGTGTTAAAATTGCTCCTCATTCTCAACACCATTTGAAATTTTCACTCTCTAAATCTTACCGTTCTAATGGCTGTGTAAACATTATCACATCATAGTTTAAACTTATTTTCCCTAATAATATACGATCGTCAGTTCATTTCCCTGTGTTTATTGGCCATTCATATATCTTATATATCATTCTTTGTGAAGAATCAATTTTAGTCCACTTTGACTATTTGCAGTTGGATTGTTTATCCATTTTTCTTCTCATTATTAACATTTATATCCACATACATATTAGGAGTGCTGAACTCACAACTAAAATAGTTCATTTGTCTACTTATTTTAGTCCTATTAGAATTTACTTCAAGTATTTTGAGTTCTGTTATAAAGTAAAAACATACTGATAATTGCTAGCTTTTTTTAAAATTGGACCCTTTCATCATTATGAAATTCTCCTTGTTATGGGTTGGATATTGTATTTCAAAACAATACACGGAAGTCTTAACCCCTAGTACCTCAGAATGTGACCTTTTTTTTAAATCTGCTATTTAAAGAATTAATCACATAAAAATGAGGTCATGGGGGCAAACCCTAATGCAGTACAATTGGTGTTCTTATAAAAAGAAGAAATGTTGACACAGAGAGAGAAACAAAGGCAGAAGGAAGAACATGTAGAAACAGAGGATGAATATCATTTGAAGATTAAAACTATGCTGTCACAAGCCAAGGAATGCTAAAGATGGCCAGCAAACTACAAGAAGCTAGGAGAAAAGGCATGGAACAGGTTCTTACTTCCAGCCCGCAAAAGGAACAAATACTGCTGACACCTCTATTTCAGACTTCTGGCTTCAAGAACTGTGTAACAATACAATTCTGTTGTTTTAGTCACCTAGTTTTGTGGTTGTTTGTTGTGGCAGCATTAGGAATCTAATATTACATATATATACACATACACACACACATATATGTTATACATATGTGTGTATATATATATATCTGATAACCTTTCTTGCTCCGAATTCTATTTTGTCTCATATTAATATAGTCACTGTAGTTTAAGATTATCGCAGTTACCTTTGTCCATCTTTTTACTTTTAATCAGTCTGTTCATTTACATTTGAAATGTACTTGAAATGTGTTATGAACAACACATAGATGTGTTTTAGTTATATAAGTGGACTGATATTCTCTGACTTTGAAGGTTGAAATCATTTATATTTAATATAATTATTAATATGGTTACATTTAAATCTACCATCTTGCTATTTGTTTTCTAATTTTTCTATCTGTTCTTCCTCTTAACTTACCCTTTATTTATCTGAGGTAAAGTTTTAATGGAAGATTTTTTAAAAAAAATGCTTAATGACCGAGGGGACAGAGCAAAATGGTGGAACAGAAAGCTCCGCTGATCATACCCCCGTAATGACAACAATTTAACGGCTATCTACACACGAGAAAGCACCTTCATAAGAACCAAAAATCAGGTGAGCACTCATAATACCTGGTTTTACCTTTATACTGATGAAAGACTCACTAAAGAGGCAGGAAAAACAGCTTTGAATCACCAACGGCTTTCCTCCCCCAACTCCTGGTAGTGACAGTATGGTGCAGAGACATTTCTGTTTGCTACGGAGAGGGAGAACACAGCAATTGTGAGACATTGAACTCAGTACTGCTCTATGATAGTAGAAAGAAATACTGAACCAAATTCTACTCATGCCCACACAGAGAGGGAGTATTTAAACCAGCCTTAGCCAGAGGGGAATCACTGACCCCAGTGGTCAGAACCTGAGCTCCGACTAGCCTCGCCACCGTCGGCTAAAGTGCTCTGAGGCTCTAAATAAACTTGAAAGGGAGTCTAGGCCACAAAGACTGAAACTGCTTGGTGAGTCCTAGTGCTGAACTTGGCCCAGAGGCAGCAGACTGGGGAGGCACATGACCTACTGAGACACCAGCTATGGTGGCTAAGGGAGTGCTGCCATCACCAGTTCCCTAACCCCAGGCTGCACAGCTTATGGCTCCGAAAGAGACCCTTTTCTTTCACTTGAGGAGAGGAGAGAGAATAGTGTTGCACTTTGTCTTGCATCTTGGATACCAGTTTAGCTGCAGCAGGATAGGGCACTAGTAAGAGTCATGAGGCCCCCTTTCTGGGCTCAAGCTCCCAGATGACATTTCTGGACATTCCTTGGGCCAGAAGGGAACCTGATGCCTTAAAAGAAATGACCCAGTCCTGACAATATTCATCACCTGCCAACCGAATAGCCCTTGAGCTGTGAATAAGCAGCAGAAATACCCAGATAGTAGGTCATGGGCCTTGGGTGAGACTCTGAGACTTGCTGGCTTCAGGTGAGACTGAACACATTCCCAGCTGGGGTGGCTACAGGAGAAGACTTATTCTGCTTGAAAAAAGCAGAGGGAAAATAAAAAGAAGACTCTGTCTCGCTCCTTAGTTACCAGCTCATACACAAGGAGAGTAGAGAACCAAGCAGGTTCTTGGGGTCCCCATTTCCAGGAAATGGCTTTTTGGATGACATTTCTGGACCTGCCCTGGGCCAGAGGGGAGTCCAGTACCCTGAGGGGTGCATCACAGTCCTGGCAGCATTCACCACAAGCTGAGTTAAGAGTCCTTAGGCCTTATGGGAACATCAGTGGTAGTCCGGCAGTACTCCTCATGGCCGGTAGTGGCGATGTCCACAGGGTGAGCTTCCTCTGCCTTTAGAAAGGGGAGAGAAGGGTGGAAAGGACTATGTCTTGTGGTTTGAGTGTCAGCTCACTCAAAGTACAATAGAACACCAGATAGACTTCTAAGGTTTTGGGATCTGGTCCCTGAATCCTGGACAGCACTCTGGACCTGCCAAAGGCTTGAAGGAACTCACTGCCCTGAAGGGAAAGATGCAAGCCTGGCTGGCTTTGCCACTGGCTGATTGTAGAGCGCCAGGGCCTTGAGTGATATAGGTGTGAGTAATAACATTAATTATTAACATATTAATAATTATATTAGTACATTATATGTTTGATCTTTTTAAAGAGGCATTAATAACCAGAATATAATAATTATATTATATATTAATTATATATTAATCCATCTGATAAGGGATTAATAACCAGAATATATAAGGAGATAAAAGAACTCTATAGGAAAAAAATCTAGCAATCTGATTTAAAAATGAGCAAAATATTTGAACAGACATTTCTTAAAAGAAGATACACAAAATGCTTACAAATTGCAAACAATATTTAAAACAGCTTATGTCCGAAAGAGAGACAATAACAAATGCTGGCAAGGATGTGGAGTAAAGAGGACCCTTGTATGCTGTTAGTGAGAATGTAAATTGCTATATACACCATATGGTAATTACTATACTATAGAGAACAGTTTGGAGGTTTCTCAAAAACTTAAGATAGAGCTACCATAAGATCCAGCAATCCTTCTGCAGGGTATATACCCAAAATAAGGGAAATAAGTATATCAAAGAGATATCTGTATTCTCATGTTTCTTGCAGTGCTGTACACAGTACCCAAGATATGGAAGCAACCTAAGTGACCATCAACAGATGAATGGATAAAGAAAATGTGGGGCCAGGCACAGTGGCTGACGCCTGTAATCCCAGCACTTTGGCAGGCCCAGGCGGGAGGATCACGAGGTCAGGAGATCGAGGCCATCCTGACTAACGTGGTGAAACCCCGTCTCTACTAAAAATATAAAAAATTAGCCGGCCGTGGTGGCGGGACCCTGTAGTCCCAGCTACTCTACTCGGGAGGCTGAGGCAGAAGAATGGCGTAAACCCGGGGGGCGGAGCTTGCAGTGAGCCGAGATAGTGCAACTGCACTCCAGCCTGGGTGACAGAGCGAGACTTTGTCTCAAAAAAAAAAAAGTGGTACCTATACACAATGGAGTACTATTCCACCATAAAAATTAATGAAATCCTGTCATTTGGAACAACATGTATAGAACTGGAGGTTATTATGTTAAGTAAAATAAATCAGGCATAGAAAGACAAACATCAACTGTTCTCATTTATTTGTGGGACCTAAAAACAAAACAATTGAACTCATGGAAAGAGAGAGTAGACGGATGGTTACCAGATGCTGTGAACAGTAGGGGGAAGGTTGGGGGTAGGTTGGGATGGTTAGTGGTTTTAAAAAAAATCGTTAGAATAAATAGGACAAAGAATTAGATCGCACAACAGGGTGACTATAGTCAATAATTATTTAATTGTACATCTTAAAATAACTAAAAGAGTATAACAGGATTGTCTGTAACACAAAGGATAAATGCTTGAGGGGATGAATACATCATTTTCATGATGTGATTATTACTCATTGCATGCCTGTATCAAAACATTTTATGTACTCCATAAACACATACACCTACTATGTACACATAATAAGAAGAAATAAAAATTTTAAAAATAAACTATATTCCTCAAGGTATGGTATTTTCCCTTAATTTTCATGTATAATGGACTATCATAAACTGATATATCCTAAAAATATATGTAGGATTTTTTTATGGTTTGAATATTGGTGTCCTCCTCAAATTCATATGTTGGAACCTAACGTTAATAGTACTAAGTGCTGGGGGGTCTTTGGAAAGTGATTATTTCCTGTGGGCTATACCTTCATAACTAAATGAATGCCCTTATAAAAGAGGCTCAAACGAGCTTTCCTTCTCTATCTACCATGTGAGGGTAGAGCAAGAAGGCAAAGCAGACATAGCCCTCAACAAATATTGAATCTGCCAGCACCTGGATTTTGTACTTTCCAGCTTCCAGTACTGTGAACAGTATATTTCTGTTTTTTGTAAATTACTGAGTCTGCAATATTTGGTTATAGCAACCTGAAAGGACTAAGACAGTATTAAGCTATTTAACTGGAAATTTATTATGTATAATTATTTTTCTTAATTGTTTACTTTGGTTCATCAACGTGTAATGTATTCTCATGTGTCAAAAATCTTTCCATATATGAATATTTTAAAAATTGTTGCATTCGAAAATAATAAAAGGAGTTTAACAGAGACCCCAACTTTTTTTTGTTCCTCATTCTTTCCTTCTTTCCTAATTTATAATTCATCTCCTTCAAAGTTTATTAGCTTACATGAACACCAAAATTGAGACTAAATTTCACCTGCAGTTAAATGGAGTGACTGGGATGTAAAAGGAATTGAAATATGTAACTTCTCAATCATGCCCTTCAAATGATTAGATGTCTACTTATACTTTGTTTTTCATTGGCTGGAAAACAGCAAAAGTGTCAGAACTTATTATGCAGAGGAGCACTACACCTTAGTGCTGATGGTACAAAAATACAGAAGGGAATGGATAACATTTTAGAGCTAAGGCACCTGCCAACCCTAAACTTCCCACTTACATCTGACTGGTATATTAGGTGGGTGCAAAAGTAATTGCAGTTTCTGCCATTACTATAAGAGAGCAATATCACGATTGCACCATGTAATTGTGGTTACTTTTATCACTACAGTTTGGCTCATTCTCTATGACAAGCATTAATTAAATATTTGATTTTTCATTCGTAAAAACCTGGAAATCTAAATGCCAAACAGTTCTAAAATTTCAAACACGGAACGATTACATCGTTTCTACATATAACTTCCTTTGCTTTCTTTAATTTCAACCATCATTACATACTTGGCAAACCTTTCATAATGGAACTATTAGTGACTACAGGAATAAAGTTTTAGTATAAGCCAATATTCATTTAAAAATAACTTCTTTAATGATTATAATAAAGTCTTTACTCTTCTGAGGTTTTTTTTGTATCTCAAGCATACTTTGTGTGATTTTGCTATTTTATTTTTATACTTCTGAATATAATTATAAATCAAAACTGCAAGGATGAATTATGAATTAAATTTGGTTGCCCAGAAAGATTTTTATAAGACAAGATAGTATATGAGTTTATGTTATTTGCAGGCATAGAATTTATATTTAATCCGTACTTTAAGAATCACCATCTGTATGATTAAAACATGTTAATAAAACACTCTTCTATTAAAAATATAGATTTATATTATGTTTTGTAAAGAGACAATACTATATATGGTTATATAAATTAATTTAAACTGTTTCCTCCCTATAAATTGATCAATGTGAGCATTATTATTATTATTATTATTATTATTATTATTATTATTTTGAGACAAAGTTTCACTCTCGTTGTCCAGGAGTGCAATGGCGCAATCTTGGCTCACTACAACCTCTGCCTCCCGGATTCAAGCGATTCTCCTGCCTCAGCCTCCCGGGTAGCTGGGATTACAGGCATGCGCCACCACGCCCAGCTAATTTTGTATTTTTAGTAGAGACGGGGTTTCACCATTTTGGCCAGGATGGTCTCAAACTCCTGACCTCAGGTGATTCACCTGCCTCGGCCTCCCAAAGTGCTGGGATTACAGGTGTGAGTCAATGCACCTGGCCCCGTGAGGATGTTTTTAATTAAAATTTATGTTATATATTTGAAAGATGCTGAGATCTGTATGTAGTTCCATTATATTATTTTCTATTATTTTGTAAATTAGTAATACCTTTTATTATAAAATGGTAACATTATATGCATTTAATTGTGGTATAAATATATTATTTTATTACCTCTTTTATTTTAACTTTGCTTTTTGCCATGATCATACAGTGTGTACTCTGAAAATGGTGGTACTATCAGCTCTTATCTAATATATTTTCTCTAATTGATTAACAAAAGTCTACTTATTCTTCAGAAGGTGATAAAATCTGAGTTTCTTATAATGATGTGTATTTAGTGGAGATCAAAAGCACACATTTGAAAATATAACAATCAAAGTGGAAGCTGGCTTCCAATAAGAAAGTAAGTATAAATGTTGGCAGTTTGTCTGGACTGCCTTATGGAACTGAGTAAAAAGCATCGTCAGTTTTCGTGTTTACTCAGCTAAACGTTATTGTCTGTATGTATCACCAATAGGAAACTAAATGAACACATAAATTATGAAAGTTGCAATCTTTTTATTGTCCTCCTTATTGTGAGGATTTAGTTTTTACTTATAGTCTTATATAATTTATTTTTCAAATGACTGAAAAAATTAAATTTATTCATATGGAAACATTTTCTTAATTGTAAAGCATGTAATGTGTAATTTTATGATGGTTATTTCAAATACAACCCATTCTCCTAATTCCTATTTGTTACATTGCAGATACACAAAGTTAAATTAATAATTATGATATTAAACATGCAATGCAATGATACTCCCCCAAGATATTCATCTTTAGAGATATAAAGTTTTAATAAACAAATACTATTATTTAACTCAATATTTATCAACAGAAGTTTTGGAAATCATTGTCTCAAGTCCTTTGTAAATAATCTTAAAAATCCTTTCTCTATCTCTTAAACAGAGAGTTTATTTCATTTGGCCTAACACTTTTATTAAAATGGATTTCCAGGAAGTATTTTTTCTTATGCAATTCAGACTTCTTGGATATATTTAAATCTTTTGTGTGTTCAACACTCAGAATACCATTCAAAGGACACTAATACATAAATAACTAACCCTGGCATTTCTTAAATATATAATCTGAGCCAAAATTTTAATTTTCCCTTTCAAACAGGTTTATCTCACAGTCTTAAATAGCAATGTATTTTTTTTTTGCTTATGCAAAACAAGAAAGCAAATACCACCACTGTAACAACAAACCTTGGATTTGTTCTTATTTGCTGTCTTATAACACCCACGCAATCACTAATGTGGTCTAATTCACACCTCTTCAAAATACCTCATCTGACTGATTTTACTTTGCAATCCTAGTTACTAGAAGAGTTTTTGTCTGTTTGTTTCAACTCTCTCTGCTTTTCTTTTCCTCTTCCAGTTTCTCTTTAATACAGAAGTGAGAATGTGCCCTAGTCCCAAATGTGCACAGGTGTCACTCGATCAAAAGAGTATAGTAGATTGAATCAGTATAATGGCTTTGCATTTCACTCAAATTATACCCAAAATTTTTACGGTGGTCTAAAATGCCTTAAAAATCTGGCCTCCTGCTAACTCTGGGGAATCGCCTTCCCTCTAGCAGCAAGCATGCTTGCACCTGATATTTGTTCTTTGCTTTTCCTGAAATTCCTGTCCTCTGGAGATCTTCCTAACTCATGTCTTAACTTTTTTCAGGTCCTACTCAAACATAAGATTTCTAGGTAATTTTTCGCTTAAGTCTCTGGGTAATGTAGCAGTATTTCAGCTTTGGTTTTGCCTATGCTACTTTGTTAGTTTTCATAGTACATGTAATGACTTTGACACACACACACACACACACACACACACACCAGGTATATGCCACACAAATGTATACAAATATATACATATATGTACACACACACATACATATACACATTTAAATACATATAGTTTGTCTCTCAGACACCAGAATGATAGCTCTATTAAAAAGGCAAGTTTGCTCACATGGATTTTATTTATTTATTATGGGTTCCCGAAGCCTTGTACACTGCCTGGCACACTTCTGTTAAATCAATGAACTGTAAAATATCATCTTTGCTTAAACTATCTTAAAAATATTGCATTGTCTTCCTTATGAGAATGTGTATAAAACATACATTCAAAAATAATTGACTGGGTAAAAATTAACAAGAGCTAAAATCTTTATCTCTCCTTCTTAGGACATATTTCGACTTTCTATTTGCTTCTTCTATTTTTGTGCCTCCCAGTCACTCCTTAACTCACAGCTGCAGTTTCAATTTAATGCCTTCCAACATAAGTAAACTGCTCTAGCCAACATTGCCATTACTTCTTTCCTGTAAAATTCAATTAAAAAATTTAGTTATATTTGTCCTGCTGGTGACATTTTATACAATTAAACACAAAATTCACATAACACCACATCTTTATTCCCCTTCTGCCTTTTTGGCTGGTACTTTTCAGTTCACTTTGTGAATTCTTCTTTATCTTTTTCCTGGCTTTATATTTTATTCTGAAGTATATGATATAACTTCTAGATATGTTTCAAAAGAGATTTTGAATAATTTAAATGTTGAAGGGGAAAAATATCCATTTTGCTTTGAGCCTCTATTTATAATAGAAGAGTATGTAATGTAAAACTTGAGTATCATGTTTCTCAGGAAATGTGAAAAGTAAATACTTTTTTTATTATACTTTAAGTTCTAGGGTACATGTGCACAACGTGCAGGTTTGTTACATATGTATACATGTGCCATGTTGGTGTGCTGCACCCATTAACTCGTCATTTACATTGGGTATATCTCCTAATGCTATCCCTCCCTCCTTTGATCAAATTATCAAATAATTTGATATTTTAAGAAATTGAAAATAGAATATTTTCACCAAAATGCAAATAAATTATGAGTAGCATAAATGTCTTTCTGTTGAGTAAATATTTTGGATCTCAATTGTTCTTTCATATTATGACTCTATGCGATACTTTATATTTGCCACCTGTATATAAGGTCAGGGACTGTAGTTGGGAGAGCATGTTGCATCAAAAACGGACACAGTCTAAACATTTTTTAAAAACTGTGTGCATTTTTGTGCATAAAACGTCATTTTCATTCTTTCAAAAGCAGCTATATATGCCTGCCTACCACCAATATATTGTCAGAATTAATTACATCTTGCTTTTTGTGAATAAACATCCACAATTGGAAACCTCATTAACAGATTCTCCCCTCATTTCTCTTGCTCCAAATCCTGATATAACTCTCAATTCCTTGCAATACATTTCAGACTTCCCACTTCTTGAAAAATGTTTCCTACACTTGAACTAATTTATCAAACATTCCTCATATTTTCATGCTTCAATAAAAACCTGGCCCACCTATGAAGTGACAACATCCACCGCAATTTTCCTGAATATAGAAGGCTTATTCTTACTGACTGTCTATTTGAAAAGAATTAAGTCTGATATCTTTTATGCATCAATTTAACCACATAAAATAGTTATTGCACTACTTAAAAAATTACTCTATGGTATTTTTCCATATACCCATTGTACGCTCTACCACTCATTGCTATATTCTATAAGACTACCAAATATACTATTTCATTTGCTGCAATCTGGTTCTTGATTCAAATTTTCTCTCTCTGTGATGCAATATTTGCCTTCATCCTGAGTGAATTCAAAATCCATGCTGACCAACCATATAACCATCTAACCTTTTAGATCTCTAATCAAAAAGTCAGTAATTCAGAAATCCTCTTCTCTACTTTTTATCAGTTATTATTCTCATGATCACATCCTGGAATTTATCATTGATTAATGATGTTCAAGCTCTGACAACTCTAAGTTAGATGTTTCACTGCGTGAGAAGAACCTTCTATTCATGCTGCCTCCATGCACAACTACATCCATGATAACTCTAGAACCTTCTATTCATACTGCCTCCATGCACAACTACATGCATGATAACTCTAGAACCTTCTATTCATACTGCCTCCATGCACAACTACATCCATGATAACTCTAGAACCTTCTATTCATACTGCCTCCATGCACAACTACATCCATGATAACTCTAGAACCTTCTATTCATACTGCCTCCATGCACAACTACATCCGTGATAACTCTGCTCTGCTTTGCCAAGTAGTTCATTTTCCCCGACCATTAGGCAGACTCTTCTGACCTCATTGAGTTTAAACTCTATGGTTAAAATGAATGCATCTTTTTGAAGATACAGTAAATGTCCTTGGCTCTTTTTCCTTCTAATATCCCTATAAGGGGAAACTGCAATCCTAGATCAATACACCTGGTTTTGCTTATTACCTTCTGTACTTTTACAAATATCTGACATCCAGGCAATCTGCTCGGGTCCCCTTCCATGCTGTGGAAGCTTTGTTCTTTGGCTCTTCACAGTAAATCTTGCTGCTGCTAAAAATAAAACAAAACAAAACAAAACAAAAACAAATATCTTACATCCTTATTCTCCCTCCAATCTCAACAAACAATCTCCTCATCTAGTTAAAATTAAAGAAAAAAAGTTAGAGAGAAGATAGAACAGAACCTCTTTAACTTCTTACCACCAAGTAAACAAGGTACAAAAAAATGACATTAACATTTATTTAATTATTTCTCAAGTGAATTCTACTGGGTAAGGAGAAAATATATTTTTTTCATCACCTTTGGCTAATAACCATTAATTATTCTAATGACTTTCCTCCCTACCCAGCCATTATTTGTTGGAGTTTTCAGCAATCTCTCATATGTATATTCTCTTCTCAATTCACGTACTTACTTAGGTGACTATATTGACTCCTGTGGCCCCAGCTGGCTCTAGGTTTGAGCAGTCTTCTCACTCTCAGACTTATATATCTGTTTTGTCACCAGACATCTCAACTTGAATTGTTGCTGGACATTTCATATTCAACAGACTCATCAATTATTTAATATTTATTTCCCAAATTTGCTTTTTTGCTATTCTTCCCTATTTTAGAATATTGTACCTTTAACTATGTTTATCCCAAAAAAAGGGCAGCCATATTTTTCAAAATTTAATCCGAAAGGGATTAACCTATATAGGCAATTAATCTCTAAATTTGATCAATTCTACTTCACATATATATTAATTCTACTCCATATATATCTCTTTTGTTTCTCCCATTCTCTTTAACACCACTATTAATACTGCAATTCATACTAGAATCTTCCCTCTCTTCCCTCCCCTGGATGATGATGATGATGATGATGATGATTTAAGACAGAGTCTCACTCTGTCATCCAGGCTAGAGTGTAGTGGTGTGAACATAGCTCACTGGAACCTCAACCTCCTGTTCCCAGGATTATTGAAATGAGTTTCTTTCTTGTCTCTCAACTCAATTATTAACCAATGCCAAGAATTTTACAATGAAAATAAAGGAATATCATTTTACAATTTAAAGGCATTAATGAACTCACTCTCATGTGTTCTGCTTCATACCTCCCTTAGGATTGTGTTCAGAATCTGTACTATGATCCATAATATTCTGCATGATTTTGCTTACTTGTTATGTTTAGTCTCTGCTATAGCCACAATTCCTCAGGCAGTTTTAGCTCAAGGAATATGGAACCACATTTTGGTTATATTCCATCTTGCTTTAGAACATTTACAATGCTACTTTTGGTCTCTTTCCTCTTCCTTCATTACCTTGCCCAATCCTGTTTGTCTTTTATGGCTCATGTGAAACGCTGCTACTCCAGACTAGGCTCATTGTTTCACTTAGTTGCTCCACAGCTCTCTGCACTCCTTTTTATTAGGTTGTTCATGATTAAGACATTTTTCTTTCAGATGACAGATAAAATGTTGGGCAGGAATGTACTTGTCTTACTTGCTTCTGTATCTCCCATGACTGTTATGATAAAATATTGTTGAATGGTGCGTATCTTGCAATATTAACTAATTGTGATTTTGTTTGCTTGTTTGCTGTTTTCTTTTTCTCTTGGTGAGTTTTGTGTGTGTGTGTGTGTGTGTGTCTAGTCTAGTGTTTGTGTGTATTATTTAATTTTCCTTTTCCTCTTATATTAGGATTATAGCAAATGGTGGTATAATTAAGCATCCTGAAAAAAAAAATTAGCATCCTGTTGGAGACCAAATAGATTATCCTGCTTGTAATCATTTGCACACTGTTTAATTTCATGGAATAAAAACTTAAGTCACTCTCTTTAACTATTTATGATTTAAAGTAAATTTAAATTTAGTGAGTAAAACTATTATTTGAAGTAAATTTATTTTATAAAGTAAATTATCTAAATTAAAGAACTTCATTTGAATCTTTTTATATTTATGTTACCTCGACTATACCAGGTACTAAAGGCATTTTAAAAAGTAATTCAATAATTATAATTACACATACTGACTAATTTGCTAAGTTGTATTTCCTCTGCCTCTGTAAGTCCACTTTTTAATGCCAGTAATATAAATACCAATATTGAGAAACTGAAATGTTGTTGAAGTAAATTTTATGCAACATGTGCATTTAATTGCAGATGATAGCAAATTTTGGTGTTTTTTCATTTGTATACAGATTTTTCTGATGATGTGGGTATGCTTAATACAGTGTATCTGACCTCACATCAAATGGAACAATGATATTGACAAGATTCTATGACGCAAATGGCCCAAATATTTTCTATTTGATTAAATCACCTTTAATGATGTGAATTATGAAATGTTTTACAACACATTTTTTAGTAAAAACTATGATTTTTACTCTAGATATTATAAGTTCTTATGAGGGTAATCTGTAGAACCATGTAAAATATATACTTTCTCATCAAAAGAATAATCATATGCATTCTTATAGTACTATTAATTCCTTAAACTTTAAATTGTTATTTTTAATTCATTAAGTAGCAAATCCTGAACAAATACATGGTTTTCATTCTCCTTATTTTACATATGAAAATCACTGAGCTTAAAAATTTTCACTTAATTTTTTTAACAAAGTTTTTAAATAAAATATGTTTTATGAATTTACAATGCTTTACGAATTTACAATTCAAATTTTTAAATATATTAAAATGCTATGTCTTAAAGTGAAAATGAAAATATAATCTGTTTACATAGACAATTAATACATTCAGGTAAAAAAATACAATCTGAATATAGCTATTGAAGGACCAATTAATAAAGAATGGGCTGTATCAAGGGTGCATTATCCTAACTTAATAAGTTCATGCATTTTTAAGTCAGTAGAATGTTGGTACTTTTTTGTCACAGAGTAACAACCCTCTTGCTCAACTATGAGCATTAAGACACTTCAAGATCTAGTCATTCTTGCTCTGTCACTGATTCTGCTCTCATCCAAGTATCCACAAGTTAGCTGTAAAACTGTGATTATTGAAGCTTGATATCTGATATATTTGAGAAGACTACCGAGAACCTCTCACCACTAAGCTGGATTTTTTTACATAGTTCTCCATTATTTTCCTAGTTCATTGGAGAAGATTTCTGCCTTCCTAACTTTAGTTTTTGAAATTTTTCTTAAGGTAACCTACTTAGCAAGGACCTGTTGTTTGATCATAATCTTTCTATCTACAGTCTGTATATTCTGCTCTTTACTTTGAGAACATGTTCACAAGTTTCAGGACCATCACAATGAGGATAATGCCTCTGATTAATTCTGAATATAAGTACTTCCTGAAGTGCTCTGGAAAGACTGAAAAACTCTATACCAAGTTCATTTCCCTTTCCTTATGAACCCATAGCTAGTCAATATCTCCCAGCCTCCTGCGCAGGTAGATATGGCAGATAATATACCTACAGTCAATGAATATGAATATATTTGATGTACATTCTGTCCTGGCTGGGCACGTAAAATTTCCTATGGAGTGATTCACCTTCTCATTCCTGTCTGTCAGCTATAAGTCAACACACATAGTAATTTGCCTCTGAGAAATCTTTAAATGAGAAATAGCTAGACTTCCAAAATATTAAGCTATTGTGATTTCAAGATTTAATCTCTTTCAGCAGCTAGTTCTGTGGTAAATAATTCATCCACCAAACAGTTGAGTACCTTCCTTGGAAACCTCCTTTTGCCTGAGATCATATTCTTTTTTATTTTTTAATTTTGGCCTTTTTTGAACACTCAAATTTTGCCTGCTGCCAAACATACCTTGCATCAGTTTTGTCTTGACCATTGGTCTAGGAATAAGCCTAGACCAATCTCCTTTGTCCTACCAGCAAACAGGTGAATTCTCCACATGCTTTAAAGCTGAGCCCATTCAAGATAGAATGGTATGTAACTTAATGTATTTCATTTCAGTAAATAATAATAATTAATCACTATATAAAACATTTTGAATTGAGATTTAAGCATTAATCAGGCAGGTGAGTTTTGATTTATGATTAGCATTAATTGAGATATTGTCTGTAGTAACTACATTCTTGACATTGTTTTAAATATTTTACTTATAAATTCATTTAATTCTTAAGAGTTACTGAACATTAAAAAAATGTTTTGAGGTACAGAAAAACTGTAAAAATATTTTAAAATGAAACCATAATTCTTCTAAAGTCCTGGCACATCCATAGAGAATTGTGGGCTCTTATATTTGCATTTCATATATAAGAGCAATCACCAAAAGTGTCACAGAAACTTTGATCCCAAGAGACCTTTAAGAAATGAATAAATGGGCTCCTGAATGGTCTCTAATATCACCAAACATTATGTTGATTGTATGTGCTTTGCTATGACACACACATGCACTCACACACACACACACACACTCATATTTCT
Source organism: Pan paniscus (assembly GCF_029289425.2). Taxonomy (NCBI): domain Eukaryota; kingdom Metazoa; phylum Chordata; class Mammalia; order Primates; family Hominidae; genus Pan; species Pan paniscus. Next base: position 54,697,945 of record NC_073249.2, on the reverse strand, counting down.
CAGAATGTCAAATTTTCAGAAATACATTAAAAAGGATGATCAACAAACTTGGATACATATTGAGTTGAAGTACATATCCTACATTCCAATATCACCTATTAAAATGCATTTACCCATCACAAAATATATGTGTATTTTAATAACTAATTATATCATCATATTGTAATTTATATATGTTTTAGTATGCACTATAAAATTTAGAACATACAATTACAGTTAGAAGCATTTTTAAATATGACGTTAATTTTATTCATCATAAAAATGGACTTGTGAAGATAAGAACTGAGAAGAAATTCTCTTTTTTATAAAGTCAATAGTTGTTATATGTCTTTAATTTAAATTTTCTTATTTCTCTTTGTATCTAAAAACCCTATTATAATTCTTTCTCATATATTTTTCATTCACTACTCAATTTTGGTGTGCATGAATTTGCTAGACATTCCAATTTCAATCCAGCAGTGCAAGAAAAATAAATCAACTTATTGACAATTAAATCTCATATCCAATGTGGTTGCACAATGCACTTGAAAATAACTGCCATTATTCTGTACCAAAAAAATATATATGTTAGTACTTTGAAACATAGCTGCCATTTGAATTGGAAAATTAACTTCACAAATTTCAATCATCACAAGATCTTAGATTTATAACTAGCATGATCTGATACTCGGTGTGACATAATTTCCACATATTGGAAGACTATCCCTATAAATCAAGGTACCCGTCTGAAATAATAGGGAATAATGTGGCAAATGAACTAAACACAAGTGAAATGCAATATTTGCTAGAAAATGTCTTAGTATTTCTAAGAAATACACCAAAACAAATTTTAAATTAGTTATGGAATAGTCTGTAACAATGTAATGAGATTTTTCATATACAAAAACACAAAGCCCTATATCCAAATAAACCTGAGTCAAAAATTGGGAAAATAGAGAGAGACTGACCTTCCATTCAGTAAGAAGCCAAGCAATAGACCCTGTGGAGTGCTGTCATCAGCTGTGTTTTTTTGTGAACCCATTAGAGTGTATGTGAAGGGAGAGTTATTTATGTAACCAAAAAAATTAATTCATAGAGCCATTTTCATGTAATGTTATTTATTTCTTTCTTCTTTCCATTTTCTTCTGTTTTTGCTTGCATAAGAATTTATCAATTACCCATAAAGGGCAAAGCAAAGTCCAAATACTGAAATACATGTATGTATATAAACATATGCTATTAATAATAATTCTGTATAATTCAAAGTGACAAAGACAAGAAGTAAACATGCTTGGGTATATCTACTTACCTGAGAAAGTGGGAGAAAGCACCATAATTTATAGATTTCCATAACCACATAGATTATGATAAAAATTGCCCAAAGGAAATAAAAGATGTATTTTACTGGAAGAGATAAGAGACACTGAACAACTAAAAAATAACTAAACACATGTACTGAATTATAATTTATTTTACCTTCTTAGGGTTCTATATGTATTCATTCAATTTCATAATGTTACACTCAATTGCAATAATATTTGTTTATAATATAATTCACTGTTTCTATGTACAATTGAAATTATACTTATTCTTTCCCAAAGAATGGTAGTTAGACTTTTATAAAATTGCAAGTATTTTAACATAGTCTTTCTGTTTTGTTGCAATAGTGACTTCTGTTGACCTGTCATTCTGAGGCTAAATAATATGTTCATCCCACCAATTCACCCAAACATAATGGCAGAGTGAAAACAAAATATCTTCAATAGCAAATCTTTGGAAAAAGAGCAAAATGGAAAAAATAAACCACTTCATAGCATACTGTCAATTATCAAAAGACAGGGGGAAAAAAACAATACAAAACATCTTCTGACTGATGGAAGAGTGTGTGCATGTAAAAGAATTTGACTGCCTCCTGATTTGCTTCCTGGGATTATATTTATTAGGTATTTACTTTTTATGAGGTGAGAATTTAGGGGCAGATGTTTGACAGATTTATGTTTTCTCTAGCAGTGAACTTCATCTAGAATCGTGGTAAGCTGGATTACTTTCAAGTTCTAGACACTGTTTTTTTAGTTTGTTTCTTTGTTTTTTAAAATAAAACACCAGATATCTGATCATGGTCTTTGTGGCCTTATCGTTACAAATGTTAGCCATATACATATAATTTTAAGTATTCTATTAGTTACATGAAAAATAAAGTAAAAATTAATGGTAAAATTAATTTTAGTGATATATTTATCTAACCCAATAAACCCAAAATAGTATCATTCAACATGTAACCAATGCAAAAATTTTTGATAACATTTTAACTTATGTGTACAGGTTTTTGAATTCTCATGTGTTTTGTACAGTTAAAGAACATTTCATGTGCTCAATAGCCACATGGATTAGTCAGTTCTCACATTGCAATAAAAACCACCTCAGACTGGGTAATTTATAAAGAAAAGAGGTTTAGTTGACTCACAGTTCTGCAGGCCGTACAGGAAACATGGCTTGGGAGGCCTAAGGAAACTTACAATCATGGTGCAGGTGAAGAGGAAGCAGACACATCTAACATGGCTGGAGAAGGAGGAAGAGAGAGCAAAGTGGGAGGTGGTGCACACTTTTAAACAACAAGATATCATGAGAATACACTATCATGAGAGCAGCAAAGGGGAAATCCTCCCCTATGATCCAATCACCTCCTAACAGGCCCCTCCTCCAACACTGGAGATTACAATTCGACATGAGATTTGGGCAGTGACATAAATTCAAACCATATCACCATATCACTATAATATCAAACAGTGTAGAGAGGTCAAATTTTCCCCATTTCCCTAGATTCCATTTTTACTCCTTGCTCTTGTTCAAGATTCACTCTCAATTTTGCTGTCAATAACTTTATCTTGGAGCAGAAAGATGAATCTTTTTGCATTTCTATTAATGTAATGCAAAAAGATATGAGCCACCACACCCAGCCAGTTCATTATATTTTATTTCCAAATTTATCAGGGCCATACAGTACACATATGTAGGAATAAGAGGTATATTTTTCCACTATCCTTGTTTGATGAAAATTAGTAAAGAGGTTATCTCCATATAACAAAGAGTTATATGGAGATTTTTTTCCCTCTCCCCACTCTTCCACTACAACTGCATTACTAGGGATCCAAAGTTTTCCCCTCTGTTATGAGCATCTTAAAATTCTTTCTTAGATCATTCAAAAATATGTAGTCAACACAGCATAAATAAAGCAGTGAATGAGTCATAACTTAGGACAAGTTCAGGTTTCATAATTAAGGGATATGTAATCATCTGGCCTGCATCCCTCTCAGATTATTGGCCATAAATCAAAAAAAGAATGCTGTTTCTTATGTGTCTTTATAAGACCATTGTATAACAACTTTTTGGCGGCCAGAAGTATTCAACCAACTACAACATTTTAAAATATTTCTTCACAGTGTTCTAAACCTCAATCCTCAGTGATTACTGTATCCCAAAAATCAAGTCAGTACTATGTTTGTCACCTGACACATTCTGTGTCCATTCACTTATGTATTTTCTGTATTGCACAAGGCACTTTTGGTTGAAAATAAGAAATCCACCCCCAACTTTGCTCCTTAAAGGGTTTACACTGGAACAAACAACTGCAATTCCCAGTGATAAGGACAAGCTAGGAAAAGAATGGATTTAATAATACAAAATAAAGTACTCAGGTTCTGTCTTTCCCTCTGTCTTTTGGTTCAGGTTGTTGCTGTCAGCAGTCTTTGTTAGAAATGATCTATGTCATGAAGAATTGAGTTAGAGATCTGTGTTTAACACATTCACAACTTAACTGTCAGTCTTAGTCCATTTGTGTTGCTAAAAGGAATACCTGAGGCTGGGTAATTTATGTACAAGAAGAGATTTATTTGTCTTACAGTTCTGCAGGCTATACAAAAAGTATTGTGCCAGTATATGCTTCTGGTGAGGACCTCACACTGCTTCCACTCATGATGGAAGGTGAAGGGGAGCCAGCATGTACAGAGATCACATGGAAAAAGAGGAAGCAAGGAGGGGGTTGGACACACCAGTATCTTTTTAACAACCAGCTCTTGTGAAAACTAATAGAGCAATAACTCCCCCCACACCCAGTGAGGGAATTAATCTATTCACGATGGACCTGCCCCCATGACATAAACACCTCCCATTAGGCCCCACCTCCAATCCTGGAGATCAAATTTCAACATGATTAAATTTCAACATGAAGTTTGTGGGGGGTAACAAATATCCAAACCATAGGACCATCTCTATGAAAGAGTCGGGCCTCCAACTATCAATCTAGATCCAGTTCTATTTAGTTGCTTGTTCATCCAAGGATCAAACAGGTGTGGTATACAGCCAGGTACCCATTGAATGTGCCAAATCCATAATGGTTCTATGGGTATAGACAGAAAATAATGTATAATCTGCTAAAAGGAGCTTTCACCTCAGGACATAAGCTTGTACATTATTTACGTGGTCTGATTGCTCAAGGCAAAATATCTTAGGGGAATTATTTTCTTTATTATACCAACTCACAGCAATTCTAACTAACTGTCTTTTTTTCCCTCGCTGTTGTAATACATGTGTGATCAGGTTATATTTTGCCTGAAAACTGATGTGTTCTTCTCGATACTTCAATGATCTTTTACTGTTGTTTTACTTCTTCTTTGATGGCTCTTTCCCTTAGGAAGTCATATAAACATGAGCCATACACTAACTTAGGCAAAAATTATCAGAGGGAAACTAGAGAAAAAAGACTATATACATTTTTTAATTTTCAAGTTTCAAAGCTGTGGTCCAAGTGTAAAACAAAAAATATTTTAGAACTGATCCAGGTCATTTCTTTCTGCTGTTAGATCAAAAATTCCGTGGACTTCAAAATGGGTTTAAAGGGAGGACTGGACTGTGTGTGGTAATCATAAAGAAACTCACAGCTCCACTTTCACAAGTGCCAATTTTCCCCAGGAATGTCATCAGAGCCATTGTCTATAAACCAGCAGTCTCTATACAAGAGCTCAGTACCTTATCCTTGCCAAGGCTGTCTTAAGTCTAGATGTCCCTACCTGGTGTCTGACTTCCCTCTGTGGAAGTTTACATTTCATTCAACAGTAAAGCCTGTACTTGTCCTGAAATATGGCTCATTCACTGTTTCATGTATGCTGTGTAGACTACATATTTTCCAATGATCTAGGAAAACATTTTAAAAATGCTCATAACAGAGGCAAAACTTTGGATCCCTAGGAATGCAGTTGTGCTAGAAGCATGAAGAGAGGGAAGAAAAGATCTCCATATAACATAATTATATAAAGATTACCTTTTTACTATCTTCCATCAAACATGGAGAGTGAAAAATATACCTCTCTTTTATGCATACATGCAGTGTAGGACCCCAGCTATTTTGGAGGTAAAATATAATGAACCTCAGGCAGAGCATCTTCCAGGTTGATCTGAACTAGCTTTTTAAAAACACTGTTGTTTAAATATTCATCAGGGTTAAGATAAAATGTTAATGTAAATGAGATTCTGAAATTATAAAATAATTATCCTCTCCAAATGCTCACATCATCCTGAGGACTTAAATATCTATATAGATGACATATCAAAAACCCCTGACTCAGAATTCTTGTGTTTTTAAATATCAATTATGTTTTCTTCTAGTCCTTTAGAGAATCTAATTTTTTGTTGTATTTCTTCTGAAAGTTTAAAGTATTCTGATGTCTGAATACAATGACCTATTCTTTAGATTTCCTAACTTTCTTATTCTCCATATGTTTACATCATCATCACTATCTTCTAACTTTCTCACTTGCTTTTTCTCCTAATCAATCTTTCCTTAATATTTTTTCATTCCAAAAGTAGCCTAGATTGCACTTTTCTATTTTCTCTTTCTATCATCCTTAGTTGTCTTGTTGCCTATAGGACACATGCTTTTCCAAATTAAGCTCAAGCCTAGAAACAATCTTCCACATGGCATTCTATAATTGCACTTCAGTGGAAAATCCTACTAAAGAAATACATAAACAGAGTCACACACCCACATCCACACCTACTCACACCCACTTCCATCCACCCTCTGCCAAACCACACACTCAAATATAGTAATACATTTAATTCATTTTCTCTAATCTTAGAAAAACTGCTACATCACTTAGCCTTTGATATGGCACTAGGCGGTTATTTATTCTGTGTTCTAAAAGAGCCATTCCACTCCTTGTCTCTCTATCAATCTCTTGTCCATTTCTCTGTTCTACCATCAACTACATCATTCGAAAACACTTCAACACTTCATCAGAAAACAAAGAAAACAGAAAAACTCCAGGTCACTCAGTTGGAGCTTCACTTATTATTTTCTTCCACTTACAAAACAAATTTCTATCACCTATTATCCTTTTCATCTTCCCTTGTTTCATTATTGGTTAATATCTTCATCTTTCCTCTAAGTTACACAACTTCCTGCATAGACTCTTAAATTTTTCTAACTTAAACAAGCAAAAATACATCCAACCCTATGTTTCTCTTTAGTAAGGACACCCCAGTTGTTATGTTGCAAATAATTTACAGGTACAACTGGAAATATTGGCCCTCATAGTCTAAGGGGTACTCTGATGGGATTTAGAATAGTTTGGATTTCGTGGGCTAGATGCCTGTAGCAATTTATGGTTTTATGGGAGTTTCATGAAATTCATCTATTTCTGTAAACATGCTCTATGGCTAGCATAATGGCATCAGGAAATCATGCTCAATGTGATTTTTTTAAAAGGCTATAATAATTGGAAACTTACTTTAGCAGCCCGCTGCACCGAGCACTACTATTGATAATAAACAAGAGGACCATCCATGGAGCTGCTCAAGAAATGTGTATTCTAGATGCCAGGAAGAATGTTCTTTGGTCCTTGGAGGCAGTAAATCTAGCTGGGAGGGCAGGGTCATTTCATGACTAAAGTTTCTTTATCAAGAATAGAATATATACTTTTAAAAACAAAATCTAATATGTTTTTGAGAATAATCTCATGTTTGTCATTCCTAAAATTAAATATTGAAAGGATTTCATTGCTATGTTTGACTCAAATACAATTTCAATACTTTTCTATATTTCATTTTTAAATGTAATTCTATAACACAAATAAAGTGAGATTGATATTTTTTCAACAATCTCCAAAATGTGTCCCTAAATCCCCTAAAGTTTTCTCCGGTGTGCTTTACAAATACTATGATTTTGTGGTGTGTTACATTGTAGAAAATTTGCAAAACACTATCTTGTTACTTCACTTTTCAACTTCTTTTTTTATTTTTATTTTTTATTATACTTTAAGTTCTGGGGTACATGTGCAGAACATGCAGTTTTGTTACATAGGTATACATGTGCCATGGTGGTTTGCTGCACCCATCAACCCGTCATCTACATTAGGTATTTCTCTTAAGGCTTCTGAACTTCCTGTTTAATGTTCAACCTTCCATAACTAGTCATTCATAATCATTACTCGGTTACAAAATAATTTGAGGTCGTCAGTAATTTTCTGGTTATCAAAGCTAGTGGATGGTGCTAGATATACTATATAATATAATTTCTCTTAACCTTTTAGCACAATCTACTACTGTAGCCTTAAAAAAAATCAGTTTTTACTTTTGTGGCACCATTTTAACTCCTAATTTCCTTGTAATTTTTTTCCAGCTCCACTGTAGATTTATTTTCCTTAATCTGCTCAAAGGATGCTGTATTCTCCACAATTTCCTTTCTGTTATCTTTGTTGGTACACACCCATCTTTAAAAATCACCTACGTACTGATGATTTGACATTCTTTTTCTCCAATTCAAAATTTTCTTGAGTTCCAAATATGTGAAAGGTGATTTTTAAAAACACATATTTACCTGTGTTCCTGTAGGGTACCACCAGCTCAAAATTCCAAAAGTAAATTTGCCATATTTTTCTGACTAAATGTTCTTCTATTTTATTTCCTCTGCCAGTCAAACCAAAACCATGGGTTTCTCTTTGACTTTTTATCTCCTTTACACTTGATATTCAAATTAATCTGTTTGTAAATTCTACTGCTTTACTATTAATAAATCCTTTCAATCTCCTACAAAATAATCCCTTTATTTTTTTTCAAGCAATTATTTCTTCCTATTCATCTCAGAGCCTCAAGGTCTGTTTGTCATACTGCTGCTAAAATGTTCTTTATACAACTCAAAATTCTTCTTGTAACTGTTGTAGTGATTTTTCGTGAAATCCTTATTCCTCATATCCAACTTTTGAAACATAATATGTGAAGCCATTTATAGACTAATGATTTTCAAACTCATTAATCTCTTATACAGATGATTTTTCCTCAAAGTTTGTGTCTTAGCTATGTGAAACTTATTGAAGATAAACAAGTTTGTAATAGTCTCTGATGTCTCCGAGTTCTCACTCAGCCTGGAATTACCTTAGTGATTAATCCTCCCTCTCAGGTTTATATCATTATCTCCTGTGCTATAAAATGGTTCAAAGTCATCTCTTGTGACTTGTGGAAATAGAGGCTTTGATATCTACACAAACCTTCTTCTTTGTTTCTAGTAGTTTCCTGATCATTCCACATTACAAATGTCTATATCCTCCTTAGTTTCTTGAAGACAAGAACTTTGAAATTTCATGTAAATATTCTTACTGGGAGTATATGGCATAAAATATAATAGTGATTGAAGTATAATGTATCTAAAAATGAAAGAAGATATTATATTTCTGCTAAAGTCAGGTATATTACTTTGTAAGTTTGGTTTTTGTTGATGTTCTCACTGTTTTGCTTTTGTCATCATCTTATTGTCTTATGTCACTATAGCAAAAAAGCTACATCTTAAAGAATAATAAAACACAAATGTATTAGAATATGATTTAAGATACAATTAAAGATATAATACCTTTAAATTATGAGTTTTTAGATTTTATTTGTACACATCACTAATTTTACATTTCATCCAGTGACGTGTTAAATTTTTTAAACTTGGGTTAAATGTGGTAATCATTCTAAATAACACACTTTAAATTTTACAGCACTAAGGAAATATAGAAATTCTGAAGTTTTAATAGTTATTTAAAATATCTCAAATAAACAGCATATACTTACAAATGCTAATTGCAGAAGAGGAAAATAAGCAGCTGACTCTACTGAAAAGAATTAGCAACAATGAGACATATAATCTGCACATTTCTTCATACATATTGTGTCTGGGAAAATGCTTATAAAGCTATTTTACTTTATTAAATATTTTAGTGTGTAATGAATTATTGTCATGTAGACATTTCCTTATAATACAGAATTTAATAATAACTATTAATAATACATCATTGAGATAACAGAGTTAGTTTCTCATTAGATTATTGATGCTAAATATGTAAAATTTAAATAACAGAATTCAAATCATTAAATAAATATGACATTTTAATAGCATCGTATTGTTAATAATAATGAAGAAAAATAAACACTTCTTAGTGTTTGATATGGACTGTATCAGTTTAAAAAAAGAAAAAATGCATGTGATTAATGTCTATTGTACAATGACTTGTATTCTCAATTCTAAATCACCAGCTGAATTTCCTTAATAGGGCAATAAAGTTTATTCTTTTTCTTTTTTTTTGTTTTTGGAGACAGGGTCTCATTATACCACCCAGGCTGGAGTGCAATGGCGTGATCGTAGCTCACTGCAGCCTCAAACTCCTGGGCTCAAGCAAACCTCCCACCTTAGCCTCCAAATTTGTTGAGATTGCAGGCATAAGCCACTAGGCTAGGCTGTTTTTAATATCAATATTAGGAATGAGTGACACTGAAATGCACATTTGACCCTTTGAGCTCTCTGAAGGTAAAAGCAACGGATATGAAAATTTTGTAAATATTGTTTGTTTTGAAAATGGATTTGAGTGTCAGACTTGAAAAGGGACTATCTGTGTTCTGTTATGGTGTGTGTAAGTATTTAGATTATGAATTTATATATACACATATATTTGACCTCTTTTATTTTAATTAAGTGATATATTGTTGAAGATGAATGTATCTGATATATCCATTTAAGTTTTGTGTGGAGTTAATTCATCTTTAACAAATATTAATTAATTAATAAAGGTATTCAGGTTCAGTGGATGAAAGTCAGCCAGAACATATTGCCAGAACCACTAGAAGCTTAAACATTTAGAACAGTTTGACTAAAGATAGATATACTTTACTTTCTTTTATAATTCTTTAATTTTCATCAAAGTAATACATGTGCATGATTCAACAGTCAAATGATCCAAAAAAACTTATAATGAGAAGTAATAAACCCATACCTGGCATATCTTTATCCTCAGCTCACATACACCAGATGGATCTGCTTCTGACTATTCAGTATTTCTAAAGAATATGCTTGTTGTTATATATTCATTTAAATGTTTTAAAAATGCTTTTAGTTGTCTTGATATGATAGAGGACTTCCAGGCTCCCTCTTCCTCAACATTACAGAAATATTAAAAATCATCCATAATCATCCCTGCATATGACAATAATGTTCATAAACCTGGATTTCTTTTTATATCATACATAGAATGTTACTACTAGAAGATATTTTAGAACACTCACCCTTCGCTTTACTACTCCTAGTTATTTAATTCTCTTCCTTTGTCTCCTCTATATCTGCTTTTTTTGCCCTTGCTTTATAATTATCATGTAAATTTTGTTCACTTCAGAACAAGACTCATTGTGAAATGTTTTCCTATAATTGTCCACATTTAAAAATCTCTATGTAATACAAGGAAGAATGCTTCAAATATTGAATTCAAATGTATTTTCTAGGTTTATACTACACCAGATATTTTCTAATATTTCTATCGTTACAGCTAGTCACAATTTTCCCCCATACAATCGCTTTCATAATATTCCACTCATCTAATCAAATTCAGATTCACTGATCTCCAGATGACCTACGCAGATATTTTTCAGTTTCTTCCCTTTGTCTTTCTTCTGTGCTTGATCTACTATATTGAAAACAATTTTATTCTCTTTCTTGTTATATCGTCAACTTTTCCTGGAGTACACTTTCAAGTAAGTTTTAAGAAATTGTACTTGGAACATAACTTTACAAGCCCTTCATTGTCTGAAAATGTCTGCTGTATTTTTATATGCTCTTTGATATTTTGGCATGGAATGTAATTCTAAGTTTAAAAATAATTTTCTCTTGACACACTGAAGGTGATATTGTTTTCTAGCATCCTGTCTTGATGAAAGGTCAGATTGCAATTTGATTATTGTTCTTTTGTAATAAACATTTAGAAATATGTGTGTGCATACCTGTGCCCTTGCACGTGGCTAACATCTATCTTCAGTCTAGTGAATTTTCATAATGATATATTCAGGTATGCTATTGTCTTTAATTAGTTATATTAGGCTCTCAGCATAACTTTTCAAACTAAAGACAGGTTTTGGAATTTTCTTCTGTTTTTCACAATTTCATTCATTTCCAGTTTTTTTTCCACACTTCTCCAAAGATGGTTATTAGATTATATATGTATCAGCTAAATTTCTGTTTACTATTTTTCTCTGTACTTTCAAAACATTTTCTACATGATTTCTTCAGCTTATATTTTAACATTTAATTTATTGAATTTTGATATTTTTCAGAAACAGCCAAGACATTTTCTATTTTATTAGTATAATTTTTAATTGACACATGATAATTACACAAGTTTATGGAGTACAGTGTGATATTCCAATACAGGTGTACAATGTGTAACAATCAAATCAGGGTAATTAGCATATCCATTACCTCAGAGGCTTATCATTTCTTTGTGTTAGAAACATTCCAAATTCTCTGTTCTAGCTATTTAAAAATGCATAATACAGTGTTATTAACTATACTCACCCAACAGTGCTAGAGAACACTAGAACTTATTCCTATTTATAATTTTCTATCTGTTAACAAAATTCTCCAACCCCCATGCTCCCACATTTGCCAGCCTTGAGTAACCACTCTTCTGCTCTTACTTCTACGGGATCAACATTTTTAGCTTCTACAAATGAGTTAGAACACATGATATTTACCTTTCTGTAATTTCTTATTTCACTTAATATAATGTCCTCCAGGCTCATGAAGTTGTCACAAGTGACAAGATTTAATTCCATTTTTTGGCTGGATAGTAGTCCGTTGTGTGTGTGTATATATATGTATCACATTTTTAATTTATTCATCTATTTATGGACACTTAGCTTGAATCCATATCTTGGCTATTGTGAACAGTGCTGCAATTAACATGGGAGTGCTGATATTGCATCAATATACTGATTTTCTTTCCTTTGAGTATACACCAAGCAGTAAGATTGCCGAATCATATGGTAGTTCTGTTTTTCATTTTTTGAGGAAACTCCATACTGTTTTCCATAAAGGTTGTACTAATTTACATTCCTTCTAACAGTGTATAAGAGTTCCCCTTTATCCACATCCTCATAAGCATTTGTTATTTTGTTTTCTTTTTGCTAACAGACATTCTAACAGGGGTAAGAATACATCTGATCCTGGTTCCCTGATAATTAGTGATGCTGAGCTTTTTTAATATACACTTGGCCATTTGTATGTCTTCTCTTGAGGAATGTCTATTCTGATCTTTTGCCCATTTCAAAATCAAATTATGTGTGTGTGTGTGTGTGTGTGTGTGTTTTGCTTTTGAGTTGAGTTTCTTGTGTCATCTGAATATTAGTCCTTTGTCAGATGAATAGTTTACAAATATTTTCTTCCATTCTGCAATTCTCTCTTCACTCTGTTATTTCTTTTTCCTGGCAGAAGCTTTCTAGTTCGATGTAGTCTCATTTGCCTCTTTTGGTTTTGTTGCCTGTGCTTTTGAGGTTTTATTCATGCAAACTTTATTTAGATCAATGTCCTAAAGTGTTCCTCCTGTTTATTTTTTAGTAGCTTTATAGTTTCTTGTCTTACATTTAAGTCTTTAGTGCAGTTTGATTTGATTTTTGTATATAGTGAGAGATAGGAGTCAAGCTTTATTCTTTTGCATATGGATATTTAGGTTTCCCAGTATCAATTATTGAAGAGACTGTGCTTTCCAAATTTGATATTCTTGGCTTCTTTCTCAAAAATAAGTAGACTGAAAATACATGAATTTATTTCTGAGTTATCTTTTCTGTTCCACTGGTCTACAAACTGGCCCCCTATAGGAATATAAAGTGTATCCTTCTGAAAGCAAACGTAACTATTATATAATTCTGTGTGCAATTGAAGCAGAATCAAATGACATACAGCACAGATGCTAACAGGTAAAACAATACTAGTGGGATATTTTAAACCACAAAATATACCCCAACAGACATAAAATTCTGGTGTTAAAATAATTGTGTGAACTATTCAACAAGAGTTCAATATAAAATACAATATTGTTAATTTTAAGCACTGCATTCTAAGCACATCTCTAAAACTTATTCATATTGTGTAGGTGAAATTTTATACCCATCGAACAACAACTTTACATTTCCATCTGACCCCCTCCACCCCACTCCTGGTAATCACCATTACATTTGGTGTTCATTGTTCCTACCACACACACACAAAAAAAGTTTGAGTGGAGAAACAAACTTTTGAAGGTAATGAATATGTTTATCTTCTTCATTGTGTTAATGTTTCCACTGGTGTATTCATATATTCTAACCCAACAAATTATATACATGATATGTGCAATTTTTTGTATGTAAATTACACTTTAGTAAGGCAGATAAAAAGTTTGCGTGTGTGTGTGCTTGTGTGTGTGTATTTATAAAGAGAGAGAGAGAATATAGAAAGAGATGCTCTAAAATGAACAATTATAAATTTTCAAACTGATAAAAAGACACCACTTTTATATAATTGGTACACATGGCCTCTTTCCTAAAATTTATTCTGTGTTAGACCAGAAAGAAAATTTCCATAATGGTATTGAAAAATTAGGCACAAATAAAATCTAATTTTATTTTCATTCACCTGTCTAATCTAACTACATTAGATGATCTTGTTACATATTCCATAATATTTTATCAAAAGATTTCCACAGATTATACTTCCCTTTCATTTTAATTAATTGAGGTCCATCTTTTGCAAATGACTATTGGCTCCATGAAGGTAGAGATCACGTATTTTGTTGATCCTTTCTTCCCAGGATGTAGCATAGCCTGGCAAAATATAGAACAAAAATCATATTTTCAAGTGAATATATGAGTAATAAAGAAAATAAAGGCAAATTTTATTAATATAGTATTTACAAATTTAGCAGAAAAACACAAAAGAGACAATCATCAGTTAATCTCAACTAATGAAGAATTACAGAGATTACAAAAGTTGAGAAAATGGAGATAAAATTTGTATTGTGAGATATAAAAAAATAGAAAATAACAATAGCCATAATAGAAAATTAATATGGGAATATATTTATACATTAATATGTTAATATATTTAGAAACACACAATCATTTAAAAAGCACATATTACTGAAATGATTTTAAAAATATATAATAAAAGGAAACCAAAATCCTAAAAGGGGTTTCAAAAAATATTAATGTGTTACAGCCTGATTACTACTGTACTTTCCAAAATAACAAGACCATTAAATATTATACAGGTTATTATAAAAATAATTATACTCAATTATTTTGTAGGTGAATACTTGTAAGCCCTTGGTGGATGTATGACTGTCACATTTAAATTATTAGAGCTTGATGAAAGGATATCTCAATTTTTATAAGAAAAAATACCAATATATTCAAAATAAATTTATAGATTAAGCTTATATTTAAATATTAATTCAACAACACAAAATATTAGCAAATAATAATCAGCACTATGTTAAATAATAATATACCATGACCGCAGACCACATATGGGTACTTTAAGAATATAAGCAGTCTGGGCCGGGTGTGGTGGCTCATGCCTATAATTCCAGCACTTTGGGAGGCCAAGGCGGGAGGATCACAAGGTCAGGAGATCAAGACCATCCTGGCTAACACGGTGAAACCCCATCTCTACCAAAAATACAAAGATTAGCCAGGTGTGGTGGTGGGAGCCTGTAGTCCCAGCTACTGAGGAGACTGAGGCAGGAGAATGGCGTGAACCTGGGAGGTGGAGCTTGCAGCGAGCTGAGATCGCGCCATTGCACTCCAGACTGGGTGACAGAACGAGACTCTTTCTCTAAAAAAAGAAAAAAAAAAAGAATATATGCAGTTTGATATTAAAAATATTGTTATTTTTATTCTTTTTAGTGGTCGGTTGAATAGGCTAAATAATGCTAAATATTTTCCATAAGCTTTTAAAATTTAGAATAGCTTTAAATTTTAAATGTCTAAAATGTTTAATTAAGTCTGCAAACCAGAGAAAGCTTCTGTACAGATTAGTTCAACAAGGTATTAAACCTAGCACTCATTAGTTAGTATTCCATGGTGTATATGTACCACATTTTCTTTATCCAGTCTACTATTGTTGGGCATTTAAGTTGATCTCACATTTTTGCTATTGTGATTCATGCCACAATGAACATCTGCATGCATATGTCTTTATGATAGAATGTTTTAAATTCCTTTGTGTATATACCTGGTAATGAGATTGCTCTGTTGCATGGTAGTTCTGTTTTCAGGTCTTACAGGAATTGCCACACTGCTATCCACAATATTTTAAATAATTTACACACCTGCCAACAGCATGTAAGGTGTTTCTTTTTCTCCACAACCTTGCCAGAATCTATTATTTTTGACTTCTTAATAATAGCTATTCTGACTGGTGTGAAATGGTATCTCAATATGGTTTTGATTTGTATTTCTTTAACGATCAGCAATATTGAACTTTTTTTCATATGATTGTTGGATGCATATTTGTCCTCTAAGAAGTGTCTGTTCACGTCCTTTCCCCACTTGTTAATGAGGTTGTTGTCATCTTGTAAATTTGTTTAAGTTCCTTATGAATGATAGATATTAGACCTTTGTCAGATGCATAGTTTGCAAAAGTTTGCTCCCATTCTGTGGTTGTGTGTTTAATCTGTTGATAGTTTCTTTAGCTGTGTAGAAGCTCTTTAATTAGATCCTGTTTGTCAAATTTTGCTTTTGCCAGAATTGCTTCTGGCATCTTCATCATGAAATATTTGCTCATTCTTGTGTCTATAATATTACTTAGGTTGACTTCTAGGATTTTTATAGTTTGTGGTTTTACATTTAAGTTTTTAATTGAGTTGATTTTTTATGGTGTAAGGAAGGGGTCTAGTTTCAATCTTCTGCATATGGCTAGCCAGATATCTCAGCACCCATTATTGAATAGGGAGCCCTTTCCTCATTGCTTGTTTTTTTATCAGCTCTGTTGAAGATCAGATAGTTGTAGCTGTGTGGTCTTATTTTTGGGTTTTCTATTATGTTCCATTGGACTATGTGTCTGTTTTTGTACCAGTACTATGATGTTTTGGTTACTGCAGCCATGTAGGACAGTTGGAAATAGGGTAGCACGATGGCTTCAGCTTTGTTCTATTTATTTAGGACTCCCTTAGCTCTTCAGGCTCTCTTTTGGTTCCATATGAATTTCAAAATAGTTTTTTTTCTAGTTCTTGTTAAAAAGTCATTGGTAGTTTGATAGGAACAGCATTGGATATATAAACACTTTGTACAGTATGACCATTTTAATTATGTTGATTTTTCCTATCCGTGAGCATGGGATATTTTTTTCCATTTGTTTGTGTCATCTCCGATTTTTTTGAGCAGTCTTTTGTAGTTGTTCTGGTAGAGATCTTTCACCTCCCTGGTTAGCTGTCTTCCTACATAATTTATTCTTATTGTGGCAGTTGTGAATGGTATCGCATTCCTGATTTGGCAATAGCTTCACTGTTGTTGGATGTATAGGAATACTAGTGATGTGCCAGCAATGTCCCATCTGGAGCGGCCCCTGTGAGGACGCTGGCTGCAGCAGAGGAGCCAGTGCTCCCAGACACAGCTGCAACTGCTCAGCTATGGCTCCAGACCTCGGCATCCCTGCACTCTAGGGGGCCCAGGAAGCTCCTTGCCTCCGCAGGATTGAAAGTGGCTGCTCCTACTTCCTGGCCTCTCCCTGCTCCTGGTGCCGGCTCTGGGGTGAAGCAAAGTTGTGGCTGACCCTGGGCACTGTCACGACTTGGCTGGGTGTGTGCATGCTTGGGGCAGTGCGGACACACGAGCCCCCTGCCACCCTAGTCCCTTCCGAACTTTGAGCTCCAATGAGCATGGGAGGGAGCCTGAAGGGGGGCTGAGGGTGGCTCAACGTGGGCCTACAGGTGCCCCTCAGCATGAACAGCTTGGGCGCTGTGGCTGGCATGTTGATGGCGATGGAGGCAAACAGGCTCCTGGGCACAAAGGGGCAGGTCCCAGGTGAAACCCCACCTTCAAGCCAGGGATGGCCTGAAGCCTGGGGCCAGGCTGCCAGTTCCAGGTGAAGTCTGTGGCCCGGAGTGAGAACTTATGGTGCTTATCATCACCCATGGACCAATCAGCATGCACTTCCTCTGTTCTGAGTCCATAACAACCCCAGATTCAGCCAGACTCAGAAAGACATCAGGACTACCAGCCATGGGAAGGAGCTATGCACTTTGGATCTCTTCCACTTGTCAGAACGAACTGCCTGCAGAAAGGGGCTACCCACTACGGGGTAGCCGCTACAACTATCTGATCTTCAACAGAGCTGATTAAAAACAAGCAATGAGGAAAGGGCCCCTTATTCAATAACTGGTGCTGCAATAACTGGCTAGCCATATGCAGAAGATTGAAACTGGACCCCTTCCTTACACCATAAAAAATCAACTCAATTAAATACTACCCTGGCTGAGACCTGGATGCTCATTGGGATGACCTGTCTGTGGATAGGAGCTGCCCTCTATGGGTCTCCTGAGACCTGTTCTGTGTCTCAATAAAGCTCCTCTTCACCTTGCTCACCCTGCAATTTTTTGCTGCCTTATTCTTCTTGGGCACAAGACAAGAACTCAGGACTTGATGAATGGCAGCACTGAAAAAGCTGTAACACAAACACTACTGAAATGCTCCACAGCTTGCCACGTGGTGAGTGAAGAGAAGGTGAGAAGATCTGCAGCCATTTGGGGAGCCCAGACCTAGGGCACAGAGCCAGGGCTGTGACACCTTCTTTGGAGCTCTGTGGTTCCTGGTATCTCCATTGTTCCAGGTGCCACTTCATTACCCTCATCCAAACACAGGTGCCTGCAACAGAAGCCACTTGTGGTGTATTTGATCTAGCTGCAGCCTTGCATGGAGCAGGAGCCTGTGCTGGTCCCTGGAGCTGCCTGCTGTGCCACAACAGCCAGTGTGCCTGGCTGTGTGCAGTGGCCAGAACCCATGCTCACTCACTCACACACCCCTCGCTACTCATGCCTGACTCACCCTTGACAGGTGTGGAATGCAAGCTGGCAGTGCAAGCAAACCACAGCCTGCCAGGTCCAGAGGGCAGAACAAGCCCAGAAGGCTCAAGCAAAAACTCAGGCAAAGGTGTCACCAGCCACAGACATTTCTAGCAGGAAAAGTGACACCCTAAATATCCTGAGACACTAGTGATTTTTGTGCATTGATTTTATATTGTGAAACTTTGCTGAAGTAGTTTATCAGCTTAGGGAGCTTTTGTGCCAAGAATATGGGGTTTTCTGGATATGGGATTACATTGTCTGCAAAGAGGGATAGTTGGACTTCCTCTCTTCAAATTTAGATGTCCTTACTTCTGTCTCTTGACTAATTGCTCTGGCCAGGACTTCCAATATTATGTTAAATAAGAGTGGTGAGAGAGGACATCCTGGTGTTGTACCAGTTTCCAAGAGGAATACTTCCATATTTCTTTGCCCAGTTAGTATGATGTTGGCTGTGGATTTGTCCTAAATGACTGTTACTATTTTAAAGTATGTTCCTTCAATGCCTAGTTTGTTGAGGATTTTTAACAGAAAAGGATGTTGAATTGTATCAGAAGACTTTTACGCACCTATTGAGATGCTCATGTGGTTTTGTCTTTAGTTCTGTTTATGTGATGAATCACATTTGTTGATTTGTATATGTTGAACCAACCTTGCATCTCAGGGATAAAGCCTACTTGACTGTGGTGGATGAGCTTTTGATGTGCTGCTGGATTCGCTTTGCCAGTATTTTGTTGAGGATTTTTGCGTCAATGTTCATCTAGGGTATTGGCCTAAAGGTCGTTTTTTGGTTTTGTCTTGGCAAGGATTTGGTATCAGGATAATGCTGGCCAGAGAGGCTATGATTTAAGGAAGAGTCCCTCTTCCTCAATATTTTGGAATAGTTTCAGTAGGAATGGTACCAGTTCTTCTTTGTACATCTTGTAGAATTTGTCCGTGAATCCATTTGGCCCTGAGGTTTTTTTGTTGTTGTTGTTGGTAGGTTTTTTTATCACTGATTCAATTTTGGAGCTTGTCATTGGTCCATTCTGAAATTCAGTTTCTACCTGGTTCAATCTTGGGAGGGTGGATGTGTCCAGGAATTCATCCTTTTCTTCTAGATATTCTAGTTTGTGTGTATAGAGTTGTTTCTATTATTCTCTGTGGGGGTTACATATAGTTCTGTGGGGGTCAGTGGTAATAAAGTCTTTGTCATTTCTAATTGTGTTTATATTATCTGCTCTTCTCTTTTATTTGCCTCTTCTCTTTTATTTGTCTTCTCTTTTATTTGTCAAGAAGTCTATCTATTTTAGTAATTTTTTCGAAAAGCCAATTCCTGGATTTGTTGAACTTTTGAATGGATTTTGTGCCTCAATCTCCTTCAGTTCAGCTCTGATTTCGGTAATTTCTTGTCTTCTGCTAGCTTTGGGGTTGGTTTTTTACTGGTTCTCTGGTTATTTTAGTTGTAGCGTGAGGTTGTTAAATTGAGATCTTTCTACCTTGTTGATGCAGGCATTTAGAGCTATAAATTTCCCTCTTAACAGTGACTTAGCTGTGTCCCAGAGATTCTGGTATGTTGTACCTTTATTCTTATTAATTTCATAGAACTTCTTCATTTCTGCTTTAAATTCATTATTTACCCAAAGTCATTCAGGAGCATGTTATTCAAATTCTATTTAATGGTATGATTTTAAATGGATTTGTCAGTCTTGATTTCTAATTTGATTGTGTTGTGTTCTGAGAGTGGTTGTTAAGATTTCAGTTTTGTTTTTTTTTGCATTTGTTGAGGAGTGTTTTCTGTCTGATTTCAGTGCTGATTTCAGGTCCTGAATATCTTTGCTAATTTTCTGCTTCAGTGGTCTAATAATATCATTGGGGTGTTGAAATCTCCCACTATTATTGTGTGGGAGTTTACGTTTCTTTGAAGGTCTCTAAGAACTTGCTTTATGAATTTGGGTGCTTCTGTGTTGGAGGCTTATATATTGAAGATAGTTAGGTCTTCTTGTTGAATTGAATCCTTTACCCTTATGTAGTGCCCTTCTTTGTCTTTTTTTATCTTTGTTGATTTAAAGTCTGTTTTGTCTGAAATTAGGATTGCAATCCCTGATTTTTCTGTTTTCATTTGCTTGGTAGATTTTCTTTATCCCTTTATTTTGTGTCTATGGGCATCATTGCATGTGTGAAGGCACAGAGTGGCAAGCTGCATAAAGAACCAAGAACTGTTGGTATTCTGTCTTTAAGAGAATACCAATAGAGACAGAATACCAATAGTTCTTGATTCTTTATGCAGCTTGCCACTCTGTGCCTTTTAACTGGGGCATTTAGCCTATTTACATTCAAGGTTTGTATTGATATTTGTGGATTTCCTCCTGTCATGATGTTCTTAGCTGGTTATTATGCAGAGGATTTTTTTCTTTTTTTGTGTGTGGTTACTTTATAGTGTCACTGGTCTGAGTACTTCAGTGTGGTTTTTTTTTAGTGGCTAGTAATGGTCCTTCCTTTCCATATTTAGTGCTTCCTTCAGGGATTCTTGTAAGGTAGGTCCGATAAATTCCCTCAGCATTTGCTTGCTGACAGGAATCTTATTTCTCCTTTGCTCATGAAACTTAGTTTAGCCAGATATGAAATTATCAGTGGAAATTTATTTTCTAAGAATGTTGAATATAGTCGCCCAATCTCTTATGGCTTGTAGGGTTTCTGCTGAGAGGTCTGCTGTTAGTCTAATGGGCTTTCCTTGGTAGGTGACCAGACCTTTCACTTTAGCTTAAACATTCTTTTCCCACATATCCTTTCAGTTGATGCTTCACTTTCTTAAAGTTCTGGACCAAATGTCACTATTTTTGTGGTCTTCCTGACTGACTCCCCTATATAAAATGCAATTCTGCCATTTTTTATAATTGTTTAGTCCACTCTCCATGTTTTGTTTCTTTCCATAGTGTTTATCAACTTATAATACTCACATAATATATGTATCTGTTATCCGTCTTCTCTCTCATGCCCTTTGAGAAGGGTAAGGGCCAGCTTTTTAAAAAATGTATTTTTATAGATATGCGGCGTTATTTCTGAGGGCTCTGTTCTGTTCCATTGATCTATATCTCTGTTTTGGTACCAGTACCATGCTGTTTTGGTTACTGTAGCCTTGTAGTATAGTTTGAAATCAGGTAGTGTGATGCCTCCAGCTTTGTTCTTTTGGCTTAGGATTGCCTTGGCAATGCGGGCTCTTTTTTGGTTCCATATGAACTTTAAAGTAGTTTTTTCCAA
Source organism: Pan paniscus (assembly GCF_029289425.2). Lineage (NCBI taxonomy): Eukaryota > Metazoa > Chordata > Mammalia > Primates > Hominidae > Pan > Pan paniscus. The sequence continues at coordinate 54,676,334 of NC_073249.2, read as the reverse complement.
TTCTGTGAAGAAAGTCATTGGTAGCTTTATGGGGATGGCATTGAATCTGTAAATTACCTTGGGCAGTATGGCCATTTTCACGATATTGATTCTTCCTACCCATGAGCATGGAATGTTCTTCCATTTGTTTGTATCCTCTTTTATTTCCTTGAGCAGTGGTTTGTAGTTCTCCTTGAAGAGGTCCTTTACATCCCTTGTAAGTTGGATTCCTAGGTATTCTATTCTCTTTGAAGCAATTGTGAATGGGAGTTCACTCATGATTTGGCTCTCTGTTTGTCTGTTGTTGGTGTATAAGAATGCTTGTGATTTTTGTACATTGATTTTGTATCCTGAGACTTTGCTGAAGTTGCTTATCAGCTTAAGGAGATTTTGGGCTGAGACAATGGGGTTTTCTAGATATACAATCATGTCATCTGCAAACAGGGACAATTTGACTTCCTCTTTTCCTAATTGAATACCCTTTATTTCCTTCTCCTGCCTAATTGCCCTGGCCAGAACTTCCAACACTATGTTGAATAGGAGTGGTGAGAGAGGGCATCCCTGTCTTGTGCCAGTTTTCAAAGGGAATGCTTCCAGTTTTTGCCCATTCAGTATGATATTGGCTGTGGGTTTGTCATAGATAGCTCTTATTATTTTGAAATACGTCCCATCTTTGACAAACCTGAGAAAAACAAGCAATGGGGAAAGGATTCCCTATTTAATAAATGGTGCTGGGAAAACTGGCTAGCCATATGTAGAAAGCTGAAACTGGATCCCTTCCTTGCCCCTTATACAAAAATCAATTCAAGATGGATTAAAGATTTAAACGTTAGACCTCAAACCATAAAAACCCTAGAAGAAAACCTAGGCATTACCATTCAGGACATAGGCATGTGCAAGGACTTCATGTCTAAAACACCAAAAGCAATGGCAACAAAAGCCAAAATTGACAAATGGGATCTAATTAAACTAAAGAGCTTCTGCACAGCAAAAGAAACTACCATCAGAGTGAACAGGCAACCTACAAAATGGGAGAAAATTTTCGCAACCTACTCATCTGACAAAGGGCTAATATCCAGAATCTACAATGAACTCCAACAAATTTCCAAGAAAAAAACAAACAACCCCATCAAAAAGTGGGCGAAGGACATGAACAGACACTTCTCAAAAGAAGACATTTATGCAGCCAAAAAACACATGAAAAAATGCTCATCATCACTGGCCATCAGAGAAATGCAAATCAAAACCACAATGAGATACCATCTCACACCAGTCAGAATGGCAATCATTAAAAGGTCAGGAAACAACAGGTGCTGGAGAGGATGTGGAGAAATAGGAACACTTTTACACTGTTGGTGGGACTGTAAACTAGTTCAACCATTGTGGAAGTCAGTGTGGCGATTCCTCAGTGATCTAGAACTAGAAATACCATTTGACCCAGCCATCCCATTACTGGGTATATACCCAAATGACTATAAATCATGCTGCTATAAAGACACATGCACACGTATGTTTATTGCGGCATTATTCACAATAGCAAAGACTTGGAACCAACCCAAATGTCCAACAATGATAGACTGGATTAAGAAAATGTGGCACATATACACCATGGAATACTATGCAGCCGTAAAAATGATGAGTTCGTGTCCTTTGTAGGGACATGGATGAAATTGGAAATCATCATTCTCAGTAAACTATCACAAGAACAAAAAACCAAACACCGCATATTCTCACTCATAGGTGGGAATTGAACAATGAGATCACATGGACACAGGAAGGGGAATATCACACTCTGGGGACTGTGGTGGGGTGGGGGGAGGAGGGAGGGATAGCACTGGGAGATATACCTAATGCTAGATGACGAGTTAGTGGGTGCAGCGCACCAGCATGGCACATGTATACATATGTAACTAACCTGCACAATGTGCACATGTACCCTAAAACTTAAAGTATAATAAAAAAAAAGTATTTTTATTACAATTCTATCACCAGCAACTATAGAAGTACCTGTTACATAAAAGGTGCTTTAAAAAGTTTTCTTAATTTACATTGTTTGCATATGTGTGAAGTAAATTGATTTAGTGCTCAGTAAATATTGATTAACAAATGAGAGTAAGAGTAATGATAAACACTTTACTAACAAATATAGAATATTGTTTGAAATATTCAAAGAATACAGAGAAATAAGTATATATACATTTCATTTTCTAGATTAAAAAAGGTGTAATCATATTAGGCACAATAATTTGTTTATAATTATATATATTACCAAAATGTAAAGTCAACTAAAATTGGCTGGGCGTAGTGGATCGTGACTGTAATCCCAACACTTTGGGAGGCTGAGGCGGGTGGATCACGATGTCAAGAGATCGAGACCATCCGGCCAACATGGTGAAACCCTGTCTCTACTAAAAATACAAAGATTAACAGGGCGTGGTGGCACACATCTGTAGTCCCAGCTACTCAGGAGACTAAGGCAGGAGAATCATTTGAACCCGGGAGGCAGAGATTGCAGTGAGCCGAGATCATGCCACTGCACTCCAGCCTGGTGACAGAGTGAGACTCCGTCTCAAAAAAATAAATAAATAAAAATAAAATTTAAAAAGTCAACTAAAATTATGTTTTGATTTTTACACTAAGAAATGGTGCACAAATTTAAATTACTAATATTACTATTTTTGTTACACTACTTTCAGGATTTTTTATTTTGCCATTTTTGAAATTTTAATAAGTATTTGAATTAATATTTAGTTATGCATCTAGATCCAGCAATTTGTTATAACTTCAAATTATCTAATGCAACACATGTACTATTCTGTGTTCACTTACTCTAGTTTCAAAAGATAATAAATCATTACTTAACAATGCTATTTTAGTATGCTGTTAGTGGCAGTGATTAAATTCTGTGTTCCCCGTATATCAATTGTTAAAATGACACCTGGATGTAGACCAAAACAATGCTCAAATGATCTAAAAGTTTTATTTAAATGAATCATTGAATTTTAGCACTAGGAAAAAAGTTTAGATATTAATTATAATATTTGTCTCTTATTTTAGAGCTGTATAAGCAAGGAAACAGTAGTTAGATGACATGGGAAAGCAAGAAACCAAATTTGCCCAGTCTAGATAGAATACTAAAATGTGTTTTACCAGTATTAGTCTGTTTTCATGCTGCTGTTAAAGACATACCCGAGACTGGTGATTATATTTTTATTTTCATTTGCAAACATTAAATTTATGTTAACAAATACAACTCACCATTCAGTTATCAGCTTGATACTTCCTCTGTGAAGGCACTGCATTTTTTTCCTGGACAAATATGTCTATTGAGTTTTAATAACATGTAATATACCTTTATTGTAGTTTTATACTATTATGTTAGAATTACTTTTTTGTTTGCTTTTTTTTTTTTTTTTGAGGGAGGTGAGATGAAAGATACTTATCTTCTTGCCAGGTTGTAAACTACTTTATATGTTAACATTGATGTCCAGCATTTCTATAATACACTAGTCTTTAGGTTGAAATATGCTGATGAGAAGAATAAATAGAAAGTGAAATAATACAGTAGTATTTACACCATGATGGAGATAAAAGCAAAATGTTACAGGGGTATTACTGGAAAAAATTGTTAAATTAGTGAGACATATGTGGTGGAATTACAGCAAGTAGGCAAATTCATTCATATAGGATTTTGTATTTTATTTGAAATACTCTTAATTTCTCCATAATATTTTAATGAACCTTCCATCTTTTATTCTGTATTTCCTGACTCCTTTTCTATCCAATTAGTGAGAAAGTATTAGCACTAAATATTAAAGAATTGCCTGAAACCTTCTACATTTCATGTGCACAAATGAATGCTCACAGTGTTACAATAGGCAATTTCATTTGAAAGATTTTTGTCAGCCCTTAAATCAGGATATATAATCTCTAAAGATGATGAGGACAAATAATTTAAATGGCTTTTTTAAAGCTGAGGGAAAAAAAGCATGCACATATACACACATACCCAATCAGTACTTTTGACCTTAGAAAAATATTTGGAGGTTGCATAATGAAGTCTATTATAAAATGTACAAGTTAAAAGGGCACTTATGATTCCAAGTGGCTTCTTTTGTAAAGGGGATTCCTTTGTCTGTTCTATATTAATTACCATTTGATTTGCTTGCTGCATAGAATATGTGCTATTTGTTCTGCAGAATTCCTGTGCACGGAATAGAATATTACTTTTAAATTGAGTTTCAAATATTTTAATTAAAATAATGCTATTTCAAAAAGATGCTGATTGTGTAAAGAATTTTAGTGGGTAAACACTACAGCTATCTTATTTTTAAACAGATATTTGATCAGTATAGTTAAATGTAAATCTTTGTTTCTCTGACTGCCACCTATTGGATTTATGCTAAATGGGATTTCATTTCTTGTACTCAGTCATGAAACCTGCTGCATTCTAGTGATGTAACCTTGGTCTTAGGGAATGTCTTTGTCTGGCAGGTTCCTTAGAATAAAGAGCTTGAAGGCAAAATAGAATTTGATGCTTTATTTATTGTGAAAGATAATCCCAGGACAGGAGAAAGAGAAAAAGGAAGTGGACAAAACTAGGAAGCAAATACAAAGAGATAGGTTTTTAAGTTGTTAATTGTCCAGTCAGGCTGTTTCTGAGACTCAAATTGATAGTCATCCTCTCCTTTCTTTCTCTTGTATTCTAGTATTCCATTATCTTCAGCCAGTAACTTGGCCAGTTTGAGTAGCTTGATGGTGGGGTGACCCAGACATTCAATCCTACATGGTTCTTGTCTTTATTGGATTGTGGTTACTGCAATTGTCCACTGACAGTTATTATTGTACATTACATACTACGTAATGGCCCCAAGGAAACCCGAGCTCCAGTTGTTATTATTTGTTGCCCCATTTTGTGTTTAAAGCCCAAGATCCATATAACAATCCAGAAGGAATACCCTAGGCAATAACAAAACTTTTTTCGATTCCATGGTGAGTGAAATCATATGGTATTTGTCTTCCTGTGTCCGGATTATTTCACTTAGCACAATGTCCTCCAGGTCCATTCAGATTGTCACAAATGATATGATTTCCCCCTTTATAAGGCTGAATAGTATTCCCTTAAATTATATATAAACAACTTACCACATTTTCTTTTTCTAATTATCTGATGATGGGCACCTAGGTGGTTTCTAGCTTAGCTATTATAAATAATGCTGCAGTAAACATAGAAGTACAGGTAGCTCCACCACATACTGATTTCAATTCCTTTGCATTATATGCCCAGAAGTGGGATTGCTGAATCCTATGGTAAATACATGTTTAGTTTTCTAAGGAACATACATACCCTTTTTCATCATGGCTATGTTAATTTGCATTCCCACCAACATTACCCAATAATTCCCTTTCCTCCACACACTACGCAACACTTGTTATATTTTGTATTTTTAAAAATAGCCACTTTAACACATGGGAGTTTTTATTGTGGTTTTAATTTGCATTTCTCTGGTTAGGGATGATGAACTTTTTTCATTTATCTGTTGACCACCTAAATGTACTGTTTTGAGAAGAATTTAGTTCCTTTGCCCATTTTTTATATCGAGATTTATTTTTCTTGCTATTCAGTTAAATTCCTTATGTATTTTGGATATTAGCTTTTTATCAGATGTATGGTTTGAAAATATTTTCTCTTAATTTCCATTATCTATTTCCTCTATGAATTTTTTTCCTTTGCTGTACTTACTTAAAATAATGATGTCTGGTTCCATCTGACACTCCATTTACCCTGATGTCATTATTACACATTGTATGCTTGTATCAAAATACCTCATGTACCCCATAAATATATACACATACTGTGTAGCCACAAAAAGTAAAAATTGTAAGTATTTAAAAAACCCAATTCCACATCTATTAACATCCTTCATGTGCAGGATCATAACCCATTGAAAAGATGGAGAAAGCATTTTTGTAGGTTTGTAAGAAGGTTCTGAGAGCTTTAACTGTTATTCTTTTATTGCAATAAAATGAAATAAAAATGTGAATAGACCAAGAGATTAGCCATCTTGAAGATCATTTTCACATTAAAAAGCTTTGTGAAAGGTGAGTTTAAAGTAAATGTGAGTGGATAGACTTTCTATTGGTACTCTGATCTAAACTTTTAAAGTAAAGTAATGAAGGAAAGAAAAAAAAATCCCTTCTGCCTGTGAACCTGCAAAATAAAAGAAAAGTGTGTTACTTTCAAGATAGAGATGAAGTGCAGACATTGAGTAATTACTTCCATTCCAAAGGGGATAAATCATCCAAAATAAAGGGCTACAGGCCCCATGCAAGTCTGAAACCCAGCAGGGCAATCATTATATTTTCAGGATCCAAATTAATACATTTTGACTCCATGTTCCACATCCAGGGCACAGTGATTCATGGGGTGGGCTCCCCTGCCTTGAGTAGCTCTGCCCCTGTGGCTTTGCAGAATTCAGCTCCTGATGTTACTCTCAAGGGCTTGGTTTTAGTGCTCACAGCTTTTCCAGGATCACGGTGCAAGATGCCGGTGGAACTACTAATCTGGGATATGGAGGATTGGTGGCCCTCTTCTCACAATTGCACTAGGCAGTACCCCAGTGGGGACTCCGTGTGCAGGCTCCAACCCCACAATTGCGCTCTGTACTGGCTCTTTATGAGGGCTGTGTCCCTGTAACAGGCCTCTCCCTGGATATACAGGCTTTTCCATACATCCTCCTAAATCTAGGTAGAGGTTCCGAAGCCTCAACTCTTTCACTCTGTCCACCCACAGGAGTAAAACCACATGGAAGCCTTGAAGGCTTATACCCCCTGAAGAAGAGCCCTGAGCTGTACCTCACCCCTTTTGAGCCATGGCTAGAGCTGGAGTGGGTGAGATGCAGGAAGCAATGTCCTGAGGCAGGCTGCAGAGGGCAGCAGGCCCTGGGTCTGGCCCAGGAAACCATTCTTCCCTCCTAGGCCTCTGGGCCTATGATGGAAGGGGCTGCTGCAAGCCCTCTGAAATGACTTTGAGGCCATTTCCCCATTGTCTTGACTATTAGCACTTGTCTCCTTTTTACATACACAAATTTCAGCAGCCTCCTTAAATTTCTCCTCTGAAGATGGTTTTTCTTTTCTACCACTTGACCAGGCTGCAAATTTTTCAAACTTTTATGCTCTGCTTCTCCTTTAAACATAAATTCCAACTTTAGGTTATTTCTTTGTTCAAACATATGAGCATATGTTGTTAGAAGCAGCGAGGTCACATCTTGAATGCTTTGCTGCCTAGAAATTTCTTCCACCAGATACCCTAAATCATCACTCTCAATTTCAAAGTTCCCTAGATTCCCTAGGGCAAGGGCACAATGCAGCCAAGTTATTTGCTAAGATATAACAAAAGTGACCTTTGCTTCAGTTTCCAATAAGTGACTCATTTCCATCTGAGTCCACATCAGCCTGGCCTTTACTGTTCATATCACTACCAACATTTTGTTAATAGCCATTCAACCAGTCTCTAGGAAGTCCTAAACTTTCCCTCATCTTCCTGTCTTCTTTTAAGCCCTCTACCCTCTTAAAACTGCTGCTCATTACCGGTTCCAAAGTTGCTTCTACATTTTCAAGTAGCTTTATAGCAATGCCACACTCCAAATTTCTGTATTAGTCCATTCTCACACTCCTATAAAAGAGACCTGACATTGGGTAATTTATAAGGAAAATATGTTTAATTGGCTCATGGTTCCATAAGCGATACAGGAAGAATAACACCTTTTGCTTCTAGGCAGGCAACAGGAAGATTCTAATTATGATAAAAGGCAAAGGAAATGTTAGGTATATCATGTGGTGGGAGCAGTAGCAACAGAGAGTGGGAAGAGGTGTCACACAGATTCAAGATCTCATGAGAACTTACACTCATGACAGCAGTACCAAGTGGATAGTGCTAAATCATTCACGAAAATCCATCCCCATTTTCCAAGCACCTCCAACTAGCCTTCAACATTACAGAGTACAATTAGATGTGATATTTGGTGAGGACACAGATCCAAACCATATCAAGTGCCCTGTGTGAATAATTGAATTAAAGAGGTGAGAAATAAATTTGTTATTTTGTGTTTGTTCTTGATTTTACTATTCTATAAAATGACTAAGACATAGACTCTCTCACAATAATAGTGGTAAACTTCAACACTCCACTGACAGTATTAGACAGATCATTGCAGCAGAAAATTAACAAAAATATTCAGGACCTGAACCCAACATTGGACCAAATGGATCTGATAGACCTCTATGGCCTCTCCAACCCAAAACAACAGAATATACATGCTTCTCATTGCCACTTGGCACATACTCTAAAATTGACCACATATATGGACATAAAACAATCTCAGCAAATGAAAAAGAACTGAAATCACACTAGACACACTATCAGACCACAGGGCAATAAAAAGAGAAGTCAAGACTAAGAAAATCACTCAAAACCATGCAATTAGATGGAAGCACCATGCTCCTGAATGACTTTTAGGTAAATAATGAAATTAAGGAAGAAATCAAGAAGTTCTATGAAACTAATGAGAACAAAGATATGACATACCAGAATCTCTGGGGAAAAGCTACAGCAGTTTTAGGAGGGAAATTTATAGCACTAATTGCACATATCCAGAAGTTAGAAAGATCTCACATTAAAAACATAATATCACAACTAAAATACTTAGAGAAGCAAGAACAAATCAGCCCTGAAGCTAAAAGATCAAAAAAATCCAGGAGTTTTTTTTTTAATTAATAAGCTAGATAGGCTGCCAACTAGAATAATGAAGAAGAAAAGAGAGATCCAAATAAAAACAATTATAAATGATGAAGGGAATGTCACCATTGAACACACAAAAATAAAAATAACTATCAGAAACTACTCTACTACAAATACCTCCATGCATATAAATGCAAAAGCCTAGAACAGATAAATATCTAACATATACACTCTTCTAAGACTGACCCAGGAAGAAATTGATTCACTGAAGAGATTAATAATCTGCTCTGAAATTGAATCAGTAATTCAAAAGTCTGTCAACCAAAAAAACCCCAGGAACTGATGGATTCACAGTTAAATTATATCAAATGTACAAAGAAGACATTGTACGATTCCTGCTGAAAATATTCTAAAAAACTGCATCAACTAATGAGCACAATAACCAGCTGACATCATAATTACAGGATCAAATTCACCAATAACAATATTAACCTTAAATGTAAATGGGTTAAATTCTCCAATTAAAAGACACAGACTGGCAAATTGGATTAAGAGTCAAGACCCATCAGTGTGCTGTATACAGGAAACCCATCTCAAATGCAGAGAAACACATAGGCTCAAAATAAGTGGATGAAGGAAGATCTACCAAGCAAATAGAAAACAAAAAAGGCAGGGGTTGCAATCCTAGTCTCCGATAAAACAGATTTTAAACCAACAAAGATAAAGAGAGACAAAGAAGGCCACTACATAATGGTAAAGGGATCAATTCAACAAGAAGAGCTAACTATTCTAAATATATATGCACCCAATACAGGAGCACCCAGATTCATAAAGCAAGTCCTTAGAGACCTACAAAGAGACTTAGACTCCCACATAATAACAATGGGAGACTTTAACACCCCACTGTCAACATTAGACAGATCAACGAGACAGAAAGTTAACAAGGAAACCCAGGAACTGAACTCAGCTCTGCACCAAGTGGATCTAGTAGACATCTACAGAACTCTCCACCCCAAATCAACAGAATATACATTCTTTTCAGCACCACACCACACCTATTCCAAAATTGACCACATAGTTGGAAGTAAAGCACTCCTCAGCAAATGTAACAGAACAGAAATTATAACAAACTGTTTCTCAGACCACAGTGCAATCAAACTAGAACTCAGAATTAAGAAACCCACTCAAAACCGCTCAACTACATGGAAACTGAACAACCTGCTGCTGAATGACTACTGGGTACAGAGCAACATGAAGGCAGAAATAAAGATGTTCTTAGAAACCAACGAGAACAAAGACACAACATACCAGAATCTCTGGACACACTCAAAGCAGCGTGTAGAGGGAAATTTATAGCACTAAATGCCCACAAGAGAAAGCAGGAAAGATCTAAAATTGACACCCTAACATCACAATTAAAAGAACTAGAGAAGCAAGAGCAAACACATTCAAAAGCTAGCAGAAGGCAAGAAATAACTAAGATCAGAGCAGAACTGAAGGAAATAGAGACACAAAAACCCTTCAAAAAATCAGTGAATCCAGGAGCTGGGTTTTTGAAAAGATCAACAAAATTGACAGACCACTAGCAAGACTAATAAAGAAGAAAAGAGAGAAGAATCAAATAGACCCAATAAAAAATGATAAAGGGGATATACCACTGATCCCACAGAAATACAAACTATCATCAGAGAATACTATAAACACCTCTATGCAAATAAACTAGAAAATCTAGAAGAAATGGATAAATTCCTTGACGCATACACCCTCCCAAGACTAAACCAGGAAGAAGTTGAATCTCTGAATAGACCAATAACAGGCTCTGAAATTGAGGCAATAATTAATAGCTTACCAACAAAAAAAAGTCCAGGACCAGATGGATTCACAGCCGAATTCTACCATAGGTACAAGGAGGAGCTGGTACCATTCCTTTTGAAACTATCCCAATCAATAGAAAAAGAGGGAATCCTCCCTAACTCATTTTATAAGGCCAGCATCATCCTGATACCAAAGCCTGGCAGACATACAACAAAAAAAGAGAATTTTAGACCAATATCCCTGATGAACATCAATGCAAAAATCCTCAATAAAATACTGGCAAACTGAATTCAGCAGCACATCAAAAAGCTTATCCACCATGATCAAGTGGGCTTCATCCCTCGGATGCAAGGCTGGTTCAACATACCCAAATCAATAAATGTAATCCAGCATATAAACAGAACCAAGGACAAAAACCACATGGTTATCTCAATAGATGCAGAAAAGGCCTTTGACAAAATTCAACAACCTTCATGCTAAAAATTCTCAATAAATTAGGTATTGATGGGATGTATCTCAAAATAATAAGAGCTATCTATGACAAACCCACAGCCAATATCATACTGAATGGGCAAAAACTGGAAGCATTCCGTTTGAAAACTGGCACAAGACAGGGATGCCCTCTCTCACAACTCCTAGTCAAAATAGTGTTGGAAGTTCTGGCCAGGGCAATCAGGCAGGAGAAGGAAATAAAGGGCATTCAATTAGGAAAAGAGGAAGTCAAATTGTCCCTGTTTGCAGATGACATGATTGTATATTTAGAAAACCCCATTGTCTCAGCCCAAAATCTCCTTAAGCTGATAAGCAACTTCAGCAAACTCTCAGGATATAAAATCAATGTGCAAAAATCACAAGCATTCTTATACACCAATAACAGACAACAGAGAGCCAAATCATGAGAGAACTCCCATTCACATTTGCTTCAAAGAGAATAAAATACCTAGGAATCCAACTTACAAGCGACGTGAAGGACCTCTTCAAGGAGAACTACAAACCACTGCTCAATGAAATAAAAGAGGATACAAACAAATGGAAGAACATTCCATGCTCATGGGTAGGAAGAATTAATATCGTGAAAATGGCCATACTGCCCAAGGTAATTTACAGATTCAATGCCATCCCCATAAAGCTACCAATGACTTTCTTCACAGAATTGGAAAAAACTACTTTAAAGTTCATATGGAACCAAAAAAGAGCCCACATTGCCAAGTCAATCCTAAGCCAAAAGAACAAAGCTGGAGGCATCATGCTACCTGACTTCAAACTATACTGCAATGCTACAGTAACCAAAACAGCATGGTACTGGTACCAAAACAGAGATACAGACCAAAGGAACAGAACAGAGCCCTCAGAAATAATGCCACTTATCTACAACTATCTGATCTTTGACAAACCTGACAAAAATGAGAAATGGGGAAAGGATTCCCTATTTAATAAATGGTGCTGGGAAAAACTGGCTAGCCATATACAGAAAGCTGAGACTGGATCACTTCCTTACACCTTATACAAAAATTAATTCAAGATGGATTAAATACTTACATGTTAGACCTAAAACCACAAAAACCCTAGAAGAAAACCTAGGCAGTACCATTCAGGATATAAGCATGGGCAAGGACTTCATGTCTAAAACACCAAAAGCAATGGCAACAAAAGCCAAAATTGACAAATGGGATCTAATTAAACTAAAGAGTTTCTGCACAGCAAAAGAAACTACCATCAGAGTGAACAGGCAACCTACAGAGTGGGAGAAAACTTTTATAATCTACTCATCTGACAAAGGGCTAATATCCAGAATCTACAATGAACTCAAACAAATTTCCAAGAAAAAAACAAACAACCCCATCAAAAAGTGGGCAAAGGATATGAACAGACACTTCTCAAAAGAAGACATTTATGCAGCCAAAGGACACATGAAAAAATGCTCATCATCACTGGCCATTAGAGAAATGCAAATCAAAACCACAATGAGATACCATCTCACACCATTTAGAATGGCTATCATTGAAAAGCCAGGAAACAACAAGTGCTGGAGAGGATGTGGAGAAATAGGAACACTTTTACACTGTTGGTGGGACTGTAAACTAGTTCAACCATTGTGGAAGTCAGTGTGGCGAGTCCTCAGGGATCTAGAACTAGAAATACCATTTGACCCAGCCATGCCATTACTGGGTCATTATATCCAAAGGACTATAAATCATGCTGCTATAAAGGCACATGCACACGTATGTTTACTGCAGCATTATTCACAATAGCAAAGACTTGGAACCAACCCAAATGTCCAACAATGATAGAATGGATTAAGAAAATGGCACATATACAACATGGAATACTATGCAGCCATAAAAAATGATGAGTTCATCTCCTTTGTAGGGACATGGATGAAGCTGGAAACCATCATTCTGAGCAAACTATCACAAGGAAAAAAACCAAACACTGCATGTTCTCAGTCATAGGCGGGAATTGAACAATGAGAACACATGGACACAGGAAGGGGAACATCACACACCAGGGACTCTTGTGGGGTGTGGGAGGGGGGAGGGATAGCATTAGGAGATATACCTAATGTTAAATGACGAGTTAATGCATGCAGCACACCAACATGGCACATGTATACATATGTAACAAACCTGCACGTTATGCACATGTACCCTAAAACTTAAAGTATAATAATAAAAAAAGAAAACCGAGGAGGGACTCCTCCCCCTATTATTCTATGAGGCCAGTACATACACACCAAAAAAGAAAACTTCAGGCCAATATTCTTGATGAACATTGATGCACAAATCCTCAACAAAATACTGGCAAACTGAATCCAACAACACATCAAAAATGTAATCCTTGATGATCGAGTAGGCTTCATCCCTGAAATTTAAGGTTGGTTCAATATACACAAATCACTAAATGTGATTCATCACATAAACAGAACAAAAGACAAAAACTGTATTATTATCTCAATGGATGCAAAAAAAGTCTTTTGATAAAATTCCACACCCCTTCATGTTAAAAACTCTCAACATGAAAGAATATATCCTCAAATAATAACAGCTACCTATGACAAACTCACAGCCAACGTCAGACTGAAGGAGTAAAAGCTAGAACAGCATTCTTGAAAACTGGCACAAGACAAGAAGGCCCTCTCTTACCACTCCTATTTTTTACATGATTCTCCTTGTACAGTTGTAGGCTCCACTGATTCTTTTGAAAATGTGTTCTTTAGTTATTCCTATGAAATATAGAAAGCAGATATCTCAAGATAATAATGATATTATTTAATGTAAGTTTACATCAAATAATCAGGGTCAAAGGATACTAATCCATAGTATCTTGCACTCTGAATGTTTCTAAAATACACAAGTCAAGGCATAGGTAAGGAAATTTGAGAAAAGTGAACTTTCTTTATGTGATGTCAAGATTATTCTCCTGTGAGCTGGCCTGAGTCAATTTTTACATACTTGTAATAGGTAGCAGGAGTAGCCTGTGTTTGGTGTTGCAATTCTCTGCTATTCCTTCCAGATATTAATGAACAAAATTTGAAGAACCTTTTACTATGCTAGTATTTATTAAACACAGTTTTTCTTTAGCTAGCTGGTATAAAATACTACACACATACTATTCTGGAGGCTTAATTAAAAACAAACAAACAAAAAACTTTAATAACCCCAAAAAGTCACTAAAACTTATTCTGTTATTTTACTTGCTATGTTAATAATTAATCTAAATGATCCATTCTAAAGAGGAAACGTTTTCTAGAAGAAGAATTGTCTTATACTTAAAATTAATATCAACTCACCAGAATACTTAGATTCAATGGTGGACATAGAGCTAAGTAATCAGGAGTCAGCCCTAAAGCTATGTGCAGTAGGGCTTGCAAATTCTTTAGATTTGCTCATTCATAGCAAAAGAGGGTTTCTAAATATCTTGACCAATTTACCTACGTACTGATCACAACAAAAAGATCCGATTTCAATAGCCTATGTTGTATTTAGCAAATCACTAATTTTATAATTGGATAATTCATTACTTATGCTTAGCAAAGCCTCTATCAAATAAAAATGTAACTAAAATGTAAACAAAGATTATGAAGTAGTCACATCTCAAGTAAGAGGTTTCTGCTAAGGATGATGGTAGACAGTCCTAGTATATAGACTTATCTAACACAAACATGGTGACACATAACATCCACAACAAAGACATAGCTGTATAATTGAATATTTGATCGCCTGTGATTTGCCCAAAATACATCACAAATGAGAGGCTTTTTTTTTTTCACTTAACCTACATTAGGAAAAATCTGTCGTGGGAAGTGTCAAATACAGGATTTAATACTTACAGAAAAAGCATATGTTCCAGATATGTAGAGTTTGGAAAATAACTTATTTCTCAGTTTAAAATGAGGAAATTGTAAGACTTGTCAGTTAAAATTAAGAGTAGATGACCTAAGCAAAAGTGAACCTAAGGTATTCATTTGAGGCATTAGAGGTTAAAAAAAAAAAAGTATTGTAAGGGTACCATGGAGAGTTCCTTCATGGAAACTGTATTTTTCTTTGTATTTGTGTCAGAGGCCAAGGCAGAACCCACAGTAAAGGGAGCAGTGAAATTCACATTTTGGAGACAGAAGAATGAAAAACTGGATTTCTTTCTATTAAACTGTTATTATAATTCATAAGTTTAAGGAAGCAATCAGTAATTTAGATTCCAAACACTTTTAGAGAATACACAAATGGCAATGTTCTCTGTCATTACAGAAATTAAGCATGCTTTTTGTTATCTGCATGAGTTATAATAGAAACAAGAAGAGAAGAAATTCCTCAATAAGGCAAATATATAGCATCCTTTCTAGAAACTGAAGATGTGTTTAAGAAACTAACAGTGCAAAAGGGGTTTGCAGTGTCCTGGCAACCTTACCTGACCTTGCCAATGGCCATGCATTTTACCTTAAATAACATATTTAGAATCTTTCAGACTCAATTTCCATTTAAGTAAGATTATGGGACATAAAAGCATGGGTCTATATAAGGTCACTGAGATTCTAGTTGTCTTTGATTGTCCCTATCTTCCATTTAAATTAAATTTTTTTTTCAAAACTTTGAGCTCTCTGTAGATTGCCATCAATGGCTGAAATCCTGAGAAAAAGTGAAGCCTAGATAGCTGGAATTGCTTTCTAGCTTTGAAAGAGTTTGCCTCTTGGAGAGTTGTATTTCCAGAAACATACAGCAGGAAATTATTGTGCTTAGGTCCTGCCTTAAAGCAAGATAAGGCTTTGCTACTCCAAGAAGGCAGGAAAATAAAATATGGAGTTACGTGATTTTTCTTATCAAACACTATTCATATTCTCAGTGACAAATGTAATTTTTAAATGGTAGTACTTTAAAGTAACTGGTTTCTTTTTTAAAGCTTTCAGTGTGTGTTTTATTTTTTTATGTGTGTACCTGCAAATTACAAAATTGCATTTATTACAAATTAGCATTAATATTTTGGATCATTAAGGAATATAATATAGAAAAATCTACTAAAGGAAAATACCCCCAACTTGACCTGTAGTTATGGTTAATTTTTGACATATGCTGTTTGTAACTAACACCTAGAGGGATTCATGGCAATTGTCTTCAGAAAGCCTTGATTATTTTGAAATGTTAAATTGAATGGAAGTGACAGTGGGGAAGTTGGCCATTGCTACTTTTTCCTTAACTCACTGTAACTAACATAATTTCAATCCTTCCTTTACTTATCCTTAACTGTATGTGTATTTATTAGGAATGGGACTGGCAGAACTAGAGAATGTATAGTATTATATTCCACGTGGTAGTACAATATATTAAAAATGCAGTCTCTTGCAAACTGAAATGATCCTCTCATCCATGTAGTATATTTCTGCTTAAGGATATACTCTAGGCAGGTAATAACAATTAATAAGAAATGAAATTAAATTCTAAATAAACGGACATTTAAGGGTACAACAACTGCAATTCAGAACACAGTTATATATTTATACTTCATGTGACATTATAAGACATGAGTTATTTAATTACACATGATATATAAATAAATGCTTACATGATATATTAAGTAGAACAGAGCATTTTAAATTTTGTAATTAAGCCTATACATATACAAATTTGAAATATGTATCCCTGTCAATTTGCTATTATTAAAACATCATTTTAATATCATTCTTCCATGAATATCACAGCATACTATTACTTGTTTAAAAATTTTATGTCCTGGCCAGGCGCGGTGGCTCACGCCTGTAATCCCAGCACTTTGGGAGGCCCAGGCGGGCGGATCACGAGGTTAGGAGATGGAGACCATCCTGGCTAACAAGGTGAAACCCAGTCTCTACTAAAAATACAAAAAATTAGCAGGGCGTGGTGGCAGGCGCCTGTAGTCCCAGCTACTAGGAAGGCTGAGGCAGGAGAACGGCGTGAACCAAGGAGGCGGAGCTTGCAGTGAACCAAGATAGTGCCACTGCACTCCAGCCTGGGCGACAGAGCAAGAGACTCTGTCAAAAAAAAAAAAAAAAAATTGATGTCCTTTTTATTCCAAATAGTTTTAGTGGTCCAGGAACAACCTTAGAATTTGTATTTAGAGATAAAAATATAGTTTTTGAAATTAGGGAAATCTTTATTTATAAATTTTGAAGATAAATGAGGAGATGTCATTGTAATTCTTTGTTGTTAGAAATTTTCAATAATTTTATCTGTAAAGACAACCATTAACATAGTAAAATAAATTTGCATCTTATTTTTGACAGGAAAATATAAGTTACAAATACTATGCATATTGTAATTGAATTTTAGTATGAAACACTTTATAGAAATCATGAAACAAAACAATTATGGTACTGTTTCTGGTTATAGGTTAGTAAAAAATTTGACTCTACTTTCTAAGTTTCAATGTTAAATTTTATACAATGTACATTTTAATAGGAATAATTGTTCAAATATCTATGTCTATTTTTAAAGTCCAAATATCATTTTTAACACTGTAAATGAACTCTCTATGATTCTACTCAGTGAAGTGTTTCAAATATCAAATCATTATTAATTACTTCACATATTTCAATCTCGAATCATTTTATAAGAGTGAGGAACTGTTTAATTTCTAATTCCAACATTGTTAGAAATAATATTAATATTTCATAGAGCTGTATCTTTACTTTCTTTTGGGCTAATTATATATATGTATTAGTATTGACTATAAAATGCCAAAATTAGACTATTTTATAGAAATAACATATTTTACTGTTATGCAACACTACATCTAGCATATCGCCCTATTTCAATCATTTAAAATTTTGTAATTACTGTATACTTCTCCCACAGATTAACTCTCACTATTACATAATAATGCATAGCAAATTATATTCCGTATAATGAAATGTGCCCTTAAGAAATAAATTATATTTTTTTGTGTTGATTTATTTAAAAATGAGTGCATGTCAATGTTCTCCTTAATATAAATGATGTGGATTCAGATTATTTCTTAATTAATCAGTAGTTTCACTTGGACATGAGGAAATGTTTATTTTTATTCCAAAACAAAAATAAATTTTTTAAAAAATCTATGGAAATAAAAAATTGCATTTAGTATTTGGAAATGAAGTTTGTAACACCATCAACAACCTAAAAACTATTAAAGTTCAAACGTTTGTTTAGAAACATTTTGAGAACTATTATATATTACAAAAAATCACTTTTTAAAAGATAAAAAAGCATGTTATATTTGTAATAACAAATACAACAAACATTTATTTAATGTCTCTATATTTAAAAGCAAGAAACGATCTTTATACACGAGTAAAAAAATCTCAGAAACCTCAAACTAAAATAGATGAGGACATTAAAAGAAAATTTACAGGACATAAATAAATCAATGAACAATAAAAAAATGGAGAAATGTGAATATAACATGTGACAACCACATTCTAAAAATTAGATACAATTTTTTTAACATATGAGATTTTCAAATATTGCAAATATATTTTATCCAGTATGGTAACCATTCATAAATTTTTTACAAGTAGGAAATAAATGCAATTTGCTAAAGTTCATTTAAGAAGCATTTTCAAAAATAGGCTGGCCAAGGAAGGGCCTTCTGATGTCATGACCAGAAAGCTAAGGTCTGAAGATAGAAAAGAAAACCTGCGGTGTAAAAGATTGGGTGACAGTGTGGACAACTTCTGAGTAAGAGATTGTTTTCTTCTAAGAAATGTTAGAAGTATACTGGAAAATACTGAGCAAGAGAGAAAATGGTTTATATAAGTTAATACAGATACATTCCATTGTAGAATATATTTTTTATCTTGTCTTAAATTTTATTCGTATATATTCTAGCTCTAATGTAGGTACATATGTTTCTAAGAAGATATGAAAAAGAATGTTTTCCTCTAGCTCCCTAAGAACCACAAAAGTTAGTATTTTTGCTCTGGGGAAGAGCAGCCCAGGATTTTTTAGCATTACAACTATAAACCTGAGTTCTTCATTCAACCATGTTCTTTGCCTGGCTCAAGCCAGATTTTTAGACGTGCCCA
Organism: Pan paniscus; assembly: GCF_029289425.2. NCBI lineage: Eukaryota > Metazoa > Chordata > Mammalia > Primates > Hominidae > Pan > Pan paniscus. The sequence continues at coordinate 54,657,270 of NC_073249.2, read as the reverse complement.
GAATAAGCAAAAGTTCCTAGTGGAAAATAATGTCAGAGATCAGCTCATTTTAGAAAATTTTGAGAGTCTGAAATTTTAATTTGTATTATATTTCTTGCTTACTTAGCTCTCTGAGGCCATTGTTTAAAAAATAAATATAGTTGAATAAATAATGTTTTTCCTAGTTGTTACAGCAGAAGTTATTATATTCCAAATCATTCTGACTACAACTACAGCCTTCTTGGAAGCAAAAGTGCAAATTAATTTAGTTTGTAATTATGAAATTCATAAATATATAAAGTTTAGAGATAGCACATATATTGTTATGGATTTTAGGAAATGTACATCTTTTTACCTAATATTTAGGAGAATTATTTGTAAGCAGTGACTGGTATAATCTGAAACACATATTATACTGACTTAATGGTGATTTACCTACATTTTTTACTTACTTTGTTACCACCAATATTTGTTTTATGTTAACGTGTGCGTGTGTACATGTATACTTGTGTATGATTCCTCTTAAAAAATACAGAGAAATAATTTGACCAAATTTTACCTACGTTCAATAAAGAAATTCAATACTGAACACAGAAGAAAATTTTCTTCATATAATTAATAAAATATAAATATCATCTACAGCAAATATACTCAATGACAAAATATTGGAAAAAAATTCCCTAAGAGGAAGACTAAAAAATTACATAAGTCTCTGTGCATCTTATTATCATCTGTTTATTTGTGAAAATATATTGAGATGTATAATTATTTGTACATGGTTTAATACAACTAAAAGTTTAAGAAATACTGAAATACAACTTATATTTTTCAAATAATTATGGATAATTAAATTTTTAATTATAGATAAGTGCTTTCAAATATAGTAAAAATATGTATTGAAAACCTGTTGAAGTTAATAAGTGAAGTGAGTAAAATCTAGGATTTGAAATCAATGTTAAATATTAATAGTATATCTATATACCAACGTTACAAATGGAAAACTAAATATACAAAAGCACAACAATACCAATAAAGCTATTGAAGTATGCATATAATGTCTCTAGTGGGAACTAAAATACATAGCTGAGAAGAATTAAATAGGGTATAAATAAATGGAGAATTATACTATGTGCATAGATTCAAAAAATCAATAAGACAAATAATAGTTGAAGGAAATTTAAAGAAGAAAAACTATGCTCAAGAATTTGCATTGCCAGATAAGACAGTCTTTTAAAAATCGTGCTAATTAACTGTATTACTGAAAGCATAGTTAAATAAACTAAGGCAATAGAATAGAAACTATATACCGTCATCTATTCATAACAAAGATGACACAACAGTTCAATGGGTGAACCTATAGTCTTTTTGGTAAATAACTCCGGGTAACATTGAAAAAAATATATATTGGTCCCTAAAACATATACAAAATTCAAACTCAATGGATTGCAGATTTAAATATAAATGTCAAAACACTAATATATTTGTATCTAAGAGATATGTAAAAACATCTCTGTGATTCTGGAAAATACAAAGTTTTAGCAAACATGAGGCAAAAACTGCCAATCATAAAGCAACATTTTTAAACACTGAATTAAATTAAAAACTTGTAATTTTGTTCACCAGGAGATACCATTTAAAAATGAAAATATAACCCATATAATTAAAGGACATATTTTCAATGCACATAGAATAAAACATCTTACATCGAAGATATAAAAGGAAATTTTACAAATTAATAATATTTTTAAAATGAGCAGAGAACATTAAGAGGTACTTCACAAAAGATGAGCTCTAAATGACTGAAAGCAATACAGTACATTTGCATAAAATGCAAAGGTAGCAAACTAATGTGCAGTCTGAGAAGTGAGATACTGTAAAGTCTATTTTCACTACTTTTGGGGAATCGTAACTGGAAGGTAGTATTCTGAAGCTAGGGATGACAGATATTCTGTTTCTTGATCTGAGTGCTGATTGCATGTATGTGTTTATTTGTGTAACTATATTGAGTTGAAATATTGTTATAACTGCTTTCCTCTGTGTATATTATACTTCAGAGTTAGTAATAGGAGGCATAATATTTAAAAAATTGCTAAAACAGGCAGGGCACAGTGGGTCACACCTGTAATCCCAGTGCTTTGGGAGGCCAAGGTGGGTGGATCACCTGAGGTCAGGAGTTCAAGACCAGCCTGACCAACATGGTGAAACCCTTTCTCTACTAAAAATACAAAAATTAGCTGGGCATGATGGCTAACAGAAAGTTAAAAATGATCAATATATTGAAATCATAGGAAAATAGAAACAAATCCACAGGTGAATCAGAAATTGAAGTTATAAGACTAGAATTTTAAAATAATTTTGACAAATATATTTAAGTATGTCTATTGTCACCATATCTATTTAATTATACTGGAATATCTAGTCAGTACAATAAAAAAGAAACAAAAGGTATAAAGATTGGAAATAAGTAATTCTGTCATTAGTTGTAAATGATATGATTGTGAATGTAGAAAATATTAGCCTATAAACAAAACAGTAGAAATAGTAAGTTTATTTATCAAAGCTATTGGATACATGGTAAGTATTTAAACATGTATTTATGTACACTAGTAATCACACTTTGTTAATTAGCTGAAAAACGTACCACTTGAAATAGTATAAACATCATCACATATCAAAGAATATATCTAATAAATGATGAGCAAAAACCGTACATTAAAAACTTACAAATATTACAGAGGTAAATTAAAATAAACATAATAAATGAAGAACTATAACATATTCATGGATTGGAAGACCCAATGTCGTTAATATGTTAATACTACATGTTATTCTATTGATTCAATTGACTTCTTCTCTAAATGCCAGCAGGCTTTTGAGGGGAGTTGACAAAACTAAGTCAAATACACACACACACACACCCCATAAAACAGCTAAGATAATTTTCAAAAAAAAGCATGTTTGGTGTACTTGCATTGCCAGAAACGTGATATTGGTGTAAAGACAGGCAAATGGACCAATCAAAGAATAGAGTCCCAAACATTCACATGAACTCATGGTCACCTAATTGGTGATCTAATTCAGTAGAAAAAGATGGCTATTATGTTAAATGATACTGGAATAATGGGATATCACTGTAGAAAAAAATAAACATGGTAAACCTTTGAAGTTCTTAAATATTACATACAACCACAAGTACCAACTAAAAAGTTGATTTGACTCCATCAAAAATTTATTCTTTAAAACTTTTTAAAGTTAGACATTGGAAGCGTAAGCCACATGTTGGAAGAGTGTATTTCCAATATAACTTGTACATAAAACACACAGAACTTCATGACCAGTAAGAAAAATATGGAAGACCCTGGGTAAGTGGGCAAATGCATAGAGCACTACTTCTAGGATGTTTAAATGATTAATAAGCAAAAAGCTGTTCAATATTATTAGTTCTTAGGAAAATGAGAATTAAAACCATCATAAAGCACAGCAAATGCATTGAAACGGCTAAAATTAATAACACAAACTATAATTATTGGTCAATGTATGGAACAACTTGGATTTCTTACATTTCTGGAGAGATTATAAATTGGCATAACCACATTCAAAGAATGTTAAATGGTATACGATTAAGGTAAACGTACTCCTATCCTCTGAGAGGGCAAATTAACACATAGGTCCATGCTCAAAACCAATGAAATGCAAATGTGCACCAAATTGTGTACAAAAATATGTATGGTATGAAGACAATAATTGGGAACAAATCAAAAAGTTGTCAACATAGAGAGAAAAAGTAAATTGCAATATTTTCATAAAGCAAAGTTAACTACATAGCTATAGAAATGAAAAAAAAATCTGCTACATGTAATGACTTGAACACAACTCAGACATAGCTGATGAAGAAAATCAGGAATAAAACGATGTATCTTCTATAATTTTATTCATTTTCAATTCAGGAACAGGCAAAATTAATCCACACTTATAGTCAAAAAGGAGTTATATTTGGGTAACTGATATTTTCTGGGATTTGTGGAGATTATAATATTCTACATTTTAATCTAAATGGTTGTTCCATAATACATTCATATGTAAAAATTAAAAGACTTTCAAATTTAAGATTAATGTCCTTTAGTGTTCCATGAAGAGATGTTGTACCTCAGCAATTGTTCACTAAAGCAGTGTTCAATTAATAAATATGAGACAAATATCTGAAAGTTGAATGTTTGATAAAATGATTTAAACATATGTCAATAGGTAAGATTTTTTTGAAACTTGCAACTTGGATAGAAAATAAATTATGTAGTTATATTTATTTTCAATAATAAAAATAACAAATTGTAACTAGTCCAATAAATATTTCCAATTTTCTAAAACAATTTTACTCTTTTTTCCTTACAGTATCAGCATTATTCATTATTAATAAGTAATCTTTGCCTGCTCATTTCTTTCATAGAAATTGCTCTCTGAATCTTACTATTACTATGTGTTTTTAAAACTATATAACTTTTATTACTTCTCAATCTGACAATATCTGAAATGGTCAGAAGACAGAGATAAAGAGATACACTTTTTTTTAACTTGTGGTGCAAACATTTGACACTTGACATATAGATCTATCCTCTAAATAAATGTGTGAATGTATAATACAGTCTTCTTAACTATAGGCACACTATTGTACAGATCTCTAAAACTTATTCATTTGCACAAATGAAAGTTTATGAAATTTTAGAATCCCCCATGTGGTTCCATTTTTATAAATACCTTAACTTTTTAATTTTAATTATAGGACTGGGAAGGCTTTGATTTGTAATTCAGCAAGCTTTCAACTCATTGCTGAGCAGCAATTCCCTATTTCCCTCTCCCCAAAGTGCCTGGCACCTACCATTCTACTCTCTGCTTCTATGTGCTTGACTATTTTAGATATCTCAGTTAAATGAAATCATGTGAGTGTGACTGGCTTATTTTGTTTAGCATAATTGTTGCAATCTGCTTAGTCCCTGGTTCAGCTAGGTTTGAGTTCTTGTCACATGACCAAGAAGAATGAGGCACAGAGACAAAAGAGAATGAGTAGAATTTATTAGGCTGGGACTGTCCCTTCTCAGCAGACATCCTGACTCAAGGGGAAGTTCTTAACCACATTTATTCCCAATAGCTGTAGAGGTGGTGCAGGTGTTGTCCCATGGTTGTTCCCTTGAACATCGCCTTTCTCTGTCCTTCTTCCAAGACGCTCCCTCTCTATCTGCCTACCCAGCCCTAACTGCCTCGTCTCTCATAATGTTCTTAATTTTCGTCCATGAAACTCAAGAATTTCTTTTTTAAAGGCTGAATAATATTTCTTTGAATGTGTACAGTATTTTTTCATTTTCCACTCATGCATCAATGGACCAGGTATTTCTATATCTTGGCTATTATGATTAGTGCTGCAATAAATGTGGGAGTGAAAATATCTCTTTGAAATCCAGATTCAATTATTTTGGATAAAGAGCCAGAAGTAGGATTGATGGATCATATGGTAGGTCTACTTTCAATTTTTGACGAACCTCTAAACTGCTTTCCACATTGGCTGCACTGTTTTATATTCCCATCAACTGTGCACAAGAGTTGTGATTTCTCCACTGTGCACAAGAGTTGTGATTTCTCTACATCCTTTTAAACACCTCTTTGATACTATAGCAAAAGTCTGTATTCTAAAGAACTCATCATACTTAAATGGAGCTATTTTCTGGAAAATGCTACCCCACTGATTAACTGTATATTTATGATATATAGATATAAACAAATATGCAGATAAAACAGAGTAAGTGCTTTATTCCTTAAAGTCAGTAGTTAGTCTACTTTAAGATCACATTTGTTAAGACAGAAGAAATTAATAGAAAGAAAGATTGGGATGGCTAGCTTAAAATACTGGTTGAGTTACAATGGCTTAGCAGTTTCCTTCAATAAAGTATATTATTTATTTTCCAGCACTGTTTCAATGCTTGCTGCAATTTTAGCTGCTTGAAGTATTAAAACTATAGTCCCTATAGTCAATAATTCACCAGCTATATTACAGAAAAATGTAAGTGTAAGACCTGGGGTTTAGGTATTATTTTCCAAATCCTGTCTTGAGACGGCATTACTTTTCTGAATATTCATATATATTTTATTATATTGTGAAAGCTATATGTACTGTGTGACTAGAGATCAGAGACATAGTCTTTATAATATATTTCATAGACTGCCACACTAAGATTATCTTACTCTTGACAAATATCAATGCCTTGTATTTTGTTATAAATCCATTGAAAATATAATACTTTTCTGAAAATATATCTCAATCTGTGTTTATGACCGTCCAGGTATGAAACAAGTATACTCTGATTACACCAAAAAAGAGTTTATGGCTATTACATCATTTTCTTATTTGCCCTTGATGTGATTTTTGAAAAAGGAATCAATACATCCATGCTCGAAGTGTTGCAAGTACATGGATTAGGTAGGTGAACTCATTAATTGCTGCAATTCTTTTTATTATGCATCTTTTTAAGTATAAAACTATGTTGTATATCATATCAAAATAAAGAAATATTTTAAATCATAACAATTCCCAAAATACCTATTTTTGTTTAATATAGCCTTATGTTTGTGTAAATATTGATGACTCTGAAATAAATACAGCAGAATAAGTCTATGGGAACTGTCTTGAACTTGTTTCTTAAATAATATAGTTCAAAATATTTATTTATTGTACTGTGTGCACTAGGAACTTGGAGAGAATTTTGTCTATTGTTATTTTTAAGTAAATCTATACTTTATTATGTGCTTATATTTTATTTGGTGTCAACCATAATATTTGTCATCTTGACAATTCTCAGTAAAACTAGATCATGATACTTTTGGAAAATATTGTTTGGGGAATTATAATTATGATTCCTACAATTGGAGAAATAAGACTCATTTTTATATCATATTTTAGTAAAAGAGAAAGGGTATCCAAATGTGAGTTTGTATTTAAACATATGTATGTGGCATTTTCTGGAAAAAATTTTCTGAAGTGTATGAATAATTACAAAAATCAAATAATGCTTAAGATAAGTTAGATTCCTCATGTGTATATCCTTTCAATTTCTAGTGTTTATTATGGCATGCTCAAAATTACTCAGAATATTTAAGGGGTTAGTGTTATGCCAGAGGGAAATACACACGTACCAGTTTCTCACAAGTATTAATAATGGGAGTGAATCCTGGGACATTTTCAGACACAGTCTTTCTAGGTCAGGGAACCAATATGAAGATTCAAATCCTGAAAATAGAAAGTTCACTTAAAATCTAAGTCAGAACTGCATTTGTAATTACTGCCTTTAATTAGCACCTTTCTCTGTTCAAGTAGCACAGTGTTGTTTTAATAGCCAAGGAAATGTATATGTATAAACTAAGGCCAAAAAGACCTCTAGTAGTCTTGATAATGCCATTTCGGTTAAATGACCTCTGATCTCTTTTGAGAAGACAAGGAGAAGACATATTGCTGTGGTGGTTTATAGCATCCTTTCTCAATGAGACATGACTTCCTGTTCATTCAACTAGTCTATGACTGTTTCAAGTCAGGAAATTTTTCTTGATTGAAGCTATTCAAATCGGTCACCGATTCTCAGTTCTAGGAATTTTCATCTGCACAATTAAAGGAGAATTTTGGGGCACTCCATCTGTTTCAGTCTTCAGCATATCATGATCCATTAGCCACTGACAAAAACATTTGCAGGTTAAAACATTCTGCTTACTAAATCAACCCTCTTTTCATTCTAGTAAGCTTGCCTACGTTGTCTCCGGTGCCAAAGATATGCAGCTTGCCTTTTGTCACTTCAGAAACTTATGTCACTGAAATCGGGAAACCCATTTGAACAGTGGCATCTCTCACAATTATATTCTGCTAGTAGTGGGGAGACATTGCAAAACTTCTCAAAGATATTATCCCCACACCATGCCATATCCTCAATGCATTTCCTAATGCCTTTTGAAGGAATTTTTTTTGGTCAATCCACGTAAAATGCTTTTTTGGATGTTAAGCAGTTTGCAGGCACATGGATAGTCCTATCTCCATAAGCTTTGTGATTCCTTCCCATATATTACATGGAGCTGTGCTACTTCAAACCCATTTAATATAGGCCATGTATGAATCTGTGCTTAAGTTAAACCAAACTTATTCTTCATTTCTAGTTATCAAGATAACATAATGAATCTACAGTCCAGAATTTCTATGTAAGTAAACCCATTTGGATAAATTCATCCTGATTCAATGTTATGCTCCTTTTTGTTCCTGATCTGACATACTATATCCCTGCATGTATTCCCATGATTCTGACAGCATAATTTTGTAAACTCATACCAGATTTTCAGTTTGTATGCTACATCCCAGTACAGACTTTGTAGTTGCATCTCCACTCACCCCCAATGAGATCTACTTGGATTTAAATTTAATTATTAGTGATGTAGCAATGAGAGGTGACTGAGGTAGGTTGTGAGGAGAAATGTTTATAAGACAATTGCCAAAGGGAGATTGTTAAAGATATGTCAGCAGAGAAACTAACCTGAGAATGGAAAGGAGAGACTACTTCTCCAACTGAGGAAGTTTAGAGGGAAGTAGGGTTTAAGGCACATAGACCCATTAGAATCCCCCATGTGGTCCCACTTTTATAAATACCTTAACTTGTTAATTATAATTAAGGACAGGGAAGGCTGTTATTTGCAATTCAGCAAGCTTTAAACTCATACATTGTGTCTAATTTTCTGAAATATTTGTATTGTGTCTTAAAAGAGCCAAGAACTTATTTCAAGGAAGTATAGAAACCCTCTGATTCTCTGAACATGATTGGAAATGTGAATTTAAATTCATGAGATTCTCCTTTTCTTTCTGTAATCTTTCTAAGGCATTCCAAAGGGGCTAATGCAAAACAAAGTATTTAAATTATTACTTATGCCATAATATTTTATTGTACCAGTCAATTGTCTCTCACTACCTGGTTTTCAACAAAAGCAATAGAAACTTTATTTCATTCATTACCTTCAGATATTTTATACATGTATGTATGTGTGTGTGCGTGTGTGTGTGTATATATATATACGTACATATACACATACACACACACACACACATACACACAGTGTTACCACATGCTACATTTTCAAGAATCCTATTCTTTATTGCTGACAATTTAATTCCTGTCTTCAAATCCATTCAGTTCGGATTACCTACCACAAATTCCTATCTTTGAAGCTGCATTTCCTGGAAATATTCTCAATCCTAAATAACATATTAGCTATGATATACTCAGTGAAACATAATACATTCTATTTTGAATGCCTTATTTATGCCAGAGTCTACACAATTGAGGTTAGTCTTTCTATTGATTTCCGAGAAAAAGTGTGGAAGTACTTTTATTTAGCTTTTACAATATGCTCAGAATTCCAGGGAAAGTAGTACCATCTTCAGATTTCTTAACAGATATGAAATAAGCCTACTTTCCAATATTTAAACAGTTGTAAATTGGGTTGAAATTCAGGTTTGGTCTCACTTTGAAACATTTATTTTTTGTGATAAAATTGAGCCTCATTAATTTTATCATATTATGTTCTAGTTTATTTTCTTCTCATGTCCACTGTTCCTAGAAATAGATTGCAATCCTGTCAGGTGTTAATATCTTTCAAGTTGTTGTTTTTTTTCTAATAATTTGGATAAAAATGAAGAAAAGCTGGGGGCAAATACTAGAAATAACCATTGAAATTATGGCAGTGGGCAACCCAGAGACAGAATTACATGCCAGAGACAGAATTACAACCCAGAGACAGAATTACATTATCAAAAACAGAGTTGAGAACTGAGTCTTGAATTATTAAATTCTTAATACGTTTGAGCTAAAAATATTTTTGTAATCATTTTCCCTAACATATTTTATTAGTTCATTCCCACACTGCTTTAAAGAACTGCCCAGGATTGGATAATTTATAGAGGATAAAAGTTTAATTGACTCAAATTTCAGCATGGCTAGGGAGGTCCTAGGAAACTTACAATCATGGGAGAAGGTGAAGGGGAAGCAAGGCACCTTCTTTTCAAGTGGCAGGAAGGAGAATGAACACAAGAGGAACTACAAAACATTTATAAAACCATCAGATCTCATGAGAACTCACTCATTATCCTGAGAACAACATGAGGAAAACTATCTCCATGATCCAATTACCTCCACATGGTCTCTCCCTTAACACATGGGGATTATGGGGATTATAACTGTTATAATTCATGATGAGATTTGGGTGGCTACACAAAGCCTAACCATATCATTCTGCCCCTGGTTCCTCCCAAATCTCATGTCCCTTTCACATTTCAAAACCAATTATGTCTTCCCAATAGTCCCCCAAAACCTTAATTAATTCCAGCATTAACCCATAAGTTCAAATACAAAATCTCACCTGAGACAAGGCAAGTCCATTCTACCTAGGAGTCTGTAAAATCGAAAGCAAGTTAGTTACTTCCTAGATGCAATCAGGATATAGGCATTTGGTAAATACACCTGTACCAAATGGGAGAAATTGGACAAAACAAAGGGGCTAAAGGCCCCATGCAAGTCTGAAATCCAATAGGGCAGTCTTTAAACCTTAACGTTCCAAAATGATTCCCTTTGAATCCACGTCTCACATCCAGGTCACATGGATGCAAGAGATGGGCTACCACCACCATAGGCAGCTCCACCCCTGTGGCTTTGCAGGGTACAATTCCCTCTTGTCTTCTTTCACAGACAGACATGGAGCATCTGTGGCTTTTCCAGGTGCATGGTGCAAGCTGTTGGTGGACCTACCATTCTGGGTTCTGGAGGATGGTGGCCCTTTTCTCTCACTTCCACTAGGCAGAACTCCAGGAGGGACTCTGTGTGGGGCTCCAGCCCCACATTTCCCTAATGCAGTGTCCTAGCAGAGGTTCTCCATGAGGGCTCCACCCCTGTAACAAACTTCTGCCTGGATATCCAGGAGCTTCCATACATCCTCTGAAATCTAGGTGGAGATTACCAAACCTCAATCCTTGATTTCTGTGCACCCACAGGCTCAACACCACATGAAGCCCACAAAGGCCTGGGGCTTGCAACCTCTGAAGCAGCAGGCTGAGCTATATGTTGGCCCCTTTTAGTCATGGCTGGGATGCAGGGCACCAAGTCCTGAGACTGTACAAAGCCACAAGGTCCTGGACTCGGCCCACAAAACCATTTCTTCTCCTAGGCTTCTTTACCTATGATGGGAGAGGCTGCTGTGAAGGTCTCTGACATGCCCTGGGAACATTTTCTCCATTGTGTTGTGATTTACAATTGGCTCATTGTTACTTATGCTAATTTCTGGGGCTGACTTCAATTTCTCTCTAGAAAATGGGTTTTGCTTCTCTTTTGCATCCTTAGGCGGCAAATTTTCCAAACTTTTATGCTCTGTTTCCCTTTTAAACATAAGTTACAATTTCAAACCTTCTCTGTGAATATATAAAACGGAATGCTTTTAAGAGCACCCAGGTTATATCTTGAACACTTTGCTGCTTTGAAACTTCTTCTGCCTGATACCATATAGCACCTCTCTGAATTTCAAAGCTCCACAGATCTCTAGGGCAGGAGCAAAACGTCTCCAATCTCTTTGCTAAAGCATAGCAAGAGTGACCTTTGCTCCAGTTCCCACCAAGTTCCTCATCTCCCTCTGAGAATACCGCAGCCTGGACTTCATTTTCCATATCACTATCAGCATTTTGGTCAAAGCCATTCAAGAAGTCTCGAAGAAGTTCCAAACTTTCCTGCATCTTCCTGTCTTCTACTGAACCCTCCTAACTATTTCAACCTCTGGCTGTTACCCAGTTCCAAAGTTGCTTTCACATTTTCATGTATCTTTATAATATCAGCCCCCTAACTCAGTACCAATTTGCTGTATTAATCCATTTTCACACTGCTATAAATAACTGCCTGAGACTGGATAATTTATAAAGGCAAAAGGTTTAATTGACTAACAGTTCAGCATGGATGGGGAGGCCTCAGGGAACTTACAATCATGGAGGAAGACAGAGGAGAAACAAGACCCCTTCTCCATAAGGTGGCAGGAAGTAGAATGAATGCAGGAGGAACTACCAAACACGTATAAAACCTCAGATCTTGTGAAAACTCAGTCAGTACGGGGGAAACTACCCCCTTGATCCAATTACCTCTACCTGGTCTTTCCCTTCACACTTGGGGATTATGGGAATTATGGGGATTATAATTCAAGATCAGATTTGGGTGGGGACACAAAGCCTAACCATATTATACATAATATTCATTGTAACTTTAACAGCTACCTATTTTTCCTCATACTGTTGTAAAATGTCTGCTATAGAGTAGATGCTTAAAACCAATGTGGAGTTAGTGGAATTATGCTTCATTGCTTATTAAACAATATCATATTTCAAATATTTAAAATGTTTTCAACTAAATCATATGTAATTGTGATCGTTTTAGAAGTAAAAAAAAAAAACATGAGTTTAACATTGTAATTGCTTATTATTATCAAAGAACCTCTCCACCCAAAAAAATTATTAGAATTTATTTTTATGCTTTGAATATAATATATTCCATTGTAAATTTTATATCCAAGAGAAACTCTTATATATTTATATCAGAAAACTGTAATGAAAAAAATGCATAGTAGTGTTGTTTATAAAAACAAAAATTATAAACAACCAAATAATTTTTACCAGATAACATATAATGAAACCATATAATAGAATATTACAAATCAGGAAAATGAAGAAACCATAGCTGTATACAGAAAACTTACACTGTTGAGTGAAAAATTATGTATCAGATGATGACTATGTCAATTATATTAACAAGAGGAACAAGAGAGCACTGTCAACTTAGAATAATTTGAAGAGGATATACTTAGGAAGCTGGAGTTGTGGGCTATTAAATAGGAGAGAATTGCAACCTGGGACCTAGCAGGTGCAGGGCCACTACTTCCTTTGGAGACTGGCTCTGTCACTTCTATTTATTACCCACTAGAAACTTCTGTCTTAAGTCTAGGTATAAAATTTCAACTTCTTTGCATTTTAATAAAGTGGCAGTTTGAACAATAACTAGCTTTAACATCTTTTATTTTGATTTAAAGAAATGCATACTAGACAAAAATGGCAGAAACTGCTTTTGAAAGAAGTAAATATTTTCCACTCAGAATGTTAGGTGTTTTTAGATACTTTTTTTTTTTGGTTTTTCCATGAAATTAAAGATTAATTTACAGATTTGGAATATGAAGGCTTGAGAAAAATAACTGAACTGCTCATTTAACTATGACAAGCAGAGATATTTAAGTCCAGGTTATCAATATTCAGTTTGAGTAACATCAGTAAAGTTAAAAAGACCATCTCAAGCTTACAGTATTTTAACTGATTTCTGGTTTTCATAAAATGGTTTAATACTAATTTTAATACATTATTTTCATAAATTTAATCAGATTCAAAGGTGACCAAATTATTTTATTTATATGCTTTAAGGATGTCTTAGTGTTTCATGTACAACAAGGGATTCAATAGTTTTGTAAACCTAAGGAAATAAAGAATGTGAAGAAACAAAATAGAATCAAATCTGTAATTATATGTCTTGCTGTAAATGTGCTACATATATAGTCTAAAGTCTCAAAAGAAAATGTGAATTGTCTAGCAGGGCATAGTGGCACATGCCTGTAATCCCAGCTACTTGGGAGGCTGAGGCAGGAGAATCGCTTGAACCAGGGAGGCAGAGATTGGAGTGAGCTGAGATTGTGCCACTACACTCCATCCTGGGCAACAGAGCGAGACTCCATCTCAAAAACAAACAAACAAACAAATGTTTCTACCTGAGGACTCTTGTATCTCTGTATGCTTCTACGGTTTTTTTCTTGGTCTTTCTCATTTAGTCTTGCCTTATGGAATGCATAGTAAACTTTTATCTGCCTCCAAAAAAGGGGAATTGTATAATAAATATAACATGCTTAATTAAAATCGTTTAAGAAATGTGATTTTCTACTTCATTCTACACATTTTAAATCTTTTTTGAAAACAATGTTTGAGGACATGTACTCAAATTAGAGACCACTGGAAGGAAGAGCAAATGAGTCACTCAACATTTAGCATTTAAATTCTTAAATATTCAGGCTAATATTGATCCAACCCCATAATCCACATTCTGTAGATTTATGTTTTCTAGATATCCACCTAACTAATGATTTCTAACATGTGTGATATTAAGAACTCTGAAATACTATCCTAGATTTATCTGTGCACAGTACTACAGTTTCTATGATAAATAATACAGTTATGTTTTTTCAATTAGCCAATGACATTTTAGAATTATATTTTGCCAAGAGGTCTTTATTGACTGGATTCAATCAGATTCCACTTTATTTTGATCAGCTAAACGAAGAAGTAATATTGGCTTTACCTTTTAACGAGAGTATTCCGAAATGGTTATTTAGTTGGCTAAAAAGGGTTTTTATTCATAGGAATGCATATATATTTATATATGCATATATATAATGTATAAACATATAATGTATACACATGTATACACATATAATGTATATGCATGTAACATATGCAAATAGTATATTTTATATACATACATGTGTATATATAATGTATATAATGTAATATAATGCACTTATTGCTACATTTTAATCTTTCTATGTAATATATATTTATAGATATATATAGTTATACATACATATATATAAAGTTCACTGCAGCCCTGATCTCCCAGGCTCAAGCAATCCTCCCACCTGTCGCTGGGACTGCAGGTGTGTGCCATCATGCCTGGCTAATTTTTTTGTTTGTTTTTTGTAGACACGGGATCTCACATTGTTGCCTAGGCTGTTCTTGAACTCCTGGGTTCAAGCCATTCTCCTGCTTCACCTTCTAAGGGGTTGGAATTACAGGGATGAGCAACTGTGCCTTTTCCTAGCCCATAACCCAGAACGAGAAATACCTAAAAGCTGTCTCTACTTTAAAATTAACAGGAAAACAATGATTCTGGATTTATTTATATAAGCATTTATATATACATATATGCTTCTATATTTACATTTTCTTTACAGTATATGTGTATATATATATACATATATATGTTATTTCCATATATATACACATATATATGTTATTTACCCAATCTGTTCATTTACTTCCTCTCAAATCTTCTTAAATGCACATTCCTAACCCATGCTTATTTATATGTTTATTCATTTATTTATTCGGAAGTTTTTAAACATGTACTGCATGTCATTCGATGTGCTAATTATTAGAAACACTGAGATGAATAAAACCCCGTCTTTGTGTATCATATGACAGACAGTCATGATACTATCCCTTAAGTGTTGTAATGGAAGCATAGCATGGTTGAACTAGATATAGAGAAAAAATATGTCTTTTTTGATTACTCATTCTGTACTGGAAGCTACTGCTACATTTTAGTTATCTGTTAGTGGCATAGAACAACCCGATTTATTATCCCCAGCATCTACAGCACAGAAGTCTTTGTGTGGCACAGCTGATTTTTTGTTCAGGGCCTCCGCAGGCTAAAATCAAGGTGTGGAGCAAACTGTATTTGCATATACTCTTCCAGTATCATCCAGGTTGTTGACAGATTGTATTCCTTTTGTTGTAGGTCTGAGATCCCCATTTCCCCACTGGGTGTTGGCCAGGAGTCACTGTGTTAGCTTCCAATAGTCTCACTCAGGTCTCAACCATGTGGCCTTCTCATAAGATTCTAGCTTATGTTTTTAAGGAGAACAGGAGGAACTCCCGCCAACATGCTGCCTGTTTTAGATACAAGGGAATTTTATATGTTTTGTTCATATTTTATTATTATTTCTACTAGATTTGCTGTCTACAATGTTCCCTTGAAATTAATATGGAAGATAAACTTATGTGTTCTACAATGGAAGTAAGGAAATCAACTAAATATAAAGCTATCATAATAATCTTATTAGAAATAGTGATGGACTTAAGTAATACGAATAGAGGTAAAAAAAGTAGTTTTCAAATCAAACTATTTTCTTTTCCATAATGTCTGATATTATTAACCTCTTCCAGTAACTGAGAACACACATTATTTGAGGAATAAAGTAGTAAGTAGAAGCTCAGAGACCAATATAATCTATGCACAGTAGTATACTCACTGCTGTCTCAAATTTCCTTACACATTCCAGTATTATTAAACTCATATTTCTCTTAAAAAAACTTGATAAGTTAACTTTTGAAATGTACTAGCAATGTGTGGAAGATGACATATGAACATTGTCAACATATTTGGGTATGTGTCTATACATTTATCCATAAACAAATAAAAATGTATGTTAAGCATGCAAATTTTAATTAAATTTTCCTAAGAAACTAACAATACAAACAAAAATAAACCTTTATGTATAGCATTAAATATTTTACTATAGGTAAGAAATGAATAGAGAAAAAACATATTTTCTGAAGGACATATATTCAGTTTTAAATGACAAGCCTTCTGGTTTCTTTTAGTTGGTTAAGCCCGCAAAAGGGAACACTATAATAAATTACATTTTATTGCACTAGATTTCAATAACATAACTTAACTTTGAAAGAGGTATTATAATTTTCAGGGTAATTTGTAGACATTTGTTCAAATATCTTAATTTCTAAAGATTTATTACCATGATTTAAATAATTTTGAAACATTATATTAAATATATTAAATGGATATATATTTGTTTAAATAATGCTGTGTTTTGAAAATGCACTAGAAGTAAAATAAGACACAGATTCTACTCCACAATAGGAGTAGAATAAGAACCAGAAAAAATGATAACAGCAACCAGTATACTAATAATAGCAATCGTGGCTATGTCATTGAGGGCTTAGTACATATAAGATACTGTTCAGTGTTTTGCGTAATTAGTATCTATCTACAAAGTAAAAATTTCGTAAAATATCTTGTTGTTTTCTCAAAATAATATGAAAGATTTTATCCAAATCCTTTATTCGAAGAGGGTAAATGAGAGTCAGAAATGTAGAGTAATTTGGTCAAGATTTCACACTATAGTGTAGTTGTACAATTATGGACTCTCTGGGCAAGAGAATGTAATTTTTGGTTTCAATTATCAAAAAATGTACCATGGAATTAAAAATAATAGACACCTCATAGAATTGTAAAGAATGTTTTAAAAATGTAATAAACATATTAATAAAATTCAAAATGCATAAGAAGTATAGGGAATTGACAAATATTAATTTATAATACAGTAATTCAGATACAGTAAGTATCTGAAATATAATTATGTATTATCTATATATTACTGGAATGCATATAAAGCATTATAGTGCACATACATATTTGCATATTAAAAACATAGCAAAAATTATGAATTCATAGGGATATAAATATAGAGATATATGATAATAGCATTTTATAGTTTATGGTAGAGTATCTAATATTTCCTTTTAATTATCAAGGCTATTAACCAGAATTAAAATGTAATTGTTGTAACTTCAATAGCATTTACTATTTTTTTTTTTTTTTGAGATGGAGTGCAATGGCGCAATCTCAGTTCACTATAACCCCCGCCTGCTGGGTTCAAGCGATTCTCCTGCCACAGCCTCCTCAGTAGCTGGGATTACGGGCATGCGCCACCATGCCCTGTTAATTTTTGTATTTTCAGTAGAGATGGGGTTTCACCATGTTGGCCAGGCTGTTCTCAAACTTCTGACCTCGTGATCTGCCTGCCTCAGCCTCCCAAAGTGTTGCGATTACAGGCTTGAGCCACTGTGCCCGGCCACATTTACTATTTTTATATTGCCATTACCACTCTCAAGAAAGCAAGCACACATTTTAAACTTTCTTTCATTTACTTTTTAAATTCTTGACATGGGAGTGATGTATTATATTACCTCAAAAGTTTTGTTTTGCTCGTTCATTTGATGGTAATGATTTTTTGATGCAGAATATATCACATGTTTTCGGTTGTCCTTATATCTAGGATTTATAAAATTTTTCACTTACTGTTATTTACATTTTTGAATATAGGTTGCTATTTATATCAGTTTTTTGTTTTTTTGTGTTTTTTTTGAGACGCAGTCTTGCTCTGTTGCCCAGGCTGGAGTGCAGTGGCGTGATCTTGGCTCACTGCAATCTCTGCCTCCAAGGTTCATGCCATTCTCCTGCCTCAGCCTCCCAAGTAGCTGGGACTACAGGTGCCCGCCACGATGCCCGGCTAACTTTTTTGTATTTTTATTAGAGACACGGTTTCACCATGTTAGCCAGGATGGTCTCGATCTCCTGACCTCGTGATCCACTCGCATCAGCCTCCCAAAGCGCTGGGATTACAGGCGTGAACCACCGCGCCTGGCCTATTTATATCAGTTTTAACAAATAATTTTATTTTGATGTAAACTGTGGATGGTGCATTTTACATTGACACTATTTTCTGAAAAAATATATGTAAAAAAACTAGTTTGGCTATTAGCAAATTACTATATTTTCAATCTTTCTACTTTTCATATATATTTAACTTGAAGAAATATAAATTTATCCTTCTATGTTGACACTTTGGGTCATAATGTATAATTTTGTGTCAATGAATATATGAATTTTCAATTCACCTGTGCATTATTAGGGCTGACTTTTTAACCTCTAAAATGTGATAAGGGATTAACTTTCATGATGAGAAATATATTTTATATCTCAAAAGTTTAATCTATGCTGAACTTAATTTTATTCAAGACAACTAGGAAAAGTCTAAATATTTTTTCTATGAGCTTGCCATCATTTGCATTACATGAGTAGATAAATAAACATAAATCTGGAAGAATGTACAAAATCAATTAACTAAACAAATCATGCACGTAACTCAAAAGATGTAAATTCTGAGTGCTAAAAATGCATTCAACCAAAAACGTTAGGTTTGCTGACATTTTAATAATTCTTATTTAATATAATTTTTTATTATAACCTTTTAACCAAAGCTCATTTCAGTTTCAAAGGAGATAAATGTGAGAATTCTGATTCGTAATTATTTTTCAGTTTTTAAAAATGAAAAGGATATAACGTTTTTAGATCAGTGTTCATATTAAAACATAGCTCAAACTTCTCAAATGTAAGATAAATCACTAAAATAATAAAAATGAAATATTTTGTAGTTATTTCACCTTCATGCTTCTTGAGTATAAGAATTAAAATACAAAACTTTATCAAACATCTATGTGTTTGAAATTACTTATTACAAATAGAATGATTGCCAATAAAAAGATAGTGAAACTGGGCCAATACTCTCATGGACTCCTCTTTTGGATAAACATAGAAATTTACCTCCTGCTATCAAAGCTTGAAATTTGCTTTTGTTTTACCTGAGGTCCTTCCTCAGGAAAGGACCTTCAGGCCTCTTGAAAAAAGTATCAAAGAACCAAAACTCACTAAATCATGGCCCCAGATGCCTCCTTGCCTCTCCCTAGTTCTGGTTTTCTTACACATTGTTACATTTCTTTCCTTGTATATAAGCCCCTAGTTTTAGTCAGTGAGGGAGATGGATTTCAGACTGAGCTCCCACCTCCTTGGCTGCAGCACCTGATTAAAGCCTTCTTCTTTGGCATAATCTGTCCTCTTAGTGATTGGCTTTCTGTGCAGCAAGCAGCAGGACCTAGACGATACCCCTGATGTTTCAGTAACAATAGAGCTTGGCTATTTAAATCTTTATAATACAATGAATATTTAAAACATTATTGAGACTTCAGTATTTTCTTGGTCTGATTATCCCCACCAAGACTGTGAGAACAGTATCATACACCCTATTAATCAAGGCCTTGAATAAGTATTTTTTTCTGAACTCTTCTTAAGGTACTTAGTCAGCAATTAGTAAGTGACCTCTGCCTCCAGCTGACATACAGAGATTGTTAAATGGCCATGAATCCAGTAAGTTGCCAATAAAATTTTCCAGTGGGCTTAATTTACTCTTCCACAGAACTGGGAATTAAGTTTCTGAATAATATAGTAAGGTTTCAATTAGTTCAATAAATTTTTAATAAGCACAGCTTATTAATAATAAGGATATCTTATATTTGAGGCTTTTTTTCAGACAGCATAGAAATAATAAGTTCTGATTTTTTAAAGAAGGGAGTTTCTATAGGCATGCCTTTCCTATTATTCAATTTGACCTTTGTACCATTTTATGGAAGGCATGATTATAATGACTATTTCTCCTTAATTTTTCTTCAATATAATAATTAAAGCAACCATTTTCAATAGCTGAGACGAATTTCCTCATCTTGTATCTCTATGTCCTTCTTTGTGTTCTCTTGGGATTAACAATTTGATTTTACTTCCCACCATACAATATTGTTCATGTTTCCTGTTGTCAGTTATGTTCAGAGTTCACTGTTGAGGATCTCTAAAACATCATCTGAGATATTAATCGCATTGTAAGTTCCAGGCTGAATC
The DNA here is from genome assembly GCF_029289425.2 of Pan paniscus. Lineage (NCBI taxonomy): Eukaryota > Metazoa > Chordata > Mammalia > Primates > Hominidae > Pan > Pan paniscus. The sequence goes on along the minus strand of NC_073249.2, from coordinate 54,636,844 downwards.
TTCAGGTGAAAATAAACTCTTAAGAGGCAGAAAAAAATAAACAGGCTTCTGAATCTATGCTCCACTTATTTGAATAATTTCAATTTTGTTGTCTGTATGCTTTTGATATTAGTTATTCCCCAGTATGGATCCCCACTGGGACCTCGACTCAGATCATGGGGACTGGAGTTGCAAACATCTATTGACCTGTGTTCTAGAAGGACTAAGGAGAATTAGGAAAAAGCCTACAAATTATTCAATGATGTCCACCATAACTCAGGGAAAGGAAGAAAATCCTTCTGCCTTCCTCGAGTGGCTATGGGAGGGCTTAAGAAAATATACTCCCCTGTCACCCGACTCACTTGAGGGTCAATTGATCCTAAAAGATAAGTTTATTACCCAATCAGCCACGGACATCAGGAGAAAGCTCCAAAAGAGAACCCTAGGCCCTGAACAAAATCTGGAGGCATTATTAAACCTGGGGACCTTGGTGTTCTATAATAGGGACCAAGAGGAACAGGCCGAAAAGGAAAAGTGAGATCAGAGAAAGGCTGTAGCCTTAGCCATGGCCCTCAGACAAACAAACCTTGGTGGTTCAGAGAAAAGAAAATTGAGCAGGCCAATTACCTGGAAGGGCTTGTTAACAGTGTGGTTTGCAAGGACACCTTAAAAAAGATTGTCCAGTGAGAAACAAGCTGCTCCCTCGCCCATGTCCACTATGCCGAGGCAATCACTGGAAGGTGCACTGCCCCAGAAGACAAAGTTTCTCTGGGCCGGAAGCCCCCAACCAGATGATACAACAACAGGACTGAGAGTGCCCGGGGCAAGCACCAGCTCATGTCATCACCCTCACTGTGCCCCGGGTACATTTAACCATTGAGGGCCAGGAAATTGACTTCCTCCTGGACACTGGCACGGCCTTCTCAGTGTTAATCTCCTGTCCTGGACAGCTGTCCTGAAGGTTTGTTACCATCTGAGGAATCCTGGGATGGCCTGTAACCAGGTATTTGTCCCACCTCCTCAGTTGTAATTGGGAGACTTTGCTCTTTTCACATGCCTTTCTTGTTATGCCTGAAAGTCCCACACCCTTATTAGGCAGGGACATATTAGCCAAAGCTGGAGCTATTATCTATGAATATGGGGAACAAGTTACCCATTTGTTGTCCCCTGCTTGAGGTGGGAATCAACCCTGAAGTGTGGGCATTGGAAGGAACGAACTCAAGCTCCAGCCCTAAGCCTTCCCACAGGAAAAACTTCTCTTCGTACATCACAGAGAGAGGAGGAATAGCTCTTGGAGTCCTTACTCAGACTCATGGGACAACCCCACAACCAGTGGCATACCTAGGTAAGGAAATTGATGTAGTAGCAAAAGGCTGGCCTCACTGTTTACGGCTAGTTGTGGTGGTAGCTATCTTAGCATCAGAGGCTATCAAAGTAATACAAGGAAAACATCTCACTGTCTGGACTACTCATGATGTACATGGCATACTAAATGCCAAAGGAAGTTTATGGCTATCAGACAACTGCCTGCTTAGATACCAGGCACTACTCCTTGAGGGACTGGTGCTTCAAATATGCACCTGTGTGGCACTCAACACTGCCATTTTTCTCCCAGAGGATGGGGAACCAATCGAGCATGACTGCCAATAAATTATAGTCCAGACTTATGTCACCCAAGAGAATCTCTTAGAAGTCCCCTTAGTTAATCCTGACATTAACCTATAGACCAATGAAAGTTCATTTGTGGAGAATGGGATATGAAGGGCAGGTTATGCCATAGTTAGTAACAGTACTTGAAAGTAAGCCTCTTCCCCCAGGGACCAGTGCCCAGTTAGCAGAACTAGTGGCACTTACCCAAGCCTTAGAACTGGGAAGGGGAAGAAGAATAAATGTGTATACATATAGTAAGTATGCTTATCTAATCCTACATGCCCATGCTGCAATATGGAAAGAAAGGGAGTTCCTAACCTCTGGGGGAACCCCATTAAATACCACAAGGAAATCATGGAGTTACTGCATGCAGTGCAAAAATCCAAGGAGGTGGCAGTCTTACACTGCCGAAGCCATCAAAAAGGGGAAGGAGAGGGGAGAACAGCAGCATAAGTGGCTGGCAGAGGCAGGGAAAGACCAGCAGAAAGGAAAGAAAGAGACAGAAAGTCAGAGAGAGAGAGGAAGAGACAGACAGAGAGAAAGAAAGAGACAAAGAAGAAGTCAAAGAGAGAGAAAGAGAGATAGAAGTAGTAAAGAAAAAACATTGTACCCTATTCCTTTAAAAGCCAGGGAAAATTTAAAATCTATAATTGATAATTGAAGGTCTTCTCTGTAACCCTATAACACTCCAATACCACCTTGTTGGTGGTGTAAACAAGGGCACAGCCTGAAAGCACTGAGGCTACTGTCAACCCATAGACTTCCTATCAAAAATCCTTAACCCTGCAGGTTTCCTAACAGGGGATCTAAATCTTAATTAATTACCATACAAGGGTCTGACCAGATCTAGGAAGAACTCCCTTCAGGACAGGACGATAGATGGTTCCTCCCAGGCAATTAAGGGAAAAAGACACAATGGGTATTCAGTAAGTGATAAGGAAACTCTTATAGAAGCAGAGTTAGGAAAATTGCCTAATAATTGGTCGGCTCAAACGTGGGAGTTGTTTGCATTCAGCCAAACCTTAAAGTACTTACAGTATCAGGAAGGAGCCATCTATACTAATTCTAAGTTAATATGGACTGAATGAGGTCTTATTAATAGCAAAGAATAATTGAAATCCCAAATTTACAAGGTTTTCAACAAAAGTAAAGTTTGCTAAAAGTTAACAGTGTAACATATATTATCCTACTACCACACACTCTCAAAGGATTTCTCAGACAGTTTACAAGAAATAACAGAACTTATCTTTACTCCACAATCCCAAATAGACTCTTTGGCAGCAGTGACTCTCCAAAACCACCAAGGCTTAGACCTCTTCACTGCTGAGAAAGGAGGACTCTGTACCTTCTTAGGGGAAGAGTGTTGTTTTTACACTAACCAGTCAGGGATAGTACGAGATCTGTCCAGTGTTTACAGGAAAAGGCTTCTGAAATCAGACAATGCCTTTCAAACTCTTATACCAACCTCTGGGGTTGGTCAATTATGGCTTCTCCCCTTTCTAGGTCCCATGACAGCCATCTTGCTATTACTTGCCTTCGGGCCCTGTATTTTTAACCTCCTTGTCAAATTTGTTTCCCCTAGGATTGAGGCCATCAAGCTACAGATGGTCTTACTAATGAAACCCCAAATGAGCTCAATTAACAACTTCTACTGAGGACCCCTGGACCTTTCACTGGCCTAAAGAGTTCCCCTGTGTAGGACACTACAACTGCAGGGCCCCTTATTCACCACCATTCAGCAGGAAGTAGCTAGAGTGGTCATTGCCCAATTCCCAGCAGCAGTTGTGGTGTCCTGTTTAGAGCGGGTATTGAGAGGTGAAGCCAGCTGGACTTCCTGGGTTAAGTAGGGACTTGGAGAACTTTTTGGTCTAGCTAAAAGATTGTAAATGCACCAATCAGCACTCTGTAAAAACACACCAATCAGCACTCTGTAAAATGGACCAGTCAGTGCTCTGTAAAATGGACCAATCAGCAGGATGTGGGTGGGGCCAAATAAGGGAATAAAAGCTGGCCACCCAAGCCAGCAGCCAAAACCCGCTTCTGCTTGATTAATTCTGCTATTAAGAGATTCTGGCTCATTCTTCATTGTGTCAGTTGCATTTTTTCAACTCTAGAATTTCTGCTTCATTCTTTTGAATTATTTCAATCTCTTTGTTAAATTTATCTATTATCTTTAATTTCTTTGAGTTTCCTCAAAACAGCTATTTTGAATTCCCTCTGAAAGGTCATATATCTTTTATTCTTTAGGATTTGTACCTGGTGCCTTATTTAGTTTATTTGTGAGGCCATGTTTTCCTGGGTGGTGTTGATGGTTGCAAATATTCTTTGGTGTCTTGACATTGAAGAGTTAGGTATTTATTGTAATTTTCACAGACTGGGCTTATTTAGTCTGTCCTCCTTGGGAAGACTTTCCAAGTATGTGAAGAAATTTAGCCCCGAAAACCAATAATACTATAGTTTTTGCAGACTTTTAGAGGTACTGTCTTGTTGATCTTGGATAAAATCTAGAAGAAATTTCTGGATTACTGGCAAAGACTTTATTCTTTTTCTTTGCTTTCTCCCAAACAAATGGAGTCTCTCCTCTCCTCTCCCCTCCACTCCCCTCCCCTCCTGTCCTCCTCCCCTCTGCTCTCCTCTCCTTTCTCCTCCTCATCCTCCTTCTTCATCTTTTTCTTCTTGTTCTTCTTCTTCATCTTCGTCTTTATCTCCTCTCTCTCTCTCTCTCCCCCAAACCACCTGAAACTGGGGGTGTGGTCTATGGCCACCACGACTGGTACTGCACTGGGTTAGAACTGAAGCTAGTACAGCACTGGGCCTTGCCCAAGGCCCTTTCTTTCAGGGTGGCAAGTTTTCCCAGGAATTGCAGTCCTTGTGTCCTAGACTGCCTTTCAAATTTACCTAGGACCCCAAAGCACTTCAGCCCACATTGGTGAGGCTTGCCAAGAAAATGAAGTTCAGGCTGGGCATAACGGTTCATGAACGCAATCCTAGCACTTTGGGAGGCTGAGGCAGGTGGATCACTTGAGGACAGGAGTTTGAGACCAGGCCAACATGTTGAAACCCCACCTCTACTAAAAATATAAACATTAGCTCAGCATGGTAGCATGCACCTGTAGTCCCAGCTACTTGAGAGGCAGAGGCATGAGAACTTCTTGAACCCTTGAGGTGGAGGTTACAGTGCACCAAGATCATGCCATCACACTCCATCCTGGGTTACAGAGCAAGAATCTGTCAGAAAGAAAGAAGGAAGGAAAGAAAGAAGGAAAGAAGGAAAGAAAGAAAGGAAGGAAGGAAAGAAAGAAAGAAAGAGGAGAAAGAAAGAAAGAAAGAAAGAAAGAAAGAAAGAAAGAAAGAAAGAAAGAAAGAAAGAAAGGAAGGAAGGAAGGAAGGAAGGAAGGAAGGAAGGAAGGAAGGAAGGAAGGAAGGAAGAAAGGGAGGGAGGGAGGGGGAAGGAAGGGGAAGGAAGGAAGGAAAAAAAGAAACTGAAGTTCCCACCACTGGGATGAACAATTTCCCTCTGGCTAGGACTGGTCCAAATGCTCCTTCTATGTGTGCACAGGTGCTAAATGAGCCCAGAACAGTTTTATTATCTACTTTGACAGGGAAGTACTGAATTCAACATAAAGTCCTCCGGTCCCTGTGCTCTCCCCCACAAACTGCACAGATTCTCTTTCTATGCCACATGGCTACTGCCAGGGAATGGAGGACAGGTGGTGTCTGCAATTTAAGACTGTCTCTCCTGCCCTTCCCAATGCCTATTTTCATGATATGAAATTAAAATCAGATACTGTGAACTGCTAGTCTTGGGGTGAAAATTTAACTTTAGTTGGGAACCTTGAGGAAGAGGAAGCTCTGTGTTCTTATATGTAACATCCTGGACCAAAGCTTCTGTTATGCTAATCTGGAGGAGAAAAGGTAGGAGCATGTTGTGGTTCAAGTGCCGTAGACTCTCATCTTTAATACTGAGATTTAGTCATTTTTTATGAATATGTGTTTATTTGTTGTTAAGTCTTAGGACTATTTCCAGAAACTTCAGTTTATACATAAACCTGTTAAATGTGTATTTCAGTAGGGAGAAGGTATGCCAAGCTGCCATTTCAGAAATCTTTGTTCTTTTTCACTGCAATGCTGAACCATTGTGTATCTCTTTAGTTCCCTAGTTTTTGCATTTTGTTATTTTTTTATGAGACTCTTGACCACCAAACATAAGAAAATGACAAAAACCTTATGGAAAAGTAAAGACACAATATCAAGCACACCTGTCAGAAGCTTCAGGGTTTTTCTGGCGTCTTGACCTCTGAAATCTAGCACACTTTCATATCCCTGATCTCCAATGTTTGTCCAGCCACATAAGGCTGCTATAGTTTTGATCTTCTTTCTGCCTGACCTCCAAGCTGAATACCAATTAAGAATCAGCAGTGTCTCAAAAAAACAAGCAGCAGAGAATATCATGTTCACTTTGCTGTTTTTCTCTCCTCTGTGCTACATTGACCCTTAAATCTCAACTGTCTTGGATGCTTTTTAACGCCTTCAAATGTCAGCATTTTTGGATTTCATCTAGTTTTTAGAGTTGCATTTATTGTGTTTCTGTGCAAATCAGTCATAGGCAGGGTTCACGTCTATCTAAAAAATCTTAAATTAAAAAATGCATCTTGAAGCATTTTTATAGATAAGTATCTGAAATATGTCATGTTAACTGTGTTAATCTCGTTAATGTACCTATTATTTTGGCACAGAGATTTTTTTTTTTTTTTTGAGAGTCTCACTCTGTCACCAAGCTGGAGTGCAGTGGTGTGATCCTGGCTCACTGCAACTTCTGCCTGCTGGGTTCAAGTCATTCTCCTGCCTCAGCCTCCTAAGTAGCTGGGACTATAAGCATGCACAACCACACCCAGCTAATTTTTGTATTTTTAGTAGAGAGGGGGTTTCACCATGTTGGCCAGGATGCTCTCCATCTCTTGACCTCATGATCTGCCCACCTTAGCCTCCCAAGAGATATTTTAAAATAAATATTCCAATTTATAATTAAATTAATGTTACATGCTTACTAGGAAGTTGTTTCAATTATCACTCTTTTTTTTAGATGTTGGCTGCTGGTGTTATGATTATCTCAGGTGATTGAATAATATCAAAATTTGGAAAAGAGATGTAGCAGAAAGAATGTATTTTATGCATTTCCATTTAGTTTTGTTTAACTCAGAAAATCATGTGATTCAAGGGTGAATTTTGTTATAGCTTTTCACAAAATTCTCACTTCAATTGAATTGCATGCACTGTGGTCAATCAATGTGTTAAACTGGATTGTTATTTAAGTCTTCAAGGAGAATGGGTTAATTCAGTATTACTATGAAAAGTTATTGTATAGAAAGGACAACAGAGCAGAGAAGTATAATTTGTTATAATTGAAGCAAACATTTGTCTCTGAAGAATGACTATAATTCCACATTTCCTTGAAAAGCAAACAAGCATTTTACAGTTACTAAGAAAAAATATATACTTATAGGTAGATAAAACTGTGTTACGTTTTATTGCAGAGATACATACACAGGAATTTCCTATCATATGCTAAGATAGGCAATGATGCAAAAAGAATGAGAAAGTCCATGGAATAAATAATAATATTAAAAAAGAACAGAAATAAGAGACAAGAAGAGTTCATGAGTTGTGCAGGGTTCTTTTTCGAAGTATCGTATCATACTTCAATTGCATGAATTTTCCTTCTAAGTTGTATATAAAATAACTTTGCATCTTAATAATGGATTGTATCCTCAAATATATGAAATGTGTTATTGATCTATAAATTCTTCTCTGTGCTTAGCATACAATGCCTTGTATATCAACATGCTAGATAGATGTTTGTTCATGTTTGAATTATGAGGTTTCTCGCTTGTACTTAAACAATGACTCCATACTTACTGTCTTAAAATAACATATTAAAATTATCCCTTAACTTAAAAGTTTAAATCGTTAAACTTGCACATAATGTTTTATGTGAAATTTACATTATGTGTTTAATGAATATTTGATATTTTGAATCCTTTAAAAGATTTAGAAAAGATCAATAACATATACTGGAGGTCTTCAGAAAATGTTTTCATTATTTAAGGACAACAAAATCTCTGATTACATTTTTGACCATTTTTTCAGCAAAGACATATAACTAGTATTTGTTTGTAAGTTTCTGTTGATAAAATGCTGACAAGGAAACTGTCAAGCCACTGGAGTCAGTTGTTCACAAAGCCAACATTTAGAAAACACTAAATTTTTCCTTCCCATTGATTTTCAAAAAAATATTTTCCTATGATATTTCTTCATCTTATTTGGAGAACTTCAGAAAATGTAGCAAATATTTTGGAGGTTGTGGTTTGGATAAAAGAACTATTATATATATATATTCTATTATGTATATATAATAATCTATTGTATATATGAAACTACTATGAAATAAAGAGTATGAAATTATAGCTTTTAAGCCTGCTACTTCTTAGTGGAGTGATTTTGGGCTAAACAGTCTGTTTTTTCAAAATTCACTGTGTTCATCTAAAACTTAGGATTTGGCTGATAATTGAATTCTCATACTTCCAACCGTATCTGTTTTATTCTCTCTCTTTTGTTATAATCTGAATATAGTTATTTAAATTCTCATTATATATGTCAGAATATACTTTGAGATTTTTTACAATAATTATAGTGCTTGGAGGATAAAGGCACCCAAATGAGAAGTCATTGTTTTTCATCATTTACTTGGGTAATTAACCATGACTATGTGAATGTGTTGGCAGCAATTAATTGTTAAGACAGTGGAATGTCCATTATAAAAATTATATAACATTTTTATTCTAGAAAATATAGGAATAAGGGAAGGGATGGCACACAAAATGTAAAGGAAATTTTACAATCCAAAATATATTTCACCAATAATGCACTACATAGGGGCCTTTGTTATATTTCTCAGCATAATTTTAGATGGAATAAGCAGAATTTGCAACAAATTCCATTGTAACTTTTTTTTCAATCCTTTGTATAACTTAAGGAAAAATTTTAGTCATGTAGCAAACTTATAAAAACAGCTTTGGGTCTGCAATAAAATGTATATTAATCCCGTTACTAGTCAGCATCTGCTTTGGGTATAGAATACTGAAATCATATAGATCTTGAAGTGATGCATATAGATCTTGAATTGAAGTGATCCAATTATTTAAGAGCCATTAAACTGACCTAATTGGGTTGCTGTAGAAAGATTAGACTAGCTTTTCTGCAATCCTGGATATAAAGTGTGTATATATCTGCAATTTAAAAAAGAAAAATATTTGAAGAATCATTTGACTATCAGCAGCCAAATACCTTGCATATTATGTCTTTCATTTCACTTCATAATTGTAGATGTACGTGATGCATCTCACCCTTATTTCCTTTATTTTTGTCTATGTGTCTAGTAACTTGGAATCCAGAAGAGCTATTTGAATAATTTGTCCCTCTTTCTGGATAAACCAAATCATTACTTGACAAAACAAGGATGTAACTCATTAATCAGTAGTGCCTACATTTGAACATGTCACAATGATCTTGAAATGTCTGACCATGCTGCACTGCCATAAGATAGTTGACTGAAATAAAACATGTATTTTTGTATGCTTTTGAAACTTGTAGTCTGCTGGTCTGAATTTTTTTAAACTAATGTGGTGAATATAGCGTAATGAAACTTATTTGGGTAAATAGCAAATTGAACTTATTCATTGCTGCTATGGAGTGTTTGATTCATTATAATCAAAATGTGATTCTTAACATGTTTTGCAGACAACATAATCTTAAATATGGAAATCTCTAACGGCTCCACTGAAAAGCTATTAGAACTAATAAAAATATTCAGTTAAGTCACAGGATACAAAATCCACAATAAAAAATCAAAAACATTTCTAGGCAGTGATAGTTAACAGAAAAAAAATTAAAAACGTATTTACAATAGTTACAAAAAATAATGTATCTAGGAATAAACTTAACTAATGAGGTGAAAAATCTCTACACTGAAAACTATAAAACATTGATGAAAGAAGTTGAAGACAATACAAATAAATGGAAAGATATTTTACATTCATGCATTGAAAAAATTAAAATTGCTAAAATGGCCATAATGCCCAAAGTGATCTACAGAGTTAATGCAATTCTTGTCAAAATATCAATGACATTATTTATAGAAATAGAAAAAGAAATTCTAAAGTTTGTATGGAACTACAGAAGACCCTGAATAATATACTAAAATAATCTTTGAATAGCACAACTTCACTGTATTTACTAAAGACATATCTCTTATTAAGACACAAAATTATGACTATAAAAATTGCTTGCCTTTTTTGGTGATATGTTTCAAATGCAGAACTGAGTGATTGATTCTAGTATATCTTTGACTGTAAGACCTGGCTTTTAGGAATACACCAAATTTCAGTGAAATAGTACTAGCTACAGTTAATTTTATAAAGATTTTCTTTATTATTTTTATTGTGAGAAATAGAAAAACATTTCATAGATGAGATTTTTCACTGCATATACTAATAATGATTGTATGGATGGATATGATGGCTGTCTCACTTCCTTTCATTCCCCAGCCAAGAGTCAAGATGCAAGGAACCAAGAAAACAAAAAGTTAATTACTTTGAGGACAAGATCTGTATTAAGCACCAATTATTGCTAGCCGCATGCCTCAAGGATCAGAACTCAGTTCCATAAGCATATTTAGCCACAAAGAAAAAAAATGAGAAAATTTAGTTGCTACCAAACAGCAATTTGTCATGCTAAATTTCTTTTATTATGGAAGAAGAAAAAAAAAAGAGATGAGAGTGGTGAGTGTGTAATGTCAGCACGAAGAACCAAAGGACTGCCTTAGTAATTGCTTTTTATAAAATTCAGAGGAAACCATATTGTCAAATTGAATGGATAAATTTTAAAAACTAACTTTACAATAAATCCATAGCTATAATATTCTTTCTGCAATTTTGATATTTCAAATATTCAAAATAATTACAGATTACAAGAATGCTTCCATGAGGCCTTATCAGATTTCCACATTAGTAATGCAGTCTGGCATAAGAAGTAACACATAAACTCTAGGGACTATTTGATTCTTAGACCAACTACTTGCTACTCTGTGAACTTACACAAACTTCTTTATCTCCTTGCATATTAGTTTCCTCATTTACAAAATTAAAAAAATACTAATATGCCTTTTGGGTTGCAGTAAGAATTTTATGAATAAACATTTACTTTATTGCCTGGACTATGATAAGCATATGTATGGGCTGGGCTAACTACTTACCATCTATATTATATCATCATTAACATTTCTAAGTTTAGATATCTGTTCTAATTTTATAGTTTTAATAACATACACATTTATCAATTTTAAAATAACTATATTTCAAGACATTGTAAATATTAAAATGAAAATATAAAACATATTTAATGCCCAGAATACCTTATTTAAACATAAATGTCTGCTTCCACAGAACTATTTGCAATAAGATAAATTTTTCAGTATTATAATGTCAACTGTAAAATATTATTTTTAAAAGTTCTGATGTTAGGCACTGATGAAAATTGGAAATTTCCAAATACTTTATTAAATTTTTGAAAATAAGTGCCAATTCAAATATTAGATTTGATTTTATAGAAAGTGAATGTCATTTAATCTACAGGTATATTTGTGTACCATTTAATTTAAAAAGGACAAAACCAGGATATTTAAACAATTTTTTAAAAAGTATTCAGAATATTTACTTTATTACTTATACCTAGAAAGTGAATAATATGTTTTGGTATTGAATGCAAAATTGCCTAACAGTGTTTCATTCAGAAATCTGAGTGGGACAGTTATTGATGAAGTTATTTAGATGAAACATAAAAGCATTATTTTAAAAGACTCTTTAAAAAGTTTGCAAGAATTATGTGATGCGTGTCTATCACTGGATACTATCTAGTACTTCGAGTTTAAAAATTGCAAATATTGTTCTTCCAATCTTTCTTATTCCCTTATACTTAACGGAATTAACCCACAACCATCAGACCAAGCAAGAATATTTCAACTGTCATTTGCCACTAGTTGTTCATATTCATCAAGCACTCTGAATCTTGCATTTTTACTTTATTTCATATGGCTCTCCCATTATTCTGTTTACCTGAAATTTTATAGTAATATTTTAATGGGTATCCCTTTTTTTCAGTTTAATCCTTTAGAAACCATCCACCATACTGTTATCTGAATCTTTCAATATCAAAAACTAAATTAAGAATTTTTCATATTTTACATTTAAACTGTTTTCAATAACCTTTTAAATAAAGACTGGGTGTACTAATAAGGGATATAATACCATTTATACTCTACTGCTTTTCCCAGTCTTATATTTTCTCAGCTCCATACCTTATATTAATAAGATTATCATTTTTTAATGATGCTGAAATGATTCCAGTCTTTTCAAATCACCACAGATGTTCACATTTCCGCCATGTCTTTCTGCTGGTACTTTTTCAGCTTAACCTGGATTGAATTTTTATTTTCTCTGTCTGAAAAATTGCTGCTTATTAATTATTTTGACAGTCATCTCTGGGAACATTTTTCATAGCTTCTCAGAGATAATTTACTCTTCTTTTTCTTTTTGCTTGTTAAGGTTCAAGTTCAGTTTGATCATAAACCTATTAAATACATCTCTTCAGAAGAATATGTTCGGTTAATTGAGGACCAGTATGATGTCTAAATAATTACTTTGTTTCTATAAAATGGAGAGGATAATCCTTCATTTTTTTTTTTTTTTAAGATAGGGACAACTCACCCAGGCTGGAGTGCAGTGGTGGGATCATAGCTCACTGCATCCTTGAACTCCTGGGCTCAAATGATCCTACCATCTCAATTTCAGGAGTAACTAGAACAATAGGCACCCACCACCATGTCTGGCTAATTTTCATTTTTATCTTTGGGGACTACATCTCTCTATTTTGTCCAGGCTGGTCTCAAGCGTCTTGGCTTTAAGCCATCTTCCAGCCTCAGCATCCTGAGTAGCTGGGATTACAAGTGTGAGCCATTGCACCCAGCTGACAATCCTTATTAGCAAACAATTTCTAATAAATTATTTATAAATTAGCATAATGTAATAATAATGTAATAAATTTACAATAATTGTTAATGTAATAAATTTTATACAACAATTTTAATGTAATTTAAGTTTTTAATGTAATAAATTTATACAATAATTTTTTATGCAATAAATGGACAATATTTTTAATGTAATAAATTTTATAGATTGATAATTTTGGAGTATGGGAACTGTGATGAAATATGGGATATATTTTATTGTTACATATTGGTCGCAATAAAATAAATCCACTGGCTGGGCGCGGTGGCTCACTCCTGTAATCCTAGCACTTTGGGAGGCTGAGGTGGGTGGATCATGAGGTCAGGGGATCAAGACCTTCCTGGCCAACATGGAGAAACCCTGTCTCTAATAAAAATACAAAAAAAATTAGCTGGTCGTGGTGGCGCATGCCTGTAATCCCAGCTACTCGGGAGGTTGAGGCAGGAGAGTCGCTTGAACCCGGGAGTCAGAGGTTGCAGTGAGCCGAGATCATGCCACTGCACTCAAGCCTGGTGATACAGTGAGACCCCGTCTCAAAAAAAAAATAAAAAATAAAAAATAAAGCTACTAAGGAGACATAGATTAAGCTATCATTACTTTATAAGAAAGTATATATACATATACTTGTATACTTTATCATATACTTTCTTATATATTTGCATACTTTCTTACATACACATGTATTATCATATATACATATGTACTTATATGTATACATATACATATGTATACGTATGTACTTATATGTATACATAAGTATACATATATACTTATGTATAAATATATGTCTATATACTTTCTTATATACATATATACTTTTTATAAACTAATGAAAGCTTAATCTATGTTTCATTGGTAGCTTTATTTTATTCCTTATCAGTATGGCTTGATGTTTATACCATTTCAGTACACTTAAAAGTAATCAATTTTTAAAAATTATGATATTGCATTCCATTATGTGGGTTTAACATAGTATATTTAATCAATCTCTGTCTTAGATTTTTAGTTGGCTGGAATATTTTCTATATTCATTATTCATATATATGCATGCATTATTTTAGGATTAAATTTTATGATTACTGGGACAAATGTGTAAGCATTTATCTTTAAATTGAAAAAGTTTGTTGAATTTACCTCCATAAATGGTATGCAAATTCATTTTATAAGCAGCCTTCTGTGAAATGTTTGCTTTAACTAATAATTTGAAATAAGTGTCATAAACCTTTTTGATTCTCCAATTCTGATTTCAAACACAATAGTTCATTTTAGATTTAACTTAATAGTTTTCTTTTACAATAGCTATGTTTAAGAAGCTTTTTATAGATTTATACCAGTAACATACTTTTTCTATTGGATTGTTGGTTTTCTTCTCATATATTCTTATTTAACTTATATATTCTCCTTTCAACTTAGCAACATTAAGGTCATGTCATCAAACCATATCACTCTTTAACTGTTGATCTACAGATCCCCTTGTAGCAGTACTTTTAGTTATCTCAGTAATATTTCCACAACAAACACCCTGCCAATTATCTTGACTATTTCAACATGCTTATCTATACCTGAGCTTCTCAGTTCCTTAACCTACTTTTAATAAATCTTCTCATACACATTACCACCCATCACCATGCTTGTGAATCAGTGTCTCAACCATTGTTTTGATATAATGATCTCCTCAGCAATTAGGGGACCCAGTTGGAACCACGGTACCTGTAGTATCTGAACAGTCTGCTCTGGGGCTCTTTAAGAGAATGGTCTAAGCAGAGCAACAGTGATGATGTCATATAGTCCCAAGGCAGAGCAAACACAAGTATCCAGGTCTAGCATTGTTTATTCGATTATAACTCTAAGTATGACTAGGAACACACCCCACAACCTGGATATCTACTTCAGCAGACAACTGCAGAACAGTAGTTCACCATAGAAAACGAATTTCTGGTAGGCTGGATGAATTTATGTTCCATTCACTGAAAAAGAGAACAGTGTGGCCAGGCCTGGTGGCTCATGCCTGTAATCTCAGCACTTTCGGAGGCCAAGACGGGCAGATAACCAGGTCAGGAGATCGAAACCGTCCTGGCCAACACGGTGAAACCCTGTCTCAACTAAATATATAAAAATTAGCTGGGTGTGGTGGCGCGTGCCTGTATCCCCAGCTACTCAGGAAGCTGAGGCAGGAGAATCGCTTGAATCCGGGAGTCGGAGTTTACAGGGAGCCGAGATCACATCACTGTACTGCAGCCTGGCAATGGAGTGAGACTCCATGAAAAAAAAAAAAAAAAAAAAAAAGGAAAAGTGCATGGTATAGAACTGGGAAAAAGTTGTCAATATAGCCACTTATCTCTGTTTTCTCTGGCATTTGATAATTCAATATGTCTTCTAAACTACATGTAAGATAATTGCTCTAAATTATCTTTGCAAATTGCCGAGTCATTATGTTAGAAATACTTGATATGCAAATATTCACTTGTTTTCAAATTATTTCACATTATCCAAAATATTTTAGTGAAATGCCAGTTCAAATCTTTCATCCATTGTTGTATTGGGTTGATTACAATCTCATTAATGGTGACAATAATGAGAATAAGAATTATAATTAATGAAGATAAATGTATGGCAAATAACCAGATGAAAAAATGTTCAGTCTCATTAATGAAATAATTACAATCTCAATATGGTATCACAAAACCCTTACAAAAATGGATAAAATTAAGAAGACCTTATATATTTTGAACTAGCTTCTACATATTACTGAAGGGATACAGTCATTTTAAAATCAATAGAATATTTGTTCTTTGTTTTTATGTTCAAAAAAAAAGAAATGAAGTTCAACATGGGAATAGCTGGTATGCTGAAGCTCCTTTTAAAAAAAATAAGTGTGTTTGGTTGCTGATTTTTATTTTCTGAAAGTATTCATGAATGAGGACTTCACACACACACACATACACACACAAATCAAAACTGCAAGAGTAATTTTTGTTAGCATCCTGATGCTACTCTTTATCTAATACCATATGTAGTCATAAGAGTAGCATAACCAATTGGTTCCCTTACACTCTTAATTTCTTTGTATATGAACTAAGCAGTCATTAAAATAAAAATGATTCATAGTAAAGGAATAAATTTAGTGTCATTTCCTTTTTTAATTTATTTTAGTTTACTTTGATTTTTTTAAATTTCAAATTTATTGTAGATTCAGGGGGGCTACAGGCGCAGTTTTTGTTACATGAGTATATTGTGTAATGCTGAGGCTTGAGGTGTGATTGATCTCATTATCCAAGTAGTAAGCATTGTACCCAACAGATAATTAGTTCTTCAACCACTACCCCCTTTCCTCCCTCCCTCTTTCTTTTAGTGGTAGCAAGGGACTTTTGTTCCTAACTTTATGATCATGTGTACCCAATGTTTAGCTCCCACTTTTAAGTGAGAACATGAGGTATTTTGTTTTCATTTCTGTCTTTAAGTATATACATCATATTCATACATTTTCAAAGTTTCAGATCCAACATTTTTAATAGTACGTCACTTGCCAGAAATGAATTGAGAAATCAACAGGCAAGAAAAAAAATATTGGGCTGGGTGCAGTGGCTCACACCTATAATCTCAGTACATTGGGAAGCCCAGGCAGGTGGATTGCCTGAGGTTGGCAGTTCGAGACCAGCCTGACCAAATTGTAGAAACCCCGTCTCTACTAAAAATACAAAATTAGCCAGGTGTGGTGTCGCATGCCTGTAATCCCAGCTACTTGGGAGGCTGAGGCAGGAGAAGAATCGCTTGAACCTGGGAGGCAGAGGTTGCAGTGAGCCGAGATAGTGCCGTTGCACTCCAGCCTGGGCAACAAGAGTGAAACTGTATTTCAAAAAAAGAAAAGAAAAGAAAAGAAAATCTCGTAACAAATATCAACACAAGCTTTTAAATGATGTCAAGTATCATCTACATCACTGTCAGCAACTGTGTGTTTAAATCTGAGAAGCAGCTATGTAACACATATTATTCTAAATTACATTCACTCCAATATTGGACATTTTTGCTGGAGTTACTCTTCTCTAAAAAACAAAGTATAATTATAACAAAAATTATCTTGAATAGAGTAGAATCTTGACAATTTGATAGAAAAGTGTAAGGTATCAGTTCGTGACCCAAGGTATTATCACAGTATGTTCAGGTTACAGGTGATTTACACACACACACACACACACACACACATTTTTTTAAAGAAGAAAACCACTAATATTACCTCTTTGTTTAGATGCTAGCATCAGAATCCATTTATGAATTTTTGTCTCTTGATCTTTAGGTCTTAAACTTCAGGGATGTTGAGAACAATCACCATAGATATATGTAACATATCTTATTGCTTCACCTAGTACAAAAGCCTTAGGAGTAACCCCAGGGGAAAATCCACTCTCTTGCTGTGTACTTAAAAATCATTTATGCTTCCTGGATTCAGCATTCAAGCAGGTCATACTAACAGAGCAATGCAATTAACCTTTCCTATAAATTAAATGTGCAAATATTCTAT
The DNA here is from genome assembly GCF_029289425.2 of Pan paniscus. NCBI lineage: Eukaryota > Metazoa > Chordata > Mammalia > Primates > Hominidae > Pan > Pan paniscus. Next base: position 54,619,576 of record NC_073249.2, on the reverse strand, counting down.
GCAGTACTTGTTTAGAATAATTCTCCATCATTTATAAAATGTTAGAAAAGTAATTTTCCATCATCTGCTAGGCAGTTTAAAGATTAATTATAGAGTTATATTTTTATTTTTTAACAAATTATCTGTTTTCAGAGGCAAGAGGATCATAAGTGTTGGTGTGTGTGTGTCTGTTTCTCTCATTTTATCACATTTTCAAGAGCGCATAAGTCCTTCTTAAGAAAATGAGACTGATTTTTTTATTGTAAATTTGTTTGAGTTCATTGTAGATTCTGGATATTAGACCTTTGTCAGATGAGTAGGTTGTGAAAATTTTCTTCCATTTTGTAGGTTGCCTGTTCACTCTGATGGTAGTTTCTTTTGCTGTGCAGAAGCTCCTTAGTTTAATTAGATCCCATTTGTCAATTTTGGCTTTTGTTGCCATTGCTTTTGGTGTTTTAGACATGAAGTCCTTGCCCATGCCTATGTCCTGAATGGTAATGCCTAGGTTTTCTTCTAGGGTTTTTATGGTTTTAGGTCTAACATGTAAGTCTTTAATCCATCTTGAATTAACTTTTCTATAAGGTGTAAGGAAGGGATCCAGTTTCAGCTTTCTACATATGGATAGCCAGTTTTCCCAGCACCATTTATTAAATAGGAAATCCTTTCCCCATTGCTTGTTTTTCTCAGGTTTGTCAAAGATCAAATAGTTGTAGACATGTGGCGTTATTTCTGAGGGCTCTGTTCTGTTCCATTGATCTATATCTCTGTTTTGGAACCAGTACCATGCTGTTTTGGTTACTGTAGCCTTGCAGTATAGTTTGAAGTCAGGTAGCGTGATGCCTCCAGCTTTGTTCTTTTGGCTTAGGATTGACTTGGCGATGCAGGCTCTTTTTTGGTTCCACATGAACTTTAAAGTAGTTTTTTCCAATTCTGTGAAGAAAGTCATTGGTAGCTTGATGGGGATGGCATTGAATCTATAAATTACCTTGGGCAGTATGGCCATTTTCACGATATTGATTCTTCCTACCCATGAGCATGGAATGTTCTTCCATTCATTTGTATTCTCTTTTATTTCATTGAGCAGTAGTTTGTAGTTCTCCTTGAAGAGGTCCTTCACGTCCCTTGTAAGTTGGATTCCTAGGTATTTTATTCTCTTTGAAGCAATTGTGACAACCCCATCAAAAAGTGGGCAAAGGACATGAACAGACACTTCTCAAAAGAAGACATTTATGCAGCCAAAAAACACATGAAAAAATGCTCACCATCACTGGCCATCAGAGAAATGCAAATCAAAACCACAATGAGATACCATCTCACACCAGTTAGAATGGCAATCATTACAAAGTCAGGAAACGACAGGTGCTGGAGAGGATGTGGAGAAATAGGAACACTTTTACACTGTTGGTGGGACTGTAAACTAGTTCAACCATTGTGGAAGGCAGTGTGGTGATTCCTCAGGGATCTAGAACTAGAAATACCATTTGACCCAGCCATCCCATTACTGGGTATATACCCAAAGGACTATAAATCATGCTGCTATAAAGACAGATGCTCACATATGTTTATTGTGGCACTATTCACAATAGCAAAGACTTGGAACCAATCCAAATGTCCAACAATGATAGACTGGATTAAGAAAATGTGGCACATATACACCATGGAATACTATGCAGCCATAAAAAATGATGAGTTCATATCCTTCGTAGGGACATGGATGAAATTATTAATCATCATTCTAAGTAAACTGTCGCAAGGACAAAATACCAAACACCACATGTTCTCACTCATAGGTGGGAATTGAACAATGAGAACACATGGACACGGGAAGGGGAACATCACACTCTGGGGACTGTTGTGGGTTGGGGGGAGGGGGGAGGGATAGCATTAGGAGATATACCTAATGTAAATGGTGAGTTAATGGATGCAGCACACCAGCATGGCACATGTATACATATGTAACTAACCTGCACATTGTGCACATGTACCCTAAAACTTAAAGTATAATAATAATAAAAAAAAGAAAATGAGATTGAAATAGACACATAATTTTTTGAGAATACACTTGTATATTTGATGATCAGTTTCATTAATGTTTTTTTTAAAGTAATGCGTATTAATTAATTTGACTCGCATTTACTTAGCACTCTCTGTAAAAGTTCAATGACAGTGCTGAATATAAGAGAGAGTTCTTATCCTCCAAAACTATCTATGTATCTATCTATCTATCTATCTATCTATCTATCTATCTATCTATCTATCCATCTACCTATCTATCCATAAAAAACACTAAATACAAGTAACTCAAAAAACAAAACCATATGTATATATTGTTTATATGGATATTTTGTTTATATGTAGTGTCATGTATGTGTAACAATTATATATATGTCATTAAGGTAGATTATTTCTTTCATATATGTGTGTAATATACTGTGGCTTTGCCACATAGTTCTAAAATTATAAATAAGTAAGCAAATGAAACATGTTCTTTGGAAGTAAATATTATTTTGTTGGGTTAGCTGTTGTTTAATCCACTTCCCACAATTAACTAATGAATATACTTTGATAAATAATTGATATCATAGTGCATAAAACAAGATTCTATTAAAACATATTAATTGATAACCTTCATATGAAATGTAGTTCTAGATATGCTAAGATCATAAAGCTGGACTTATTAAACCTTTGTTGCAGGACTTTTTCTTAGTTCAGCTAAAGACGGGGTTCTTGTCCATCCCAGGGCCATGAAAATTTAGGCTCACAGATGGTTTAAAGGGTGAGTAAAGCAGGGTTTATTGGGTGAAAAGGGAAAAATAGGGGAAACAGGAATCCTCCGCAAGGCCAGACTCCCCTGCTAGAGTGCTTCCTGCCTGGGAATTGGAATACCAGGTTCTACACAGGAAGAGGAGGGGCGAGTCTCTTCCCTGCTGCAAATGTTGTTAACTTCCCAAGTCTCCACCTCAGTGGATAGACTGATTGGAGTTTCTCCAGGGAGCCCCTCCCACCTGGCTGTCTCACCTTTAGTGACAAAGAAAGGCCTATGTAACTGCTAATCACATTAAACAGCATATTTCAGTTGGTAGAGTTTTGTATAGTAAATTCAAATCAAGACATCTTTTTAATATAGTGCTGTGAAAATAAATCCCTTGACCTTCATTAGCATTAATACAAATGGAAAAAGCATATGAATGTGAAGAAAGTTATTATAATTTTCATCATAATAGTATCTTTAATAACAAGATTTCCTTTTCATAAATCAATAATTACAATAAAAAAGTATGTTTGTGGACATCCTGAATGTTTATTGAGAATGAAGCTCAAGGTACTGCATTTTATTCCATCTTAATATGGCAGCATAAATCACAAGGTACTTTGAAATACTAATTAATAGCTTTTAATTGTGGGAGAAAGAAAATTATTGCAGCTGACAATGTAAATCTTCAAAGGACTGATTTTTTTTTTTTATTTCTTTTGCTGTGAAACCACTGCTATGGAATCAGGTTTTATTAATTAATTAATATTTGCAATGATTAACATAAAAGAAGATAGTTCATTTCCGTTAATGTAATACATTAGCCGTTTTAAGTCAGGCAATCTCAGAAATATAACAGTAGAATTACAGAAGTATACAGTAATATGCTGTACAATGTAATATGCTGACCTTCCCATGAAAACTTGCTGTTTATTTTGTATAAGATATTTAATGCAATGTCCCTTGACAGAACAGAAAGATGGCACAGTGAGATTTTCAAATTAATATTTATTTTATCACAGTTATTAAAAATACATTTGTTCCATTTCACTTCATTCCTTATTTATACAGTTCTTTTGAGTACTACATTCTATTCACTTTCTAAAACTGAACACATCCACTGCAATCAACAAGAGTTGATAGCAATGGGCATATGGCTTACAACGATAATTGTTTAAAATAATATAATGCGTACATAATAGAAATAAGATTCACTATTCCAATGATAGCAACTTAACTTTCTATCTGAAGTTAAATTATGTGTCTAGGTAAATTGCTGGAAAAGATAGAAGTATGATGCAATGACTAATCTCTGCTCTATTGTTTTCAAGTCCTATCCCACATTATTTTTTTTTCAAGATATATATGGAAACTTCCAATTTTCTTCAACTTTCCTGTTCTTTACTCTTTGATTTACCTTTTCATCTCATTTACTTTTTCCTTTTGCTTTCTAAAATGCCTTTTTTGTCTTCCTTGGGGTTTTCTAATTAATAATTTTGTTTCTCATTCCATGGGACATTCCTGTGACACTGCCAGCCCCTGTAATTAACTAATATGGTTTTGTACTTCCATATATTTTATATTTCAACTAATTATAATTTGTCATGGCATTCTCAGAGGCCTTTGAAGCAGAGCAATTCTATCTAGAGTAGAAGCTTGGTAAAATAAGGCTGAAAACTACAGGGCTGCATTTCCAGATGGTTAGGCATTCTAAGTCACAGGATGAGACAGGAGGTCAGCATAAGATACAGGTCATAAAAACCTTGCTGATAAAACAGGTTGCAGTAAAGAAGCTGGCTAAAACCCACCCAAACCAAGATGGTGATGAGAGTGACCTCTGGACTTCATCACAGCTGCACTCCTACCAGCGCCTTGACAGTTTACAAATGCCATGGCAACATCAGGAAGTAGCCCTATATGGTCTAAAAAGGGGAAGCATGAATAATCCACCCCAATAAATAACCATGAAAATGGGCAACTAGCGGCCCCCAGGGCTGCTTTGTCTATAGAGTAGCCATTCTTTAATTCCCTTACTTTGTTAATAAACTTGCTTTCACTTTGCACTGTGGACTTGCCCTGAATTCTTTCTTAAGTAAGATCCAAAAACTCTCTCTTAGGGTCTGGATCCAAATCCCTTTCTGGTAACAGCATCATATACAAAGAAATATTGTCATTATCTTGGAATACATGAATTCTGAAAATCAACATCTACATATATTATTTTACTTAACATAAACTTATAAAACATGGAATATAGCGCTTAAGTAACTTAGAAGAAATCCATAAGTCAGTAAAAGGGAATCTCAGAGAAAATAAACAACTGTATGTGTGTGTGTGTGTGTGTGTGTGTGTGTGTATATATATATGTATTGTTTTCTCATTAAATGTTTATTTTATTATTGCTAAAAAAGTTGTTGAAAATAATTAACTCCTAGCCACAACTTACATTGACAAATGATAAAAATAGTGGATATACAATTGATGAAGTAAATTAATTGGTTCTTTTCACTGGACCTTTTTATCGCGTAATATTTCTGTAGTTTACGTTACGAACAAGCACTTAACTATTTCACCTTCATAGGCAAAATAAAGTTAAAAAAATTGGTAATTATTGTAATAATTCTGCCTAGCAATTTTGCTTTGCTACTTAGATAATTAAGAAAAGCACCTGTTTATTCTAATTAGCAAGATAACTTTATTTACATTTACTTAGTAGACATGCTACTGTCAAAGTAAAAAGTGCACTGGGCAAAGTGAAACAGGTTTGAAAAAGGACTGTATCCAAGACTATTGCAACAACTGAACGGAACTGCATTTAAACAAAGGGTGGGAGAGCTTTGCAGTGAGGTGGAAAATAGACCCTCTGCATTTCTAACTGGCCTTACTCAAAGGAAAAGTAAACTTTCTCAAGTCTTCATTACAGAAGGTAATTTTACAACGTGGAGCAAGGCACCCACTTAGTTTAGGTGGAGCCTTCCCTCTCACAGAGACTAAGATATGTCCATTCTGTTTCTTGGTGATGACCTTTGAAAGGCATGGTCCCCAGATCCTTAAAGAAGACAAACTTGGGTTTTAAAGCCAACAAGAGTCTTTTCAAAGATTTACATTTCAAAGAAAGAAAGAACTTAAAAGTTTTCAGTGTAAATACTCCAGGAAAAGAGAGGTCAGGGGCTTAGAAACAAAAAGAAGCTTGTCTAAATGTGGTCAAGCTGAGGGAAACATTATGTCTTCCTTGGTCATTAGATATAACAATAAGGTACCACATAATAACTTTCTCATTAATATTTAAAAAAATAGGTATTTACTTGTAGTCTCAGCTACTTGGGAGGCTGAGGCAGGAGAATCACTTGAACAGGGGAGGCAGAGGTTACAGTGAGCTGAGATGGCGCCACTGCACTCCAGCCTGGTGACAGAGCAAGACTCCTTCTCAAAAAAAAAAAAAAAAAAAATTAGGTATTTACTATAAAATGTTTGCTTAACAATCTTTATAGTTCTGCTTACATTAGCTATTTCTTTCAAAGAAGCTTTTTAATTATGTTTCCATAAGTGTATTCATATCCATCTTATCTATTTATTTTAAGGCATTTTAATTTGATACTTCACTATTTTTGTCAATAAAGACTTCAGTGATTCACTTAAAATCTCTATAAATTGTGTTATTTTGTTTTGCACCAATGACTTTCCTTCTTTATATTTTATAATGTTTTCAGGTAAAACTAAACTTTTGGTTATAGTTTTCATACAAACTTTTAATTGACCATATCACATTCTGTAAAAAAGTGCTAGCTTTTCCGCATATTTGATTTACTTCCCTCATTCTTCTTGACTTAATTTTGGAACACATATAAATGTTAAACTTACTGTTCTTTATTCTTAGTTAAATTGTCCTTAATTTGTCAGTTTACCAATTGAAAGTAATATGCTCCAACTTATTGTTTGGATCAAATGTTATTAAATTTTCTTCTCACTTATATATGTCATTTTCCTGTTGCATTTTAATAATTCCACTATGCTTTACAGAATTAATAAACAGAAAAAAAATAAGCAACTTACTCATGCCCTTAACAGCTGAGCTTACATAGATAAATATTCATGATGTGTATAAAATGTTTGTTGCATTAAATTTAATGTACCATGCTAAAAAATATAATGAAATTCTGAGTTTCTAAAAAATATAATCAAATGCATTATATTCTGTGTGACTCATGAGTTATTCAACAGTTTTCTTTTAAGCTTCATGGTTATAAAAGTTGTATTATCTACAATAGTGTTTAATTTTATTTAGGTTCTCTAAACTAATTTTTAAATCTTTACATGAGGAAAGAAAAATATGTAAAAATATGTCTAATATTGTTAGTCTCTATTATTAGTTTTGTATCATATTTTAGAGTTAGAACATATGTGCAATGTATATAACATTTCACTGATGTAAATTGTTTAAATAAACAATAGGTACATTGGCTTCTTTTTATATTTAGATGTTGAAAAGTTGTCAGGAATATACCTAATATCACAAGACCCAATAAATTTAAAGGGCCTAAATTGCTTATGGTTAAGTTCTTTTTTTTTAGTGGGGGGAGGGCGGGGGGTGGAGATGGAGTCTTGCTCTGTCTCCCAGGTGAAATGCAGTGGCCCCATCTTGGCTCACAGCAACTTCTGTCTCCTGGGTTAAAGGGATTCTCCTGCCTCAGCCTCCCAAGTAGCTGGGACCACAAGTGTGTGCCACCACCAGGCCCAGCTAATTTTTGTATTTTTAGTAGAGACAGGGTTTCACCATGTTAGCCAGGCTGGTCTCAAACTCCTGACCTCAGGCAATCTGCCCGCCTCGGCCTCCCAAAGTGCCTGGATTACAGGCTTGAGACACCGCGTTCGGCTGCTTATGGTTAATTTCTAAATAAATAAGATTAATCACTAAGAGTTTCTTGATGAAAGTGTTTTTGGCATCTCTGACTGGAGTTAGGTAAGAAAAATTGACATGGACAAAATGACTCTGATTTCCTCATGTTTACATGCTATAAATATTCAATAAAAAAAAACCATGATAGCTTAGGTTCATGGTTAACAAGCATATTCACATGGAATACTATGGTCTGGATGTTGTTAGTCCTTGCCAAAACTTAAGTTGAAATTTAATTGTCAGTGTGACAGTCTTGAGAGGTGGTGGGAGCTTTAAGAGGCATTTGGGTCATGAGACATCTGGCTTCATGAAGGCATTAATGCAGTTTCTGAAGGGAGTGAGTGAGTTTTACCTCTCAGGAGACATCTCAAGAGCAGGTATTTGGTCTCTTTTTTCTTTTTTCTTGTTTTTGCATAAACCCCCTACCCTTCCACTCTGTAAGTCAGAGCAGTAAGAGGCCCTCCACAGATAGAGAACCCGATATTGGACTTTCTAGTCTCTGTAATTGTGAGCCAAATAGACTTATTTTCCTCATAAATTACACAGTCTCAGGTATTCTGTTATAGCAACAGAAAACAGACTAAGACAATGAAGCTTTTACAGTTAACGTTATGTACGATAGATGTTCTCATTTTGTTGTAGTGTGTATTCACTTTCTAATCGTCAAGTTCCAGCTTTTGCCTTAATAACTGCTCCCGGGTTTCCTCGTTAATCCTTAATTTTGTTAGCCCTCAACTGTGTTATTGAGCTACGTATTTTGACTAGTCTTACACATATGTCAAAAATGATACAATATAAAGCCACCTATCTATTGGTACACATTCATCCATTTAACAAGTACTAAACTTAATAAGTACTAAATTTATTTGCACTAAAGTTATTTGCACAAGAAGTCAATTGTTTTAAACATTGAGTATGACTATCTATAATCATATAAAAATGACTTTACAATCACTTTACATTTAATGTCTAAAAACGTTTATTTTCAATTACCAAAAATTAATTAATGTGTGCTCCATGCTACACTAAGTAATTTATAGATACAGTTTAATTTATTTCTCATAAATAACATTTAAGAAATGTATGTAAACAATTATATAAAATGATATTGAGACTTAGAAAAAGGTTAAGATACTTGTCATCAACAGACTTCACTATGTAGGACTGTAAATTGAAACAGTAAAAACAGAGGTTACCTGACAATGAATTAAAAGTACATTTACAGAAATTTTGATTAAGATTTGTTATTGTTGTGCTTTGTTCCTCTAGTGTGTCTAAATAAAATTGAAATCATCCAAGGACATAAGTGAAAGCCTTGTTTTTATAGAAAAGCTAAAAAAAATTTTTGTTATCTCTTTAATAATGCATGAGAGATATATCACTGTTCATGTGGTTTTGTTCATTTAGTTATTTGTTTTACTATCCTACAACCGATTAAGTCTTATTAAAGGCATGATTTATGAATTAGTCCAGAGTGGCAAGTGTCAGAAGTGGGGAAGAAACAAAGATGGTGAAAAATATTTAGAGAGAGAGATAGGAAAGAAAATAAAACATCTGGTCAAATTAAAAATACATTTTATCTCTTTGTACTGAATTATCTATGGAAATAATGATTCAAGCTACAATCCTATTCCATTCTGCTCTAGTCTTATTTTTTTTAATAAAATTATACTGGAATACTGCCACACTCATTTATTTTCATATCATCTATGGATGCTATTGCACTACAGTGGCAGAGCTGAGTAGTTACTGAAGGGACTATGTGGCTTCCAAAGCCTAAAATATTTACTTTTAAGGCCTTTACAGAACAAAGTTTGCCATCACTAATTCAGATTAAAGAGGGCAAGATTTACTTTGGATTTAGAATTAAAACTATCAGAAAATGAATATTCCTATTTTATAGCACATTCAAAAATATTTACCTATTTCCTTTATGTTACAGATAGACAAATGATATTCATTGAAGCTAATTAACATACCCAGTATTCAAAGTTAATAGTCAAAAATTCAAGTATCTGAAAGATTATATAAAATCATTAGCATGAAACTGAAGTTATCTAAACACACAGTCTCAAAAAAGAAACACAAATAGTCACTAAGAGAAAAAAGAAAATAATAAAACCTTAATATATGGCTATGTAATAGGTTTAAGTGCTAAATTTTTTGGAATATGAACAATTTGTGAATAATTTTCACGACCAGTTCTGAAACTTCTCAGAAACATGTAGAGCAAAAAGCCAGATTCCATACAAACTTTTGAATTAAAATAATGATTAAAGAAATTTTAATATGAATATACAGTTTTTCATTTCATTTTCTTCAAACTGTCTAAATCATTTTAGAACATTAGCAACAAAAGATTCACACTTATTTTTATTTTCTTCCTGGTTAAATAATAAATAGATTGACACACAAGAGGGCATTCTGGTCAGGTGCAGTGGTTCACGCCTGTAATCCCAACACTTTGGGAGGCTGAGGTGGGTGGATCACCTGAGGTCAAGAATTTGAGACCAGCCTGGTCAATATGATGAAACCCTGTCTCTACTAAAAATACAAACAATTAGTGGGGCATGGTGGCAAGTGCCAGGAATCCCATTTACTCAGGAGGTTGAGACAGGAGAATCGCTTGATCCTGGGAGGCGGAAGTTGCAGTGAGCCTAGTTCACGCCACTGCACTCCAGCCTGGGCAACAAGAGCGAAATTCCGTCTCAAAAGAAAATTTAAAAAAAGAGGGCATTCTGTGACATTCTCTGGCAATACGTAAGTTTTGAAAATAAATATAGTCTAAATCAACAGAAAATAAGTAAGTGTCTTAGGAAAGAAGAAGTTGATATAAATTCCACTATATCACCAAATGAGATAAAGATTGAAAATGCAAAATAGTGTATAAACTGATGATTAATATACATGTTGAGAATAAATTTTGACTTCATTTGAACTTCATATTCTCTTGGTAAAAATACTGTGGTTCCCTTCTAAGGTTGCCAGATGAAACATAAAATATTTAGTCACATTTCAATTTCGGTAAACAACAAAAAAGTTTTTTAGTACAAGTATGTCCCCCCAGTATTCAAAGGGAATAGCTATATTATAAGAAAAAAACAAGTGTTGTTTATCTGAAATGCAAATTTCACTTGCTTTTCTGTATAATTATTTCCTGTAATCTAAAAACATTATATTCCCTGCCTAATTGTGCTTATGCATTTCAGTAGTAATATTGAATACCTTGTACTAGTACTTACCCACAATTCAGCTTCAGTGTTCCTGAATAACATCAGTTAAAAAAGCAAGCAAAGCAAACAAAATGTGCAATTGTAAGTTTGCAAATTGATATTTAAAAAATATACTGATTTCTCAAGAGAAGCACATATTTTCTTTAAACCAAAAGTTGTACTAAGGAAGGAGGAAGCTATGTAGTAAAAACATACAGCATTACTTTCATCTCGGTGATTAAAAGTTTATGAGAGTCTGCTTAACCATGGCAGATTTAGAATAAAAAATGGAAAATTCATGAAAAAAACAAACAAATCAATAAATAAGAGGATTTTATACATTAATAAAGTGTCAGAAAAAATGTAAAATTGAATAATGGATTAGAGAATGTCTGGAGGTCTCTATCTGCAAGCAACTGAAGCTGTTTCTCATTTAATGGAAAATTTATGTAGATGTGGGAATACTCAAAGAATTTTTGAGAAGTCTGGTGAATTGGGTTCAGAAAATAGGACAGAAATGAAGAGTGATACTATGCAGCCAGAAACACAGCAATGGCAAAGATATTGAATTAGCGCCTGAATGCGGGGCTGCTGGTACTGACTGCAGAATCACAGCACTGGCACTGCTGACGCTGCCTACCCTGGAAACTTGATAGTGTTGCTGCTTCTACTATGTCTCTTAGAACACATTTTGTATTCTCCCGAGAGTCACTAGAAAACTTTATTCAAAATGAATACATCTAATGAGCTGAGATTATGTCAGTGCAGAGTACAAGGGAAATTGAGGACATAATATTCGGGGTTTCCAGCTATTATATCAGGAAGCAGGCTCCATCTCCCATCTAGAGAGAGGAACTTCAAAAATCATTAAACCATTCCAGATTTTGGACAAATAAAAAGTAGAGGAAGAGAGAGGAAAGAGAGAGAGAGAGGAGGAGGAAAGAAAAGAGTGAGAAAAAGGAAGGAGAGAATGGGAGGCGAGGAGGAGGGAAAGAAAAAATATATTCCTAGGTGTATGGGAACATCTGACCGACCTGAGCTATGACCACACAAATACATAGGAATGAACTAATAAAATCCTTCCAATAATTGCTTTGTAGAAATCTTGAACAGCAAAGACAAATGACTTGAGATGGGAATGAATTTGGTGTGTTAAAATAATTAGGAATACAGGATGGTTCTTATGGCTCAAACCTGAAGGACTGACTCCTCTTTGCTGGGTGACGTGACTGCTGTGATAGACAGGATGCTCAGACCCCTCAGAATTTTGCATGTCACAGTAAAACTTTGGATTTTATTTAAGGTAAGGTATTCAATATATTATTGCCCTATTTTTTAAAAAATATTTTTGTCTGTTTGTCCTTTAATTATTTTTTAAAAGGATAATTTTAAAATGATTTAGTTTTAAAATATCACTCCACTGGAAATTGACTTGGGACATAGAGTGAAAAGAGGTAGATGAATTAGGAGCCTTTTGAATTATATAGAGAAAAGTATATGGTGGCTTGGATGGGGTTAAGATTTTGAAATAATGAGATGTACACTCACAGACTAGAAGACTGACTAAAGAAGCTGAAGGAGTTAATGGAATCTAGATACCTTTGAAGTTTATGTCTTTAGTAAATATATAGATAACATGTAATCTACATTGAGGTTGGTAATTCTGGAACTGGAGCATGTTTGGAGGGGATTGTAAAAGATGTGGTCTGTTTTGGGGACATTAAGTTTCACATGCTTATATAGACATCTGAGTAGATGCATAAGCTTAGTAGTTAGATTTAGAACTCAAGGATCAAATCAAGATTAAAGCAATACATTTTAATATTACATATAAATTGCTTTACTTATAGCCATTACTGTGTGAAAGAGTCTGAATAGAGAAAGATACATTCTCTCCAACATATTAAAGTCAGATAAAAGCACGTTCAGCATATGAGACCTTTCAAAAAGAATGAAGTTGGTGATAAACAAGGAAGTCAAGAAAAGAAAGTGTTTTAAGACAGAAGTAGTACATAATTGTGGCAGAGGCTTCGAAAGGTTGAAAAAGATGAAAACATTTGCTATCCAGTAGATTTTGACAATGCAATGTACTGGTTGTTTTTTAAAACTATTAAGAAAAGATAAGTGAATTAAAATGTTTTATTTAAATGAGTTGAAGAAGGAAAATGTTGGTTGGCAGGAAATTTTTTGTTCATCTACTTAGTATAGAAATACATGTCCCCAGTTAATGGAAAAATATCTGACAGTGTTAATAATACTTGCTGATACTTATTAACATGCTAGTGTGCATAATGTTATTTTCATGCTCAGGCAATCCTGTGATATAGCTGGGACAAATATAGAACAAATCTATATGAACTTTTTTTTTTTTTTTAAGATGGAGTCTCTCTCTGTCGCTCAGGCTGGAGTGCAGTCGCGCGATCTCGGCTCACTGCAAGCTCTGCCTCCTGGGTTCACGCCCTTCTCCTGCCTCAGCCTCCTGAGTAGCTGGGACTACAGGCGTCCGCCACCACGCCTGGCTAATTTTTTGTATTTTTAGTAGAGATGGGGTTTCACCGTGTTAGCCAGGATGTTCTCGATCTCCTGACCTCATGATCCACCCTCCTTGGCCTCCCAAAGTGCATGAACTTATTTTTATGTTAAAAAATGAATTAGAAGAATGATGTGATTTAACCTGTTTTTCACACCCAGTAAATTATTGAGCAAGAATTGTAGCTTAGTGTTGTCTTTTTAGCTTTAATGTTCTTTCTGCAATACAATGTCTATTGCTATACATATATACATATATACAGACACACACATACATATGTATCTTTATATATTATATTCATATATATGGATAATTTTAGGTTATTATTCCAATAATAATAACCTAAGGTAGATGAATTAGGAGCACTATTTTCAAAAAGCCAGTAAAGTGACATAATTAAGAACTTGCACGTTCACATCAGTTGACTGGTATACGATGTCCAGATTAGCCATTTATTAGCTATGTGACTTTGGAAATTTACTTGGGTTGGTTTCCCAATATACAAAAGTGGATTAGCAATAATTAATTCTTGGTTTTACTTTAAGTTTAAAATGAAATAATAGTGTCAACTCTATGCTATGCTAGATTTTTAAAATTCAAAATAAAAATAAACACAAAATAATAATTATTTAATTAATAAAGTGAGTTAAGTACCCTTATAAATGGTGCTTAGCTTCTTCCTATTAAAAAACGTCTTTAGCAATGTAGTAGAATTTTAGAAGATCATTCCTAAATTAAAAAGCTGTTCTCCAAGTTTTGGTTATTTTTGCACTGATATTAAGAATATAATTGTTAATGCAAGTTGTTTGGAAATGCAGATTTTCTAAGAACAAATTTCAAGATTGTTTTACTGAAATGGCTTTGTACACTGTTTTTAATTAGTTTGTAATAATTATAATTCATAAGATATCTCCTCACTTATGAACCTAGAAAAATTTGTTTCATGCCATAAATTGAGCAATACAAGATGAAGTGTAGCTTTTTATGTTTAAAGGTTATACTCTGTATGGTAATTGAGTTACATTGGTTCAAAATTCTGAACGTGAATTTTAACAATTGATGAGAATATTTCTGTCTTCTGCATACTGGGTGGTTTTATAATGGGTACAACTTAGAGCCAGTTATTTGGAGATTTCCTATAATGAAATCTATTTATTTTTAGTTATGATACTTGAGATAATTAAAAAGTTATCTGCATTGTAGAATAAAATTAGTTGGTGACGTGGATTAAGAAACTGTTTTTCTCTGAAAATGTTGCGAGTTGTCATGATGGGAATATGCTAAGTCAATTGATGCTTAAATTGATATAAAATTATGGTACATTTATTACCCAAACAACGTAATTATTGGGGTAAATGTATAATGTGTTTCTAGAGCATTTTCTCAAGGAGAATTGGGGGAAATGCCATAGGCCTCCCTTATTGTGCTAAAATAAGAGATGTAGGAATGAGAGATGGTAGACACATTTTGATTTTGTGGGATTAGTGTCATTTGATGATCATTAACATGGATTATCTCTTCACAGTGAAGAACTGGAGTTTGATACAAACATTATTCACTTCACCCTGTACTGTACTCCTCTTTATTAAAGCAGCACATCCCCGTATCTACAACTTATAGCAAATTTATACCTATATCTTACGACAAACTTTATTAATTTGTTTTGAAACAGTGATATTTACATCATGGAACTTCTAATTGCTAAGTAATGTTTTCCTTTTTTCCTTGCTTTTTTTTAAAATAAGTTATGTTGTAAAATAATTTTATAGGACTCAATTATATAAATCACAAATAAATTGTATATATTTGTGATCATATTTTTTGACCAAACTATTTTAACCTACAATAAATAATATTAAGGAGACAGTGAAGTTTATTTTGTGCTATATTATTAATATCACTTCAGTAAATGAATATGGTATTTGCTAAATACCACAGTAAATACATCAGTTTATTTACATAAAGCGATGTTAGTTTGGGATCGACTATATTTATGGCACCAAATAAAATGTTAAAACATTTTGGATTGTTGTCATTGAAATAAAGTTATCGATTATTTTAGCAAGAAATATAAAGATTATTTGTCAATCCGGTTCTGTCTGCTTTATATATATTGAAGATTAAAGTTCAGAATATAGGAGAAAACATATGTAGGAAAATAAAATAAATAAGGGATCTCATGTATGCTTTGAATATATTTGAAAACTGATTTTTTTCATAAATGCCATAATTTAGATATAAAATAAAATGTAAAGAGAAGATAATAATCTTTTAAGCAATGGAATAGCACTGACTTTAAAAAGCTAATTGTTTTTAAACAATTAATAAGGTCAAATACCTAGGTTACTCTAAAGGGATTATTATCTATAAGGAATTGACTATATTTTTATTAGGTAAGCTTATATAATTTGTCTTCTGTTCTTTTTCAAACCAAAATAAGTAGAGATAATTAAAATTGTCCAAAATTCAGTCAGACTCTCTAATAAAATAACCAAGACATATGATTTTTAAAGGATAAGAGCAACATTTAAAACACTCCTTAAATAGTGTAATAAAAATATACCATTTATCAGTTTCCTAGTAGTAAATTTTCCAAACAATGTGTATAAACGGTATGCAAAAAATTATGTTCACAATGAGTTGCTAGATTACCTATATTTAAGTGGAGATTTATTCCCATATAAATTAAAGGTATTGTTTCTGAATGAAATAAAAAGAATTGCGGTAGGATATTTTGAAAAACAGGGCGGCATTATTTCAAAATTTGCGTTAAATAACAGATCTCACTGTTTCAAGAAGACATTGTTGAGACAAATCAGTATGGTTGGGAGATTTTTTCTACCAAGATTGAAAACTCAGACCATGCTCTGACATGTAAGAGAGTGTGATATTAATATAGTGATTGCCAGCAAGTTAAAGGGAACAGAGTACCTAGAAGTAAACCCCAGGCCATATACAAACATGAAATATGATAGAATTAACATCACAGATCAGTAAGAAAGAATGTTCAGTAATGAAGTTAAGGCAAAGACTTATGCATAGCAGAAATGTTAAAATGAAATAATGTTTCTAACTTATGCCACACATAAAATCCAATTCTCCAAACACAAAACAATCAGACAAGAAATACAGTACAACTGTTTACTATATATAAAATATCTGAAGAAGTTCTACAGATCAACGAACATATAAATAACCCACTTAAGTGACTGACCAATCTACGGACAGTCATTTTAATGAAGAAAGTAGTATGACCAATATCCTTAGAAAGAGATGTGATTAAAAAAACATAAAGAAAGACTATATAATAAGGTAGTATATTTTACCCACTCACTTGGAAAAATTATAATATCTGATAATATCAAAAATTTATAATTTATTTAAACTGTGATCTTTTCTTAAGTTGTTAAAGCAAATGGAGTGTAGAGTGTGATCTTGTTAAAGTTAGGGGTCAGTATAAAATTGATGGGCAGGATTTAGACTACAATTATAATCATTCTGAAATTGTCTTTCTGTTTTCTCTTTCTAATATCTAGAAGAGAAATTTTTAAAAATAATCAAGGTATGACTTTTATACCTTTTATGATATATTCTCCAACATCTATTTATAAAAAAGTATACTCTAAATCACATTGTTCTAGCTATTTAGTAGGTATAGCTATTAGCTTTAGCGTCAAGAAAACCCTATTACTGTAACTCGTGCCTGTAATATGAAGCACTAGTAGACTATGCTATAGTACTCACAAAAATAATGCTAGATAAAATATAACAAAAATATCTGTTGAAATGTATGCCTGGAGTCACAAAATAAAAGGAAATTTTATATTTCACAAGAAAATTAAGAGCTGAATGACATAGCATTGACTCAGAAGCTAATGTTCCTGCAGCTACTCTGTGGAATTATTGGATCCATGAACTAACAACTTGGGCTTTACTGCCTACATATGGCCTGGGCAAAGGTTTTGAGACTCAACCTAACATTATATATAGTGCTAAAATATTCTAGGGTGAGAGGATATAGAGTCACTTTACAAAAGCTAAATAGTGTTTAATGCTCACAATTTTTGGCACGTAAAAAAAAAATTAAAGGATAATCTTCATGAAGAAAAAAATGTAGTAATTGAATGCAGTTAGTGATGGTGAGAAGAAAGCGGGGGCAGATATGTACACAAAAAAAGATGATGATGATGATGACGGTGATTACTTTGAGGCTGCTGTTTAAAAATATATAAATATATATCTGATAAAAGTAAAACAGGATTTGAAGGAGTAATTGAAGGGAAAGCCTTTTAAGAACAGTGCATTTTACAAGAAATATTCTTGTGGATCCTGCATTTCTCCAGCTGTATCTTGAGTCACTCTCTATTGATTTTCAAAATCCCACTGTTCTTTCCTTTTATTTCTTCCAAAATACCATATGTTCTCCCATCCTAAGCCTTATACATATTTGACTGCCTAAAATATATTACCCTATTATTTTACTACTTTTCTCATATCTCAAATCTATTATTTTTCAGTGAAGCTTTCACTGATGACATTGAACATATTTGAGTTTTAGGTAGTTGTTTAGAACTCAAGTTCTGGCCCACAATGTCTGGAATTATTCCTAGTTCAGCAACTTAATAGCTATATGGCTTTGGGTAAGTATGTTACCATTTCGTATTTCAGTTTTCCTCACAGTATGGTTGTTTGAGGATAAAAGAGTTAAGATATATAAAATAATTTGAATAGTGTTGGAAACATAGTTAAAGTTGAATCATAGTTTTAATACTTGCAACATATCAAAAATCATTATTCTTTTATAGCACAATTATATCATTCTTGTCTCACTAAGATATCACTGTAATTCTTTTCTTGGATAATTTGATTTATTTCTACTTCACTCACCAGCCTTTAGCCTCCATGAGGTCAGGTACTATGCATGTTCTTGGTCACCAGTTCCTTACTGCACATAGCACTGAAAAAAGTTCATGCTAAATGTCTAGTCAATTATTGAATTAAACCATGCATTATTTGTCTTTGCCATGATCTTTTCTAAAATAATTTAAACATTTAGAAACTGAATGACTTGGGAATATGAAACATAGTCTTCTATAAATCCATGAAATATAAACCTGGGCTGCTCCTGTATCATGGAGCTCTATGCAAAGCAATTATTTTCAGAGACTTCTGGACCTATGTACTGACTAGGCAAGAAAAAGAGATGAAGAGCTAATGTTGTAGATTCCCAGTGCCTGCCTATAGGGTCAGATGACACAACTAGATATGCAGAGGAGTTAAGAGTTAAGGAGTACAGGGATGGACTTTTTCAATCAAATATTGTATTAGTTTGTGTTGCTGTATAACAAATTTTCACAAACACAATGGCTTAAAGAAAGATAAACCTGTTTTTCATAGTTTTGATGATCCAGGAGCCTCGGCACAGTTTTTAGGTCCTCTGTTCAGGTTCTCACAGGGCTGCAATCAAGGTGTCCCCTGGACTGCATTTCCATCTGCAGGCTTTGCTGGGGAAGAATCTGCTTCCAACTCATTTAGGCCTTTGGCATAATTTACTCCCTTGCAGCTCTATGACTCAGGATCCTCACTTCCCATGGTTGTTGGCTGGAGGCCACCCTCAGGTTCTAGGGACTGTCCTCATTTCCCTACCCAGTGACCCTCATTATAGCAGTTTATAATACATCCCTTTGCTTCTTTAAGGACATCAGAAAAATATGTTTCTATAGTCTACTAAGAAAAATTCATAACCAGTGAGACATAATCACCTTAATGATTATTTGTATCATCCCATTTTATGACATGAGTGACATCTGATCATGGTTGTGATAGAATGTAACCTAATCAAGCAAGCAATAATCTTTTCACCTTCAGTTTTAAGCAAGTCACAGTTTCCACCTGACAACGAATGGGAAGGACCTATCAGATAATGTATTCAACCCCTTTCCTATTGGTCTGCCCTAGGACAAAGTGAGTTATTGTGTTTATTAAATAAGCCACTTGAAATGAAACAGTCAGTGGTACCAGTTAAGAAGCTGTGGCCAGTTCATTACCTTCTTGGATTTTTTTTCTACTTTTATTTTAGATTCAGGAGATAAACTTGCAGGTTTTTTACCTGTATGTGTTACATGATGCTGAAGTTTGGAGTACAAATGATCTCATTACCCAGGAACTGAGCATAGTACTCAACAAATAGATTTTCAATCTTTGCTTCTTTCCCTCCCTTACTGCTCTAGTAATCCCCAGCTTCTATTGTTACCATCTTTGTGTTTACGACTATCCAATGTTTAGCTCCCACTTATAAGTGAGAACGTTGCGATGTTTGGTTTTCTGTTCCCACATTAATTTGCTTAGGATAATGTCCTCCAGCTGCATCCATATTGTTGCAAAGGACATGGTCTCATTTTTTTTTTATGGCTGCATTGAATACCATGCTATATGTGTACCACATTTTCTTTATCCAGTCTACCACTGATGGGTACCATATTGGTTGTCTTCTTGGTTTTAATCTCTCTTTCTCTGCCTCCCATCTACTTTCTTCTTAACTCTCCTTTTCTGAGATTTGAGAATATTACAATTTTGTAAAAAAATTTAAAGACAGGTTCAAGACAATTGTCCAGCTACATGACATTGTAAATGTCAGTGAGCCTCTATGAAAGCACTAAAGGAGACTGGCATCTCTTGCAGCTGTGGGGTTACTTGGCCAACAATCTGGTTTAGAAACTAATAATGAGAGTGACAGAACTGCAAATGAAACAAAATGTTCACACTCACTGATATCTCATATCAAAATCTGAACCTTCCATATGGGATCTGTAGGTCACTGGGAAAAGGAATGGCAATGAACAAAAGAATTTTGAGTCTCTAAATTTCTCAGCTGGCAGAAATCATCTCATTTGCCTTTACAGAGGAAAAGAGACATCTATTTTTGAGAGAAACATAAAGCCAAGATGGTACAAGACGTTTGCATTTTCTTTCCTCCTCCATCAACCCTGCTTTCTACAGGCCAGTGATGAGGGAATTTTTAACTGAAGTCCAAGCAAAGCAGTGCAACCTCTGTTCCAGAAAGAAATACCATACAAACTAAACAAAGTGTGTGTCCTTGGTAATAGTTACCATAAAGAACTGGGGTTGCATCTGTGAGAATCTATTGTGTTGGTGTCTGACTGGAGAGGTGGATGGGATGTAAAGCTGTATTGGGAAGAATTTCTTGACATGGGTTATTCAATCATGATTCAAGATTCAACGTTTGGCAAAAACATCTTGAGTGATTCTAATTGTGAACAAAATGAATAAATATTGTAGCTCAACATTAATTTATGTAACAAATTAATGACCATACCCTATACCAAGCATTGCTCAGGACACATGAGCAATGTGTAATATTATATTATATTACACATAATTTAATTTATGGTAATTTAAGGTAATATTATAAAATAAAAACTATTTTCATGGAGCTTACATTGCATAGGAAGAGAGTTAGAAAATATATAACATGCATAATACATAAGTATGTTATTTTGCTATGAGGCTATAACTGTTATAAAATTGGAGCAGGATCAGGTCCAGCGGGAGTTCTAAGAATCATGTTTGAAAATACAAATATGTTTGTCAGGACAGTAATCTATGTAAAGTTAACATATGAATAAAATCTTGAATGCAATGAAAAAGTTAAGCACTGAAGGTCTGGAAAAAAATGTGTTACATGAAATAAGAATGAGTAAAAAGACACTAAGTTTGGAGGATGCCTCCCTTGGTTAAGGAACAACACAAAGGCCAGTGTCTGAAGCAAAGTTAAGTTACCAAAAGCAAGAAGAGAAGAGATAAGCTCAGAGAGTGAAGAGAGTAAGGCCATGGAGGGACAAACTTTTATAATGATTTTGGCCTGACTCAACATTAAAAGGAGAGCTCTCTGGAGAGTTTCAAGTAGGGGAGAGTTTAAATACCTTAAAGGAATTAATCTGGCTGTATGTAATATTAGATACTGTATATATGTGTGTGGAGTATAGGGGGAGCTAATGTGAGACCAGTTAGCAATGTATCATAGGAGACCAAGTGAGGCATAATGATAGCTTGGATCTAGAGGTAAATGGAGATGGTGAATGGAGATGCTAAGATATTTGGAAATGTAACTGTCTAGAATTCTCCACCAGGTGAAATTATCTTTCAAAGTTGAGGTCAAATTAAGCATATTTTACATAAAAAAGCTGAGAAATTAGCAACAGTAGAATTTCGCTAAAGGAATGTCTAAAAGAAAATAGTTTTATCAAGTCATGAGGGCATACTGGAATTAAGGAAGGCTAGGTTTCTAATTAAATTAGAAAATAATTAAATTATATTATTTTATGTTAAAATGCATGTTACATTTTCTAAGATGGCCACAGTAAGAAAAAAGTAGAGTGTAGGTGTAGGTAGTCTGAAATAGATTTAGAGTAAAATATAAATGAAATAAATCCAAAATATGACAAGACATCATTAAACATACATATATGCACATGCACAAGCATACATACAACAAAACACACAAAGACACACACGCTAGCTAACAAGAGAAACATTGAAAATTAGGATTAATAGAAACTGAAGCAGACAGTAAAAATACTGTGGTAATGAATCCTAATATGTTTGAAACCAAATATTTAAAAGGATTAAAATAATCCAGTATAAACAATTATTAAGCTGAATTTTAAAAAAGTAGACATATGTTTTATGCAAAAAACTTTTTTCATGAACATGAAAACATTAGAATTTGAAATTAAAAGGATATGAAAATATAAGCCAGCCAAATATTAAAAATATTGATGGTGTTTATATTCAATATTTATATTAACGTTGAACAATCCATACTTTTAAAGAATAACATTAAGAATTAAATGCCCTCTCTCACCACTCCTATTCAACATAGTGTTGGAAGTTCTGGCCAGGGCAATTAGGCAGGAGAAGGAAATAAAGGGTATTCAATTAGGAAAAGAGGAAGTCAAATTGTCCCTGTTTGCAGATGACATGATTGTATATCTAGAAAACCCCATTGTCTCAGCCCAAAATCTCCTTAAGCTGATAAGCAACTTCAGCAAAGTCTCAGGATACAAAATCAATGTACAAAAATCACAAGCATTCTTATACACCAATAACAGACAAACAGAGAGCCAAATCATGAGTGAACTCCCATTCACAATTGCTTCAAAGAGGATAAAATACCTAGGAATCCAACTTACAAGGGACGTGAAGGACCTCTTCATGGAGAACTATAAACCACTGCTAAATGAAATAAAAGAGGCTACAAACAAATGGAAGAACATTCCATGCTCATGGGTAGGAAGAATCAATATTGTGAAAATGGCCATAATGCCCAAGGTAATTTATAGATTCAATGCCATCCGTATCAAGCTACCAATGACTTTCTTCACAGAATTGGAAAAAACTACTTTAAAGTTCATATGGAATCAAAAAAGAGCCCGCATCGCCAAGTCAATCCTAAGCCAAAAGAACAAAGCTGGAGGCATCACACTACCTGACTTCAAACTATACTACAAGGCTACAGTAACCAAAACAGCATGGTACTGGTACCAAAACAGAGATATAGATCAATGGAACAGAACAGAGCCCTCAGAAATAACGCCTCATATCTACAACTATCTGATCTTTGACAAACCTGACAAAAAGAAGAAATGGGGAAAGGATTCCCTATTTAATAAATGGTGCTGGGAAAACTGGCTAGCCATATGTAGAAAGCTGAAACTGGATCCCTTCCTTACACCTTATACAAAAATTAATTCAAGATGGATTAAAGACTTACATGTTAGACCTAAAACCATAAAAACCCTAGAAGAAAACCTAGGCAATACCATTCAGGACATAGGCATGGGCAAGGACTTCATGTCTAAAACACCGAAAGCAATGGCAACAAAAGCCAAAATTGACAAATGGGATCTAATTAAACTAAAGAGCTTCTGCACAGCAAAAGAAATGACCATCAGAGTGAACAGGCAACCTACAGAATGGGAGAAAATTTTTGCAACCTACTCATCTGACAAAGGTCTAATATCCAGAATCTACAATGAACTCAAACAAATTTACAAGAAAAAAAACAAACAACCCCATCAAAAAGTGGGCAAAGGATATGAACAGACACTTCTCAAAAGAAGACATTTATGCTGCCAAAAAACACATGAAAAAATGCCCATCATCACTGGCCATCAGATAAATGCAAATCAAAACCACAATGTGATACCATCTCACACCAGTTAGAATGGTGATCATTAAAAAGTCAGGAAACAGGTGCTGGAGAGGATGTGGAGAAATAGGAACACTTTTACACTGTTGGTGGGACTGTAAACTTGTTCAACCATTGTGGAAGTCAGTGTGGCGATTCCTCAAGGATCTAGAACAAGAAATACCATTTGACCCAGCCATCCCATTACTGGGTATATACCCAAAGGATTATAAATCATGCTGCTATAAAGATACATGCACACGTATGTTTATTGCGGCACTATTCACAATAGCAAAGACTTGGAACCAACCCAAATGTCCAACAATGATAGACTGGATTAAGAAAATGTGGCACATATACACCACGGAATACTATGCAGCCATAAAAAATGATGAGTTCATGTCCTTTGTAGGGACATGGATGAAGCTGGAAACCATCATTCTCAGCAACCTATCGCAAGAACAAAAAACCAAACACTGCATGTTCTCACTCCTAGGTGGGAACTGAACAATGAGAACACATGGACACAGGAAGGGGAACATCACACACTGGGGACTGTTGTGGGGTAGGGGGAGGGGGGAGGGATAGCATTAGGAGATACGCCTAATGCTAAATGACGAGTTAATTGGTGCAGCACACCAACATGTCACATGTATACATATGTAACAAACCTGCATGTTGTGCACATGTACCCTAAAACTTAAAGTATAATAATAAAAAAAAAACCAAAATCATAATTTAAAAATTTTTGGCTGGGCACGGTGGCTCATGCCTGTAATCTCAGCACTTTGGGAGGCCAAGGTGAGTGGATCACTTGAGATCAGGAGTTCGAGACCAGCCTGGCCAACATGGTGAAACCCCATCTCTACTAAAAAAAAAAAAAAATACATAAAAACTAGCTGGGCATGGTGGTGGGCACCTGTAATCCCAGCTACTCAGGAGGCTTAAGCAGGAGAATTGCTTGAACCAAGGAGACAGATGTTGCAGTGAGCCAACACAGTGCCACTGCACTGCAGCCTCGGCGACAGAGTGAGAGCACATCTCAAAATAAATAAATAAATTAATTAATTAATTAATTAATTAATTTTCACAGTAGCTGCACTGGCAAAACAAAGGATGAAAATATGATGATGAAGATGAGAAAGAACACAAACTTTTACATAGCACTAATGAAAATGTAAATTGATATAAAAATTTTATAAAATAGTTTTTTGTTACAGAGTGTAAGTGAATGCACACGTTATGATACAACCGTTTTACTATGAGGAATAGCCCCTTACCTATGCACAAAGGCAGGGATTTTTATATCTGCATTATTTGTCATAGCAACAATTGAAATAAATTGAATGCCCAAGATAAAAAAATAAATTGTAAAATATCACATAGTAATACAATTTGAGTAATTACAGTAATATAAAACAACACATTTGATCTCAAATACAAACATTAGGAGACAATAGCAACAAATGAATTTATGCACACTATCATTTATCATCTGTCTATCTATCTATCTATCTATCTATCTATCTATCTATCTATCTATCTATCTATCATCTATCTATCCCAACTTTTACCTTAGAATCAGGGGTCATATGTGCAAGTTTGATACAAAGGAATGTAGTATGATGCTAACGTTAGGAGTACAAATGAATCTGTCCCCCAGGTATGGAGTATAGTACCTAATAGGTATTTTTTCAATCCTTACCCTCTTTCTTCCCTCCCCACTCTTGAATATCACATTATCTATTATTCTCATCTATATATTCATGTGTACTCAATGTTTAGTTTCCACTTATGAGCGAGAATATGCAGTATTTGGTTATCTATGTTTGCATTAGTTTGCTTAGGAGAATGGCTTCCATCTGCATCCATGTTGCTGCACAGAGCATGATTTCATTCTTTTTATGGCTGTGTAGTACTCCATGGTGTATATGTACATTTCCTTTATCCAATCTACTAACCCACTGTTGATGGGTACCTGGATTGATTATTTGGCGTTGTAAATAGCGATGAAATAACATATGGGTTCATGTGTCTTTTTGGTATAACAATTTACTTTCTTGTGGTTATATCCACAATAATGGGATTGCTGGATCAAACGGCAATTCAACTCTTAGTTCTTTGAGAACTCTCCAAACTTCTTTCCACAGTAGATGAACTTATTTTCATTTCCATCAACAGTATACGTGTTCTCTTCTTTCTGCATCTTCACAAACATGTTACTTTTTGTATTTTCAACAAAAATCATTCTGACTGGTGTGAGATGGCATCTCATTGTGGTTTTGATTTGCATTTCTCTGGTAATTAGTGATGATGAGCATTTTTTCATTTGTTTGCTGGCTGCTTGTGTGTGTTCTTTTGAGAATGGTCTGTTCGTGCCCTTTGGCTGTATTTTAATGGGTTTGTTTATTTTTTGCTTGTTAATTTTTGTTTAAGTTCCATATATATTCTGGATATTAGCCTTTTCTTGGATGCATAGTTTGTAAATATTTTCTCTCATTCTGAAAGTTGTCTGTTTACTCCAATATTTCCTCTTGCTGTGCAGAAGTTCTTTAGTTTAATTAGGTCCCACTTGTCAATTTTTATTTTTGTTGCAATTCAGTTTGAGGGCTCAGCTATAAATTCTTCATCAAAGCTTATATCAAGAAGTGTTATCTTCTCAAAGATTTTTCTTGGATTCTTATACTTTGAGTTCTTACATTTAAGTCTTTTTAATCCACCCTGAGTTAATTTTATGAATGGTGATAGGTAGAAATCCAATTTTTTTTTCTTGCATATGGCTGGCTAGTTACCCCAGGCACAATTTATTGAACAGGGAGTCTTTTCCCCATTGCTTACTTTTGCCAACTTTGTCAAAAATCAGATGATTGTCAATGTGCAGCTTTATTTCTGGGTTTTCTATCCTGTTGCATTGGTGTATGCATCTGTTTTTATACCAGTACCATGCTGTTGTGGTAAATATCATCTTGTAGTGTAGTTTGAATTTGGGTAATGTGACACCTCTGGTTCTATTCTTCATGTTTAGGATGGCTTTGGCTATTAGAGCTCCTTTTGGTTCTATATGAAGTTTGGAAAAGTTTTTTCTAATTCTTTGAAAAGTAATATTGGTAGTTTGATAGGAATACTGTTGAATCTGTAAATTGCTTCAGGAATGTGTCCATTTTAATGACATTGATTATTCCAATCCATGAGCATGAAATGTTTTTCTACTTATTTTTGTTACCTCTGATTTATTGAAGCAGTCTTTTGTATTTCTGTAGAGATATTTTACCCATTTAGTAGCTGTATTCCTTGATATATTATTTTTGTGGCTATACTAAGTTAGATTGCAATGACTCGATCTCGGCTCACTGCAACTTTTGCCTCCCGGGTTCAAGTGATTCTCCTGCCTCAGCCTCCTGAGTAGCTGGGATTACAGGCATGTGCCACCACGACCGGCTAATTTTGTATTTTTAGTAGAGACAGGGTTTCTCCATGTTGGTCAGGCTGGTCTCAAACTTTTGATCTCAGGTTATCTACCTGCCTTGGCCTCCCAAAGTGCTGGGATTACAGGTGTGAGCCTCTGTGCCTGACCAATTGCTTTCTTGATTTAGATCCCAGCTTGATCAGTACTGATGTATAGAAATGCCATTAGTTTTTGAACATTGATTTTGTATCCTAAGACTTTTCTGAAGTCATTTATCAGGTCTAGACATCTGTTGGAAGAGTCTTCAGGGTCTTCTAGGTATAGAATTATGTTGTAGGTGAAGAGAAATGGTGTAACTTCTTCTTTTACTATTTGGATGCCTTTTCTTTATCTCTCTTGCCTGATTGCTTTGACTAGAACTTCCAGTACTATGTTGAATAGGAGTGGTGAGAGTGGACATTCTTGTCTTGTTTTATTTCTTGAGGGAAATAGTTCCAGCTTTTGCTTGTTTGATATTGGCTGTATGTTTGTGATATACAGCTTTTACTATTTAGAGGTATGTTCCTTTGGTGCCTAGTTTGTTGAAGGTTTTTATCCTGAAGGGATGTTGGATTTTATTGAAAGCTTTTTCCATATCTATTGAGATGATTATATGGTTTTAGTTTTAATGATATCTATGTGGTGACTCATATTTATTAATTTGTGTATGTTGAAACAACATCACATTCCAGGAATACAGCCTACTTGATTGCAGTGAATTAACTTTTTGATGTGCTGCTGGATTTGGTTTGCTAGTATTTTGTTGAGGACTTTTGCTTCTCTGTTTATCAGGGATATTGGCCTGTAATTTTCTCTTTCCATTGTTTCTCTGCCAAATTTTGGTATCAGGGTGATACTGGGTTCATATAGTTAGGTAAGAGTCACTCCTCTTTGAGTTTTTGAAATAGTTTCAGTAGAACTTATGCTAGCCCTTCTTTGTATGTGTGGTAGAATTCTACAGTGGATCCATCTGGTCCAGAGCTTTATTTTTTGGTTGTTGGTTTTTTGAAATTACTAAATCAATTTTAGTACAGACCAATTTCAGTGGTCTGTTCAGGTATTCTATTTCTTCCCAGTTCAATGTTGGGAGGTTGGGTATTTCCGGGAACTTAGCCATTTTCTCTGGATTTTCTAATTTATGTGCAGAGAATAGTTAATAATAGTCTCTGATGATCTTTGTATTTCTGTGTGATCAATTGTACTGTCATCTTTGTCATTTTTTATTTTGGACATGCTTTTTTTCCCTTGTTTATCTAGTGATCTCCCAATCTTGTTTATTCTTTCAAATAACAAGCTTTTGGTTTTGTTGATCTTTTGTATGGATTTTTGTGTCCCAATTTCATTCAGTTCTTCTAAGATTTTTGTTATTTATTTTCTTTTGCTATTTTGGGGGTTAGTTCTTATTTTTTCTAGTTACTCTAGGTATGAGGTTAGATTGGTAATTTGAGATTTTTTTTAACTTTTTAATGTAGATATTTAATGCCATAAACTTTCCTCTTAACATTGTTTTAGCTGCGTCCCAAAGATTTTGGTATTTGTGTCTCTGTTTTCATTCTTATGTCAGGTAAAACAGAGTTTCAACAATAGTCAAAATAGACAAATAAGGGCATTACATAAAGATAAAGGGTTCGATTCACCAAAAAGGCTTAACTATTCTAAACACACACACACAATATTGGAACACTAAGATTGATAAGACAATTTCTTCTAGTCCTACAAAAGGACTTAGAGAGCCACACAATAATAGTGATAGAATTCAACACCCTAATGACATATCATCAAGCAGAAAACTAACAAAGAAACCTGGACTTCAACTTGACACTGGATCAATTGAACATAATGGACACCTACAGAATACTCCACCTAACAACCACAGAATATACCTTCTTCTCATCAACACACAGAACATACCCTAACATGGACCACATGCTCAGCCATAAAAGGAGTCTGTATAAATTAAAAAAATATATATCATACCAAGCACACTCTCAAACCACAGTGCAATAAAAGTAGACATCAATACCAAGAAGTTCTCTCAAAACCACATAATGCATGAAAATTAAACAACTTGCTCCTGAATGACTTTTGGGTAAACAATGAAATTAAGGCATAAATACACACTATATTTCAAATCTATTATTTAGATACATATACCTGCCTGGTAAAAATATGGAACAAAGTAGAATGATTTAATAAATTATTAAGAAAGTAGATAATTATTGTCAGAAAAATGCAATCACTTAAGGTCTCAAATGAACTTAAAATATACTGGTATTCTTCCATCTGATAAATGGGTAGTTACGGGTAAATCAATGTTTTCTTGTATTATATATTGTTCATTAAAATATCCATATTGCACATATAAATATATATGTATATATATGGCAGTACATTTAATATATTAGTTATATTATTGGTGCATTTATTCAGCATTTCTTAAGAAAATGTTTTTCAGGGCATTGACTAGCAATGCCCTGAAAAATCATAGTTTTATAGTTCTGTTCACTTATTAGTTGTATGCAGTTTTTGGATAAGCATTGTAGGACTAATTTTAGCAGATAACTAATTTTAGCAGATTTTTTAAGCCATTGGAGATTTTTACAGAGCCTTGTTTCCCCAAAGGCTTTGTTCTAAGAAAGAAAATGTCTCACAATCTATTTAGAAATCTTTACAATTATAACATCAGAAATACTGGACATGGTTGTGTACCAAATATAACAAAAGGTGTGCCAAAAATATCATCATGATTTAATTTAGTTTAAAATGAGATAAATACAAACTAGGCAATAAGATGATTTTTAAAATCCGTAATTACCAGCTTATATGCAACCATTCTCTCTATAAATAACTTATACTCTACAAACTGGCATTGGAAGAAGGTACACTGGATAGACAGAGTCAAATTGAAGGGAAGAACAAGATTACATACTACACCCTTTCTTATTGTTACCTGACTGGAATATCAGGAGGCCGTTTATAAAAGAAATATTTTGAACTTTTGAAATCCACTGACTTTGGTAAGTGTGGCATCTTCTCATAGAGATTCTCTTCATTCTTTTTACAAATAAGGAGCTTCTCAAACTTACCACCCTCTTACAAAAGACACACATTGAAAACTTACAAATACTAATTATACCCCAGTCATACCTGACTTAAAAATGAAAATGACATGTCTCTCTATAAAGAACACAGTGCCAGCTATCACACTGTTTGCTAGTGAGAACAGCCAGCGAAAGTTAAAATGTGTTCATTTATGGTTAAGAAATTGGGGAACAGATGCCAAGATAAATGGAGCATATCAAGAGTATGTAAATTTTTGACAAACATAGTAAACACAATGTTTCCAAAATACGGCCTCTCGGCAAATTTTTATCTTACAAAATTTTAATTTGTCGCTCTAAATCTATGCTATTTTTAAAGGATACAAATGAACTTACATTCCAATGTAATGGCATTTGAAAATTTCCTGGGTAAACATGATAAATGAAGAAAATTTATTACCGGTAAATAATAGGTAGTGACAGAAAATGCTGCAAAATGAAAAGGTGTTAAAGCTGGCCCAAACTGCAAGTAAGAAGAAAAAAAAACCTCTTTACTCTCTAGCCATCAATGAGCCTGCTGAAGCCAGGAAAAATCTGGCACCTCTCCCAGACGAATACAAATGAAATTTAAAAAATTACAAGGCACAGGTTACTGCTCATCAATGGGCTTGCATGCAATATTAGTCACATGAGAAAATATACAATTGCTCCTACTGGATACAAATTTATTCCAACCAATATATCCTCCCCTCAGAGAGGCGAATTATGAAGAAAAATTTAAAAAGTTAAGCTAGTTCTCATAGGAAATAGAATGGTTGTCATTTAATTGAAGTTTTAAACCCAGCAGGAATCAACAAAATCATTTCAAGTGAACTCCTTATATTTGTAAAAGAGAGTGAAAAACAGGATAAAATGTTAGCAGAATGTTACTTCAAGCTTAACTGTTTTATAAGTCAAGGGATGCATACTATTTTGCAGCAATATTCTTTATTTTACTATTTCTTATTTTTTTTATCAAGCTTGTTTTCTAATGGATTTGAAATCATTTACTTGTTTCTATTTAGCATAATTTGGGAATCACATGAAACAGAAAATCAGAGGTGAGTATATTGCAGTGGATATCGTAAGTCAGCAAAGATGAGCCCATTATCACAATTGTGTGCTAGATTTGATTTATGGTTTAATGACACTACAATGTGTACACCTTAAATCCAAAAATGGTACAGCATTCCTTCTTACATCCCCACCACCACCACCATTTCTTGCACTGAATATATCTGAATTAATGAATGCAAATAAAACAAAAAGTCATAATAATTATTATTATTTAAATGTTAAACAATATTTGTTCAAAAACAGTATTGTGCAAATACTTGTGCCAAAAATTCAGTGCTGAGCAAGGCCATATGCTTGACCTCAAGACGCTTATGGCTTGATGAGAGAGAGAGAGCCAAGAAAATAGATAGTTTCAATTCACTGTGGGAGGTTCAAAGACAGGGCAAGTTGACATGTTGCATACACACATTGAACAACCAAACCAAGAATCAGGAGCTAGAAAAAGTTTCCTGACACATTTTACATTTAAGAAAAATAATAAGTAGAAATTAAACAAGAAGACAATATTCAGATTAGATGGAGTAATAAATTCATTTGCAAAAGCATTGCTCTCCAGAAAATTGTTATTAATATTTTTAATATGAAAATGATTTGACACATTTTTCCTATTTCCTATATTCTGTTGAAATAAATTATTTTAATTGATTTGAACACCTTTTCTCTATTGAATTCATAATAATAAAAAGAGGTGGGACCATTATGGAGTTAGAACTAATTTATTATATAGATTACAGATTCAGCATATAAAATATTAATTATGCTTAGGTAAAAATTATCCAGAGAGTTTCATTGCCTATACTGAATAAATGTCTATAATTCTGCCACACATTAATAACTTATATGCATTTTCCAATAAACTCAACTCAGTCCTATTTTTCTTCATTATTGAAACAGATCAATTTGGCTGAACTTGAACATTAAATGATGGTACTGGCTTGTTTACTAGCAATGTTTTGTGGGAAATTACCTTCCTTAAACACAAAATCCCTGTCAGTATTGTGTGAAATTTATTCTGCGAACATTGTGAAGAAACTAGAACTTCTGAAGAGAGTGGATTCCTATCTTTCATTATATGATCACTCACCTCCCTGAATAGAAGCAGAAGAAATTAGTCTATTCATTCCTATTTATACTACTTAAAATAATGTCTGTCTGTACCTCTGTCTCTGTTTCAGCCCCTGCTTCCCTCTCTCCATCCCTCTTTTCCTTTCCCTGATTCTCTGTTCCCTCATGCACAATACATATAATAGTTTTTTAATTCTCTTTTTAATTCTTTTTTTTCATGGTAATAGTTTTTTGTTAATTGTTGTATAACAAATTGCCACACAGTGATTTAAATAACTCTTGTGTATTATTTCACATTTCCATAGTTCAGAATTTTGGGTCATGGGTTCTCTACTTATTTTCTTACAAATCTAAAACCAAGATACTGACAAGTTTATATTATCATCTAAAACTTGGGAGTCCTCTTCCAAACACATGTAGTTATGGCAGATTTTTGTTCTTTGCAGATTTAGGTCTGACAGCCATGTCTTCTTGTTGGTTTATCTGCCCAGGAAAATCTCCCTACCTTAATGTGAACTGGCTTAGAAGCTTAATTACATCGACAAAATAGCTTTACCCTAATACCTAAATTGCGCTTGATGGAATAACTGAAAGAAGCTATGTGTATACCGGGCACTAGGAATTGTGAGGGCTATTGTGAAATTCTGCCTACAACACATATGGTTAAGTTTACTCAGATTAGAAAAGTTGTGTTGTAGTTTCACTAATGTAAAGGGTATGAACACATTTTAAAGCTTTGCCTTCTTAGGGTCAAACTGCTTAAGTTTATTTTAGAGTTAAGTGCAAATGGCAGTCTGGTAACTAATGTAAACATTCTTCATTATATCTTACCCTGAATCAACTTATGACAGATGGATTTAAACTTAAAATAAAAATAGATTTTGGAAAGTTATATCACTAGGTTGTCTCTGGAGTGTATCTTTCCACAGAAGTTTGAGTTTAATCTAAGGCTAATGAAAAGGCTTGGAACACTGGATAATACAAACTAAACTTTACCATTCTGCTTTTTCAAAGAATTTAACACACGTGGATGAAAAAGCTTTGTATAACAGCACTGTCCAAATTATAATACTAAGTGATCTTTGGGGTTGATCTAAATAGGTTCTCAGTAAAAGCTTTGCAGCCTGAAAAACAGTGTGTTTCAAGGAACTATGCATGAAATCATGTTATTCCAAGTACACAAACTCACAGTAATATGTGACCTATTTTTAGGAGTCTAATAAATACCTAGGAAAATAATGTGTATACAAATGTTCATGTCCAAAACTTTATATAACTGCTATAAATGTGATACAAAAATGCCATAAATATTGGAAAGAAAGAGATATTTCTGGTTTCAATGAATAAAAGGGAGGGGCTCTTTATAGTAGAAAATATTTAAGTTGAATTTATAAGGACACCCAGAATCTCAGCTGAAATGTACAGAAAATAGATTAAGAAAATATAAACAATGTCTCATTGAGTATAGCAAGAGACAGTATAGTTCTTTAACAAACACTTCATGGTTTCCATGGCAAATGCTTGACTTACGATTCATACATAGATAAGCTTTAGCATTGTTTAACAGGTTCTGGCAAGTTGTGGTCTAATAAACTATTTCTAGCTATTCTGAAGTTTCAGATTATTTTAACAAAGTCAATAAGTGAATAATTTATCATTAACATATTAAATATGAAAATATGAATTCTAAAAAAGTTAAAATAATATTTTATAGGAGTTAAATATTACATAATTAACATAAACATTAAAACAAGCAGCCTCACCCATATCATTAGTACTTGTCTTGCTAGAGCTAACCACGTTTTTCGGATTGGTGAATATATCTAGAGATTTTATTTCCGGTATACTCACATGAGAGTTTTAATGGGACTTTCTTTGTGTCACAGAATATTTTTTAGAAAACTTCTATGATATTAAATACAGTATTTATTTAGTATATTATATTTATTATATAGTATTTGATGGCAGAGTGTTCATGTGTTTTTTTTTCAATTATTTCCCCTTTTAGAGAAAATGAAGGTATTTCCAATTTTTGATCATTGTACATATTGAAGCAATTGCTATTCTCGCTTATTTTCTGGAAATGTGCACGTTCACTTATCCAATGGAATCACTTAGTCAATATAATCACTTAGTATTATCAATTAGATAATCAATATAATCACTTAGTATTATAATTTGGACAGTGCTGTTATACAAAGCTTTTTCATCCATGTGTGTTAAATTCTCTGAAAAAGCAGAATGGTAAAGTTTAGTTTGTATTATCCAGTGTTCCAAGCCTTTTCATTAGCCTTAGATTAAACTCAAACTTCTGTGGAAAGATACACTCCAGAGACAACCTAGTGATATAACTTTCCAAAATCTATAAGTGTTGGATAAATTCATTCATTTATCCAACAGCTATTTTTCAATGCCTACTATCAATCTAGACTGCTCTAGGTATTGGGGACCTACTCGTTCACTAAGAAATATAAAGCTCCTGATTTCATCAATATTATTACCTGGGAGGTTGGAGGGAGGCAGACACTAAAAATGAATTAACATTTTAAGTAATATGGTTAGTTATAAGTACTGTGGAGAAAAAATAAATCGTTACTGGAAGGGAGAGGGATATTGGGTGTCCTTGAAATGCATTTTTAAGGAGGTGACATATAACCAGAACCTAAATGAAGAAAGAAAATGTGCAGCTATTCCCACCAGTGTTTTCTGGCCAAAGGAGGTTTCAAACCACCCTGGGATGGAGCTCCCAGAGGGAAAGGCAGGCTACCATTTTTGCTGTTTGGGAGACTTAGCTCTTCCACCCTTTGGGCTTTGAAGAGTCTAAGGTGACAAGGGCTAAAACGTACCCCCAGGGCAGCACAGCTGCTCTATCCAAATGTGGCCAGACTTCTTTTTTAAGCTGATTCCAGATCCCATTCCACCTCACTGGGCAGGACTTCCCAACCAGGGTGTTCAGCCACCTCCTACCAGTTCGTTCATGCTAGCAACTGGTCCATAACTCCTTGGGACAGAGCTCCCAGAGGGAAAGAAAGGCTGCTATCTTTGCTATTTCACAGCCTTCACTGTTGATACCTGCAGGTACTGGAAAATCTGAAGTGTCTAGGGACTGGAGTGAACTCCAAGCATACTGCAGCAGTCCTACACAAAAGTGCCAGACTGTTACATGGGTGCCTATTCCCATATCTCCACACTGGGCAGGTCCTCCAGGCCTAGGCCTCCAGCCACGCCCTGTCAGGACCATTAAGCCAGTAGGAGCTCTGCAACTCCCCGGACAGAGCCACCAGGGGAAACTGAAAGCCTCTCTGCCACTGCCTTTGCTACTCTCAGACTAATGAAGGAGAAAAGACCTTAAGTGCCTCATCCACACCTCCAACAAGCTGCGTTCAACCCAAAGAGAGGAGGCCAGTACATCTCCCACGGGTCCCACTCACTCTCCCTAATCATCTCCAGACAGGGAAACCCTGACTTGGGCCACAAAGTATAGACTCTCCATCCTGGGGTGATTGCACTGAGCAATTGCTGATCTGTATCTCTTTTGAGTGGAGCCCCCAGAAGACAAGCAAAAGACCCTTGGCCACAACCATCACTAAAGTCCCTTCCTTTGCTGCATCCAACTTGGGAAAGGAACACAATACCTTAGCTTCCAGAGCTGCACTGAGCAGTCCAGGAGTTCCAAGCCATGATCTATAGCCAGTACTCAAGGGGGAGAAGAGCCCCCACTTTCAGACCACTGAGGGGGAACATGGCTGCAAATGTGAGGAAACATAGGGGAGCCACACAATGGACCAAGAGTCTACCAACTGGCCAATATGCCTAAGTACCACCTACTGGATCACATTACAAAGCTTCAACAGCCCCCCCAAAAATACCTTGCTAACATACGCCTTTGTAAAACCAAAGACAATAAATCACTTTCAAATAAAGACCCTAAACAATGCCTTGGCCCTGTGAAAACATCCAGAAAAGATGTCTATTTACTGTATTCAATTTATACTGCAGTTAAGGGAACTCTCACATGCAGAGATGAGAATGAACCAATGAAAGAACTCCAGCAACTCGAATGGCCAGAGTGTCACCTGTCCTTCATACAACTGCACCAGTTCTCCAACAAGAGTTCTTAACCAGGCTGAGCCGGCTTAAATAACAGAAATAAAATTCAGAATATGGAAAGGAAAGGAGATCATGGACATTCAGGAGAATGGCAAAACCCCATTCAAAGAAACAAAGAATCATAATAAAATGATACATGACAGAAAAATGAAATAGCTCCTATAAAAAAGAACCAAACTGAAAATTGCAATACAGGAGTTGAAAAACACAACCCAAGAATTTCACAATGCAATCACAAGTATTAACAGCAAAATAGACCAAGCTAAGGAAAGAATCTCAGAACTTGAAGACTAGATATCTGAAATAAGATAGTCATGCAAAAATAAATTTAAAAAAGAATGAAAAAGGATAAAGACATCTCCAAGAAGTATGGGAGTGTACAAAGAATCATTAATCACTGGCATCCCTGAAAGAGAAGGGAAAAAAGCAAAAACTTGGAAAACATATTTTAGGATATTGTCATGAAAATGTCCCCCACCTTGCTAGAGAGGCCAAGTGTCAAATTCAGGAAATACAGAGAATGCCTGCAAGATTCTACACAAGAAGATTATCCCAAGACACATGACCAACAGATTCTTCAAGGTCAAAATAAAAGAAAGAATGTTAAATGCAGCTAAAGAGACAGGAAGTTTCACCTAAAAAGGAAACCCCATCAGACGAAGAACAGAACTCCCAGTGGAAACCCTACAGGCCAGAAGAGATTGCAGGTCTATATTCAACATTCTTAAAGAAAAAAAATCTTCAACCAAGAATTTTATATCCAGCCTAACTAAGCTTTCCAAGCAAAGGAAAAATATGATTCTTTTAACATAAGCAAATATTGACAGAGTTCATTACCACCAGACCTGCCTTACAAGAGATCTTGAATGCTAAATACAGAAAGACTGCTACCAGCTAATACAAAAAGACACTCAAAAACACACTAGTGACACTATAAAACAACCATATAAACAAGCCAGCATAATAAGCAGCTAACAACACAATGACAGGATTACATCTACATATATCAATACTAAACTCATGTGTAAATGGCCTACATGTCCCTAACTAAAAGTCACAGAGTGGCAAGCTGCATAAAATGTCAAGACTAAATGGTGTGCTGTCTTCAAGACACCCATCTCACATGTAAAGTTATCCATAGGCTCAAAATAAAGGGATAGAGGAAAATCTATCCAGCAAATGGAAAACAGAAAAAAGCAGAGGTTGCGATCCTCATTTCAGATAAAACAGACTTTAAACCAACAAAGATAAAAAAATAAAAAATAAAGAAAGGCATTACATAATGGTAAAGGGTTAAATTCGACTAGAAGACTTAACTATCCTAAATATATATGCATTAAACAGAGGAGCACCCAGATTCATAAAGCAAGTTTTCAGAGACCTACAAAAAGATGCAGATTCCCACACAATAATAGTAGGAGACTTCAACACTCCACTGATGGTATTAAACAGATCATCAAGGCAGAAAATAAAGATATTCAGGAACTGAACTTAACATTGGACTGCATAGATCTGATAGATCTCTGTAAAACTCTCCACCCAAAAACAACACAATATACATTTGCCAACAAGTAGCTTATTAATAATCTCAACAAGAGTAGTTTCCATCAAATGTTGAATAAAGTGATTGAACAGAGTTGTATTCATAAGAAAATATGAAGGATGCAATGGGATAGAGAGCTTTCTTGAATATTCTATGAGAAGGAGTATAAATTGCACAATAGCTGGAGCATGGTATGGGGATGTGAAGTCTTATTTTATGGCACCTGAAGATTATAACTTTTGAAGGGTCCTCATTATGAAAAGAATATGAAATAATAAATATAACACTAAGAATAAAAGGAAATACATGTTCAGAATTTATAAATTTTAATAGTAATTTTAAAATCCACAATATTAATCTACAATCATCACAAACGGACAGGATATTTATAAATTAACTGCTTGAATCTAACACACCTTTATAATACTCCAGTCTCATGTTTCTAGTGGATGTATAACTTTGTTAGGTTCTTTGTATAACAACAGTTTTAGTATCATTTTCAATGGAGATAGTAGAAAGGTAATTCATTAATTTCCATAAGCAAGGTGTTTTAAAATTTAAATTTTTTATAGTTTAGTACTTTTTTTCTCAGATTCACAGGTTTTTATGGAAGATATCAGCAATATTAGATTGTTATTAGACTTGACAGTTTTAGGATTATTGTAGAATTTTTTAGAACTTCAACATTTTTTATAATTGTATGACTATAAATATTTCATTGTCCTCAGCATCTAACAAAGCTAACTACTCTTTGATTTTATGATCCTTTTTAGTAACTTTATTGCTGCCACACATTTTCTTCTATATATATTATGCATCCCGTTATACATTATAACTTTTTTATTTTGAGAATTATCATTTAAAGAGATTCAAAATTCAAAATTTATTTTCTATTTAGCCACATTATTGCCATTTCCAGTGCACTTTATTCCTTTTTGCATACCCACATTTACATATGGTATTATATTATTTCAGTGTGACAAAGTTTTTTTAGCATTTCTTGTGCTGTAGATGGCTGGCAATAAATTTGTTCAGCTTCGGTATGTCTGAAAAACAAAAGTATTTTATCTTCATGTTTTGAAAGATTATTTTACTGTTTATAGATTGCAGGATTGTTTCTCTTCCAGTACTTTAAAGAAGTCACCCGTTTGC
This sequence comes from Pan paniscus, assembly GCF_029289425.2. Taxonomy (NCBI): domain Eukaryota; kingdom Metazoa; phylum Chordata; class Mammalia; order Primates; family Hominidae; genus Pan; species Pan paniscus. The sequence goes on along the minus strand of NC_073249.2, from coordinate 54,580,524 downwards.
CTTCTAGCTTTCATAGTTTCTGACAAAATTCTGTTGTTTTCCTTGGTATGTTACATTTCTCTCTCCCTTTCTTTTATTCTTTTTCTTTCTCATTCTCTTTTTCTTTCCCTTTTCTCTCTCTCCATTCCCCTTCTCTTCTCCTAATTCTGGCAGGCTTCAAAATATTGTCTTACTCTTTCGATTTTAGACAGTTGATTCTGACTTTCCCAATATGTTTATCCTTATGTTGATTATGCCTGGGTTTCCTGGCTTTTTGTAGATCTGTTTTTGTTCATGTGTTTTTTGGCCGTCAATATTTTAGCAAATAGTTTGCTATTGTCTCTTCAAATACTTCTGCTCCATTCTATCTCTTCTCCTTCTTTAACTCAATTCCCTTTTTTTCTCAACTTAAAAAATATATATGTGGGCCGGGCACAGTGGCTCATGCCTGTAATCTCAGCAATTTGGGAGGCCGAGGCCAGCGGATCACCTGAGGTCAGGAGTTCGAGACCAGCCTGACCAACATGGAGAAACCCCGTCTCTACTAAAAATACAAAATTAGCCGGGCGTGGTGGCACATGCCTGTAATCCCAGCTACTCAGGAGGCTGAGGCAGGAGAATTGTTTGAACCCAGGATGTGGAGATTGCAGTGAACCGAGATTGCACCATTACACTCCAGCCTGGGCAATAAGAGTGAAACTCTGTCTCAAAAAAAAAAAAAAAAAAAAAAAAATATATATATATATATGTGTGTGTGTGTGTGTGTGTGTGTTCAAGTTTTTGTAATTTAATTTGGGTAAATTATTTATCCTCTGGTTGTAATTTATTAATACATTCATTAAAATAAGTTTTATGTCTAATGAATTTTGTATTTCTAATACTTCTTTTGACTCCTTTTTATAATTTTCCTCTCACTGCTAAAATTCCCTTCCCCCTTTTTATACATAATGTTCATTACATCTGCTAGATCCTTTGAAATAATAGTTACAGTTACTTTAAAGTTTCTGCTTGATGGTTCCAACATCTGTGCAATATATGACCTGGTTTATTAGCTGCTTTACCTCTAGAGAACAGGGGTGTGTGTGTGTGTGTGTGTGTTTCTGTGTGTGAGTAGTAATTTTTTGTTTAAATGTGAAACATGTGTTTTTAAAAAACGGAACAAAAAGTTAATAGATAGAAGTGTGAATATTCTGTCAATAATTGTGGAAAGCTAAGTCAATCTAGCCAGTAGTTGAGCTGAGTTTCAGTTTTGTAGTTTTTACAGCTTTCAGTGCATTACAGACTGCAACGTCTTCCACTGATGGTTTTTTGTGGTTTCACTTTGAGTGTCACGTAGTTTCATATTTTTTCTTAGTGTTTGAGGTGCACCACTAGCTTTCAGAAATGAATATTTCTCGATGCACTTGTCTTTCACCCAGCAACACGCTGCTGTTACTGGTTACTCAGCATAAGGTTCATAATAGGAATTGGAAGATTTCTCAGTTTTCCATCATAAAATTACTTTCAGACAAGCCACGGAACCTCAAACTTAGGCGTGAGGTCTTATTAGCATTGCTCCTCTTTCCCCTGTGAGAGCTAAACCCTGCTTTAAGATTTTTGGGTAGTCTTGGGTAGGCACATGATTAATTAAGTCTCCCCACCACTCAAATTATAGTAGACCACTGCTTATTATGAAGTCAGAGCCCTGGTCCCAAGTGCTTTTTCTGCTATTCTCCAGGCAGATAGCATTCTCTTCATACTTAAAAAGAGTCTGAGATCTTAGTAGTGGTCTGGGTTCTATGCCTGTAAACAAATGAAAATCCCTAACATTTCCAGACTTGTTATCAATCATTCCCTGGTGGACTTCCCATGTATTTGGGGCATTAATGGAGTCCAGGCTATCACGCTAGTCCAAATTTAAACTTTGAAACTAATTTTTAAAAATCATTTGTTTTCTATTTAACCATTTTTCTGGATGTCATTTTTTTCCTTGCCAAAAGTGAAACAATGTGTGTCTCATACCTATTTGTAGCATGTTTTCATTATTTGGAATTAAGTCCACCTACTTGCCTTGTGAACTCACTTTTCTAACAAGCTTACAAAAAGTTATGATTGTATAAGTTACTCAGCTCTTTCTTTCTGATTGTTAGATGGAGAGTAATGATCTTTTGAAGGTTTCTACATCTTAAATGGAAGTGGAAACTCCAGTTATTTTTTTTTCAACTTTAGTGTTTATAATTTTTTATTGTTTTCTAAGCAGCTAGATTTTGTTTAATGGCCAATTAAACTGGATAACTTTGTCCAACTAACTCTTTATTATGGCTTTTAACATATTATGATCTATTTTTACTATTATATACTATTTACTATAATGTTTTCCATGTCATCTTCCCTATTTGTAAACCCTGTTTTGAATTTTTGAGGCACAATTAGTCCTTTTATCTTCATATGGCTTTGGAAAACTATAACTTATTTTATGTGGCATTTCATGTGGCATTTCCTCAGTACCTATTTTATTATGTAATAAATATTCCATAAAAAATGTATTAAGTTGGTCACTATACCTTTCTTCTTCCCCAAACATAAAGAATTTAGAAGTTGCAAAACCAAAATCTTCCATCTCAATTGGCATATATTGTTACACAGTATTTTATTTATACCTCATTCTCTACTGAAAATAACTCATTGTTCTTATTTTCATTATTAGCAATATTATTTACATATAGAATGGTTTTCTTAGGTATATCAGTGATTTCTAGTTTCGTTGTTTACTGATTATTTATAAATTAAAAATTTTGTTAAGGTTGACAGAGCATGTTTCTTTCTGTTTTTAAATTTACCTGTCAAAATTTTCCTTGTAGGCTACAAGTTTTTGTAACAAATCAAGTAAATGTTTATTTTTAAATATTTTTGAATCCATTTCTAACATCCCTTTTTGCATATTTTATCTACCTATTTTAATATATCTTTATTCTTTGGTAATTTTATTTTCCAGGTTTCTTAAATCTGTCACACCTGCCACAATGTTTTGACCAGTGTATATGCTAATTATTTCTGCTTCTCATATGGCTTCTTAGAATTTTTTAAATTGCAAATTTTATCTTTCTGATTCATTCCAGGAAGTCTTATCTCTGTTTGGCTCCCATATCTCTTATTTGAATCTTAGTTTCACATATCACAACTGTGTTTTCAAAGGATAGAATAACAAAACTATTTTTAAAATAATTTTATTTTTCTACCAAAACTCATATCATGTGTACTTTTATGAGCTTTTGTCGATTATTTTTTTCATTCTATATATACATGTATAAATTGACTTCATACCAGTTTTTATTGTTGTTATTCTTTATAAATAGTGCCACATTTATGGTTCTTTCTGAAATGACTCTGCCAAATAACAATAGAGAGTAGCACTAAGTTATTCTAGTCAGCATTAATATTTGCTCTCTTTCAGGAGAAATAGAAAAGCAAACTTTAATACGAGCACTTTTCGCCAGTCACTGTGCCTACATCTCTAGAGGAAAGAGCAGAGATGAAGGATCATGCAGAAAGACCAACTTTGAAGAGGCCTAAAAAGAGTTTCTGGACTCAGTTGCTGCTTGATCAGGTCCAAGTCTCAAAGATCTGTGATTTGCCCTCAATAAAGTCAGCACTTGCTCTTTGTATGATACATTGAGAAGGCCTCCATAGGTTTGCCTGCACCTGCAAAGGAATTTCATTTGTGGGAAAAGTTGTTAGTGGAGTTGCTAAGCTCTTGAACTGGGACAGAAGTGCTACATGTACATGTGAAGTTGACTTCCAATTATTCTTCTAATCTAATAAGCCTACCTTGTGGCTCTGGAAATAGTGATAAAATGGGTAGTTGTGGGCTGTGTAGGCAATGGAGACAAAGGCTGTTCATCTTTTCTCATTGTTTTACCTCTAACCTCACTCTGCAGCTACTGGCTCCTCCCAGGTCATGAAGAAGTGTTCTCAAGGGATTAAAGAAAAGGTATTTTACTTTACTAGGCCTTTTGTAATCTGGCATTGATGCCCTCTCTGTGACAGATAGCCCCATATTCAAATTCTTTTTTATAAAGGTCATTACTGAGTTGTTCAGGTCTTCCACAGTGGGAATAATTAGCATAACAGTACCCTGATACAGGGGATACACATTGCATTTCCCTTCTTAAGACTAACCTCTCATCACCGAAAGTCTGCTCATGAATAATATCATTATATTCTATCTATAATAGGTACCTCCCTAGATTTACTCAGCACCACTAGCTCCCAACATTTTTCTTTTTCTTTTTTCTTTCTTTCTTTTTTTTTTTTTTTTTTTTTTTTGAGACAGGGTCTTGCCCTGTCACCTAGGCTGGAGTGCAATGATGCAATCATGACTCACAGCCATTTGGACCTCCCCAGCTCAGTGATCCTTCCGCCTCAGCCCCCAGAGTAGCTGGGACTACAGGTGTCTACGACCACGCCTGGATAATTTTTAAATTTTTAGTAAAGATGGGTTCTCCCTGTGTTGCCCAGGCTTGTCTTGAACTCCTGGGCTCAAGCAAATTTCCTGCCTCAGCCTCCCAAAGTACTGGTATTACAGGCATAAGCCACTGTGCCTGGCCACTCTACCTCTTGATTGTTTTCTCAATGAAGACTCTTAGCTACCACCATAGCTTCATTCCAGACATCACCCCCATGAGCTTATCTCTATTTCAACAGACATAGGGGCTAGGTCTATTCCATCCTTTTGTCACAAGACAATTCTAATATCCTGCTCCACCCTTAATGGAAGCTGGACATTATTGGCTTCCACAGTGATAGCCCGAATGGGCCAGATAAGGAGACTCAGCAGTATAGTGGCAAACTGTGTCCAATGAGAGATATAAGAAGGAATGTTACAAGGTAGATTCTACTACAACTACTCTACAGATAGCTCTCACAACATGCCCTCCTAATTTTAACAGAACTCTCTACAGCTGTGTTTTCTCTGTATATCTTACTAATTAATTTATCTCTTTTTCTCTAGACTGGATATAGGTGATTGCGTAAGGAATGAAGGATGATATTTGTTCTCATTTAATGAGTTCTCAATTGGTATGTCCAGAGCCTTTGTCAAAATGATTTTTACATAATGACTATGATTTGAAGACTTAGATGGATTTCAAAAGCCTAGGAAATTTCTTGCTCTCCTATTATATCATATTTATTTTTTATAAGAATCTAACAATGATCAATTTTATTAACATTACATTTATTCTTATTGCTGTTGTTATTGCACCATTGCATGAGAATATTTAATATATTTTAAATCTTTTTATATTGCAGATGGTGTCTTTTTAACACCCACACAATACTTATACACACAAATGTCTTACCCTTTAATAATAACTATTGACTTACTATTCCTGGGTAACCTGCTTTGGCTTCCTCTTAATTTATTAATCCTTATCATTTAAAGCACTATATAAATGTAAATATAGCATTTCTTATCTATTTAAAATATTATCCATCATATTACATTCCTTCCAGCTATATCCAAGGGTTGAAAAACATTTGCTTATATTTAGTGTTAATAGCCAAGTTATTAACTTCTTTCACATGTTTTAGCTGGAGATCCTATTTTATTATATGTCTAAAAATAATAATTTTTTATTACAATTCCCATACTCTCCAGGATATACAATCTGGAATATCACTTATTATCCTACTTAATATACATGTCCTCAAGTTCCCTTCCATATAATTTTAATCATGTATTTACATTCTCTTTTCATTATAGGAACAGTCCACACATCAACTTTTAAATATTTGATCACTTTAATTTATTTAAGAAGTGCTAACATTATCATGTCAGAATCCATCCTAGTATGCTTATTTGGTTGAAAACTAATATTTTCTACTTGCATAGCGTTTTAATGCAATTTAGTAAAATAATGTTAAAATTTATTGTAGGTTATTCTTAATTTTAAAAAACAAATTTCTAAATAAGTATCTCCTATTAGCTTTGTTTCATTGATGTAGCTCAACATTCTTTTATCTAGTTGTTCCTGAAAAAAAAAAATGTTGTTTAATAACTTTCAAATGTCAGAAACAGCGTTAGGTCTTTTAGAACTTTGAAAGCTCGGGAGTTGGTGCTACAGGAAATTGCAAATGTGAAGCAGACACCGTGTCTGCTAATAGTAACCTAAACATATTGTGGAGCAGTGACATGTATGCAGAGTCTAGCGTACAGCAGAGTGTCTTATATATAATTTGATATGTTCATAAATAAATGGATTGTTCATAATTACAGAGGAATAAAGGAAAGAGCAGACCCTACCTATCATGAAGTTAAGTAGTACAAAGTATATGATTCATGGAAGTAAGAGATGAGTTTTTCTTAAGGAGCATGTGAAAAATAGAAAGGTGGCAAAAAGTTAAAGGAGCATTGCAGGAACAGGGGGGTGACACAGACTAGGTCATCTTCATATAATGCAAAAGGCTACTCTCTTCAATCATTGACAAAACAATAAAGTAATTTTCTATCATCATGAAATCTTAAGAAGCAACAGAAAGAGGCACCCTCAAAAAGCATTCCAGGAAGATTAAAGTGGTTACCTGGCTGGAGAAAGACCTCAACCACCTGAGAGTGACTCTGCAACAGAAAGCAAAAGCTTAGGAGGAAAGATGCTGTGATTGCGTTAAGTGAACTGACTTCAAGTATGGGTTACAACTACTACTTGTGGCCTCCTTCACCTTTTAGCTTATATATTGCACAATATTGCAATGTTATAAAGTAGGCTTGTTTTTTTTAATATATGTTTCACAATTTTTATTATTATTATAATTTAATACCTCCTTATATAATCTTATAATATTCCTTAATTTCTGCTTTTTAAAAAATTCGTCCCCTTCTGAGGAATTAAACATGTTTGTTTAGCTTTAATATAAATATGAAGAAATTTGAATGGAACAAAAACCAATATTATGTTTTTTTTTTCTTTTTTCCTTTAGCAGAGAGCATGCAAATACTGATGTAAATTTGTAGTGTTATTGAGAATTATAAAAAAGCCTCAGGTCTGATCAAATAATTATCCTTTATTTTCCCCTCTTTTCTATGAACTGGCCTGTGTGGAAATTATAGTCTTGATCACTAATTTGACTCTACCTCTGTTCCTTTAATTGGCAAGCAAACACAATAGCACATTTTTGTAGTGTTTTTTTCATGTACTTTATATCATTCCAAATATGTTCCCTTTCCTAAATTTCAAAAACAAATATACTTTCTATTTTTTGCATGTGAAAATGAATTGAATCTAAATAGTAATTTTAAAATCATGACAAATAATAGTAAAAGAAACAGAAGTAGATGTCAGAAAGAGACAAGTCTGGTAAGAAGGTTCTACAACATTTGAGAATTTTTAATTATAGTCTTGGGAATGACAAGAAAAATGGAAGAAATTTGACTTACAGTAGAACTACATTTTGAGTTTCTTATGATAGAAGAAAAAAAGATTTTTGAAATTGAATCTACAACTTTGAAATCAAGGTGAAGTTTTAATGGTAGGTATCAACAACAATATAAATAAGTATCAGATACTTGTAGAAAAGTGTCCATTTACTTTTGCTTATTTTTATTTTGATACTCTTTACAGTTTAATTTAGTAATTTAAAATATATGTATAATGGGATTAATAGGTTGACATTTAATTTTGCTTCCGTACGTTAAACATTTTAATATAAATTTCCTTAGGTTGTATTTTTCAGGAGTCTAATCCCATGAAGCCAGGAAAAGACAGAACATGCTTATTAGTGCTGAATAGTAGAATTTTTGCCTTTCTTTTGTATGTTATAAATATTTTTTGATAATATTTTGAGAGGAAAATATCATTTCTAAATGTGTTGAGGCAAACTTTCATATTTCACAAACTGATATCATTCTCAGCACAATATGATTTTAATGTATACGTATTCTCTTTCTTTCTCACACACACATTTGCACACATAAACACCTCAAGCGTAGATGATTATGTGAATCACACTTTATCAATCAAGAAAGAAGAACCACCAGAAGGGTGATATAAACAGTTGATAAAATTTATTTCCTATAAAGAGTCAGAAAGTAAATATTTTAGATTTTGCGGGCCATATGGACCCTCTCTCAACCACTCAACTGTGCTGTTGTAGTACAAAAGCAGCATTAGATAATAATACTAAGATGGCTGGCTGCGTTCCAGTTAAACTGGATTTACAAAAACAAGTGTGCTTGATTTGGCTCACAGGCTGCAGTTTGCTGATCTCTGCTTTGGAGAAGTTAGGGATTTAAGGGTCTAAAAAAGGAGTAACAGCATCAGAGGAAAGTCACTAACCAACCCTCCTGAAGCCAAGAACATTTACCAGCAGGAGTGTAACCATGAGAGAGCAATGGTGGAAAGGCAAAGGGAACACTATTGCCTCTGTATCTTGGGTGGTTGGACTGGAATTTGTTGGACACCAGGTTACATATTGGGAATAAATGCTGCAAGTGGAATAAAATGAGAGCAAGACAAACTGGAACTCACCTCCACCTCCACATCAGTTTCCTGTCTCCATTCCCCACTTCTGCCAACAGCCCCACATCTAATTCCTATGACCTCCAGAGAGTAATAGCTATGGCTTCGATTATTTTATTCAAATCTACTACTTTTTTTTTTTTGCCAACTGTAACTTAAAGCATACAGGAAAGGGGATTCTGAAGACTGTGGTTACAGTTCAGTCAAACTGATTCAATACGGAACTACCACAAATACTTCTCAGGTTACTAAAAAATTTCCTTAATAGTCCATGCAAGATCATTTTCCTTTTTTGTTAGTTGAATTCATTTATTCTCATTATTTTTCATATCTCACTCTCATTCCCACACTTCTCTTACGCAACCATTCTAATGGGTTTAATGTTTATAATTGTATTGTAGGTTTTATTGTAAATCACATATTATGTGCACATTTATTTTCAGTTATTGGTATGTTATATGTTATATTTGTATGTTATTATACAGGTTATATTTGTCATTGTGTACTTTTTCATTTACATATTTTGAAGAACTATTATGCAATGTTTTCATTTAATCTAGCCCCGTTTAAGATTTATTTGCAGCAGTTTACTTATACGTCTCTACTAACACAAACATTGCTAAAATGAGTAGCCTTAAATAGGTTCCATTATTGACCATTGTGAGTAAAAATCCTTACCAATACTTGTGCATTTACTTAATCTGATTAAATATTGTCTCCAAAATGGGTGGAGGGACATCCTTCTTATTCATCAACAACACTTGCTTCTCTAATATTGGCCAGTCTAATATTAAAAAGTGTTTAATTTTATTTATCTAATTAGTCAATATTATACAGCATCTTCTTATATTCTAGCTGCTTTTTGGATTTCTTCTTCAGTAATTCAAATATGAAGATGGTCTCTTTTTCTTGTTTAGTTACCAGAAATCCTTGTATAATTTATTAATCTCTTATTTTAGACAGTCAGCTAACATTGTCTATAGTTTTCTTACAGTGAATAAAATCTTTAATTTTATTCTTATCAAAACAATAAATATTGTTTAATAATTTTTAAAATAACTTTTTGAAGTTTTACTAAATTTTTACTAGGTTCCATATCCCAACATTAACTTCTTAACATTATTTTATTAATGTCATATTTTTTACTATTATAGTTAGATTTCTAATGTTTTTAATGTCTGTCTTTTTACATTTTAAATACAGGTACCTTTTTATTTTCTTGTAAAAAATAGTTTTCCCAACTCCTACATAACAACTCCATGTTTTTCTCATTTAGTTTTGATTTATCCTGCTTGTATACTAGGTTTCCATTTATTATTGTTCTACAAGTGTGATCTCTGTTCCTTTCCATTAGTCCTAACTTCTCATCTTGCACCAAAAATACTATCTTAAAATGATTATAGATTCTCAGTATGTCTCATAATTGAGAGTAAGAAATATTCCCTCTTTAGTCTTCCTTTTAAAAAACAACTTAACTATTTTTGGACCTCTGTAACACTGTTAAAACTTTAATACACATTTATTGAATTTCTAAATAATCAAGAAACAAATAGAAATGAGATTTAATGCATGATAACTGAGCACAAAGAAAGTGAAAAATTAGAATTACTATAAGAAAAATATGTGTGGAGCGATGAATGCAGTTTAATGGGGTGGAGAAAGGTTGTCAATGAGGGAGAGAGGAAAAGAAAGACAGAGCGAGAAATAGGCAGAAGAAGGAAAACGTGATACATTAATTTCATATTTTGCCTTTGTTACACTATTCAAATGAATGCTTATGTTTACCTGTTTTTTTTCCTCTTCCAAAAGAAAAAAAAGACTAATTTAATTAGAGTCTGAGATCTAGTCCTAAAAATAAATAAGACTTTTAGGGTTTGTCTCACCACAAAGATGTCATAATAGGCATCTTTTATTATAATCCTAACATTGGAAAACTGTAATTATTTCAATGATTTTCACAAAGGCAGAGAGTGCTGCAGAATATTAAAATATCATGAGGAGTGTTTCAAAGGATAGATTTAAAATTCTGTCTCTTGATTATAAATAGCATATTAAAAACATAAAAGGAAATCTATATTAAAAAGGAACTGTGTTTCCAGAAACACTGGAGTAAAATATGATACCAACATCTTCCAAGAAATTAATCTTACTGAAAGAAGAGCTATAAAAAAGAAGTATATATATATCAAACACAAAGAAAATCAGCAAATTAATAAACAGTATATTTAATAATTATAACAAATGGCATTAAGAAACTTCAAATCGGGTTAAGATGAGAAACTTATAAGACGAGGAAGAACGGCTATCTTTATCAAAGTTTTAAAAGAAATTGTCTCTCTGAATATGACATTCGATGAGAAACATGAATGAAGTTAAATGTAGATTGTTCCAGGAAAAATGAACTGGGTTCAAAAGCTCTTGAGGCAGGAACACGCAGGTGTGTTTGAAGAAGAGGAAGAAGAGCAGAAGAGCAAATGCAGCTGGAATGCAATGAATGGAATGGGAAATGAAGTCAGAGAAATAAGACTTGCAAACATAGTATCATATACTTCCTTGGAACGTTTAAATTCTAGACATGGGCTGAAGAACTTTACTGACACTTGCCTGATTTTCTATGGGAGGTGCCATTATCCCTCATCCTTGTGGGGATGCATGTGTCAGACAATATGTAATGATGAAAAGAGTTGGATTATATACATACACACAAATCTATACAAACACAAACAGAGAGAGACAAAAAAGCCATATTTTGATAATATTATAGAATAAGTTAACTTTCTATGTGCAGTTTCATAAATTGAGTGGACTTTAAATGAAATCTTTTTTCTTTTCTTTTTTTTTTTTTTTTGAGACACGATTTTGCTCTGTCACACAAACTGGAGTGCAGTAGCAGGATCATAGCTCGCTGTTGGCTTAACCTCCCAGGCTCAAGCGATCCTCCCACCTCAGCTTTCTGAGTAGCTGGGACCACAAGCAAGTGCCACATGCCTGGCTAACCTTTTTCACTTTTGTAAAGATAAGGGTCTTGCTATGTTGCTCAGGCTGGTCTCGAACTCTTGGGCTCAAGCAATCTTCCCAATTCTGCCTCCCAAAATTCTAGGATTACAGGCAAGAACACCTGGCTAAATCAAAATCTTAACATCAGGAGACTTGGTATATAATAACACTGAGTAGTATAGCAAGTCTTTATTAAAATGGTAATGTTTTTCACACTCTGTGAACTCATTTAAATAGCACCTAACTTGTCATTTATATTCAATGGTATAAGAGTTTATTTAAATTTTCATTAAAATCCATGCAAACTACCATTTATGTAATCTAGTAAAACCAATTTTTATTAGTTTTTATAATTTCACTATTAAATTTTGATACATGTTTGTCTTTTGTGTTTTATGTCTTCAAATTTCAATTCATTTTTTTACAGTGATAAAAATACCACATAGTTACACAATTTTATTGGAAATTTTTAATATATATTTGCATTTTAAAATAGTTTTTAAAAGCAATGCACCATGCCAAAACCTACACTTACAGTGTACAATAATAATCTTAATATTACCTGCAGCAATCTATGTAAATCACTATAGATTTCAGTCTACACTATATAATCATAAATACAAGTATTTACACTTTGTTAAAGGAATTTTATAAATAATCTAATTGAATAAATATCACATTTCATTTTTTAATTATAGCACATGTTAAAAATGAATTCAGGTGGATCACACATGGATTTAAGTGTATAGGAATTATGTTTTAAAATTAAATTCTTAAAAATAAAAGGAAAAATAGGTGGCATACAATATTATATAAATGTTAATTTCAAATCATCCTATTACTAGTTAGAGATAGACCATGTATTTGATGTGAAGACACAATGGTATAATATGGACAATCATTATTCATCTTATGATCTTTTCTAAATTATTTAATTTTTGTGAGTATGTAGTAGGTGTACATATTTATGGGGTGCATGAGATGTTTTGATACAGGCATGTAATGCATGCTAATCACATAATGAAAAATTGGGTATCCATTCCCTCGAGCATTTATTATTTGTGTTACAATAGGCTTTATTTTTAGAGGACTTGTAGGTCCACTGCAAAATTGAGCAGAAAGTCCAGAGTTCCTATATATCACTGCTGTCACACAAGCACAGCCTTTCTCACAGTCAACATTCCTCACTAGAGTAGCACATTTGTTACAGTTGATGAATATCTGCAATGAAACATCAACATCACCCAAGGTCCACATTTTAAGTTTCACTTTTAGTGTTTTACAGTCTATTGATTTAGATAAATGTATAGAGATATATTGGAACATTATAGTATCACACAGAATAGTTTTTCTGTTCTAAAAATTTTCTGTGCTGCACCTGTTCATCCCTCCTTTCTCTTTAACTCCTGGAAACAACATATATTTTTAGTCTTCTTAGTTTTTCCTTTTCTAGAACATCATATAGTTGCAATCATACACTATTAATATGGTTTGGCTGTCTCCCCACCCAAATCTCATTTTGAATTGTAGTTTCCATAATCCCCACATGTCGTGGGACTGTGTGGTGGGAAGTGATATGATCCTGGGAGTGGTTTCCCCCATGCTGCTCTCATGATCATGAGTTCTCACAAGATCTGTTGGTTTTATAAGTTTCTGGCATTTCCCTTGCTTGCGCTCATTCTCTGTCCTGCCGCCCTGTGAAGAGGTGTCTTCGGCCGTGATTGTAAGTTTCCTGAGGCTTCTCCAGCCATGCAGAACTTTGAGTCAATTAAACCTCTTTTCTTTATAAATTATTCAGTCTCCAGTTTTTCTTCATAGCAGCCTTAGCACGAACTAATACAGTAAATTGGTAACGCAGAGAGTGGGGTGCTGCTATAAAGATACCCAAAAATGTCAAGTCAATTTTGGAACTGGGTAACAGGCAGATATTGGAACAGTCTGGAGGGTTAACAAGAAGACAGAAAGATGTGAAAAAGTTTGGGACTTCCTAGAGACTTGTTGAATGGCTTTAACTAAAATGCACAAAGTGATATGAATAATAACGTCCAGGCTGAGGTGGTCTCAGATGGAGATGAGGAACTTGAGTTTGGAATTGGAGTAAAGTTTACTCTTGCTATGCGTTAGTAAGGTGATTGGCAGCATTTTGCCATTGCCCTAGAGATCTGTGCAACTTTGAACTTGAGAGCAATGATTTAGGGTATCTGGTAGATGAAATTTCTAAGCAACATAGTGTTCAAGTGGTGGCAAAGCAAAAACGTTTGAAAAATTTGCTGCCTGGCAATGCAGTACAAAAGAAAAACCCATTTTCTAGAGAGAAATTCAAACTGGATGCAGAAATTTGCATAAGTAATGAGGAGTCAAATGTTAATCACCAAGACAATGGGAAAAATGTCTCCTGGTCATGTTAGAGAATTTTGCCTCTGTCCCTGCCATCACAGATCCAGAGGCCTAGGAGGTCTGTGTCCAGGGTCCCCCTGTTGTGCACAGCCTCTGGACTTGGGAGCCTGCATCCCAGCTGCTCCAGCCATGGCTAAAAGGGGCCAAGATACAGCTGGGGCTGTAGCTTCATAGGGTGCAAGCCCCAAGCTTTGGCAGTTTGCTTATGGTGTTGGTCCTACAGGTGCACAGAAGACAAGAATTGAGGTTTGGGAACCTCCACCCAGATTTCAGAGGATGTATGGAAACACTTGAATGTACAGGCAGAGGTGTGCTTCAGGGATAGAGACCTCATTGAGAACCTATGCTAGGACGGTGCAGAAGGAAAATGTGAGGTCAGAGCCCCCACACAGATTCCCCATTGGGGCACTGCCTAGTACAGCTGTAAAAATAGAGCCACTATCCTCTAGACCCCAGAAAGGTAGATCCACTGACAGCTTGCACCATGCACCTGGAAAAGCCACAGACAATGCCAGCCTGTGAAAGTAGCCAGGACAGGGGTGGGCTGTGCCCAGCAAATCCACATGAGTAGAGCTGCCCAAGGCCATGGGAGTCCACCTTTTGCATCAGGATGACCTGCATGTGAGACATGGAATCAAAGGAGATCATTTCAGAGTTACAAGATTTGACTGCCCCACTGAAAATCAGATTTGTGTGGGGCCTGTAGCCCCTTCATTTCAGCCAATTTCTCACATTTGGGATGGATGTATTTACCAAATCCCTGTACCCTATTGTATGTAGGAAGTAACTTAACTTGCTTTTGATTTTACAGGATCCTTGGTGGAAGGGACTTGCCTTGTCTCAGATGAAACTTTGGACTTGGACTTTTGAGTTAATGATGGAATGAGTTAAATTTAAGTGACTGTTGAGAAAGCATGATTGTATTTTGAAATGTGAGGACATGGGATTTGGGAGAGACCAACAGTGAAGTGATATGATTTGGCTGTGTCCCAACCCAAATCTCATCTTGAACTGTAGTTCCAATAATCCCCATGTGTCATGGGTAAGACCCAGTGGGAAGTGATTGGATCCTGGGGTGGTTTCCCCCAGGCTGTTCTCATGATAGTGAGTGAGTTCTCATGAGATCTGATGGTTTTATAAGCATCTGGCACTTCCCCTACTTGCACTCATTCTCTCTCCTGCTGTCCTGTGAAGAGATGTCTTCCATCATGATTGTGAGTTTCCTGAAGCCTCCCAGCCATGCAGAACTGTGGCTCAATTAAACCTTTTTATTTATTTATTTTTTTAATAAATTACCCAATTCTCTGGTATTTCCTCATAGCACTCTGAGAATGAACTAATACAACTATGTAGCTTTTAGATTGACATCTTTCCCTCAGTAATAAACATTTGAGTTTCTTCCATGTCTTTTCATGGCTTGATAACTCATTGCTCTTAAGTGCCAAATAACATTGCACTGTCTGGATGAACCAGTTTATTCATTCATTCAGCCACTGAAGGACACCTTGGTCGCTACAAAGTTTTGGCAATTATGAATAAAGTTGCTATAAACATCTGTGTTGCGGGTTTCTGTATAGACATCGATTTCCAGTTTTTCTTGGTAAGTATTAAGGAGTAGGATTTGTGAATTGCATGACATGAGTATGTTTAATTTTGTAAGAAACTGGGCCGGGTGTGATGGCTCAGACCTGTAATCCCAGCACTTAGGTAAGCCGAGGGGGACGAATAATGAGGTCAGGATATCAAGACCATCCTGGCCAACATGGTGAAACCCCGTCTCTACTAAAAATACAAAAAATTGGTCGGGTGTGGTGGAAGGCACCTGTACTCCCAGCTACTTGGGAGGCTGAGGCAGGAGAATCGCTTGAATCCTGGAGGTGGAAGTTTCAGTGAGCCAAGATTATGCCATTGCACTCCAGCCCAGACAACAGTGCGAGACTCCACCTCAAAAAATAAATAAATAAATAAATAAATAAATAAATAAACTGTCAAGTGGTCTTCCAATGTGACTATCCCATTTTTGCATTCCCATCAGCAGTGTCTGAGAGTTGTTGTTTCTCCACATCCTACTAGGTATGCAGTAGTATCTCAATATTGTTTTAATTTGCAGTTCTCTAGTTACTATCACACCATGTTGAACATCTTTTCAACTGTTGATTTACCATCTGTATATCTTATTTTGTGAGTTGTCTGTTCATCTCTTTTGCCCATTTTTAATGTACATTGTTTGTTTTATTATTGTTGTGCTTTAAGAGATTTTTTTGCACATTTTGGATAACAAACTCTTATCAGATATGTCTTTTGCAAATATTTTTCCTAGTCTATGTCTTATCTTCTCATTCTCTTGACATTGTCTTTCACAGAGCAGAATTTTATAGTTTTAATAAAGTCCAGCTAATAATTATTTATTTTATGCCTTGTGGCTTTGATGATGTATCTAAAATGTCAATACCATATCCAAGATCATCTAGATTTTTCCAAAGAGTTTCATAGTTTTGCATGTTACATGTAGTTCTATGATTGATTTTGAGTTAATTTTTTGTAAAGAGTTTAAGGTCTGTGTCTAGATTCATTTATTTTTGCATGTGGATGGCCAGTTTTTCCAGTACAATTTTTGAAAGGTTATAAGATTTTCATACCTAAAATTGCAAGTGTTAGTTATTTAAACATAACACGAAAGATGCAAAGCTACTTTTGAAATTGTAATAAAAAATGTATACTATGGTTTCTCACAGGTCTTATAGAAACAAAGCTGTTACATGCAACGCAAAACATCTTTACGGTAAATAGAAAATATTTTGTTTGTACAGCTTCCTTCAATGTACACCAGTGGAAGATAATTAGTAAACAAGAATTTAATGAGTTGCAAGTATCTTTTTGTTGTTTGGATTTTTCTAAATTAAAAAAAAAATCCAAACCAAAAATTGTTAAATTTTGATACATGTGTGCACACACACACACATGCACCCACACACATATTTATATATACATGACATTTTATTAAAGTTTTTTTTTCCAATAAAGCAAGTGTTCATAAGTGTTCAATGGCAACGAGTTTAAGGTCATCCTTGCAATAACAATCTATAACGAAAAGTGTTCTTTATTCCAGATTATGTGCAAAAATTCTTAAATATTCAGCTAGAGCAATGTTTATTTCCTTAATCCTAGGGATTTGTTTTTTGTTACTTATCTTTATGAAATGAAAGAATTCAACAAAAACATATTACTTAGAATGAGGCACTTACTATAAAGGACAGTGTTGGAGAGGACCTAAGATATAATTTTGCAAACTAGTGGGAGGATGAATGATTGAGGCCATCAAGTTTTATGACATAAAGCAAAGATAAATGTGATCTAAAAACTTATCTTTTGAAGCAAATGCCTCCACACAGTCTAAGAAAAAAAATGAATCTCATTGTACCCAATTTCTTATGTACACTAGAAAAGAATGTGTTCAGATACCACAGTTAGGTAATTGAATAGATTTTTTTTGTATAATGCTATTTCCACAAATTTAATATTCATTTAAAGATAGATGTTAACTTAAAGGTATTATTTGTGGCATGAGTTTTATATTAGGCCTGTTATGTATGAGGTTACTACTAGAATGTGTCAAAAAGACATGGTAGCTGCATAAAGGAGCATATTACTTTTGAGCCTATTTAAAGTTATGTCTAGGTAACAATGGACAAATGTGAGAGAAGAGTCAGAGTAGATTCCTGCTTTACCTCATTGAAAAACTGTAAGCTTATTAAAGCATTAAGAGCATTACTCATTACTATTGATTCTGATTCCAAAGTAGCATTAAGGAGTAGATTTTATATAAAACATATAATGGAAAATTGCAGCAAAACATATAAGAAACGTATGTATGCAATGTCAACATTCTCCAAAGCTACAAGCAATTTAATTTGGCCCTAACATATTTCACTTCATTGAATTTCTAATTGAATAGTTCAATCATAAAATATGTTTGTTGTTTTGAAGAATGTTTCTTTGATAACTGAATTTGAAATATTTATGAAAAAAGTTACATACATTCTGTTGGAAGATTTGGTAAGCTAATAATGGTTTAATTGAAGAATAAGAGAGTATGACATTTAGAAAATGAGTTGTCATTTGAGTCAAACTAAACTTGGCTATGCTATGCTAATATATATATATATATATATATATATATATACTTTTTTTTTTTTTAGAAAATTGGATCTTACAATCTCCAGAAACTCTTGAAAGTCTGTGCAAATATCCCCTTGAAAGGTAACAAATATCCCCAAGACCACTAATTATATCCAGTCTTTTAAGAAAGAATACTGTATAAGAGAGTGTTCCAGAAGCACCTTTCAAAATGAGCTCTGGAATTCACCATATTAGACACAATTAACATTCATTATATTAAAGTATCATGAAATTTATGAAAAATATTTTGCAATAAATATATTTTTCACATAAGACAATAAAAATCCCGTGATTTTCAAGATACAGAGCTTTTAAAAGAAGTTCTGATTATAAACAATTACTAATGGAAAGAGAAAAGTCAGTTTCCTTGGAGAGCATATGGTAAAATATTCTTTCTTTAGTACAGATTCTCTAATATACTTTGAAAACTCTTACATTAACATAACTTGACTTTTAATACTTGCCATTTAATCATAAATATACCTTGCCACTGAAGTAGAATTGTCAGAGATTAAATTAAAGTTTTATTATAATGATCTTAAGGCTAGAAATTAGCAGAAGGAAAATTAACTCGGTATACAGGCGCTCCTTGATAACTAAGGGAGCATTTCTGAAAAAGTATTTAATTTTAAAAAGCTTGTCAAAAGCAATTTTTATATGAAATATTGTCTTCATTACATAATTTTCAAGACGCCAGACACTACAGCAGATTAATTGCCAGCATGTGGGCTGTGGTAGAGTGGCTAAGGCAGTCCCTGCCTCCGTCTACACTCAAAGGAAGAACTGATATCATGTGCAGAGAGGACCAGATCATACATCCTTCCCATGTACTCCTCCCATATTCGTGTTCTACTTCGGACTAAAAGCAATTGTAATGAATGGCTTTTATGCATTTTTGTCACGAGAGTTTTTCAATGAATTAGAATCATTTTCCCTTGATAGGTGGCAAGGGCAAATCACAAGTGGTCAGAATATCAGAGTCAGCTTTAATCACTGCTGATGACCATAAAGATCTATTAAGATCTATTAAAGGCATGAAAGAAATAGAGCCATGTGAATGATGACACTGTAGGTTTCCAGTCACTGGTGATAACTACTTGTAATGATTCCGTGTCTGTTCATACATGTGGCTTGAGATACAGTCTATATTATCAGAAACATAATAATCAAAACACCTGGGTCAGGTTAAGGGAGACATATAAAATTGTGGTAAGTAACTAGCTTGCCTAGAGAAAAAAACCTTATCAGCAGTAAGTCCCTCTCAAATTCATCTGTGCTTCTCCAGACTGGTAATTCTAATACACCATCATTTTTCACTTGAAGCATCTTTTAATGTTGGTTCCTCCCTTCATAATGCACACCTATGATCTTCAAAACATTATGGTTTTTGTTTTCTGCTTTAATTCATTGAGTTTACATTGGCGGAACTATTTTATCCTTCCATCTTTTCCTTAACATCAAAAATATCAATGATTGGTATCCCTTAATATTTCAATCAGCTGAGAAGCCATCCTTAACCATGAGATAATTTCAATTACACATCTTGATTTTTTCTGCTCAATTTATCCTTCCCATTCCCTTCTTGTAGTACAATACTTCTTTTCCATTTGTGAACCGTGACCTTTCACTCAACGTGATATTTCTGAAACTGTTGACAATAAAGTGATTTCTCTTCCATGAGAATGAGCATATTTGCTAGGCTAACAGAGTTTCCTCTCTCTCTAAAGTCAAGGATAGTGCTAAGAAATGGCTGCATGCCTTTAGAAGGAAATTTAGAATCCTTTGTAAATTTTTTACACAAATGATAAAGGAAATGATACAAAAATAAGCCAGTAACAGAAGAAAATGAAGAGATGGAGACCAAGTGAACAGCAGGGTCCTGACAGCATCATGCTGGATTTACCCTTCCCTGAAAGCAGTCAATAATTAGAATCTAAAGTTACATGCAGAAAAATACAATTTTTTAAAGTAATTTGAGTACTTTTTGAAATTTAATTTAAACTTTATAATATAGCTCCATTTTGCCACTTTCAATATATTTCAAACAGTCAACTGAAACTTTCTGCTTACTCCCCTGTATTTCCCACTAGACTCTAAAGCACAGATAAAATTTGCTAGTTAGCTATAATGTTCCCAGGGTTAACTAAAATAACTATCACCTTATATTATTTAGAAAATATTTCTAAAAATATGAATCGAAATTACAACAATTTCCATCACATTTTCTATGTCACTCTATATCAAAACTCTGAGTTTGACAGATCAGTGGGTCTATGTTGAGGCTTCTTTTGGTTTGTCTGTCTGTTTTCCCTTTCAATTCAATGGATTTAATTCCCCACTTCATCCCTCCTGTGTGATCTTTGTAACCACACATTACAGGGACTGTATATTTCTTTCCTTATAACAATTCTAGGACTATTCAGAATAGTTTTAATAATCATGAAGGTTTTCCTATCATTTTATAATATATGGGGTGAGAACAAATTTCTGATTATCTAGATCACAACTATAAATACAGAGAGAGAGAGAGATCTAGTGACTTTCACCTCTGAAGAACTTCTATTGGTTTTATAAGTACTAATTCTCTATGTTGAATGCATTTTTGTTTGAAGTACCTAAAGTATCTTTTGTTTTCTTTACACAACTCGGAATGAAATAGAATACTGTACCATAAGTGGTAGCAAGAGCTAAACCATCAAAAAGATAACTGGGAATTGTTTATCTCTTCAAGTGGTTTTGGTTGGTTCCAAGAGTCTCTTTGTCAGTGGAAAATAGGTATTGACATTCTATAGCATGGAATGACAAATAACTCTTTAAATTTCATATGTACCTCAGTAAAGTACTCTTTGGAGGCAAGGCTTAACCACAAAAAGCCGCTGATACAAAAAATAATATGGAAGAATTAGTCACTATAAGATTTTATAGTGGACTGGCTACTTTTGTGTATATGAAACATCTTAAAGATAAAAAATAACTAGTTAATGGCTTTAAATTCTCAGCCTATGTATAATCAAAAGTCTTCTCTGTCTACCCTTATGTGAATTCTTATATTTTATAGAGTGTAGGTAGCTGGAAGCAAGAGACACCTAATTCTGTAGGTTCCAGAATTAAGGGGCGAGTGAATTCATAGCATAGCTAAATCTCTTATGACATTTAGGGCATTGATTAGGAAAGAGTTAAATCCTTACATTTCAAAAGAATAGATATGGAAGGATAAAAAAATCTTTCATTATCATGGAAGAGTGTATTTTGACTATTAAAAAAAGCATAATCACTCAGAGATGGATAGAGTGACTGATCAAACTTTAGATCTTTCCCTTGAAGAGAAAGCTTCAGAATGCCTTCACTTATACAAGTAATGGCTTGCATTATGTTAGGTCAAAGCGTGCTATTATTGATTTTGCCATTGTTCACAAATTTAAATATAAGCTATGGGTTGAACTGTTGGAGAGAATTGCCTCTTTGCAATGAGCATCAATTCCTAAATTATCTGTGCTCTCCCTAGTGGTATAAGTATTGTGAGCTTAGGAATTAGATAATTCAATTCCCTTACCTCCTGATTTCTCGATGGAACTTACAGTACACCAATGAGATAAACTTGCATGAGGTTCAGAAAGTGGTAGACAGGGAATGCCATATTAACCTTCATCATTGATGATGAGCAGAAGTGTGTGCTTTTGTAAAATTGAATGTTTTGTTGTTGATGATGGTTGTTTATTTGTTTGGTGATCAACCTGAGGTCATTCACCTGTTCATCTGTCATTCAGTTGCCTTGATGCTACATGGAAGGACTATTAATTGGTGACACTCTCTTGATCTGATGCAAGAGGAGGAACACCAATTGCCTGCTTCTCTAAATAAAAATCGATGAGTAAAATCTGAAAGCTACAATATCTCCTCTTGACTTTCACTTCATTAGTCCCTAAGCAATTTTATAAGTGCCTGATTCCCTGTCTTTTATACCTTTGTTCTTGAAAACCCTTTACTGTTTCTCTCTTCCAGAGTAAATACTAATTGATGCAGGTAGCCAGTGTACCATTAACTAAACCAAAATCTTTTTCTCTGGCAACTAGTACAGTGGGAAATTCTGAATGTGGGGCAGTAATACTTCTATAATCTGTATCAGTTTCATGCATGTGTTATTGAATTACATATGAGAATAAAACATCTGTATCTGAATATTTAGTATTAAAACATTTATGTTTCATTGGAAAAAATTTAGTTTTCAAAAAATACAGTGAAACACGTTAACATGATCTTTAAAATGATGATTAATTTTTTTACTTCTGTAGCTTACAATACTTCTGTAAACATTGATTGTACTGAAACTATCAACTGTGCATTTGGCAAGCTGAGGTTTCTAATTAGCAAATACCTGAGCAACTTACATCAGACAAACAAAAATTTCCTCAAGAACTATCAGTGGAAGAATTGTAATCTGTCACAGTGATTCACTGGGAAAGCCAGAGATGAGATTCAGACCAGCTTTATGAGAGGTCCTTAATGGAGTACTAAACATGGAATTGAAAACAATGATATGTGCTACCACAAAAATACACTTAGGCACATAGCCCACAGGTATTTTAAAGCAATCACACAGTCAAGTCTACATAACAACTAGGTAGCAACATGATGACACAATGAAAATCTAATGTATCAATACTAACCCTGAATGTAAATGGGCTAAATGCTAAATGCTCTGCCTAAATGACATAGAGTGGCAAGCTGGATAAAAAGACAATACTCAACCATCTGCTGTCTTCAAAAGACCCATGTCACATGTAATGACACCCACAGTCTCAAAATAAAGGGAAAGAGAAAGATATGCCATGCAAATGGAAAACAAAAAAGTGCAGGAATAACTATTCTTATATTGGATAAAACAGATTTTAAGCAATACAATTTAAGAAAGACAAAGAAGAACATTACATAATGATAAAGGGTACAATCCAACAAGATGGCTTAACTGTCCTAAATATATATACACCCTACATTGAAGCACCCAGATTTATAGAACAAGTTCTTCTTTTCATACAAAAAGACTTAGAGAACCACATAGTAATAGTGGGAGATGTCAACACCCCACTGACAGCATTAGATCATCAAGGCAATAAACTAACAAAGAAACTAGACTTAAACTTGACACTTGGCCAATTGTACCTAATAAACATCTACAGACCACTTCACCCAACGACCACAGAGTATACATTCTTCTTAGCTGCACATGGAACATATTTTAAGATCAGCCATATGATCAGCCATAAAGCAAGCTGCAATAAATTCAAAAGAAATTGAAATCATACCAAGCACAATATCAGACCAGGTTAAAAAAGAAAGAAAGAGAAAGGAAGGAGGGAAGGAACGAAGGAAGGAAAGACACCTCTCAAAACTATACAAATTAATAGAAATTAAATAACTTGCTCATGAATAACTGATAGGTAAACATCAACATTAAGGCAGAAATTTAAAAAAATTGAAATTAATGAAAATAGAGACACAACTTACCAAAATCTCTGGGATGCAGGTAAAACAGTATTGTTAAGGGGAAAGTTTATAGTGCTAAATGTCTTTGTCAAAAAGTTAAAAGATCTCAAATTAACAATCTAATTTTGCTTCTAAAGGAATGAGTAAAAAAAGAGTAAACCAACCCCAAATCTAGCAGAAGAAAAAAAGTAATTCAAATTAGAGAAAAACTTAATGAGATTGAGTTGAAAACTCTATACAAAAGATAAATGAAACCAAAGTTTGGTTATACAAAAAAAAAAAAAAAAGAAAGAAAGAAAGAACAAAAAAGAGATTGAGAGAACACAAGCTAGATTAATTAACAAAGATAAAAGGCACAATGCAAATAAGTACAATGAACCCATAAAAATCCCAGATTCAGCCACACCTTGGGACTACCCACCTGTAGGTAGGAGCTACACACTTTGGGTCTCCTCTTTGCTGAGAGCTGTTTTGTTGCTCAGTAAAATTCTTCTCTGCCTTGCTTACCCTCCAGTTGTCCATGTAGCCTCATTCTTCCTGGATATGGGACAAGAACTCGGGACCCACCAAATGGCAGCAAGAAAAGGGCTGTAACAATTTCCTGGCCAACTCACTGAGCTGCAGTTGGGAGCCAAAGGAGCTGTAACACTACAGGCGGTGATATGCTCCTATTTGCTGGACTGTGGGAGTGAAGAGTAGAAACCCTTCTGGGGGCCCAGTCCTGGGGATTTTCCAAGCCAGAGTAGTAACACTATAGCCCTCCTGCTCTCCACCAGTGTGAGGTGGCCATCTCACATGACGAGAAGCAGGGGCAGGGAGGGGCCAGGCCGGGAGCTGCAGGCAGGAGCTAGGCAACTGGACTGAATGAGCTGAAAACATGCCCGCCACCCTGTTCTCCATGCAGTGGGCAGCGGGAATAAGAGTGCTGTAGCACACCCCACACTCACTCCTTGGGGCTTTGCGGTTGCTAGTGTCTCTGAGTTATTGGACGCCACTGCGTTCCCCTCATCAAGAAACCAGTGCCCACAGAGGAAGCCACATGCAGTATGCGTGGTCTAGCTGCAGCCTCACAGGAAGCCAGCACCTGTGTCGGCACCTGGAACTGCCCACCCTACTGCAGCAGCCAGCATGCCTAGCTCACTCACTTACGCACCCCTTGCCATTCCACACCTGAATCACCCTCAACAGGAATGGGATCTGGGCTGATAATGTGAGCCGAGTGCAGCCTGCTGGGCCGAGTGGGCAGAATGAACCTAGCGGGAGCAAGACAAACTCAAGCAGAGGTGCCTCGGGCCACAGAGGTTTCCGGCTGGTGAAGTGACACCCAAAGGATTCTGTGACAGTACTTATAATTTTGGGGAGTATTTTTGTATCATTAAAAATTACTAATTGCAGGACTATAAGCCTTTAACCTAAATTCTGAATTATATATTTTTTTATACTTGGGTCACAGATATTTTGAGAATTTATTTGGAATAGCCTCAAATTTTACAAATGATGTCAAATAAAAAATCCACACCTATGCGTATACTTTACCATTTTAGTATAACTATACCTTACCATTTCAGTACCAATTCAGTAAATTTTATAGTTTACCATGCCATTTTAATATTATACCTAGTTATTAAGGAGATAAACTTGTATAATCAACATGCCTATATTTTAGTAAGTAGTTATGTATATAAAATATTACTGAAAGTATTATAGTATTTGTGGTAACAACAAAGAAAATATTGTATATTTTAATAAAATTTCCCTAAATTATGTCTACTAAATTAAAGACATATTGAGCCTCTACTCATTCTAATATAAATGTGTGTTTATAATTATGTTAATTGCATTGAGTAACATAAATACATTTTCAGAATTGGAACATTTTTATAACCACATAATTAAAAGTCTGTTTTCTTAATTTTTCTCATAGTAAAGTTATAACAGTATTTGCAGCAAAAGAAAATCTCATTCACATCTTTTTTGTCTGTTAAATAATTTCTGTCGGATTAAATTTAACATTAGCAAATATTGTAAAATGATTAGATGTAAGAGGTTGTTTGCCAATTAGATTATATTTTCTTTTTAATGTTTCTTTTTTGTATAGTTTTATGAATATCACAATATTTAAACATTTGTGTGTGTATAAATGAAAAAGTAAGAGTAAAGGATAAATAAAAGCAGTGTTTTTGTCAAAAACAGTTGTCTGCATAAATACACATATTCCCATTACATACATATTCCCGTTAACTTTTTATATTACCAGAGGAATGACAAACTCAAAATAACAGTTCTTTGTAAAAAAGTAAAAGTTGATTGTGGTTTCTCCAGATTTATATCAATTTCTCTTCAATATTTGTAATTAACTTATATGACACTGAGATAGTGTCAAATTAAATATTTTCCTCTGTTAACTGATTTTTACCAATGGCACAACCATCACATTTAAAACTTAAACGTGAAAAGATTAAATGTATTAAAATATTAATTATACTGAGTGTATACAGTGATTTATTATGTGTAAAGTTTGAATTTGGGTATTCTTATTAATTATTTTATTTTCTCTTCATAGATTGGCAATGTTTAATGATAGATAAAACAAAAGAAAATAAAAATCTTGATGGTTCATAAATACCTTAGAAATAATATGTACTAATAAGGACTCCATTAGCTTTGAAATATCATAGCCTTAAAATATAACTAGTGTAAACTGATGGCAGAACTTTCTGTAACAGATGCCATTTGGGCATATTCTATTGTTTATGTCCTAAATAAAAGTCATCAAGCTAATATCTACCTCAAAAATAAATGATAGCCAGGAGCGATGGATTACACTTGTAATCCCAGCACCCTGGGAGGCCAAGGTGGGCAGATTGCTTGAGGTCACGAATTCTAGACCAGCCTAGGTAACACGATGAAACCCATCTCTACCAAAAAAAATATATATATATATATATATAAATTAGACTGGCATGGTGGTGCATGCCTGTGGTCCCAGCTACTCAGGAGACTGAGGTGGGAGGATCGCTTGAGACTGATGGGGGCAGAGGTTGAGGTGAGCTGAGATCATACCACTGCACTCCAGGCTGCAAGATGGAGCCAGACTTTGTCTCAAAACAAACAAACAAAAAAATCAAAAAAGAAACCCAAAAAACAAACTAAAATAAGAATTATTATTTTTTCATTAAAATATAATGCAATTTGCTTTTCTATAGAAAGTTGTCACAATTTATAAAATTTTTGCATTCAATGCCAATAACCACACTACATTTCATGTTGTTATTTCAAATTCATTTATGTGAAAATTGAGATTCTGATTAATTAAGACTTGCCCAAGTTTTTACCACTATTACTATAGAGCTAGTATTCAAATTTGTATCAATTCACAAGCTATACTTTTCCATTTTGTTTTCAATACTAATTCTTTTCAAGGAGCATAGATCATATTGGACTCAGTAAATGTGCTGAAGTGTACTTCATTACGTTGGTTAAATATTTAGAGAATAAATATGTTGGCCAAGCTAATGACTGACAGTAAAAAAGCAAACAAACAAAAACCTATAGTAAAACCTCATGTTTTGAAATTTTAAATATAAAGCTGATGATTCATTTTCTGCTATTTTCACTTTTTAAAAATAGCTGGAGAGGATGTGGAGAAATAGGAACACTTTTACACTGTTGGTGGGGCTGTAAACTAGTTCAACCATTGTGGAAGTCAGTGTGGCGATTCCTGAAGGATCTAGAACTAGAAATACCATTTGACCCAGCCATCCCATTACTGGGTATATACCCAAAGGATTATAAAACATGCTGCTATAAAGACACATGCACATGTATGTTTATTGCAGCAGTATTCACAATAGCAATTACTTGGAACCAACCCAAATGTCCATCAATGATAGACTGGATTAAGAAAATGTGGCACATATACACCATGGAATACTATGCAGCCATAAAAAAGGATGAGTTCATGTCCTTTGTAGGGACATGGATGAAACTAGAAACCATCATTCTCAGCAAACTATCACAAGGACAAAAAACCAAACACTGCATGTTCTCACTCATAGGTGGGAACTGAATAATGAGAAGACCTGGACACACAGTGGGGAACATCACACACCAGAGCCTGTCGTGGGGTGGGGGGAGGGCGGAGGGATAGCATTAGGAGATATACCTAATGTAAATGACGAGTTAATGGCTGCAGCACACCAACATGGCACATGTATACATATGTAACAAACCTGCATGTTGTGCACATGTACCCTAGAACTTAAAGTGTAATTACAAAACTAGATTAAAAAAAATAAATAAATAAAAATAGAATATGGTCTTCTAGCTGTTAAGCAGAGCACTATTTATCAAGAGAAGCTATTCAAATATTAGTCATTCACTTTTATGCAACTTTATTAATATAAATGCTTTAATAAGTGTCCATTTTCTTTAGGATATAGATCCTATAACTTTACTCATATTTACTTATCTATTGATTTATCTACTTACTTCTCTCTCTCTCTCTCTGTGTAGTAAGTTAATTTTGAAAATCAAATGCTGTCTTTTTGGCCTATTAATCTATACTATCAGGTTGGCTAGT
This sequence comes from Pan paniscus, assembly GCF_029289425.2. Taxonomy (NCBI): domain Eukaryota; kingdom Metazoa; phylum Chordata; class Mammalia; order Primates; family Hominidae; genus Pan; species Pan paniscus. The sequence continues at coordinate 54,552,411 of NC_073249.2, read as the reverse complement.
AATATTTATTCTACATTGATTTCCTTGATCCTGATAACATTATTTTTCTCATAAATACCATTAAATAATTTGATGAATTATTTCTAGTTCCACTTATCAAAGTCATAAGTTAAAATGTTTTTATAATCCCGAGTCTGTGTTTCATGCTTTCCCATTTCTTCCTTTATATCAAATACTTCTAAAATGACTGTAGTCAATCATGCCCACAAAGGAGAATAATATGTATCTACAAGTGAGTTATTCGATATACACAGTTCTAACAAAAATTTTCTCTGATTTCACATCTTATAAAAAAGATAATGAATTCACAAGCTGCCTGAGAAACGGCATATTATTTGCTAGTCAAGAAGGGAAATGCAAATCTTTTCTCAGTCTAGGAAAGATTATCTATGGAAGTTATAGATATGACAAAACTTTAAAGACCTTCACCAGAATACATGTGAAGGCAACTTCTTTGAAACAAGGCAATCAAACAATTAGCTATCTAATTCCAGTATCAAAATGTAGTGTAAAAAACATTATTGAGATATTATTCCTACTAGTATTGTTGCTGCTCTTAACACCGTCATTTCAACTAGTACTGACTTTTTTATATTGAGGAATGTCTGATATGCATTACCATTGTGATTAGCATGTATATAAAATATCTTTTAACACAACATTTATGAAAATAGGTGACACGATTAATTCAATTTTACTTACATTCATGCATAGAAGGGTTAAATAGTCTATATAGTATCACACAGTGACTAATTATTTTGGACCTAAAACTAGGACCAAAAGATTTTTTTATTAAATTATCCTAGCTAGTAAATTAGGTTCCATAATAATTATCCAAATTAGCCAGGTCAACTAACTTAGGTTATATAATAATTATCCAAATAAACCAGGTAAACTAGATGCTCAATCTCCACCAGCATACATGTCATACACATGCACCTGTACCCCCGAATCTAAAATAAAATAAAATTTAAAAAAATTCAAATAAATTTGTGAAAAATGCGACTTTTTAGTAATTCTATTACTGGATTTAAAAAAGTTATGATCATAATGCCATATAACATATACAATTATACTTTAATAACTTTTCTTAAAGTTTAACTAGGTCAATAGTCTTGAAAATAAGTAGAATAGAATATGTGTTTGAAGAATAATTATCCCTGGTGTCTGGATGCAATCTCAAGCCAGTAGAATTAGTCTGAGATGTCTAAATATGATTCCGAGCTCCTCATGCTGTCACTATTACAAGAATAGTTGCTCTAACATCTTAAAATATTAGCTGTTATTTTCTTCATTATTTTACTTCATAAAATATAGAACTATAAGTCGTGCATTAATATGAAAGGTTTTTTTTGTTTTGTTTTATTTTGTTTTTTTTGAGATGGAGTTTCACTCCTGTTGCTCAGGTTGGAGTGCAAAGGTGCAATGTCAACTCACTGCAACCTCTGTCTCCCGGGTTCAAGCGATTCTCCTGCCTCAGCCTCCCGAGTAGCTGGGATTACAGGCATGTGCCACCACGTCCAGCTAATTTTGTATTTTTAGTATAGACGGGGTTTCTCCATATTTGGTCAGGCTGGTCTCAAACTCTCGACTTCAGGTGATCCACCCACCTCGGCCTCCCAAAGTGCTGGGATGACAGGCGTGAGCCACCGCACCCAGCCTAATACGAAAGTGTTATGGGGAATGTCTAGGGATTATTTTTGCTATCTCATAAATGCATATTTTCTTCCTGGATAAAACAAAAGGTAAAATTATCAACAGTACATTTTTGTATCAGCTCAAGATAAGATTTCTTTAGGTTTTGCCTTCCTCACAAATATCTGTAAGTAAAAACAAGGACTTGACCAAGAAGGCCTTAACATTCTCCTTAGCTTGACTAAAATTCCGACAATTTTCTTCTTTACTTTTTTCTTACAGCACATACTTTAGGAAACCAGCAATTTAAGTTATTTCTGTGATTTTCTGAGATGTAAATCATCTATAACCAAGACAGTCTTTCTCAAGGACTTCGGAGTCATTTCTTTGATTCCCAAGTCATTAGGAAAGACAGCGCCCCTACCCTCTACATTTCTGTGGGAGGGTGGGAGTCTCACTTCCATAAGTGACAATTTGCAAACTCAGATGGTCTAATCACATTGATCAACCTCTTCATTTACATCCTGCAGTGCTTTTTCATTAACTCAATCCAGTGTACAAAAATCCTCCTGCTTCAAAATCTCCTAAAATCTGAAAACTTCTGTTTCAGCAGAGTCGAGTTCAATCTCTCTCTTCTTGCAATAATCTTGACCCCTTATTGTAATAGCCTTAAATAATTTCTTGCCTGTTTTACTGTGCCTTTTTTCCTTGAAAGATGTGACTCTTTTATTTTAAAAATAATTTTAAAAAGAAATAAATTTTACTATCAAAATCTGTAATAGTAGATAGTTGATGCTATTTGTGGTTAGCAAGTTTCAGTTAGAAGTTTAGAGTATTACTTATTTAACAAAGTGCTGGTCTCCCAGTTGGCTTTATATTGATATTTTTACATAATTTATGCAAATTATTTTTTAAAAATCACCAAATTTTAAAGAAAGCACAACTTCTTAAATTTCGTATAAGAAGAATTTTAGAAAACCAGCATGTCATTAGGTCAAAAACTCCTATCAATCTTTTTGGCAAATTGGATTAATGTTAAAAATACAGTTGATTCTCCACTATTAAAATAAACAATAAGACATTTACAAATTTATTTTAATCACATATTAATTTCAAGTCCTTTTAACTAACATTTGTTGAGTATACTCCTCCTTTCCTCAGCTAACACCTACAGGTTAATTATTAGATGAATAGACTCATCAATAATCTAATCAAATGAATCACTCATGAACCATCATTATCATTTCACAAATGTTTTAAGCTTTATGGGTAATTACGTCATATGCTTTATAAGCCACTCGACTAATCGTATTAATGTATTAGAATATTTCTGACTCACGTACTATTTTTGTGAAAGAAGTTTTATCATTATTCTAAAAAAATGATTAATCTCACCTGGTATACCATTTCAGAAATAGTGAAAATTATTTAATAAAAATGTTTGTCTTGAAACACCTGTAATTCTTTCCCCATTAGTACAATCTTCTCTTAGAAAAGTATCTCACCCTTAATATAAATATTAATAATATCCTTCTTCCTTTCCTTTCTCAGGCACTATTAACAAATAAAAATATTTACATTTTAATTATTTGAAAATAAAACAAATTATTTTGCATGATATAAATAAAAGTCACTGTAATAAAATAAAAATACAATGAAAATCTGGAAAAATACTTGAAATACTTTCAAAATAAATAAATGTGATAATAAAGAAAATAGAATTAACAGGCACTAAACAAGGGAGTACAAGTGAATGTTAAGATGAATATAAATTAAATGTTTATGAGATAAATACATTATATGAACAAAAATTTTAAAGCTTAATAACAAACAGTGATGGTAGAGATGTGGAGAAAGAAGCACACATTATTGATGGGAGTACAATTAACACACTGCTTTGGCACATAATCTGACTATATAAAAATTTAAAATATACATATTAGGTTCTAGTTTTACTAGAAACATCATAGCAGTATAGTTTTCTCTCTCTCTGTCTCTCTCTCTGTCTTGTCTGTGGAGAATATAGTTGATTTATTCAGAGCCCTGTAAACTCTATATTTATTTCTGGGGAAATTTGTCTTTAACTATTGGCCAAAATAAGGAGATTTTGATGTGTGGTTCAAAGTCCAAAAATCTGATAATCCCCAGGATCAGTTGATTCCCTGATGGTTTTCACTGACCTAACCAATTACATAGACTGGCTTAATTATATAAAAAGAAAGATATTAAAAGAAGAAGAAAACAGAAAGGAAAACAAAAAGGAAGGAGTAGCCATTGGAAGAAAGGAAGGAAATAAGAAAGAAAGGAAGAAAGGGAGGAAGGGAGAGAGGGAAGGAGAGAAGAGAGAATAAAGAAAGGAAGGAAGGAAAGAAGAAAGAAGGGAGGGAAGCAGGAAAAAGGAAAAAAGAGAAAAAAGTAAACTTGTATCCATATTTCACAACATAAACCAGAAAAAAACCCCAAAGTGACAAGTGATTTTAAATGTAAATCACACAAATATTAAAATAATATGTAGGTGAATTTGTTCACTATCTTAGCTTGAAATTTTCACTTAAATATAATGTAAATATGACTCAAAATCCAGAAAGTGTAAGAGAAAAAGGACAAAACTATGTAAAAAATAAGTACTTCTACATAAAACTCATAACAAAATCTAAGTAAAAGACAAACTGTAGCAAAATGCAGAAATATCATAGACAATAAAATTATTCTGATATTTCAAAACTTCTAAGAAGAGGGGAGACATGATCTAGCAGAAAAAATGTAAACAAATATAAAAATAGTTCTCAAAAAGTGAAAGATCAATTGCTTTTATGTATATGAAAAGATAAATCCAGTCATAATAAGAAAAATTCAAATAATAACTACTCAGATAGATTTTCTCCATTTCTCTCTGTTGGCAAAAACTCAAAACATTGAAATTTACTTACTCTTTGACTTATCTGTGGTGTAACAGACCTTTTTCATTTCATTATATAATCATAAAAAACACTTCAGTAATATCTTAAGTAATATTACCTAATATTTTGTCTTACCACATTTTATCTCAGGCTGTAGATGTTAGATAATATGCAATTTCTCCTAACTAGATATTAATTTCTTTGAACACAGGAAAATTCTCAAGACACATATTGTTCCTTGATTTTTTATTATTCTTATTATACTTTAAGTTCTGGGATACATGTAGAGAATGTGCAGGTTTGTTACATAGGTATACAGTTGTCATGGTGGTTTGCTGCACCCATCAACCCGTCATCTATATTAGGTATTTCTCCTAATGCTATACCTCCCCTAACAGGCCCTGGTGTGTGATGTTCCCCTCCCTGTGTCCATGTGTTCTCATTGTTCAACTCCCACTTACGAGTGAGAACATGTGGTGTTTGGTTTTCTGTTCCTGTGTTAGTTTGCTGAGAATGATAGTTTCCAGCTTCATCCACGTCCCTGCAAAAGACATGAACTCATCCTTTTTACGGCTGCATAGTATTTCATGTTGTATATGTGCCACATTTTCTTTAACCAGTCTATCATTGATGGGCATTTGGGTTGGTTCCAAGTCTTTGCTATTGCGAACAGTTCTGCAAGAAACACACATGTGCGTGTGTAAACATAATTTACTGTAACTAGAAATCAGTTCATGAAATTCCTTCACTCTCAAGTTTCAATTAGTTTTTTCAACCTAAAGTTGCTATTTTCTATAACTGTGAAAAATTCAGAATGTTACTGATTGGGGCACATATAAAAAATGTAAAAACAATCACAAAAAAGATAATTTGATTACAAGAAAAATTTGTTTCTGTGTTAGTGGAAGAGTTGGAAGTATCAGGGTTCTAAGGCATAATTATGAAGCAAAAAGGCCAATAAAGAGTTTGCATGGGTGACAGGATGAATTTCTGTGCAAAAGCACAAAGAAAATTATATTTGGCCAAAGAATAAATATATAATGTTGTGGAGTTTAGTACAAAGAAAATTTTTGCCCATTAAAAATGTTCGAAATCTAATCCCAAGCACAAAAATTTATAAACTTGTGATCAGACTCTGTTTCTCCTGTTTTAAAGAATATATATTAAATATTAATACCTAACTTGCATGACTGACAGCAATAAACTTTAATTTCATCAGGTGTAACAAAGTGATTTCCAAATTTCTTTACCGCTAATTGTAATGTCACCTTGCTATCCAGGCTGATATGGGCAAGGTGTTTTCACAAAAGAATTATAAAATACACAAATTTTTTTGTTGAAAAAATTGTGAACAATTTTTGCATTATATTTATTAAAGACTTAAAAATTATGCTTTTATGTATTGACTAATACTATAAGTAACTCTAGATGATGATGATTATAGTACTGAGCAAAATGACCAGTTCACTACTGTAAGCTCTTAATAATGCAATGTATGTGTGCAGATACATAAAAAAGCAGTATCTGGGAATGAGTGTTATTAATTAATGCAGACACAGTTTTGGAAGGTTTTTGTTTGTTTTTTCAATTTTTTAAAATCAGTGATCGAATCCCTTTTTGCAAAAGCCATATATTGGGCAAATTAAAAGTCTTATCTCTGTTTATACATGTTTTTGTCATTGACGTTTGGCATCTTGCTAGACAATTTTCTGCTTCTCAGTGGGATTTGATTATTGAGCAGTCGGCCCTGCTTTGTATGTGCTCTGATCAATTGCATGAATGCCTCATCTTTTTCTCTCCTGGTATGTCATACTTCATTTTGCCTTGATCCAATCCTACTCTCAGCTTCTTCATTACTGGCACTTGTCCTCGTGGATCATTCTCACCTTCTGTTCTGAAAAAAGTATATTGGCAAAAAACCACTAGCCCACAGAGAGTTCCTTTCCTGATATCTTCTAATTCCTGATAACAAATACCCACGTATCATGTTGTCTATTTGTATTGTGAATATTATAAGGCAAATAGGAAATATCAAATTGATAGATATTAATAAAATAAAATAAAACCCTTTTATCCACAGCTTAAAAATTGGAAATATTAAAGCTTATTTTAAAAGTTGCTGTAGAAGTCATTTATCAACTCTTAAATGTAACTAAAGGTTTACATAATTTTATAATATTCCTCATAGTTTAGCACTTTTTCAAAATGTTTTATCTATATATTATTTAATCTAACAAGTTTTCAGGATATGAATTATCTTTATGTCCTTTGCAGGTAAGGGAAAATAAATTACAAATAAATATTTACTATTTCTGAAGTGCCAAGTGTACTCCAAAGTAGTTATAATTTATATGAGCTCAAAGATGCTTAGGAGATCTTGTTTGACAAATTAAATTTCAAAAAGTGATTCACTTTTGTTTTATTTGGAGATTATGCCTGTGGTCTTTTTAATAGCTTGATGATTGAATAAATGTATTCTTTTGTTATCAATATGTTTGTCTTCATTAATATTAGGCAACTTTATAATTAATAACTCTTCAGAAGCAAAAGCATTTTATATGAGCCTATTAGTAAGTTGAGAAATGCTCCTCAGCTAGGAATGTGGCCATTTTCAAATAGAAATACAGATTCGCCCTTATTCAAGGGTATGGAGGATGATTGTAATATATCGTAAGTATGAACAGAAGTGAGGAAAGAAAATAAACTGCTTATGTCTTTCTTCTTGAAATAGTGGTTTGGATTTGGTGTAAATCCTTATAAAACTCCCACTTTACTATCCATCCTTACATACACTTTTTGTTGATATATGGATAGAATTTTTATTTGTTAATTTATATCAAGTGGCATGGAAGAAATATTTTGGGGCTTTGTCATATGACAAAAACTGTTAAAGATCACATATGGTTAATTCCAAGAATGTTGGAAGAAGAGAAGGTGAAAGGAGAAGAGAACAAGAGGGAAAAGGGAAGTGCAGCAAAGGAAAGGGGAAATAAACCATTCTAAGAAAATAGAAGGGAGATAAGCCTATATTCAAATTCACTAGTGTTATGAAAACAACAACAACAAGAAGCCAAAAACAAATTTGAATTTGTTTAAGGGGAACTTCATGTCAAGCAAAATACACAAGAGTATTCATTTTTAAATCCATCTTAGATTTTCTGCCAACAGATTTTTGTATGTAGTTATTATCCATTTAGTCAATATAAATGGCATATAAGAATGGCACAAAACTGATTTTTGTTTTATTTTCCTGACTAGCTTGAAGAGAAAACGTGCTAAGGATTAACACCAGCTATGAATCGTGATGTATCAGCTTAATTCTCTAAATTGGAAAATTGCTATGGAATGAAATTACTTATGTTAAAATGAATACATTTATAGATTCAAGAGAGTTTGGGGTTGAAGAAATTTTTAATAAAAATAGGACTTTAATATCGAAATGGAAAAAGTTAGAATCTATGTTTCATAATATTCTATTTCAGGAGTTTGCAAACTAAGACCTATATTCCAAAACTTACCTGTCATTTGTTTAATATAAAGTTTTATTGGAACACAGACACAGTCCTGCACGACTGTTTATATATTGTCCACGGCTCCCTTTGTGCTACAATTGTGTATTTTAGTAGTTGTGGTAGAAGTTGTATGACCTAAAATAATTTACTATTTGACCTTATAAAAAATACATGCTAACCTCTGTATTTATTTAAAACATACATATCATTCTAGCTTCAATTTGAATATGTCTTCTTTTTTTTGCAATTTTGACTGCTTACACTGTTCTTTGCAACTATAATTTGTCATTAAAATCATATATATACTATTTACTGCTTACTTTTTCACTGTTTCTTTTACAATTATATTGTAAGCACTATAAAGGTCGAAGGTCGAAATTATATTTCTTTGATTTCTTTTTTTTTTTTTTTTTGAGATAGAGCTCACTCTGTCTCCCAGGCTGGAATGCAGTGGCACAATCTCAGCTCACTGCAACCTCTGCCTCCTGGGTTCAAGCGATTCTCCTGCCTCAGGCTCCCAAGTAGCTGGGATTACAGGTGCACACCATCACACCCGGCTAATTTTTTATATTTTTGGTAGAGACAGGGTTTCACCATGTTGGTCAGGTTGGTCTTGAACCGCTGACCTCAAGTGATCCGCCCGCCTTGGCCTCCCAAAGTGATGGGATATTTTTAATTACAAAGCCCAGAATAAATATTACATCACTAAAAGATAGCGTGGGCTACACATAATCTTTTCACAGAGGCAAGTATATGTGATAAATAAGATTAAATCATCAATTCAAGTAAAAGTTTGTTACTAGATAAAAGTATAATTTTTAGTTTTTCTACATATGCCCCAATGATAGATTTTGTCATTTGTTACTTTGTTTTCATTAACTGAAATCAAAAGACATATTGGCTGTAAGCATAAACTGTGTATTATTATTGATAAATTCACCAACTAAAGTACTGGTAACCTCTCTATACGGGCGATATACTAGAACTCTCATTTTTGATTAACTGAATTAATGCTGATGTGTCTTCGTTAAAGCAAGCATTTAACATCTTGATTTTATAAACATGAATAAAAAAGGACAAATTATGAAAAGGATAATGTGATTTTTTGAGAAAATAATCATTACAAGAAGAAAATCTACCAACATGATAATAAAATAACTCCTTTCAATATTTTCTGAGTCTCATTAATTCAAAAAGTGCACACTCCAGTGTAATCACACCATGCTGAAGTGTCACCAAGGGAACCCATCCATGCATCCAACAGCATTCAGATGAAGAATCAAATATTACCACATTCTAAAAGATCATTACTCTCACCTGCAAGGGAGTACCTTCCAAGGAAAACTGCTATCCTGAATTCTACCCACATAAATTTATTTTGCCTATGCTTGAACTTTAAACAGAATAATAAATAATATGTGTGTGTCTTGTTTTACTCAATATTATGCTATCGAGTTTCATCTATATTTTTGCATGCACTTTAGTGTGTACAATCTTATTGATGTATAGTATTCTATTATTTAAAAAATATGTAACTGGTTCCTCTATTCTACTCTTAAGAGAGATGTTTGGATAGTTTCCAGCCATTAACTGTTACAAATAATGCACCTGAAGGCATGTGCACACAATTTTTCTAGGAAATTGTTATGTTATAGGGGTATATAGGTTCTACCAATTGACACTCCAAACAGAAGTTGAGTATTCAAGTTGCTTAACACATTAACTACCTCTTGATATTTTCTGTGTTTTTAAATTTTAGCCATTGTATTGTGTACGTAATGACTCTCAATTTGGTTTTAATACGCATATTTCCTAATGAGTAATGATGTTAGACATACAGGTTTATTGTCATTCCTTTGTTCTGCTACTTTTGGTTGGGTTATTTGCCTTTTCTTATTAATATGTTGGGAATCTTTATATTTGGGGACATGAGTAATATATATGATATATGATATATTATATATACTTTTAATTAACTTTATTCAAACTTTGACCTGGGTATTTACTCTTACAAAATGTCTTTAATGAGTATAAGTCCTTATCATGAATATAGTCCAATTTTCTATGTATTCCTGTATGGTCATTGCTTTTCAAATTGGATTAAAAAATAATTCCTACTTTAATATTTGGAAGATATTTTCCTATGTTTTATCTTCTAAAGGATGTGTTTGTTCTTTCACACTTAGATCTGTAACCTACCTGGAATACATTTTTGTGTTTGTTGTGAGGTATGGATCATAATATATGTTTTCCACGTGTTTATTTAAATGAACCAGCAGCATTCCTTTAAAAATAACACTTTTTTTCTTCTCACTTTATTGCATTGTCCGATTTGTTGTATATAGGGTACCCATATAATGGGTGACTGTCTACTTTTACTGTTATTTTATTTCATTGGTCATTTTTTCTATTCTTGTCTTCATGCATCACTGTCTTATTTATCAGCGGTTCATTACAGGCTTGATATCTGGAATTAGATGATGGTGATATTAATAATTGTTATAAAAAACAATTTATGTAATTTTACCTTATTAAGTGGAGAAACTAATTTGTCATCCTAGTAAACATTTTGTTATTAAATAGTGACTACCTGACTTTTAATACTTTTTCGTCTTAAAGTCAATTTTGCCCTATCTAATTTTGTTTTCAACACTAACACGAAGAAATAATAGTAAAAAACTTCAGGGTGAGAAAGCTTTCCAAGTGAAAATAAATCACTGAAAATACAGTGCCCTGGGTCATACTATATAACTGGGTCAAATGTAGGAATGGTTAACAATTATCCCAGATCTATCCACTTACACATGACTTATTTATTGATATTATCTTCAGAATAACAGCTAGGGAGTTCCTGCAACATCTCAGATCTGTCTGAGGAGAGCTCAGTCACAGTTACATTGCTTGCTACCAAAATCATTAATATGCCTTTTGATCCACATCTTTGAGAAATTGCCTGTTTCTAGACTTGGGGCACAGGGCAAAAGGAAGTATAGATTGTTTCTTATAGCTAGAAAGGACACTTGAAGCCCTGTTCATATCAGACATACTTTAAATTTATACTAAACCCCTGTTTAATATGTCAAAACTAGCATATATGTATATCTTATTGTATGTTAAAATATTATGAGTATTTCAATAGTCAATAAATAAGCACATTAATATTAAGTGAAAATATTTTCTGTGTCACTTTTATAATTAGATAAACGTTGACAATTAAAAAATCAAAAACTTCAAGATATTTCACCTTTCTCATATTAGTCACCAAGTTCTGTTTTATACTGCTTGTAAACAAACTGTGTTGTCCTCATTTTTCATTCATACAAGTTGGTTTACTGTAACTTGTGTGTATGTATAACTTGTATGTATAACTCTTACTCTAACTTGTAACATTCTCATTTTCACCACACTACATATTGTTGATGTAATTTACTTTACCAACATCCAGAATAAATAAACTCCAAATACACCATATTTATTGAAGAGCTTTTATTTACAGGAATTGCTTTTCTTTTGTTTGGCAATATCCTTCCTCTTTTCATGCATATGGAATCATTGGATATACTTTAAAAATCAGTTTATGGTTCACTCATAATTCTTGCATTTACCTTCCACATTTCCCAGCACAACAGCAATTTCCGCACAAACCAAGAATCTTTTACCATGGACTCTTAAACTCTTTTGTCGGATTGTTGTTTTGGACCTAACCCTTGCACTATATTAGATTACTATTAGCAAATAATTTAATTTCTTTATTTCCAACTGTGTATTGGGATGACAATAGAATCTACCTCCTAATGCATTCTGACGACTGAAATAGTGATAATAGGCTTAGGTTACTGTCAGGAACATAACAAGACCCCAATGACTATTGTTAAAAGTATTATACATTTATGTAGCTTATTAAAATAATATATTTTTTTCTTGTCTTGAATATCTGAGATACTGTGAACTCAATGAAGAGTATTGTGACTTGTTCATACCATGTTAGGTCAATCTTCATGTAACCTAAACCTAATGCAATGCCTAGTGCCTAAATTATGTTTACTAATCTTTAAAATAAACTGAACTCTACCTCAACCTATGGTTTTATCAAAGATTGAGATAATGTATGTATATTTCTTGGTAAACTATAAAGTGCTATGCAAACATATGTTGATATTCCTAAATTGTATATAATAAAATTTACCTTTGTTGTTTTCCTCTCCTATCTCTTTTTTTAAAAAGTGATATTTTATCTTCTGTAGGAAAACTAGATGAGTAAATTCTGTCAAATTTAAGACAAATTCTGAAAAACTTTAGAAAGAGCTCTCTGGAGAAAATATGCAGAAGCCACCATATGTTCTACTGTTTTTACCTTTCATGATTCATGTGTCCAGAGATAGTTGTTATAGATATAAACTTCATATGAAACTGGACAATATGTTTATGCTCAGTAAAAAAACATGGCTCACATTAGCAGTTTTTAAGACACTGAGGAAATGTTCCCTGAACTTTAATCTCACCAAATGCTTTCCATTCACCTGTGATATTATTTAAAAAATAATTTAATATCATAATAAAATTACTCATAAATATTTAATGATTTTTAAGTATGCTAATAATATATTGTTTTAAAAAATTCTAACAGATTTCAGGTATTTACATATTACCATTACAAGGCATTTAATGAACTTTTATGTACCTAGAAAATTATTTAAATAGAATTTTTAATGAATATATTTGACATACACCAGGGTGATACAGCTAAACTAGCATACACAAAAATAATACTTTTCCAAACTCTTTAATTTGCTATGCCACTACTGAGAGAGAAAGAATCAGAAATCATAAGCAGGTGGGATTTTACTGCTTATTATATCATGCTCTAGTTTCTTGCTTTTGGCTACCATTGCCTACCAGATGTGCTTTTTTTCTTTCTTTTTAATTAAAAAATTAATGTGATCTATATCTTTACTTGGTTTCACACCCAGAAAACAATAAGTTTATATACTATTTAAAATCACCATGATAAGAAATACTGTAGAGTTAAAACAAATAGGACTAGGTTAATGAAAGATGTGGAAATTAAGTCTCCAATAAATATTGGACATAATTTCCATTACTTTTAAAAGATGGGAGTTTTTAAAAGCAAGTAAGCATTTTAAAATTTCAGCTTCTAATATATTTAATGGTTACATATTAATAATAGTCAATAAAATATAGTTAGGTCACTGTATACCAAATTTTTCAGTGATAGATGGAACACACTTTCAACATTTAAAACTTTCTCCCTACCTGTACATAATATGACCCTCAAACATCAAAGCTTACTATGCTACTTCTCTGTTGAGATCCATTTTGTGAAAGAATAATAAAATAGTTTTTCCTCTTTCTCCTAAATTATGGAATATTAATGAAAAATTAAAAGGATTAAGTCACAGCCCTTAATTGATTTTATTTTTTTTGTGTAGATTAAATGTAGATGACTTGGTTATTCTTTTATTTTTTATTCATATCTCTATAAGGTAGAAAAGCATATAGTAAATGTAACAGGTGCCAATTATTTAGATCTTATAAGTATCCAGAAATAAATGTTTTTAACCCATAGGTGAGTCAAATTGTATAAGGGACCAGAGCAAAGGGAGGTTGAGGGAAGGGACTGCACCTATAAAACTGTAATAGAAGGATTGGAAAGGCAATGTCAGATTGTTATTGACACCTAACAAAAAATAGAACTGAAACTAGCAAAATACAAGAAAAAGCATTGTAGAAAATGGTATAGTTTTTATATTTTTCATGAGCAAAAGTTTTCTATATGAAGTGATTAAAAGGAAACAATATATATGGGAGTTCTGGTGGGGGGAATATTTAGAAGAAATTTAAGAATTGGTTAAGGTCTGAAGTAGTTGGCATAGATAGGAAAAACGGAAGCTGCTAAAATTGTGATGGGTTTTTAAACTCCTGCATACACACACACACACACACACACACACACATACCCCACAAGCTTTCAACCTTCTCTCCTTTATTGAGTAGAGATAGGAAAGGAGAAAATCTTGGGGTTCAGCCATGGAGACATGCAGGTAGAGGAAAAAGAACAGATGCATATCTATTTCTCTGCAGTATATGCAATCTTATCAGATTAAACAAACACACACACCCTCACACGCATACTCTCTCTCACACACACACACTTCCAGACAATTAAAAGCATAGTTTTCTTTGCACTGGAGACAACATGCTGTTTTCCAAGTACTCAAAGAGAATAGAAATAGAGTCAAGATAACTTATGGCACAATAAATTTTACAGAGCCTACAATCCTGTCTCCTTGTACAGACTCAGTTTCTCCCTCAGCACTTGTCAAGTTCTTCAGATTTAGAAATACTGATGCCTAGAACTATCCAACATTTGGAGTGAAATCATGTGTTCAAATAGCGCATCTCATTTATAGGCTTGGTTTACAAAATGTTAACATTCAAAATGTTAAGCTTTCTGTTAAATATTTTGCATTCCACTGGAATATTGTTCTAGCCCTAAGTATAATGAGAGCCAGTGTTTCCTAATACAATTGACATTCCCTTGCAAAATACTGCCTCAATATTCTCTTGCAAAGAACTGCCAAAATGAATTCATTACAGACTTTTCAAGCAAGGGCCATCTCATTTCCCCAAAGGAAGGAAATGGTGTGTAAGAAAGGCTCATGGAATGTTCACAGATTAATTGTAACCTACCAGTGATGACAGCAGTGGACCGTCTGGAGTGTCTGCTGCAAAGATACTCGCTGCAGTAGGAGAGGCACAGCGGGGGTTGCAAGTTCTGCAATACCGGTGGGAGCCTGGAACAGGCAGGACCCCTTTCCCCGACTGAGTTGGCAGGGTAGTGGCGCCATGCTCCTGGGGGCAGCTGTAGCCACCCAACTATGGCTCTGGACCCAGGCATCCCTGTATTCTCAGGGGCCTGGGAAGCTCCTGCCCCTCCAGGCTTGGAATTGCCTGCTTCCTCTGTCTGGCTTCTCCCTGCTCTGGTGTGGAGCAAAGTTGTGGCTAAGCCCAGGTGCTATTGCTACCTAGCCAGGTGTGTGCACACTCGAGGAGGTACTGACACACAAGCTCCCTGGCACCTCAGCCCCCTCTGGACTTCAGGCACCAATGAGTGTGGGAGGGAGTCTGAGGGGAACTGAGGCCAGTTTGGCACAAGCCTGCAGTCACCCCTTGGTACAAATAGCCTGGGTGCCATTGACAGCATGTTGATGGTGGGAGGCAGACAGGCTCCTGGGCAGAAAGGGGCAAGAACCTGGTGAAATCGCACCTTCAAGCCAGGGATGGCCTGAAGCTAGGGGGCCAGGATGCCAGTTCCAGATGGAGCCTGTGGCCCAGAGAGAGAACTTGTGGTGCTTTTCCTGGGCCTGCCCATGGCCACCCATGGACCAATTAGCATGCACTTCCTTCTGAGCCCATAAAAACCCCATGCTCAGCCAGACTCACACAGACATCAGGACTACCAGCTGCAGGAAGGAGTTATCCACTTCGGGTCTCCTAGACTCATCAGGACAACCTGCCTGTGGAAAGGAGTTACCCACTTCGGGTCTCCTGAGAGTTGTTTTGTCACTCAATGCAGCTCCTCTGTGCCACTCACCCTCCAGTTGTCCACACACATCATTCTTCCTGGATGTGGGACAAGAACTTGGGACCACATGAATGGTGAAACTGCAAAAGCTATAACACAAACAAGGCTGAAACACACTCCCCAGTCACCATGTTGTGGGTGATGAGAAGGAGAGAAGAGTGGCAGCCCTTCCAGGAGCCCATACCTAGGGGCTCTCCAAGCCAGGGCTGTGACACTCACTTTGGGGCTCTGCAGTTCCTGGCAGCTCTAAGCTTCTGGGCTCCACCATGTTCCTCAGTGCCCACAGTGGGGTCGCTTGCAGTACTCCTCATCCAGCTGCAGCCTCGCATGGAACTGGCAACGGTACCAATGCCTGGAGCTGCCTTCCCTACCACAGCCAGTACACCTGGCTGTGCACAGTGGCCAAACCCCATGCTCACTCACACACTCCTCACCATTTTGTGCCACGCTCACCCTTGGCAGGTATGGGATTTGGGCTGGTAGCATGAGCCGAGCACAGCCTGCTGGGCTGAGTGGGTGCAATGAGGCCAATGGGCCTAAGCAAAACTCCAGCAAAGGTGCCACTGACCACAGAGGTTTCTGGTTTGAAAAGCAACACCCTAAGGATCCTGTGACGCTGGTCGTTACTCTAGTTCTCAGATTCTGCTATTTTACAATCAACATTACACATTTAATACAATAGTATATTTCAAATTACATTATAATTTTACCACCTGCCTTATGATCCAAATTTATTTCTTAATTTCAGATATATATTTTCTGCATTTCCAAAAAATAGGAGATTTTTCTTACAGAATTCATAGAAGTCCTGTGGTTTTTTGGCTCATACTGAATTTTTAATTTTCTTCACTTTGATATCTTCAAGTTAGTAAGGATAATCATCTGGCTCAATAATCATTGTAGTCTACAATTTTGACAAAATATGTTACACCAGCTATTAGCTTGCTAAATATGTGTTATCAATAAATACTTATTTTATTATTGTTTTCCA
Organism: Pan paniscus; assembly: GCF_029289425.2. NCBI lineage: Eukaryota > Metazoa > Chordata > Mammalia > Primates > Hominidae > Pan > Pan paniscus. The sequence continues at coordinate 54,535,767 of NC_073249.2, read as the reverse complement.
TCCAATTACTTCTCATATCCTAGCTCTATGAAAATTAAAACCATTACTCTCATAATCTAACCAAATCAGTAAACCAATTCCAAATTGCTATCTTTAGAGGTCTATTTCCACTTCTGTCATATACTTTCTATTTTGTCTCTTTCTTGATTAATTTTTCAAGAAAACAAAATGTTAAATACACATTTACTTCTCATACATTTAATCTCTTTTTTTGCTTTATTTTAGGTTCAGAAGTACATGTGAAGGATGTTATATAGGTAAACTGCATGTCACAGGGTTTGGTTTACAGATAATTTCATCACCCAGGTAATAAGCATAGGATCCATTATGTATTTTTTCTGACACTCTCTCCCTTCTCCCACCCTTCAACCTCAAGTAGCCCCCAGTGTGTCTTGTTCTCCTTCTAGTATCCATGTGCTCTTGTTGTTTAGCTCCCTCTTACAAGGGATAACATGCAGTATTTGGTTTTCTGTTCTTGGGTTAGTTTGCTAAGGATAGTGGCCTCCACCTCTATCCATGTTGCTGCAAAGAACAGAATCTCATTCTTGTTATGGCTGCATAGTATTCTATGGTGTGTATGTACCATATTTTCTTTATCCAGTCTACCATTGATGGGAATTTCAGATGATTTCATGCGTTTGTTGTCGTGAATAGTGCTGCAGTGAACACATGTGTGCATGTGTCTTTATAATACAATGATTTGTATTCCTTTGAGTATATACCCCAAAATGGGATTGCTGACTCAAATGGTAATTCTGTTGTAAGTTATTTGAGGAATTGGCACACTGCTTTCCACATGGCTGAACTAATTTACACTCCTACCAGCAGTGTAAAAGTGTATCTTTTTCTCCTCAGCCTTGCCAACATCTGTTATTTTTTGACGTTTTAATAATAGCCATTCTAAGTGGTGTGAGATGGAATTTCATTGTGGTTTTGATTTGCATTTTCCTAATCTCATGTATTTTATACCATTGGTGTATTTGTGTAGCTGTTCCTTTCATTATTCCCCCGAAAAATATGTAAATGTGAAAACTTATGTGGTACCCCCCCGAGGAAGACAGTGTCTGAGAATATCATATAATCCAGCATATTTGAAGACAATCCAATCTAGTTGGTTGAATTCTAGTTCAAAGTTATTCTTGTTAAATACATTGAAGTATTGTATCCACATATCAAATATTTTATATAAAACTGATGACAGAATGATTTATGTTTCTTTGTAGATAATCTCCTCTCTCTTTTTAGAAACCAGCATTTACCGCGTATTTTTTGTTTGCTCAAATTTTAATCTGTATTTTGTTTGCTTTTTATTTATTTGTCTGTTTTTCTTTTGTGTTTTCATTTTGGCACTCTATGCATATTTTCAATATGGTTTTTAAAATCTTTCCCTAATACTGGGTAAATATTTTCATTTATCTATCAAGACTTTTCTTCCAGAGCTCCTACAACCACAATTTTTAATATCTACTAATATATTAAGTATATTCCTTATCAATATTTTCTTTATTTTTCCTATCTTTCTCTATGTATAACTTTTTGCCTCCTCTTTTAGAATACTTCCGTTTGATCTTTCAAGTAAGAAATTTATCTTTTATCATTATTTAAATTAGTTTTACAAAATTTTATTTTTCTCTTGATTATTTACTTACTTTTTACACTTGTTTGATATATCCAATATGGTTTTTTATCATCTTAGGTACATACATGCTTCAAAAAGTTGGAGCATTTTTATATTGATGTATTAGATAATTGTTTTTAAAAAAAGTTTTTTAAATAGTTATAGTATTTAATGTCATGCCACCTCGGGAAATATCAGCACTGTTGCCTGAAATTGTAGAGGAAGAAACATTTGTAGGCAAGTCCTTTGCTGTGTCATTTCTAGTTTATGTAAAAATGAAAGGTCGATTGAAAAAAATGTTCCTATTATTTAAAGACAGCCCACAAAAGTATTGCTATTTACATCTATGTTCCATTACCTACAGGGAAACTCCATTATTAATGATTGCAGATGTATTTAATTCATGGGGATATTGAGAGAATAGAAGATAAGAGAGTGCCCAGGGGCAGCTGGTTGGTCCACACCAATATGCATCTGTTTTGATATTGCCCTATGGTTACATAGACCAGCTGTCACCGTCATTTTGGAAGAAAAAGAAGAAAGTGATGATTGATCCTAGGCAGCTGAGAGAAACAGAAGGCCAATGTAAGCTCTCTATAATGTTCTATTTAATGCATATTCAGTTAGATATACATTTTAATGCTGATACGCATTTGTTTTTTTCCTGTAAGTTGCTTTTAAGAACATTGTTATATGTATCTCTTTGTATAAGAGTAATTATAGGGTATACCGCCTAGGAGTATAAATTTTGGGACATTATCAAGGGAATCTTCAACCTTACTAGGTATTGCCTAAGTATAATCCAAAAGTACTATAACATTTTTCTATTTGTATGCTGACAGTGTATGGGAGTCATTTTTACTTTACGTTTCATTAGAAATTTCTATTATCAGGCTTTTATTTAAAGTCAGTATTGTAGGTATGTAATGGTATCATGTAACGCTTTTAATTTAAACTTTCCTGATTATCATTGAGATTGATTATCCTTTTATCTGTTTTCTGACTATTGAGCTTATCTCTTCTGTGGACTTTCCGACAGCTCAAAAATTTTTTCAGTTGGGTTATTGATTTCTTTAAATTTATGTGTATATATTTAATATATATCTTTGGAACTAATATTTTTGGTTACATACATTGAAAATATTTTTGTAGTCTTTCTGAAGTATTTTTTCTATAATTTTTTTTCACAAAATATTTTAAATTATAATATAGCCATATTTATTTATTAATTGTCCTTTATATAATTTTGAAAACTTTTCTGATTTTTCTAGTCATTCTTTCCTCTACATAGATCATAACTATATTATCTTATAACTTGTAAAAGCTTAAAGTGAAGATTTTTATTTTTAACAATTTAATTCACTTTAATGTATAATTGTCTTCCTTGTTTATTAGGAATATAATTTTTTGAAAGGTTGTAATTCAGTGTCTCCCATGTCTTTACTGATTAATGTGTCCTTTATCATAAATTATACTTCTGTTTTTGCATTAGTGTCTTTCCACTCTTTTCATTTGCCTTTAATGTTTTCTTTATAATTTCCCATAATTTCCCCACTTCTTTTTTCCATTGTTTTAATTCAGAAGTTATGGAGAACCAACCTAGTAAAGTTTAATAAGCTTGATCTATTGGTTAATAAATAGCTATAAAATAATTTATGAATAAAACTTATCTAGGATTTATTGTTATACTGTTTTCTTAACTTTGCAATATTTTTATATAAATTAATTTTGAAGCATATTTAGAAAGTTAACAATTTACCATTACTTTCAGGAACCACACTACTACCACTCTACTACATCTAGATGTCTGCTGTAGCATAATTTATATTCTCACTTCACTTTCAGAGCGGTCTCCTCTTCACAATTTTGTGTGTATCATACCCTTGACATTTTAAAGTACTTTATTTTCTTATCAAAACATTTATAAACACTATATCATCCCTTTCATTAATTGACTTCTTGTTTTTTGAGTTTTGTGTTTACTTTCCTTCAGTGACTATATTTTTTACTCCCAGAATTTCTACATATTTTAGAATTTGCACTTATATTAATGTTCGGTTTCACCATATGTTGTTTCATAATTTATTGCCCTTAAAAATAAAGTTTGGCTTTCAGTTGTAACTTTGAATATCTTTATCACAGTTATTTAAAGTCTTTAAAAGGCTTTAATCTTATATACTTACATGTATACTGAATTATCACTTTCATCCTTTATACTATTTCTATTACATGTGTTTCATTGCTTTCCTCTTAATGAGAAAAGTAACAGCAAGTCAGATAAAAACATTTTACTTTTGCGTAAAGCATAATAGGAGCCAGAAAAGTGGTGACTCTCTCACTTTGGCCCATGACAACACCATTGAAAATTTAAATAAGAAGAAACTATTCTTGACAATCAAGCTTTTTGGTACCATTTGTGTTCATTTTATAATTGCATTCAATTACTCATGAATTCTGAAGTATTTGTTTATTAATAAGTATTATCTAGTTTAAATGCCTTATCTTAGAAATTAGAAAAACGAGGAGCATATTTGTGATATATATTTGCAAGCTTTTGTAGCAAATGGAAATTTATTACTAAATCTCACTAAATAAAGATTTATAAGTAAAGTGGTACAATTTGTTGCATTAAACATTGTAAATACACTGTAAAATGTCTGTACTAGCATTTTTAATTTATAGTCCAACGTTAAATAAATTTGGTTTTTTTTTTTAGTTTTTAAAACCTGGTTATTGCTCACAAAATATTGTACACTGTATTGGATTACTTTTATTAGATACCTCAATTTTGAGAAAACATAATTCGGTAAAAACTAGATACATAATGGCTGCTTCAATGTCCTATTTTACTATGGCACTTAAATGACTCTGGTAGGAAAATATACTTTATCAAAATGATGGTTTGATGATACATAAATTCCTTCACTCTTTGACTGCAATGTCAGTTTTGCTGACTTTGCTGTTAACATAATTCTTCATTAGTTACAACAATGCTTGGCCTACGCAAAACAAATTACATATTCAGCTACCTCACCATTATGAACTAATGTCAGTCATGAAATCTGAATAGCAACTTTTAACCTTATCAGGCAAATTAAATAGGATAAGGATGTGTAGCCAAAGTATCGAGCAGTGAAGAACAATGTATTATATTTTGATTGGGCTATGTGACTTTAAAAAGAAACGATTTTTTTTTTTTTTTTTTGAGACAGAGTCTCACTCTGTCCCCCAGGCCAGAGTGCAGTGGCGTGATCTCAGCTCACTGCAAGCTCTGTCTCCGGGGTTCACGTCATTCTCCTGCTCAGCCTCCCGAGTAGCTAGGACTATAGGCGCCCGCCACCACACCCGGCTAATTTTTTTTTTTTTTTTTTTTGTATTTTTAATAGAGACAGAATTTCACCGTGTTAGCCAGGATGGTCTGGATCTCCTAACCTCGCGATCCGCCCGCCTCGACCTCCCAAATTGCTAGGATTACAGGCGTGAGCCACCGCACCCGGCCAGAAATGATTTTTTTAATTCCATAAAATAGTTATTTTCTACATTATAAAAATGTTCTTTATTGAAGGCTTAGCCTGAAATTTTTTTTCCCCCCAGACGAAATCTCACTCTGTCGCCCAGGCTGGAGTGCAGTGGCACAATCTCGGCTCACTGTAGCCTCCACTTCCTGGGTTCAAGCAATTCTCCTGCCTCAGCCTCCCAAGTAGCTGGGACTACAGATGCGCGACACCATGCCAGGCTAATTTTTTTATTTTATTTTATTTTTGTATTTTTAGTAGAGACAGGTTTTCACTATGTTGGCCAAGCTAGTCTTGATCTCCTGACCTCGTGATCTGCCTGCCTCGGCCTCCCAAAGTGCTGGGATTACAGGCGTGAGCCACCGCACTCGGCCTGGACTTTTTATATATATCAGAATAGTAAATATGTGTAAGACTTCCACTTAAAGGTAGCAGATTAAACACACTGACTTATTTCCACCTAACTCAAATTCTAATGTAATGAATATAATTTTTAAAATGCATAATCACTTAAGAATAAAATGCAAGGGGCGACATGTAAAAATAACAAAAACAACAACAACAAAAAGGATCCCAGATGGAAACCAGAACTAGTGACTATTAATAGCACATTATGTGTTTTGTAAGTGGGAAAGTTTCCATATTTTACCATACTTTTTCTAAGAATGAGATATCTTTTCCTAAAAACGTATGTTTTTTCCCCCCCATTCTTTACCATTTCCTGGAGAGTTCGCACGGGTTACCTTTTCTTAAGTGTGTGGCTAATTTACCAATCAATATTACTAAACTCTGAGCACTTATCTTTCCTTCTCTATCTGGATAAGTGTGAGGCATTAACCCAGATGTACAATACTGGATAGACTTTTATAAGGTCTATATGGGCACAGAAGCCCCCTCATTTGTTTGGACTGTCATAATAAATATACACCAACTAGCTTCTGTAGAGTGATAGAATTGATGTTTCATTCTTCTACTTGGTGACACCTTTGTCTTATTTCAATTGATTGAAAACCTGGTTTCTCAACAGAATTGTTACAATTTCTCACCAATTACTTTATTTGTATTATAAACATAGATTTAATTATACTTAAAAAGTTACCTTTACATGTTTTCTATATTGACTTCTTAGTCCTGTGCTGTTTCTCTTTTACATTTTCGCTTGTAATAATAATGAAGTAATAATAATATTAATATTAATTTCATAGCTTGTTGGATGTACCATTTTAAATATTTTATATACATATATAATTTATTCTTTACAATTCTATGAAACAGATATTGTTATTACTCTCATTATGCAGACAAGTTACAGAAAATTTAATCATTTCTGAATCACAGAGCTATTAAATGGTAGAGTAGGGGTTCAAAGTCAAGCAATCTAATTCCAGAGTTCACACTTTAAAAAATTCTTCCATATCACAAATAGAGTTTTTACTAGTTTCTTCATTAAAATAACATACAAAACAAAATAAAACAAATGTTCTTTGGTTCTTAAAATAAGCATATGGTCTGAAACAACATATTGAAAGTTAAATATATATCTATTTTTTCCAGTTACAGATGTTGTACTTTGTATTAAATGTCAAGAATCAGAGTTAAATGCTTCTCACAGTATCAAGCAAGTACAGGAAAGAGTATTAAATGTCAAATAATTCATGGAAAGTGTTTGCTTTATATTTTATTAATGGTGTTTATGTACAGATAATATCTGTACATAATATCTACTGTAGATAATATCTACTTTTGTGCAAATATATTTAGAAAAGTAAACCATGAATTTGAAGTCAATCAACAGTGCATTATTAACATAAATGCAAATTTACTAAACTACTGAACTACCTAATAATTATCAGTGAGTTTAAGAGAAAAATGGCAAGATAATTCTTTTTTGGAATTAATGTACCAATGAGAATTTATAAACTAGAATTTTGCTCCTGACTATGATGAAATAAAATGTCCAGACATAACTCCCACTATACAGTTTCTGAGATTAAACACAGTTAATCACACAGAAAATCAAAAAGTCAACCTATTGATTAATAATAACATTAATTATCAACAGTTATCGATAACTACAGTATTATCAACAGAATCTATTAAACTGGAATAAAATAGCCACGTGTGGTGGCTCACACTTGTAACCTCAGCACTTTTGAAGGCTGAGGTGAGCAGATCAATTGAGGTCAGGAGTTCGAGACCAGCATGGCCAAACTGGAGAAACTCTTTCTCTACTAAAAGTACAAAAATTAGTCTAGCGTGATGGCAGGCACCTATAATCCCAGCTACTCAGGAGGCTGAAGTAGAAGAATCACTTGAACCCGGGAGGCAAAGTTTGCAGTGAGCCGAGATCGCGCCACTGCACTCTAGCCTGGGCAACAGAGCAAGACTCCATCTCAAAAAATCAAAACAAAACAAAAACTGGGGTACAATGAAATAATGCTTTCAATTTTATGAGAAAAAATGAATTACAACCTATAACACTATACAAGCTAAAATAGATTTTAAATATTGGAATAGGAAACATCTTTTTAAAACACATAAAGCCTAAAATAGTGTACCTCTTTTTGCATTTTTCCAAAAAGATAGTTAAGATTGTGCTCTCATAAAGCCGGTAGTAAAGTATGGAAAATAAAGGCATAGCATGTTGTTAACAGGGCACCAGAAACAGGAGATTTAAAAGTTCCCAAGATCACAGTGAATGGAAATCTAACAACCTATGCAGAGGTTTGGGAATGCAGCTAACCTATGCTAGAGGAGCAAGAAGGAGGAATGTATCCAGTAGATGAAATAATAAATTAAATGAAGCTGGTATGTGTGACAACATATGAAAGAGTATTTAGTATTATTTGAATGTTTAGGGAAGAATTACTAGGTACATTGCAAAAAGAAGGAAAGGCAACCTTTAACTCAAAACAAGCAACTATTAAAAGGAAGATTTCTGGTGAAAAACATGGATAAGCAGTACAATTTACAAAGTCAAAACACTGTGGTAACTGTGTGATAAATATCCTGGGAGCTTAGGCAAGATGGAATTTTTTAGAAGGATACTCAAATATGGTGAAAGGAAGTTCACACAAATTGTCTGACATTCTCAGTATTATAAAAGCAAGAAAGCCCAGGCAAAGTGGCTCATGCCTGTAATCCCACCACATTGGGAGGCCAAGGTGGGAGGACTGCTTGAAGCCAGGAGTCTGAATCTAGCTTGGGCAACATAGTAATATTCTATCTCAATAAAGTATAAAAATTAAAAATAAAAATAAAAGGCAATATAAGCATATAACTTAGGAATATAGATAATTATCAAAAGAAAATGCTAAAATATTGAAAGTCCTGTTTTATGGGTAAAGAGGCATGATGATGCTGCTTGTCTTTATCACTCTGTAGTAATATTTGACTCAAATATGTCGGATATATTGGATTTTTTAAAATAACAAAAGAAAGTTCACAAATTTGAAGATTAAAAAAAGGATGTGAAACTGATATGCTATGATCACATTAGTCCAAATATAATATTATTGGCCGGTATTCAAAATATTGTTATGGTTTAAGTAAGAGAAGTTGCAGAAAATATTGGAATAAAAGAGAAGTTTGGAAGTTGTGAAAGAAAAGAAAATCATGTTTTATGTGTGTGTGATGGGCAAAATTAAGGTTTTGGGTTTTATACTGTATCCATGAGAAACGCAAGTTACACATTTTCTAATGAGAATTCTATTAAACATGCTATTGAGCTACTGAAATTTACTTCTGCAATTGAAGAGACAAACTCATTTAGCATTAAATTAAAACTTTTTTCTGATTATAAAATCAATGTATGACTTATAATCAATATCTTCTGAAATTAAATTTTATAATTCAAGAGTTTATGTAAGTTTTCATGAGAACGTATCCTAAGAATAAGTACAAGTTTAGTTTGGTTTAAGGAAATATAGGAATGAATAAAAATCTGTATTACTCACAACATAGTGAATAAGCTCTGATAATACATCAGATTTGCATTATAAAGTTACGCTTTAATAGTTTTCATTTACTGCTTGAGCTGAGCACTGTGCATCATTAGATTTCTCATAGTAAATGGACTTATGTTAGTGTCAAGGAGATTTCCATATATAACTAAAATGTTAAAAATGTAAACAGACCTGGCCGGGCTCACGCGTGTAATCCCAGTACTTTGGGAGGCCGAGGCGGGCGGATCACGAGGTCAGGATATTGAGACCATCCAGGCTAACACCGTGAAACCTCGTCTCTACTAAAAATACAAAAAATTAGCTGGGCGTGGTGGCAGGCGCCTGTAGTCCCAGCTACTCAGGAGGCTGAAGCAGGAGAATGGCATGAACTCGGGAGGCGGAGCTTGCAGTGAGCCAAGATAGCGCCACTGCACTCCAGCCTGGGCGACAGAGGGAGACTCTGTCTCAAAAAAAAAAAAAAAAAAAAGAATAAAAAGGAAACAAACCTAAATACAATATACGTTGATTTTTTTTTCTGAGAAATGTAAACAATACCAGAATTTGTACACTTATATTTTTACTAGTATTATTTGATTGAAAGTATTTCGATTTACTTACAAAGACACGAAAATAACTGAGATAATCTTTCATCTGTTATGCTGCCCATGAATAGAATTAGACAAATATGAAGATTTTGGAAAAGTCAATAATATCAAATCAAAGGAAGTTTGTTGGTAAATTATACATGAAATTGCTAGATGACAGAAAACTAAAATTATTGCTTTATTTCATGTATTTTATATCATATTTCTAGGATTTCTGGAATTACTCATTTATAATGCAGAGGCAGTTTCTGCAGAGACTTCTAATGGTACTAATGTCTGTCAAATACATGAGAAAATTCTGATCATTGTGATAAGCCTCACAAAATATATATTTAAACAAAAAGAATCAAGCACTCAGGAAAAATAAACTTTCATTAAGGCAATGCGATTATTGAGAATTGATAGGCTAAGCTTTAACCTTTTGCCTTGTTACTTTGCCAAAAGCTTGGATATTAATGAAACCAAGCATAAAAGGTGAATGGAGAACAGCCAGAGAATTTATTAGCTCTTCAACTGAGGCATCAGTCTGTTCAAAGGCTAATTAGACCAATCTGTGAATGTATCAATCCCATAATTACTCAGACTAATTATATTAATCATCTAAAATATGTTCATGAGAAACTGCTAATGTATAACCTTGTGGTTTTGACACGACCTTAGCTCAATTAGGACATGGTGTCCATGTATGATTTACTAACTGTGGCTTTTGATAAGTAGACAGAATAAGATTTTAAAAAACAGATATAGATTAAATAGCAGATATACAACTGAAATTGAGTTAGTTAATATGATTTAAAATATTTTCAGTTATCAGGAACTTGGTCAAAATTGAGAATATTTGACAAACCTTTGGAGACATTAAATGTAAAGATCACTCAATATTTTTCTTCAGGATTTTAATTATTTTATTTTATTTATTTTTGTGAGTACATAGTACAGGGTGTATGGGATTCACAAAATACTTTGATACTGGCATGCAATGCATAATAATCACATCGGAGTAAATGGGGTAGCTATCACCTCAATTATTTATCCTTTTTCTCTTTGTGAATTACTTTGTGTTTTTGTGTGTGTTCATATGTACATGTATACCTGGGCAATCTATGTATGTGGATAGTTACTATTAGCAGAAACATATACTAAACTCAGATTAATTCAGCAAATTTATTGAAATATCTACTATACACTAGGCATTAATGTTAGATGTTGTTAAGCTATAAGTAATAAAGAACCATCCTTTGCACTCTAGGAGCATCAAGTTTGCTTGAGGACAGGAACAGATAAATATGTAATAATGATTACATGTAAAAAGATTTACATATTTTATTTCTCCTTACATCGATAAGACATTATGTGTTAATGTCAAATGACTACTCATCATTGGGCTGAAGCTTCCTGTCTACAGGCAGACATTCAGGAAGGGAAGATCATAAGCAAATTGAACCCCATGGGCACTAGCTGAAGCTGTTTGCCACTTCAGCCATATAAGCCAGCAAACCTAATGGTACTTTAGGTATCATTGCCATATAGCACCATTGTTTGGAGCCATTGGCAGATTTCCTATAGATACATTGCATCTCAGACCCTCGGGGTTTTGGAGTAAAGCCCAATCATCGTATGGAGATAAGTAGGCTCCTTTTGAGAGTTAACTTATGGCATGCTACTGGGCCTCAGTAAAAACCTAATGCTTAATTATAGGTCATCAAGCTATCCTGCAATCTAAACTGCGCGTCATGAAGTGGGATTTTTCTGACCCACCAAGGCATAGAGTTGAACATACATTACAGCAGTCTATTATCAAATAGAAGAGGTATGTATGAGATGGGGTTTGAGCAGAAACTGAAGGAAAAAATGTAAGCTATATGAGGCCATGTTCCAAATGTCCATAGCTCCTATTATTAATGCATTATCTCCTTTCTCTCAGCTTGAACCTATGGCACCGTGGTAACATCCTTATAATAAACTGACAGAGAAACAGCAACAACAAAACACTTCAGCCAAATCTATAGAAAATTCTGCATAATATACAGGCACCACACCAAATATGACAGCTGCAGCACTACAGCCCCTTGCCACCACATCTCTGAAGGACAATGATGAAGAAAAATTATCCAAGTGTGCAGAACTTAAGTAAGCACAACTTCTATGTTCATTGTTGTCTAGAAGGAGAAATAGCCAAATGGCCAAGTTTATATCAATTCATGGGATGTGGCCAATAGTTCGGCTGAATACCCAGGGACTTGAAAAGCACACAGAATGTCAGTGAAAAAAATGGTTTTGGGGAAGATATGTAGATAGATCTCTTTGAATGGACTCAGGATATGAATATATTTGTGTTCCTTGTGAATTATCACAAGAAGATGATTTAAGAAGAGGTGGGTTTTAATAATCAAGTGGCTGCGATGAACCATTCTGTGGATATTAGTCAGCATCTTTCAACCATTTCTGTCATTGCCCATTGATTCATGAACAAAGTGGCAATGGTAGTAAAGCTGGAAGCTCAGCACGGCTTAGTAAAATTGACTTCCAAGGCTGACCTAGCCACTTGTCAAGGCTGACCTAGCAGTAGCCTCTGTTGAATGTCCAATAATCCAACAAGAGAGACTGACGGTGAGTCCTGTTGTAATACAATCCCTGGAGTGATTAGACAAATATCGGATGGCAGGTTGATTACATTAGAGCACTTTCATTAGATGTTGGGCAGCATTTTTATTGTTTTTAATTTTGAGACAGAGTCTCGCTCCATTGCTCAAGCTAGAGTGCAGTGGTGTGATCTCAGCACACTGCAACCTCCATCTCCCAGGTTCAAGTGATTTTTCTGCCACAGCCTCCTGAGTAGCTAGGATTATAGGCACACGCCACCATGCCCAGCTAATTTTTTGTATTTTCATTTTTAGTAGAGGTGGGGTTTCAACATGTCGCCCAGGCAGGCCTTGAACTCCTGAGCTCAGACAATCTGCCCGCCTCAGCCTCCCAAAGTACTGGGATTACAGGTGTGACCCACCACACACAGCCAGAATTTTGTTTCTATTGGAATAAACACTTACTCTAGAAATCAATTCTGCCCAAACTCCCATGACTGTCATACCCAATGTCATGATATTTCACAAAGTACTGCTTCTGACCAAGTAAATCACTTCACAAGAAATGGAGGGTGACAATGGGCCCATGGTCATGGAATTTGTTATTCTTATCATGCTTCTCACCATCCTGAAACACCTAGTTTGCCAGAATAGTGAAACAGCTTTTTGAAGTCTCAGTTATGAAATCAGTGAGCTCAGGGGTTCCCAATCCCTGGGCTATGGTCCGGTAACGGTCCATGGCCTGTTAGGAAATGGGCAGCACACCAGGAGGTGAACAGTGGGTGAGCAAGCATTACCTCCTGAGCTCTGCCTCCTGTCAGATCAGCTCCAGCAGTGGATTCTCATAGGAGCACAAACCCTATTGTGAACTGTGCATGAGAGGGATCTAGGTTGCAAACTCCTTATGACAATCTAACTAACATCCTGATGATCTCAGGTGGAACAGTTTTATCCTGAAACCATTCCTCCCTGCTGCATCCCCCCATCAGCCCTCCACTCTCCCAACACTGTCTGTGGAAACATTGTCCAGGAAACTGGTCCCTGGGGGCAAAAATGTTGGGCATAGTTAAAGTACATGGCAAAATCTTTTGTGGCTTGGGCAGTATCTTCCAGTAAGCAGTAAATTCTCTAAATTATCATCCAATATAAGATGCTTTTTCTCCCACAGCAAAGATTCATGGGACCAGGAATAAAGAGTTGAAAATGGGAGTGGCTCCTCTCACTATTATTGCTAGTATTTCACCAGCAAAAATTTGCTTCCTGTCCATGTGATTTTAGGCTCTACTGATTAGAGGACTTAGTTGGAAGAATGATTCTGTTTGATTAAAAATTGTGACTGAAACCTGGTCCTTTTGGTCTCCACATCCCTCTGAATAGACAAGTAAAGAAAGAGTGTACTATACTGGCTGGGGTGATTAATACTTATTTCTAAGGACAAATTGGGTTTTTTACTATGCATCTGAGAAACCTAACAGAATGTCTGGAATACAAAAGATCTGTTGTGGTATCTGCTATTATTACCCTGTCCTGTGATTAAAATCAATGGAAACTCTAAAACCTATTCAGGACTGCCAGTAATCCAGATCTTTCAAGAATGAAGGTTTGAATAGCTTCATCAGGCAGAGAACAGCATGCTGAGATGCTTACTAATGGGAAGTAAGATATTAAATGTGTTACAGGGAAAAAAAAGCAATAAATAACAACTATGACCATGTAACCCATTGCAGAATGCATAGTACAATAATTATGATTATTTATTCTTTATTTTAATATAAATGTGTGTGTAATTAGTTCTGTGTATTTCCATTTACATATGTGTGGTTAAATACTTTTTGGATCTATTATCTAATATAAAATGTGTTATTAACAATTGACATTATATATTAGTGTTTGAATTATAGTGTATTAAAATAAAATGCTTTGTATGTTTTTATTTCTATGAGAAAGGTGTTCAGGCGTTTTAGGTTTTAAATGGGGTAGTTGTGTGGTGCTTACAGAAGTAAGACTTTATTATTGTCTTTATTTAGAAATTAAGTATGCTTTAAGGTGATGTGCGTGAATGCCAATTTGCCACAATGTGGAATGTGTAAGCTTTGTGATGACCAAGTCGGGTAGGCTACACTACGTCTTTCAGAATTCTCTTTCTACTGCGTTTTCACATGAGGTAGGTCACAAGACATACACTCTTGTGAGAATTGGAAAAGGCTACAAAACAACCATATAGACACCTCCCAGTGATTCAATCATACACTAATCTAGGTGCTGCTGTGAAGGAATTTTTCAGCTCTAACTAAAGTTCTTACTTAGTTTACTTTAAGTCTTTAGAAAGGTATACCATCCTGAGTGGGTCTGATTTAATTAATCAGAAAAATGTTAAAAGAGAGGAGGCCCTTCCTGCATTCAGAGACTACAAACTTCAGCTCATACTCATGCGTAATTTGCCAGTGTAATCATGATTATCTCTTTTTGTGTTCCTTGACAACTTCTGCTTGTTTAGTGAGTCCTCCATTGTGTAAACATATACAGTGTAATACACATATATAATTATATATATAATTTATTTATGAGCTAAATAGCAATTATATTTTATTTTATTACTAATTTTATGTTTCTATATAGCCTAACATGAATATATGTAGAACTATTACAATAGTTGTGTTAACTGCTACCCTAATATCTAAATTATGTGATATGCATTTCATCAATTTTCTAAAAAATTGACATATTAACAATTGTTTTCTTCCATAATTAAGAAAGTGACAGAAGAATGACAAATAATTTGTTCTTCTTGATTACTGGGAACACAAAATTCAAAGACAATAAAAGCTAGGTGTGAATCCTGGTTCTACCACTAACTAGGCATATACTCGAATTATATAATCTCTCTAAACTTCAGTATTCTCATCAATAGGAAAGGGATAATAATTTCACAGACCACAAGATGACTACAATACATTGTAGCTCCTCTTATTAGAAAGTAGATTCTTTCTCCACTACTTAAATTTGGGCTGACCTTGTGAATTGCTCTGTTTATTGGAAGAGTTTGCAAATGTGTTCTATGAAGTTGCATGAAAATGACTTCCACTTTGGTGTAGATGTGCTCCCTTTGAGACCTCCGCCACTGCCACTATATGAAAAAACTTCAGTTAGCCTATTGAAAGGTGGATGACATTTGGTCCTATAATTTCTGTCACCAAAACCAGGAACCAGCCAAATTATAATACAGAGTCACTGCAGTATATATCTTTCTGTGTCTGGTTTCTTTCATGTAATATAATGTTCTCCAGGTTCATCCATGCTGTCAAAAATAACAAATTGTTGTTCTTCTTTATGGCTGAATAGTATTCCATTGTGTTTATATACCACATTTTGTTTATCCATTTATCTGTTGATGAACACTTTGATTTCACATATTGGCTATTATGACTAATGCTTCAGCGAACATGGGAGAACAGATATCTCTCTGATATATTGATAACCTTGATTTCACTCCTTTGGATATATACCCAGTAGTGGAATTGCTGCATCATATGGTAGTTCTATTTTTAATATTTTGAGGAACCTCCATATTGTTTTCCATAATGGCTCTATTTATTTATATTCCCATCAATAGTGTGTAAGTACAACTTCACGAATACTTGTTATTTTTTTGGCTTTTTGATAATAGTCATTCTAACATATCCAAAGTGATATCTTACTGTGGTTTTTATTTTAATTTTCCTGATGATTAGTGATGTTGAGCTTTTTGAATATGACTGTTGGCCATTTGTATGTCTTCTTTTGAGAATTGTCTATTCATATCTTTTGTCCATTTTGTAATATGGTTATCTCTTTGGTTGCTATTGAGTTGTTTGAGTTCTTTGCACATTTTAGATATTAACCCCTTATCAAATATATAGTGTGCCAATGTAAAATCTAAAAAAGTTGATCTCATAGAAGCAGAGAGTAGAATGGTGACTATCAGAGTCATAAATGGTTAGAGAGGAGGAGGTAATAGGAAATGTTGGCAAAAGGATATATAATCACAAATATATAGGATAAATATTTTAAAATGTGTCCAGAATAGCTCAGTATACTGTATGTTAAAAATAGTTGATAAATGATTGCTTGGGTCTGGTTTTGGGAGAGAAGACGATGGTGTCATGGGAAGGGAGAAATAGGAAATTATTATGAATGGTTATGGAGTTTCTTCTTTGTGTGATAAAAATGTTCTAAAATTGACTGTGATGATGGTTATGCAACTCTGTGAAGATCCCAAGAATGATTGTGTTATATACTTCAAATGCATAAATTGTAAGATATATGGATAATATTTCAATGACACTGTTTAAAAATTAAACAGAGCCACTGAGCAGTAGATTATTATAGACATACTCATGAGCTCACATGAAACAGCAGATTGTCCCAGATAATCAAAGCCTAAATTATCATTCCCTAGAATTATGATCTAAGAAAACAGTTGTATTTTGCCATTAAGCTTTGGAATCATTTATTCGGTAGCAAAAGTTAACTTATACATGTAATTGGAGGTCTTTATGTTAAGTAAAATAAGCCAGGCCCAGAAAGAAAGGCATTGATTGTCTCACTTATTTTGTGGGATCTAAAAATCAAAACAATTAAACATATGGAGACATAGAGTAGAAGGATGGTTACCAGAGGCTGGGAAGGGTAGTGGGTGTGGGGGTGAGGTAAGGATGGTTATTGGGTACAAAAAAAATAGTTTGATAGAATTAATAATACTTAGTATGTGATAGCACAGTAGGGTGGCTATTGTCAAAATAATGTAATTATAAATTTTAAAATAACTTAAAAAGTATAACTGGAGAGTTTGTAACACAAAGGATAAATGCCTGAGGGAATGGATATCCTGTTTTCTATAACGTGATTATGATGCATTGCATGCCTGTATCAAAATATGTCAAGTACCCCACAAATATATATACCTACTATATACCCACAACAATTAAAAGTAAAAAATTTAAACAATCTACTATGTAGCCACAACAATTAAAAATAAAAAAATTAAACAAATCTGCTAAGGATTGTTATGAGGATTAATTAGTCAAGCATTATATTTGTCATGCTTAGCACACAGTAAGTAATGTTGCCTCTTTCATTTTTAAAATAGACACTGATTTGTCAGCTGTTGATCTGGTCTTCAATTGCACTTACAGAAACTTTAGTATTGCTGAATATTTTATAATAATAAAATTTTACAAATATATATAAATTAAAATTTTAACCTTACTAATGTATGATTCTACTACTTGATCTTCATCCTAACACTAAGTAGTTGATGCCATTACTTCCTTTTATGAATAAACTGAAACTTAGGGAATTTACCTTTCTTACAGACAGCTAGTTACCGTCATAGCCAGTCTTCAAGCTAAGATTGCCTAATTCTAAACGGGGAACTTTTTCAATTACACTCTAACTGAACAATGAATCATAATATTCAACTCTGGTACGAAATAATTCATGCAAATACCATCTTCATAACTTCCTGCTTGTTAAAAATGTTCATTTCATACAAAATAATATTAAGGTTGAAGGAAGCAACACATTTTAAGGGCAGAAACTGAGACTATATTGAACAGTGATAATGAATTATTTTCTTTGGGGGAAGGCAAGGGTTTTCTGGGTAAAACAGGGCTTGAAATAGTAGAATTAGGTAGATTGAAACCCAGTCCATGCTGCTAAAAAGAAAATGAAGACAGGGATAATTATATATGTAAATGAAGTAGGGAAAATTATTGTAGGAAGATAGATAATGCATTACTTGTTTAGACTGGGTTTAAAGAAATGGGGTATATTACATAGGTGACAATTTTCTAATCTCCAGGTTAGTACTTACAGTCATTGGTTTACATGTCTGAGTCTCTATTAGTTTACCCAGTCTTTGAGTGTGACAACAAATAATGTATTTTTAAATTATTCCACATTGTGCAAAGCTACCACAAAGTAATGGCTCAAAAGTATGTGAGCTAAATTAATTTAATGTTTGCTCTATAGTGTTATGACCTTATCCTAATATACTGTGCCTGGAAGCCAATCACATCACAAAAATAGGTAATCTGAGATTTTCAAAATGGACCTCCAAGGATTGAAAGTGCAGCAATCCAAGACAATTAAGTGGAAAATATTTATATGATTTTTTTTGGAAATTTTGTTAAAATAATTTCCTGTTGTTTTACATTAACAAATTGCAATGACAAACACATCATTTTGTATTTTTTCTTTTACTATTTCTAAATTATATTATTGTACATTATGACTTCTTTTACTTAAAATGCACACACACAGACAAATATATATGAAGATATATATTTAATGGTATCTAACTAGAGGTGCCTGATGCAGTTTCTATACTTCCTACTAAAATATAATGTAAGTGGAAAAAAAGGATGGAAGTTACATTAACCTCTAAAGCTACCTTTATTGCTAAATTATTTTTAGCGATTGAGTAGATTTTGCAAACTCAGACAATTAACAGCAACTGTGGAACAAAATAGGTAGTTTACACATACTTTGCCAAGAAAAAAGTATAACTGACAATATGATAATAAAGGCCTTGATA
Source organism: Pan paniscus (assembly GCF_029289425.2). Lineage (NCBI taxonomy): Eukaryota > Metazoa > Chordata > Mammalia > Primates > Hominidae > Pan > Pan paniscus. The sequence goes on along the minus strand of NC_073249.2, from coordinate 54,516,926 downwards.
TCTGTGGAATAACGGAGGTAGTGAAATGAAAAGAAACGACAACTGTAAATAGGTGGAGAATTAAAATGCGTTAATTTTTGTATTAAATTATTATAAAAACATAAGACAATTTACAGTATCATTAAACCTAGTCATGTATATAACTAAAATCCTTTCATCTCTTATAAAAATAATAATTTTCTTGTATTTTATGTAAAAACATACATATTCAGAAATAAACTTATAAAATAAATACCTGAATTAAATAAGTATAAAAATCAATCATGCAGCATATATATATATATATAAATCATTTATTTGCATATTCAATGGCAAAAAATACATTTGAAAACAAGTGAACATTTAATTATGCTGGACTGGCATTTTGGTATATCAGTGAGTACACATACATATCAGTCTGGAAATTTTGTTGCTACTAACCATGCAGACAATATTATATTTTCTTTTCAAGTATAGACATCTAGAACTACAAATATCAAACCTTTCCATGTGAAAGCAATTGTTTATCTATTTTACATATAAAAGGATCTCTAAGTTAATGATGGTTCGACTTACAGTTTTTCAATTTATGATGAGTTTACTGAGATGTGACCCCATTGTAATTTGATGAGCAACTTTTCATGAACTTAAGCTTTTCATAACCTAACAAGCTCACATGTAGGAAGCATAGTCCACAGAGAGAAGGAGAGATTTGGAACAAGTCAGCTGCAGTGTTTGAGGGTAGTTATTATTCCTTTGGAAGTGTACAGCTTACAAACTTGCAGAGATAACTTTGAAGATTCATAATTTTATTTTAAACATAACATAATCTTTTCTAGAAAAATAATCACAAAATCAAATGTCTCCAGTAGCCTACCAAATAAATACATTGGCCTAGATATAAAAAAAAATCAAGTGTCCAAAATATGAAATACATTTTTGTTGAATTTCTGTGCAAAAATTGGTATGTTATATTAGAAATTATCTTTGACATTCACCAGTGAAATACAATTTTCATATTTTAATCAATAGACTATTTTATTGCTGTTTTAGGCATACAAAAATTGCATAAAAAGCACAGAAAGTTCCTATATACATTCTGCCGCTTTATATCTTCCCTGCCCACCTCCTTGAGTTTAGACTATAGTTAACATATTGCATTAGTATGGTGCATTCCTTGCAATGATGAATGAATATTGTTGCATTATTATTAACTAAGGTCCATAGTTATGCTAACATTTACACTTTTTTTTTTACAGTTCCATGGGTTTTATCAATACATAACACCATGTATCCACCATTACAGAATCATACAGGATAGTTTCCCTACCCTAAACATCCCTCTTTCTGCCCCACCCACCAACTCCCTGACCACAACTATCTTATTTGCTTTTCTCAGAATATCATATAGTTAAAAGTATACAGTATGCAGGCTTTCAGTAATGTTTTATTGTACATAATAACATATAATTAAGAGTTTTTAAAAATCTTTTTATGGCTTGATAGCTCATACCTTTTGGTTGCTGTATAATATTCCATTGTATAAATGTACTCACAGTTGTATTTTAGCCATTCATCTATGGAAGACATCTTGACTGAGTTCAATTTTTGTCAATTTGAATAAAGCTTCAAGTTTATTTGTATGCAGATTTTGATGTTTTCAACTCATTTAGGTAAAAAACTAATAGTGAGAGTTCCAGATCATATGGTAAGCCTATGTTTATCTTTGTAAGAAACAGCCAAATTATCTGGCAAAGTGGTTGTATCCTTTGCTTTCCCAAAGCAATGAGTGAGAATTTCTACTGCTCTATATCTTCTCCAGTTTTTGCTGTGTTTTGGAGTTTAATTATTTATTTTGGAGCTTAATTAATTATTATTTTAACAAAAATATATTTTTAGTATTTCATTTTTACTTTGATTAGAACCCAAATCTAATCCATTTTGTTGGAAATTTAGACATAGTCTAGTAGCTAAGTGCTTTGGTCCTAGAAACAAATTTTGTAAACTCAAACTTCAAATATACTACTTACTACATAAGAAAAAATAGGGTAACTATTCAATATGTGCTTCAGTAACTTGATAGGTAAAATAGAGATAATAATATCATCTACCATTTAGATTTGTTACTATAATTAAGATATGTCATAAAATAATGATAACAGTACCTGGCCCATAGTAAACTCTTTAGTCCTTCAACTGGATAAAACAGTTTCATTCATTTTTAAACCAAGTGAAGCAGTTAGACATATAAGTATACATCGATAGAATTGTTCTAATTATTTTTGATTTGAAAAATTAATTTTATGAAGACTCATTCACATAATATATAAAATACATTTTGTATATTATATATTATTCACATATATACACACATACAAATATATACATATATATAGAGAGAGAGAGAGAAAGAGAGTAATAAATGCTAATTAAATAGTTCAGGAAAGAGTTGCACTAGACCTAGCAGAGGTGGACTGGTGAGCAGTGGTCAAATTCTGAAAGTTAAGCTAGTAATATCAGGAGATTGTTATGGAATGGATGTGGGAAGTGAAAGAAACAGAGGACTTAATTATAATTTTTTAATATACCTGTCTCAGTGTCCTAAGTGCTGGTATAGCCACCACACCCAGCCTAATTTTTTTGTTTTAAGAGGAAAATAAATAATTCGTTCACCAAGAATACGATTATTGGAACTTGAGTAAAATAGAAACAAAATATCATATTATTTGGAAAATATTTTGTGATTTCTATGCAAACAAAATATCTCTAGATGCTTTTGCCCGTTAACTTTTTATCCTACTCCCACTTTCTCTGCCCTTTCTTAGTTTCATACAATGAACAATTGGGGTGAATGAGTTTAATGAGTAATAATTGGAGTTGGAAATGAGAGCATAAACATACGAAGGCCGTGGCGGGCAGATCAGGAGGTCAGGAGATTGAGACCTTCCTGGCTAACACGGTGAAACCCCATCTCTACTAAAAATGCAAAAAATTAGCCCGGCGTAGTGGTGCGTGCCTGTAGTCCCAGCTACTCGGGAGGCCGAGGTAGGAGAATGGCGTGAACCGGTGAGGCAGAACTTGCAGTGAGCCGAGATCGCACCACTGCACATTCCATCCTTTAGATTATTTTCTATTTTCATTAATACAATCAATTATCCTACACAATTCATAAATAGCTAAAGGAATTAAGACTCAATAGTGTAATATGACCTTCTTCAAGGTCACTCTCTCAGCATGCTAATACTGCCATAACAAAATACCAGACTGGGTGGCTTAATCATTTTTGTTCTCACAGTCTAGAGGTTGAAAGTCCAAGATCAAGGTGTCAGTAGGGTTGGTTTCTCCTGAGGCCTCCCTTCTTGGCTTGGAGTTGACTGCTTTATTTGTATCCTCACATGGCCTTTAAGTTGTGTGTGTGTTCACCTTCCTGGTGTCTCTTTCTCTTCTTATAAGTACACCAGTCAGGATGGATTAAGGCTCCCCATACTACCTCATTTACCCTTAATTACTTTTTAAAGGACCACTGTCCAAACACAGTCACATTCTAAGGTATTGTGGGTTAGGACTTCACCACACGACTTATATGGGGGGCACAATTAAGTCCATAATAATCACAGAGCTATTAAATAATATAACTGAATTTACTTACTTTCAGACTCCAATGTACACGTTCCTTCCACTGTACTGCAGTATGTATGAAATTGAACATAGGTCTAAGGCTAAAGATAGAGGTAAGAATACGGAGTACATAGAGAACAGAAATTACCCAAGGAGGCTTGAGTTCAGTTTCTTCTCCTTGAATTATTGTCCACTCTGCATTGAGTTAAATTACTGTTATTCGCTCTTTGGATTAAAATAAAAATAATTCTTGCAAAAAATTTCTTATAACTCTTCTGGTAAAAAACAAAGTATGATAGCAGCAGTGTAAAAAGATTACAAAATTGACTCATAATTAAGCTATAGTGCTGCTGAAATTCTCTTCTTTCAGAAAGATAATTCTTAAATATTTAGAGCAACATTAAACATTTATAATAGGATTACTCCTCAAAATATGCTTTGAAACCTTGAATATCCTCATCTTATTTTCTTTTCATGCCTTGGTGACTTTACTTCTTATACTTCTCTGGACATTGGAATTACCTTTCTGCTTTAACCTTTAAGATAGAGCCCAAAACTTTTTATACCAAAGGGTACATACCAAAGGGTACATGGTAAAAGGTGATCTTAAAAAAAGGGTACATGATAAAAGCTGACCTTAAAAAAAGTCTATATATCAAGTCTCTCTCTATGTAACAGTGATTTTTAATTAAACGAATGTGTGTCTAAAAAAGGAAATTCCTGTTTTCCCAGCACATGGGTAAATGTTAAGGCTGTTAATAAATTCCTAATATTACGTACAGTTAACAGTAACTTTACATGCCTACATCCATTGTTCCCCCCCCCCGCCCCGTTTGGGACGTGTAACGAAATGAACACAGATTTAGATGTAGATATAGAAATTCTAAGATATGCATATATATTTTGTACATGTTAATATGTAAAGATGAATACATCTATATATATATATATTTTTTAAGCAGCTAATTTTATTTAAGATGAGAATTTTATGGTTAACTTAAAATAGAGTTTGTTGTCTTTTGGTAATCTTCCATGTATTAAAAATAAATAGTGTGACTTGAGTAAGAATTTTTGCACAGCTCCATCACTCCAAAAAACTAAGTGACATCTGGGACCCATTCAATAACATAACACTCAGTAATAAACAATTGAATGAAAATAAATCTCCATTAAATAATCATTGTATTTTTGGAAATTAAACAACAACAAGAAAAAGCATGCCAGAAGCCTTCCTCTAAAGAAAATTAAAATCTACCTAATAGCATTCCTCCATTTTCCTGGGAACTTTATTGCTTTCAGTAATAAGGTAAAAAAGTATTTTCTTTTGGCCAGAAGCTTAGAAAAATGGATCCTACAAAATTGCTTCAGGCCACTATTTTTATTTTTAGTGTTTCCAGCTGTATATACTTAACATCAGAATCCAGGTGGATTTTTACCATTCTCATATTGATTTTGCTTTAAAAGATTAAAGCATTTTACAATTCTGAAATAAATATAGTTTATTAGCACTGAATTTGATTTGTTTAATGATATCACCTACACTTATATCTGAGAGATAAAACATTCATAACACTATATGGCAATTCTTAAATTTTTAGAGAGCGTATTAAAATAGCAATCATACCTAAGTGTACAAATAGGCATGGTGTATTTTAAGAGTTTCTGATGTTTAAAGACACATTTTATAACTAAAATTAAAAAATTACTTTTGTTTTTATGGCATTTGATTTTTGCATAGCTTTTGCTTTACATATTCTAATTAAAAATTGCATATATATGTTTTAATTTAGAAAATACATACTTAGGAGGAAAAAATATCCATTTCACCCCATTAGATTTCACTTCTCTGTTAGGAATATTCCTTGAGTCTTGTGTGTTCTTTTAGACCTTTTCCTATGTGTTTCCATAAATAACTTATTATGCATATCTTTTCATTTTCATAAATGTCACCATACCATATATAGTATTGTTATGCCTTTTTCTAATAGCAGTAACATAAATTATATACTCAGTGTTTTAACTTTATAGGAAAGCATAAAACTACCTGGTATTGAAATTAGAACATTCTGATATTTTAAAATGTAGTAAGCAAGGCCCATGGGAAAGGGGGATGATGGAAATCCAGACCTCAGGGCCCTGCCCTAGATGCTGGGTTTTGGATAATCACCATTGGCAGGCAAAGCTAACACAAAGCCCTGAGAGAATAGTAGTTCTGTGATTAAAATAGAGATCAGAGAAATAAGAGAAATCCCACAACTAACTTTTTTATATTAAATTTGTGCAATGAAGTCTGCCATTATATATGATTACATTGATTAGACAGCCTTCTTTTAATGAGGCTTCAGGTACTCAGTTTCTGTCTTCATTATTGCTAATTGTGTTTTTTTGTTGTTATTGCGTCAAAAAATGTTAAGGAGCAGTGTCTACAAATAAACACAAGGTAATACAATGTACTTTTTTGCCAGTCTGCTTCTCTCCCATTCAAGATAATCATTCCATAATTACTGCACGTAAAGATTTGAGTTGATAACCACTCCTGGGTAGGAATATAAGTACTCCTTCATATAATCTTATAAAGAATTCAAACCATTCTGATTAATCACTCTATTTTTTCATAGTTTTTCTTTTGTTAAAATATCATCACAGAGTAGATTACAATGACTTGAGCAAAAAAGGTTAGTCGAAGGGCCTAAATATGCCCAAGTGGCACTATCTACCTCTATATGCCCCAGGTTTAAGTCAAGAAGACAATAAGTTAAGCAATTATTCTTAGAGATGTAATGATGAATTTCAAACACACTTTTCCATTTTTTTGTGCTACATGGAATCATCTAGTCATATTCAATGTGAATATTTTAGTAAGGACATTTCATCTCATGAGTTCTAAAGCATATAAACAATTCTGAGAATATTTAGCAGGATAAAGTCCCAAATTATCACTGCACATAAACACAATTCTTCCTGTCTTTAATGGACATTTCTCAAATGTGTACAATTTGTCTTTCTACAAAAAAAATTCTACTTTGTTATGTAACTCACATCACAATATCCTACATCATAAATCTTCCTTTTTAATGCATAAGCTTGGAGTCACACCAAGAACAAACTATACTTTGCTGAGCTCTTTGAAGACACAGAGAGCTTTGGAAATGAATAAATATCTCTAAAGAAATGTCCTGACAAAGCAATAATGAAAAGATCATGCCATTTTTCATGCTAAGCATTTGTCTTTTTAAATAATAGCTGTGTACTAAAATTAGTTTAAATTACTGATAATTAGAAACATTATATTAAAAGAGAAAATCAGAACTACCTTAATACCAGATTAAGTACACTGATGTAAATATTGTATCAAAATGACATTCCTTTGATAATGACATTCAGATTTATTCTCAAAGCTTTTTAACTTTTCCTAAAGATCAAGGGCAGAGAGTTTTGCATTTTCTATTTTATTGTAACTTGGGGCCAATTTTTAACTATTATTGCTTTAAGAGTAATGGCTTATGTCTGATGCTGAAATAAGAACAAATTATACAAATACCAGATTATGAATTTAAATGAATACATGGAGAATATAAGAAGTATAGAGCAAACCATAAAAATAGTAGTGTATTTGTTAAAATACTTTAGCACACTGCTTTGAACAATAAAATATTTAATATCTTAAGTTATCTGAAAAATAAAATAGAAAGCAAAAACTGTCAGGTACTTTTTATTGAATTTCCTTATAAGAGTTAATTTAAGTATCATAATATGTAGTTGAGAGACAGATGACGTGGCAGTAATGTTTGTCTTCCTGCTACAGGATTGTTTTGGTCACAATTTCTACCAACCTAAAACTGCTTTAAACAATCGATCAGACACAATTGCAAACTTCAAAATACAGCTGGATTAAAATGCCTGCAATGTATTTGTTAGCTTGCTTACCAAAGTAGGCTACCTACTTTCTTTTAATCTGCAGTTCTTCATGTGTAAAATAGAAAAAAAAAATCATGTGTGCTTTTCAGGGCTGTTGTGATGTGTAAATAAGGTGAGAGCCTGCTGCATGATAGCTTCTCAATAAGTGATATGTCATTGCATCAATTTTTTCACTGAAGATTCTGGGAATTTTCCCATCCTTGGGTCGAGGCCTTATGTTTTTAAATGGTTACAGAAATACTTGTAGTGGCCCTAGCATGAACTATGAAATAATAAGATATACAGTTTATAAGGTTTTTCTAATACATTAATTGACTCTGAGATTGGAACAAAAGAATGGTTTCAGTATAGAACTACCTGTGGGAATGAAAGGGAGTTTATGTAAAAGGTATTGAACATCCTCTGGCTAAATGCTTGGGAGTTTTGATCTTGAAGGTGACCTAAATATAAAATTACCTAATTTTCATGTTGAAAGAGGGGATGAGGAAATGCCTTTTAAAAAGAAACTTTAATTTTCCTGAGATTAGCATTTTATCAATTGTTGTAATTAATTGCTTACTTCTAGTTTAAGTATAAATACTTACACATTGTAAAAAAGCATTCGTGAACATGAAGGTATAGCAATAGAAACTCTAAAATAAACACAGTGAGAGAAGAACATTAAAATCTCTAGTTTAAGTACATATACTTAAACTAGAAATAAGCAATTAATTACAACAATTGATAAATTATATATCTTATTGACAAGGGTGAGATTAATAGAGATCAAAAGATTGACACATTTGTCTTATATTTAAACTTATGTATGGCCAGGCGTGGTGGCTCACACCTGTAATCCCAGAACTTTGGGAGGCCGAGGCGGGCGGATCACGAGGTCAGGAGATTGAGACCATCCTGGCTAACATGGTGAAACCCCGTCTCTACTAAAAATACAAAAAAATTAGCCGGGCGAGGTGGCAGGAGCCCGTAGTCCCAGGTACTCCGGAGGCTGAGGCGGGAGAATGGGGTGAACCCGGGAGGCGGAGGTTGCAGTGAGCCGAGATCGTGCCACTGCACTCCAGTCTGGGTGACACAGTGAGACTCAGTCTCAAAAAACAAACAAACAAACAAACAAAAAACTTATGTACTATATAAAATATATCCAAGAAAAAGGATAAATACATTTTTGTTTGTATGTATGCGTAAGAAAGTTATTCCAAGTCTTATATAGATAGAAGTCTTACTGAAGTGGAGACGGTATTTAACATGTTTACAACTACTCCAGAAATGATTTGAAATGACTTGATTATTGGGCAAAAATTGTGTTATGAACATACTTTACATTGTGTGTTATTAAAATATGTAAGTATTTGTACTGTAAATTCATGTTTAAACCCAATTTTACATAAGATAATGCATTGCTGGGCATGTTGGAGTTAATCTCGACTCTCAGTGAGCTGAGCACAGGCTGAAAAGGTATAACTGAGAGTTCAGGGAGACCAAGATTAATGTCCATAGGTCAGGGGATCAGAGAGAGGAGTTGCACAAAAAGAATTCCAGAGATCTGCAGAAGGTGCCTTCAAGCATTCAGATAAGTAGTGATCAGTGCATGGGTGTGAGGTAACCACTTGAGGCCCCGGAAAAAAAACATCAGAAGGCTCAGATTTAACAAAGCATGTCACTTATGCAGGGTCAGTATAGGTTAATGTTCTCATCATCCAAACTAAAAAATATCAGTATTTATGAGATATTGGTATTGTATATAGAATAGTATTGCCTCAGTGGTGGAAAATAATTATGCAGAGTATTGAAGAAGTTCCCATTAATAAATCTTAAAAAGAAGACACAGAGGATCAAAAAAATTCCAAATAATTCTAAATCTCCAAATAGAGTACAGGAATATTTATATAAATACATATCTGTAGGACAGAACCATGTAAACTTCACAATGTCTGAAAACCAATAAAAAGTAAGAAGCAAGTATTTAAAGTAGGACAAACAGACATTAAAAGATTTATTTTAACTCAATTGCGTGTGTTCAAAATTAGAACAAAGATGACATTAAATAATGCAAATTAAACTTTCTAACTTCTAGAGATGAAAATTACAATGTCTGAGATGAAAATACATTGGATATGATGAAAGACAGATTACACATTGTAAAAAAGCATTCGTGAACCTGAAGACATAGCAATAGAAGCTCTCCAAAATAAACACAGTGAGAGAAGAAAATTAAAAAGAGAAAACAAAAGCAACAGGATATTATTGATGTAGGTGATAACTTAAAGCAAGCTGGTAAATATGCAGTCCTGAAACGAGAAATGCGAGGTTAGAATCTAAACAATGTTGAAGAAATTATCACTTAAACGTGTCTCCAAATGCGATGAAATCTATACACAATAAGATTTCAGAATTTTAGCAATCTCCAGCATAAGAAAAATGAAGAGAAAACCACAAGGAACACCATAATCAAATAGTACAAAAGCAGTATTAAGAAGAAACATATCTTTTAAAAAGGGCACAGAAAAGAAGATGTTATTTACAGAAGTTCTAAAATATGAATTACATCAAAATTTTTGTTGAAAATGAGTAGATGGAACAATTTAACCAGATAGACCATATTCTAGGACAAAAACAATTTCAAAGTCTTTATGGCATACAAAATTTTTCCAATTACAATGTAAGTGTATTAAAATAAAATTTTCCATAAAATCCACAATTATTTGGAAACTAAAACCCTCTAAATATCACATGACTAAAAGAAAAAAATGAAAAGGAAAATTATACATATTTAATGCCTGCATAATAAACGTAGAAAAGTCTCACATTAATGTCTTCATTTTCAAATCAAGGAAAATAAAACATACTAAGCCAAAAATAAGTAGTTGAAAGAAAATAATACATCAATAATAAATATCAGAGAGGAAATCAATAAAATATAAAGTCAAACTATCTAAAAGCAAGAGCTGTTTGTTTGCTAAGATCAATAATATTGATAAACCTTTACCCAAACTGAAAACACAAACACACACTCACATACCCCTTTAGACTCTTAATTAAAACTCCAATGAGGCATAAAGCTAGACACTTTTAGAATGACTAGAATTAAAAAGCCTAACCACAGTAAATATTGATAATCTAATGAAGAAACTGGAACTTTCCTACATAGTTGTGGATATTTAAATGGTACAATTGCCTTGGAAACTGTGGTACATATATACCATGGAATACTATACAGCCATAAAAAGAATGAGATCATATCCTTTGCGAGAACATGGATGGAGCTGGAGGCCATCATCCTTAGCAGACTAACACAGGAACAGAAAACCCAATACCACATGTTCTCACTTATAAGAGGGAGCTAAATATTGAGAACACATGGACACAAAGAGGGGAACAACACACACTTTTTGGAGTTTGGGCTTTTGGAGGTGGGAGAAGAAAGAGGATCAGAAAAAATAACTAATGGGTACCAGGCTTAATACCTGGGCCATGAATTAATCTATACAACAAACCCCTTTGACACAAGTTTACCTATGTAAAAAACCTGCACTTGTACCCCTGAAGTTAGAATAAGTTAAAAAAAAAAAAGAAAATAACATTAACCACAAAGGAAAAAATTAATAAATTTAACTACATTAAGAAATTAAACGTATAAGAAACAAAGAAGGGACGTGGCCTAAAACAAAATAAAATAAAATTGAAATTAAATGTATACCCATCAAATGCTCCCTACTTGGATCTGTTTATCATTTTGATTGTGATGTCAGATTCACAGTTGTATACATGCAATAAAACTCATCAAATTATACACTTTCAATATGTGCAGTTTGTTGTATATCAACACACCTTAACCAAACTTTTTTTGTTTGTTTGTTCATTTGTTTCGTTTGCTTGGTTTTTGTTTTGAGACAGGGCCACACCCAGTCATCCAAGCTGGAGTGTAGTAGCACAATCAAGGCTCACTGCAGCCTGGACCTCCCAGGCTCAGAAGATTCTCCCACCTCAGCCTCCTGAGTAGCTGGGACTACAGGGATGCATCACTGCACCTGGCTAATTTTGTATATTTTCAGTAGAGATGGGATTTCATGCTGTTTCCCAGGCTGGTCTTGAAATTCTGACCTAAAGCTGTCTTCCCACCTCGACCTCCTGAAGTGCTGGGATTACAGGCGTGAGTCACCACACCCGGCCAATCAAGCCGTTTAAAATATTTATATGAAAGCAAGCAAAGTATGTAATGGATTTTTCTGTCTCTTCAAGCCTGTTCTTGTTAAGAATTGAAACTATCACTTTAATGTTCAGGAAAGCATTTTTGCAGAATTCACCACTGTAGAAGTCTGTATACCTTCATATTTCTTGAAATTAAAATTATAACATCAATTCTAAAAGGCTATTTAATCATTATGTACAAAACTGCAACCATGTGCAGTGATACAAATACCTATGAATCTCTGGCATATTTTCTTGTGAGGAGAGGTAGTGATGGCTATTTTTCTAGATTACCTTTTCAAATATGTTTATATAGCAAACACCTTGGTGGACATTGTCACTCTCCCCAGGGAAAAGTATAAGTATGCTGATTGTACAATATAATGAAGACTAGGACAAAGGTTACATAGGCCCATTATAAAAGAAAACTCAGTTTACATTAATTCAGAGGCCTTTTCTGTAACACATCCTTCTATCTATGCTTGTTTATCTGTCCTTCTTCTCATCACACTGAGAATTTAGGCTTCAATATCCAGCAAAAAAACCTGATACTTTTGTTATAACTATTACTGTGAATAACAACCTGTCTTTTGTCTCTGATCCAGTTGTCTTGTTTCTTCTACCAGCATCCCTGAAATCGTGGCAAACTGACAGGTTAGTTTACAAGTAGGGAAAGATTTTGGACTTCTCATTGTTCTTGATATCACTAAACTTGTATGGAAAGCCAAAAATATGTGGACTAATTTATTGAAAGAAGGCTAGAGTTCTAAAGATTAAACCATATTTTAAAAAATTCTATAAGGCATTCAACTTCGAAGAAAGTTTTTGTAATCCAAAGTTTGTGAGCTATCTGATTTCGGAGAAATTATTCAATATCTCAGAAGTTTGATATCCTCAGAATATTTAAAGTCCATTGAATGATTAGGATGCTTTCATTTTTTTCCTTGTCCTTACCTTTGTTGCTTATAAGAAATTGTACATATAGATAGAAGAAAAATATCTAAAACAGATTTTAAAAATAAAAGAGCTGCTTTATATTTCTAACTAAAGAGAACATAAAGTCGTACCTATTTATTTCTCTGCCACCACAAGGAGAATTCCCAGAAATCACTTTATAATCCCATGAAGGGGAAGCTAGACTAGATCATGTTTAATTCTGAAACAGTATGATATCAATTTTATCTTCTATTATTGTGTGAATTATTCTAACTTACTCTAAATCTGTAAATGCATCTTTTTTTTTATGGAGTTTGGCTCTGTTGCCAGGCTGGACTGCAGTGGTGCAATCTTGGCTCACTGCAACCTCCGACTCCTTGGTTCAAGTGAAACTCCTGCCTCACCTGCCAAGGAGCTGGGATTACAGGCACGCACCACCATGCCCAGCTAATTTTTGTATTTTTAGCAGAGACAGGGTTTCACCATGTTGGCCAGGATGGTCTTGATTTACCTGACCTCATGATCCACCTTCCTCGGCCTCCCAAAGTGCTGGGATTACAGGCATGAGCCGCCGTGCCTGGCCTGTAAATGCATTCGTTTAGGAAAACTATAGTATAATGAGTAAAGTTATGTGAAAACAAATATTAATTTCTACCTGACGAGTCTCAATGCATTTGAATGGTCATTTTAACAACAACAAAAAAATGGCTTAATATAAATACTGAATATTTAAGAAATATACAGCAATCCCATTACTGGGTTTATACCCAAAGGATTATAAATCATTCTACTATAAAGACACATGCACACATATGTTTATTGCAGCACTATTTATAATAGCGAAGACTTGGAACCAACCCAAATGCCCACCAATGATAGACTGGATAAAGAAAATGTGGCATATATACACTATAGAATAGTATACAGCCATGAAAAAAGAATGAGTTCATGTCCTTTTCAGGGACATGGATGAAGCTGGAAACCCTTATTCTCAGCAAACTAACACAGCAACAGAAAACCAAACAGTGAATGTTCTCACTCATAAGTGGGAGTTGAACAGTCAAAACACATGGACACAGGGAGGGGAACATCACACACCAGGGCCTGTTGGGGGGTGGGGGGCAAAGGGAGAGATAGCATTAGGACAAATACCTAATGCATGCGGGGCTTAAAACCTAGATGACAGGTTGATTGTTGCAGCAAACCCACCATGGCACATGTATACCTATGTAACAAACCTGCACGTTCTGCATATATATCCCAGAACTTAAAGTGTAATAAAAATATAAATAAATAAATAAATAAAAATAAAGAAAAAAAGAAATGTACAATATATTATAACTTTTCATTGGGCAAATAAATTTGCAAGATACTAACAAAAGCATTTTATTATCAAATAACATTAATTTGTTTACAAAATAAGAGATTATTTACAAATTATGTTGAGTCCATTTGATAAATTTTTTTACCTGAGCTCATCACTCGGCTTCAATTATTTCATAGGTTTGCTAGACACACACATACACACACACACACACACACACACACACACACAGAGCTATATCTGTTTATTTATCTATATTCATATTTTGCTATCTTATTATTAATTCATAAAACATAAATTTGTTAGTCATCTTAAAAAATAAAGCTCTTCAATATCAAATTTGACCTCCAAATTTTTTTTTATTTTTTCCAGTGATCAAGATGCTTGTAATCTTCAAATACAGTATTATACTGTTCTTATTCATTAATCCCAAAAATATCTCAACCAAGGACATATTTAAAGGGATTTCTAACCTTTCAGTAATGCACAGCTCAGGTTATTAGTCCAAGCGCATCATAAATACACCAGATTCAAATGAAAGTCATCTAAAAAATACTTAGGACATTCATGTGGCTGTCTCATGAATTTATAATGTGTCAGAATATATGCTACCTGAATTATTAAAATAAACTACTAGCTCTACTCTTCCAATGTAGTAAGAACAGTTATCTGAGCAGAAGAGGAGATGCTGTCCTTGTTAGAGATTGCTATGATAGTGCAGAAACTTAGTAGTATAATGTATGTATCCCAGGAAATGATTCATGATCAAATTTAACCAAACATTCCAAAAATGGAGCTATCCATACAAACATGTTATATTTCTTACAAAATTATTGAAAATATTTCATAAATATATATGTATATTCAGGCAATTAAATTTAATGTAAAATATAATACTTTCATTTTATCTAAGATATATCGCATTCTTTAATCACTTTCTCTTGGGCAAGGATGAAGCTGGTCTGAGTTTTCCAAAAACAGAAAGAATTAATATTTGCCTCCTAAACAACGTAGATGTGCAGCAGATGATTTCCTTCCTTGGGGAAAGTTACCTTTTCCTGCTCCACTCCCATGAGTCATTTTTCTTCCCTCAAGAAATTCTTACTCAGAACCTATCATATACCATAAGCTCTTCTAGGTTATACAGATACAGTAGTAGCCAACAAAACAAAGAGTGTTGGAGAAATTTATTTTTGTTTCTGTGAAGGAAAGACAGATAACAAAGGAGGATGCAGGTGAATAAACAAGATGGTGATAAGCACACTGATAACTATTAATTGCCTGAGGAAGGAGAGTAAAAGGGTTAATGCAGATGAGTAGCCAGAGAAGACCTCAGTGGGGAACAGAGCTACGAATCGTAATATGAAAATACCCAGCAGGTATTACTCCAAAGGGTAGGGCAAAAATTTTGAATTTGACCCATCTAAAACGAGAGGTCCTTCAAAGTTTTAAGCATGGGAGAATGATATTTTATTGACTCATGTATTTAAATCACATGTATTGAGGTATTTTATATACAATAAAAATCATCAATTTTAAATGTTAAATTCAAGAAGTTTTGAGAAGTGTTACTATGACCACAATCATATTCTCTACCATGATTTAAACATTTTAAGGAAACGTTCTGACTGTCAAATGGAGAATGGATGCAAAGGGCAAAAGTGTAAAACAGACTATTTAGAAAAATATTGAAATAATTTTGGTGTTAAATATCTGTGAATGGATAAGTATTTAGCAATGGAAGTGGTAGAACTTTTTTTATATTCTCTGAAGATATATTTTGTAGATATAACTGACAGCTTTTACAAATGAATTAGATTTCAGTGTATGAGGAAAAGGAGAATTTAACAATGCCTTGAGGCATAAAAAGCACTTTGAATTATTAGTAACCACCGAAGCTCCCTTCTAGAGATTATTCCAAGAGGATAGAAAGCAGGAAACTGTATTTCTTAGACTTCTTGCATATAGTTAATGTTCTGCCAAGAAGGATCACCAGCAAGAGACCCATAGTGCAGAGGGAACGATGTGAGTTGGCAACCACGACTGGGAAGAAGTAATATGTAATGGAGACATACTCTTCTTTGGGACAGCTATAATAGAGGTTTTTCTTCCTAGACCATTTTATCATAGGTGCTCAGTGGTACGTGGCATTGGCAGTGGGCTTTTTGTTAGAAATAAACTGAATCTTTTTCTAGACTGTGTTGTTAAAAGCCGTACAGCATCCATGCCTGTGTCCTGGTTTTTCTAGAAATGTTGAAGTTCCTTGTTATTCTCCATAAACCTCTTTCTGCATAAACTAGATAGAGTGGATGTTATTATGACAGATTGAGTGGCAACCAAGACCCTGGATAATATAGAGATAACATTGATTGTATGATAGAATAGTTAGTGACAGATTGAGTAATTTCTCCAAATTCTTGACCTTACCCTATATCCACACATGTTTAACCATGTGATTTTCCAGTTTCTTCCAAAAACAATAAAGTGAATTTTCTCCACCTTTTTGATTTGGCTTGGCCATTTGTCTGGTTTTGGTCCATAGGGTACTAATAGACATGCCATAAACCGGAGCTTTATACGTGTTTGTGCAAATGGAGCTTGGTCTCTTGCACTTAATACATTGCGAAGAGTGGCCTAAATAGCTTCTGCCCCTTTGGGATGAACATCAAATTCAAGAATAGAGTTATCTCAGCTGATCAGTCTATTGGTCTGCATACAAATCATAGTCATTCCAGATGCCATTGTTTGAATCCGATATGCTCAACCCTGACCAGTCAATCCCAAGATCTATGAAAAAAATAATTGTTTTAAGTTACTGAGTTTGGGTTGTTTTGCTGAGGTACTATCAGAGCAATAGATAACTCATTACAATATTTAGTTGCATACTAGATACAAAACCATTGAATATATTTATTCAGCTATTATTTACTTGTTTATTCATTCAACAAATATATATATATATATATATAGAGAGAGAGAGAGAGAGAGAGAGAGTCTCACTCTGTTGTATAGGCTGGAGTGCAGTGGCGAGATCTCGGCTCACTGCAACCTCCACCTCCCCAGTTCAAGCGATTATCCTGCCTCAGCCTCCCGAGTAGCTCGGACCACAGGTGCCTGCCACCACACCCAGCTAATTTTTATATTTTTCTTAGAGACTCGGTTTCACCATATTGGCCAGGCTGGTCTCGAACTCCTGACCTTGTGATCTGCCCGCCTTGGCCTCCCAAAGAGCTGGGATTACAGGTGTGAGCCACCGCACCTGGCCTCAAAAAATAATTTTTAAACACTAGGTACTAAACCCTAAAAACTGTGACTACAGTAGTGAGCAAAAGAGGCAACATGTCTGCTATTATGAGGCTTATAATATATTGAACGAGAGAAAACATTAAACACATCATCATGAAATTTTAAATCAGTTATGCTTTAAGATAGAAAACCATGAGGTCCTGTGAGAGGGTAATATTATCTTAGAGAAAAGTTTTAGTGAGGGCTCTTCTGAAGTGATATTTACTCTGAGAATCTGTAGAGGGCATCTCTTATTATTGAGGAAAGGGAGGAATTACGGTCCTCCTTCAGCTCAGAGTAAATAGAGTGTGAGGTAGTTTGCTTACCTGGTATTCATTGCCCACATAATCCTTCCTGTAAGAATCCACCCATACACACCTTCAGATTCTGATTAGACTAAGCCAACCAGTTTATGGAATCCCTGGTAACTGTTAATTAGTCCAGGAACGGGCCCTTGACCTACATAAATCCTTCATAGTGATGGAAGGATTTATATGCCGAGCTTTGAGGAAGGTTTGTTACCTCTCTCTTCCTAAAATCATCACAAGAGTAAAAGGAAGAAGAATTGAATTTGTAATAGGAGAGGATTAAAGAATCATTTGATATGGTCCTGTCAGATATTCAGATAATCTTCTACATTGATACTTTATATTGATGAGTGGGGCAGGGAAAAGCCAAGCATGCAATACTAAATTCACTCTGGACTGAATGAATTATGGAAGTGAGACTCCCACCTGCACCTTCACAATGTGTTTGCATATGTTGACACACTAGTTCTGTGACTTGCTAGGATTCATTTAGTTATGCCATTTGAAGGTCAATGGTTCAAAGCTAATTTTGTTTCTCTGCGTGAGTTTTTTCCTTCACTGTCTCTTATGTTCCTGTGTCTTTTATTTGTATCAGAGTCTATAACTGTGCTATTTTCAGTATTTGTATATTATTTGTAATTTATCATCTTGCAAGTAGATGTTTAGAAGAGCACATTATGCAAACTACAAAGGAAAAAGCCGTAACTTGTTTCCTGAACTCATCTTCATTGATATTATACCAAATAATAATAAAGAGATAAATTATTATTTATTTACTTTTTATATATAATATCTTGTCAGAAGAAAATACCTTGCATGCAATGTTTACTTTATTCTTCTCTTAATGCATCAGTTGTCAGAATCGAGCCTAAAAATTTAATATTACAGCCACCAAGAAAAATAACATATTTTAATACAGTATCAATTTAAAAACCTTAAAGCAAATACACACACACACACACACACACACACACATATGCACATACATTGTTTAAATATATTGGCATAATATTTGCTCTTTTAGAAATTCATCCTGAGCAAATCACCTGAGGTTTAGAAAGAGTTTTAGAAAATGATGGTTGCTATATTATTATTTATGACAGTGATCATCAGAAACAAATGAAATATTATTTTAATATAAAATAGTGATTGAATGCTTATTTGACCTGAGCTACTATTTGAGGTACTGGCTCACAGCAGCAAACAAAGTCCCATCCCTCACAGAGCTTAGATTCTAGGGGAGGAAGAGGGACATAGAAGATACATAATGTCAAGTTGTGGCAAGTTTTCGAAGAAAAATAAAGTAGAAAAACTGGATATTTTTGGATATCATTCAGTAAATATGAGCTTCTTCTACAATAGAAACACAATCATATAGACTCTACATTTACAACTGCCAAATTTGGGAATAAATACTTTCCCAAATCATGATAAAAGTAATTTTATTCAATAGAAGTTTTCTGCTTCTTCTTCTTCTTATGCATAACATATGCCCATTTCAATTTCTTTCAGAGATTTCAGGAGAATGAAGAAAATTAACTGCAATGAGGAATATGCTGTAATAGGCGCTACCAGAATTAAATGACCTGCATAATGTTTTATTATCAGTCTATCAGAATAAAGACACCAAGACTTAGTGACAGGTTTAAATTAACCTAATCAACATGTGCTAATTCTGCAACTCACAATTATTTTAATCCAAGAAACTTATGTTGAAAAGTTTTGAGAGATATAGTAAGATATTTGTATCTATAATTCTTTCTCTCATCTAGTGTAAAAATATAGACTACACTTTAACAAGACAGCTAAAGGGTTTATTGGGAGATAGATTCAGCAATTTGTTTTAGGAAATATGTATTGTGTCACTGATTATCTACTGCTGCTTTTTTAATTATTACTGTATATTTCTGTTATACTTTGAAAGTGGTAGATTTGATATTTATTAGTATTTGGTATTTACTTTTATTGAATCAATATTTTAATTTATCTCACATACTTACAATATGAGCCAAAAAATTTCAAATGAAAGAAATGCACTTATTAAGTTATTTAACATACTAACAATAAGAAAGAAATAGAGAAAACTATGTCAATAGAATTATCTCAGAAGCTCATTATTATTCTTTGAAATTTGAAGTAAGCACCATAGCTGTATTAAATATTACTTTTTTCTGGTTGAATAATAAAGTTTTATTCCTATCAATGCTGCTTTAATTCTTTCATTATATGTAGGTATTTTTTATTTTTCATTTTTCTGCTTTTTCATTTGTAAGAACCTCAACATTCTGGAACAAGTGCCTTCATCAAAGTCCAAAAGCTTACCTTTATTTTATCTTTCCATCCAGAAAATAATTCCTATCCTGTTTCATCTAACTTCCAGTGGTAGTCACACCTCTACCTCCCTGAATATTTTTCTATTAAAATTCATTATCACAGTTGGTCATCATACATTTTTATAATGTAGCCTTCTGTTTTGTTTAAATTGACCTTCTGTGGTACTTACTTATGTATTTTAAGGTCATATTTTCAGTTTATTTTCTGAGGAAATATTTGCTTTTTCTTAAACAATTTTGTTGGATAGAAGACAATTTCAATGTATTTATTCTTTATTTCTATGGCCTCAGTTTATTTTATTAGGTTGGGCAAAAGTAATAGTGACTTTTGCCGTTACTTTCAATGGCAAAAAACCCAATTACATTTCCACCAATTAAATAGATTTAGGAAATCAGAAAAAAAAATAAGGTTATGTTTCTTACTGAACATATAATTATATTCTACAAAAAATGAAGAGTGTAATTATTAGGGGCAAAAAGGGTGGGTGAAAGCAGACATTCTGTTTCAAGGATTTTAACTCACTCAGATTACTTTAAAATGCTATCTTGACTTATTGGTCAAAAAGGATAGTTTTATAATTTTCTTCATAGGATTTCTGGGAGAATTAATCATTTTTGTAGATATCTAGTAGAATGTGCTACACATAGTAATCTTGGCACTTTTCATTTTCTTATTTGTTTTCCTTCATATCTGCTTTTTCCTTCCTCATCCTTCTCTTCTTTCTCATTATGTGATTATCATTAGTATTATCATTACCATTATGAACAGTATCATCACTGATTAGCACCTCAGAAGAGTCAGGGATCTTATTTACTGGATAAAAAATATTTAGCAACTACTAAAACCAAAGTGTCACGCCTGTCCTGAGTTTTAAGAGAAGAAAAGTTACAGGATGTAAAACTATTAGTGTTTAAGAAGTCTGAAACATGTTTCTTCATTACCTGTCTGTTTAGAGACCTGAAAATGGCCTTTTAAGCTGAAATTATTACCAGAGTTTCCTATGTAAAAAGGTAGCTGCTGGGTAGGGGTGGAAAGTACTTTCATAAGCAGATACAGTGACTTTGCTGCAGACATATCTCCTACAAAGAATGAATGCACATTCTTTTTCAGTTCTCTGAGATGTTGTTCCTCCTTCTTGATCATTTTCAAGTTTCAGTTCTTATTTTTTATTTTCACAGAATTACCTCTGACCATTTAGTTAAATTAAAATCCCCTTGTCACTAAACTCTTATAACTTAAAAGAGTCATACAAATCATTCATGTCTTTGTTATGAGCAATCTTCTATTTTTACTGATTTATTCTACAGTTCTATGAAATTGGAACTATAGACCAAAATAGCCTTAGAAAATAGGGTTTGTATATATCCAAAATATTTAATACTCTTCTGGGCTTTGTTGCTGATGCTCAATTATTCTTCAGTATGTAATTCCAATCATACTAATATGAACTTACAGAAAGAAAAGGATATGTATGCATATGAAACATCCTTTGTGCAATCTTTCATGACAGACTTGACATTTCTAACAAAGTTGATTTTCTATTTTGTAGACTTGCATAGGAATATAAAATTATAAGTGTTGTAAATGTGGTTTTCTGTGTGTGTGTGTGAACTCCATATGTTGTAAACCTGTTTTCTAGATACCACAGATTTGTATGACTCTAAAATTATGGCTTTTTTTTTTTTTTTGGCAGATTCTTGCTCTGTCACCCAAGCTGGAGTGCAGTGGCGAGAGCTCGGATCACTGCAACCTCTACCTCCTGAGTTCAAGCAATTCTTCTGCCTCAGCCCCCCAAGCAGCTGGGACTACAGGCGCGTGCCACCATGCCTGGCTAATTTTTGTATTTTCAGTAGAGACGGGATTTCACCATATTGGCCAGGCTAGTCTCGAACTCATGACCTTGTGATCTGCCTGCCTCAGCCTCCCAAAGTGCTGGGATTACAGGTGTGAGCCACCGTGCCTGGCACTATCCTGGCTTTCTTATATCAGTTATTCCATGAATTCCTTTATTTATTATTTACAGATTGATCTATATAATATTAGCAATAAATCAAAACAAAACAAAATATCAAGTACACTTTGATGAAAACATTTTCATAGAAAGTTTACATATACGTATACGTCTCTCTCTCTCTCTCTCTCTCTCTGTGTTTGTGTGTGTGTGTGTGTAGTCAGTTTTACCCAATGGTCATTTGGCATATATTATCAGTAGTAATGTGTACTATATATCTACCCATGTTAAATGAAACTTGATGTGTGAGGTTGACTAAATTAAAATGACAGTTTTAATTTTTCAATGCAGAGACAAAGGAATCATTATAATAGACAGGCATAGATGTGTAATATTAATGTCAGTACATAGCAAATAGAGTAAGAAATACCATAGACTTGTTAATATCATGTGACCATTCACTATTAGTAAGAAGTGCTTGATGTTAATGTTTTGCTGAACACTTACGTTCTTTTTCACTTCACTTTTTCTGATATTCACAAAAATACCCATTTTCTTAAAAAATACTCTCCCTTTTTCACTTCATGTCTGTGGAAATGAATTAAAGAGAACAGAATGTACTGTAAAGAAAAAATCAGCAGGCAGCACTCTTGAAAACCCAAGCTGCATGTGGAGATAAAAGGGAAGAATCAAGCAGCCACCTAATTAAAGCATCTATTCAGAAAACATGAGTTGTTTTAGAAGCACATACTTATTTTAAAAGATTTCAAGGAAATTTTTTTCCTGTAAAATTTATAGTAACTTCAGATACTTTTCTTACAGTATAGAGCTTGAAAAAAGTATTAGAAATTACACTAAGAGAATTTTTAGTAAAAGAGAGTCACAAGTTATTTTTCTATAATTCTTCTTACTTATTTGTATTATTTGTGCTTGTTTTGTTTGTTTTTTAGAAATTGTATGAATTTCTTTTTGGAAATAGTAAAGAGATAAATATCATTGAATTGAACACAGACTTGGCATGGGTAGTAATTATAATCATGAAACATATAAACATAAAACTAGTATCACTATTGAAAACTTATGACAAATAATGTTATAAAGAATCCATTCCACACAAATTAAAACCCAGATATATTTTAAATATATTTAATAACATAAATTTTTAAAGTTAATGTGATAAAGACAGCAATATCATATAATAAAAGATAGTAATAATAATTGTATCATTTCTGCAGTGAGAGAAAATCTAAAGATTAACAAATTTACATGTGTTGAAATTACAATTTAGAAACTGTGGTAATGAAGATATAGATGATTTACTTAGAAGTACCTCAACTTGAGTTAGTTGGATAAGGCCTAAAAGTACCAAGGCCAGATATTAATTGGGCTTTTACCTGTACATCCCAGAATACATTTTGTTTTTCTAGGAAAAGGAGCAGTGGTGTGTCACTCATGGGTACTATTCAATGGCCTGACAACATGGAAATATTCCTTGAGTGCTTTATAGAGGTTATCCAATCTGCCAAAGACTAATTAAAACCAGATATGTGTGAGTTATTAAAGTTATGACCCAGTAGTCTTTTTCCACTAAGTAGTCTGCTGAATCCTTATTGCTCAGGGGGCCTTGACACCTGCATTACAATTTTCTTCTTCAATTACTACTGATGTAGGTTCAGTAGAGTGAAAATGAATGTCATTCTCCCTTTGACGCTTTGAAAGTTAATTTATTTTTAAACTTTAGACTTAAACTTCGTAAGCCAGAAGTGTCAGAAATAAATACGCGTTTGTGTATTCTTGCGGGGTGATTCAGCTCATCAATGCTGTGCATAGAGATATACTATGAATCCTCAGAAACAACTGACTTCTCAATTTCTTTCTACACAGTGTCAGAGAAATGAAAAAAATAAAACAATAATCTAGGAATTTTAAAAACTCAATTGTTTTGATGCTATATTAACAAAATAATGTCTTTGAAAAATATTAAATGAGGTTGAAAATAAGATAAATGGGTTATTTATTGTTTATATTTTAGAAGATTTTATGTATATTAAACTGTTCATGTGATCTCTTATATGTAGATATGTGAAAGGAAGCCAAGTATTGGTGAAGATGTAGAGAAAAGGGAACCCTTACACACTGTTGGTGGGAGAGTAAATGGGAATAAGTAATTATGAAAAACGGTAAGGAGGCTGGGCTCAGTGGCTCACGCCTGTAATCCCAGCACTTTGGGAGGCCGAGGTGGGAGGATCACCTGAGGTCAGGAATTTGAGACTAGCCTGACCAACATGGTGAAACCCCGTCTCTACTAATAATACAAAATTAGCCAGGCGTGGTGGCGCATGCCTGTAATCCCAGCTACTCTGGAGGCTGAGGCAGGGGAATTGCTTAAACCCAGGAAGCAGAGGTTGCAGTGAGCCCAGATTGTGCCATTGCACTCTAGCCTGGGCAACAAGGGCAAAACTCTGTCTCAAAAAAAAAAAAAGAAAATAAAAATGATAAGGAAGTTGTTCAAAAAATTAAAATTATACTTACAATTTTATAATATAATATATGATCCGGTAATACCGGTACTGGGTATATATCCAGAGAGATGAAGAAATAAATATGATAAAGCAATATCTGCACTCTCATGTTTATTGCAGCATTATTCACAATAGCCATAATATAGAATTATCTAACGTTTATCAATGGATGAATGGATAAAGAAAATGTGCTATATATCCATAATGGAATACTATTAAACCATTAAAAAAAGAATGAAATCCTGCCATTGGTAACAATATGGATGAACTTGGAGAACATTATGTTAAGTAAAATGTCAGGCACAGAAACACAGACACCTCACGATTTCCCTCATATGTGAAATATTAAAAAGTTGATCTCATAAGAGTGATGCGTATAACAGTGGTTACCAGAGACTGGGGTGGTTAGGAGAAAGTGGGGAATGGGGAGATATTTGTCAAAGATGAATAATTATAGTCAGATAGGAGGAATACCTTTCAAGAGATCTACTGCCAGCAGAATGACTATAGTTAATGACGATACATTATATTATTGATTATATTCTTAAAACATGTAAAGAAAGTGGATGTGATGTGTTTTCACCACAAAAATAATGAGTATGTGAGGTGATGCATTTGTTAATTAGATTTGACCATTCCACAATGAATTTATACTTCAAAATATAAAGCTGTACATGATAAAAATGTACAGTGCTTTCTAAAATTTTTTGTTAAACATAGAGGATAAGGAAGGGACATTTTCCCTACACATGACAGATCTGGCTAAATTTAAACTGATAATCAGAATTGTTTTTACCAGTGCCGATCATGAAGATTAATTTTAGGAGTTTTTTTTAAGTTTCTTTTAAAGATTTTTTTTTTAATTTCAAATTTTATTTTACACACAGAGGGTACATATGCTGGTTTGTTACATGGGTATATTGCATACAGGTAGCGAGCATAATACCTAATAGGTAGTTCTTCAACCCACATCACACTTCCTCCTTCTCATCTCCAGTAGTCCCCAGTTTTTGTTGTTCCCATGTTTCTATTCACGTATGCTCAATGTTTAGCTCCTACTTATAAGTGAAAATATGCAGTATTTGGTTTTCAATTTCTGCATTAACTCACATAGGATCATGACCTCCAGCCCCATCCATGTCGTTGCAAATGATACTGGCTTGTTGTAAGTATAATTGCTCCTTTAATAAAATATTGTGACTTTCTATTTTAACATTATTAAAATAACTGTTCTTATTTAAGCTCTCAACCAATTGGTACTGTGCAAGATGGTTCGTGGCAGGCTTTGGAAAAATTCTTATTCATTTTCTAGCCCCTGCTGCCAACTTCACGTATTCGTTTGAAGCCTTCATGACTACTTATATTTAAAATATGTAATATATTTAAGCTAAAATTGGTCATAAAGAGTTATCTTTGAATGTAGGGGGGTAAAAGGAAAGGTAAAGGGTGAAATTTTATGATAACTATTCAACAGCCAGAAAATCCAACAGTGTAATTAGGTATATCTTCTTTATCAAAATAAATTTATAATAGTTACATGATATAGTCACAAGAGTCTAGCTTACAGCTCTTAAGCAGAACTTCTCAAAATATTTGTTAGACATATTGGGAGTGGACTATGCTTACACACTAGAACCTTGCCATAATCAAGTCTTTCCCTCAGTTTTCATCAACTTAAAAATGATTATTTTAAAGACACGGATCCTCTTTAAGTTTCTTTTAATTTTAGTTCATTACTCAGCAAAAAAAGAAAAAAAAAAGAAAAAGAAAAAAAAATGCCTGGAGATTTTTTTATACCTAGAACATGGAAATATGTAAATGTGGTATAGTAGTAAATGTCTTATACAGTTTTTGGTATATCCTTGAGTCACCATATGGTTTCTTCCTCAGTCGGTGGTATAAAAAATTGAGCTTGCATGTCTGGACTCCTCTTTTGACTTGATAAGTTATTCATTCCACCTAGGTTCAACTGGACCTGCTTGTTGATTTGTTTAAGTTCCTTATAGATTGCAGATTTTAGACCTTTGTTGGATACATAGTTTGTAATATTTTTCTCCCATTCTGTACATTGTCTGTTTACTCTGTTAATACTTTCTTTTTTTGTGCAGAAGCTGTTTAGTTTAGTTAAGGTTCTGATTGTCAATTTTTGTTTTTGTTGCAATTGCTTTTGGGGACTTAGCAAACAATTATTTGCCAAGGCCTATGTCCACAATGGTATTTACTAAGTTTTCTTATAGCTTGAGGTGTTACATTTAAATCTTTAATCTACCTTGAGTAATTTTTTTTATATGGAGAGATGGAAGGGTCCAGTATCCTTCTTCATATGGCTAGCCAGTTGTTCCAGCACCATTTATCAAATAGGGAGTCCTTTCTTCATTTCTTGTTTTTTTAGCCTTGTTGAAGATCAGATAATTGGGTAGGTGAAAGATCTCTACAAGGACAACTACAAAACACTGCTGAATGAGATCAGAGATGACACAAATAAATGGAAACATATTCCATGCTCATGGGTTGAAAGACTCAATGTCTTCAAAATGGCCATACTGTTTAAAGAAATTCACAGATTCCACACTATTCCTAACAAACTTACCAATGTCATTCTTCACAGAATTAGAAAAACTAGTCTAAAATTAATGTGGAACCAAAAAGGAGCCCAAATAGCCAAAGCAATCCTAAGCAAAAAGAACAAAGCTGGAGGTATCACACTAGCCAACTTAAAACTATAAGGCTACAGTAACCAAAACAGCATGGAACTGGTACAAAAGCAGACACATAGACCAGTGGAACAAAATAGAAAACTCATGAAGGGTTTGAAACTCTCAGTAAAATCTTTCTGTCATCCCACTTGAAGATCTCAGCATAACCAAATTTTCTATGAAGTGTTTGTCTTATGTTAACAACCTGATGTAAAATTATGGTGACCCCAAAGACATCTTTTCTTAGTTAACTCTTTCTTGTAATGAAAATCAGCACAAATCCTTGAAAAAGTAAGCATTCAACAAACTTAAGTTTTGTTCTTAGTTTGAAAAGGAAAAGTTGGTAACTCGATGTATTCTATAGGCTAAATATGTTTCCATCAGGAAGTTATTTACTTTCCCAATCTTTTTCAATTTCTATTAATATATCAAATTTGCTAATCAAAAATTAAAATTATTCCCACTTCACAGTAATTAGCTTATTATACACTAAAAAAATCTTGCATACACAAAATATATTTAATAACTATAGATTTTAAAAACTATAATATTTATTTATTTGTCATAATCTTTAATGCTTATCAGAATGGAGCTATGATGTATCTGCTTTGAGTATTTCTCCAATTGTTATTCTTACACAATATTCACTCATTCATTATCTAAATATATCTTGAATGCCTATTAAATATCATTTACTGTTCTAGGTACAGTAGATGCAAAAATTAAAATAACAAACTACTTATGCCTCATGGGCTTTCTACTGTGTGGGAAAGGAGGCAAACAATAAACGGATATATAGAATATCAGATGGTTGCAATTGTCTTGGAGACAAATAAAGCAGGAAAGATTGGGTAAAAACCATAGAGATTGGTATTTTATATAATACGGTCAGAAAAGGCCTCTAGTAAGACAACAGAAATCACACTGTAATATGAATACAGAAAATTCAACTTTACGAATTAATAACTATAAAAGGAGATTGGAGTAGCAATGAATTGACTAGCACAAAGCAAAAATAAAGACCTCTAAAGAATGTAGGGATTTAGATGTAAGGAGCAGCCCACTGCTGAAATAAAGTACACATTGAAGAGGTTTCACCCACTTCACCCAGGAATGAAATCCAGTCCCTGTTGGAAAATGCATGGCTATAGCTCATTGATTGGCAAACAACAAGCACAACATAGAGCCTGATTTTGTTTTTCTGGTCATTGTTACGTAGACCCCTTCCTTCCTTCCTTCCTTCCTCCCTCCCTTTTCTTCTTCTTCTTCTTCTTCTTCTTCTTCTTCTTCTTCTTCTTCTTCTTCTTCTTCTTCTTCTTCTTCTTCTTCTTCTTCTTCTTCTTTTCTTCTTCTTCTTTCTTCTTCTTCTTCTTCTTCTTCTTCTTCTTCTTCTTCTTCTTCTTCTTCTTCTTCTTCTCCTTCTTCTCCTTCTTCTCCTTCTTCTCCTTCCTCTTCTTCCTCTTCTTCTTCTTCTTCCCCCTTCTTCTTCTTCCTTCTCCTTCTTCTTCTTCCTCTCTCTTTCTTTCTTTCTTTCCGTTTCTTTCTTTCTTCCTTTCTTTTTCTGACAGGATCTCACTTTGACACCTAGGCAGGAGGGCAGTGGCACAATCTCGGCTCACTGCAGCCACAACCCTCTGCGTTCAAGAGATCCTCCTGCCTTAGCCAGGCAAGTAGCTGGTATCACAGGCACGGGCCACCAGGCCTAGCTAACAGTTTTGTATTTTTATTAGAGACGGGAGTCTCCTTATGTTGCCCAGGCTGGTCCTGAACTCTTGAGCTCAAGCGATCCATCTCGGGCTCCCAGAGTGCTGGGAATACAGGCATCAGCCACTGTGTCTGGCAGAGCCAGTTTTTCCTTTGTTCCAGTTTCTCAGTAAAGTTAAGTAACATTACAATGTTTATTGGAAATGAAAACAAAATGGTGGGAGTGGTGGAATTCTGTGCCAAAATTTCAGCCCAAAAACCACCCTGGGGTTTACATATGCTAAATTTATGTCTTTTAATTTTTATGTTTTTGCTTTTATAAAACAGCTTTTCACTTAAATTTTATCAGTTTAAGAGAATCTTAAATCCAAAAAAATTTTTTGTGATTGTCTTGAAAACATGAGAACAATTACATGATGGCAGAAAAGCTAAAATTGTAATGTTAGATTTTATATTAAAGTTAGTTTTAGAATGTAAATACTCAGTTTTCATTATTACAGTACGTAAAATTCTGTAATATTGAATTTAATGTAATAGTTGTTATTCTTTATAAATAATTTAAATAATACTAGGTACCAAACAATGAAAAGTGTGTAAAGCACTAAGAAGCCATTAATTGGAATATAATTTCTTCTCTAAACTGAGAGACAATGTGATAATGGAACCCAGGATCCAGATTATCTGTCTTTGAATCCTTTCTGTCACTAACTAGCTATGTCACATTCGGTGGTTATTTACTTCTTTTTGCTTCGTTTTGTCATCTATGGAATGGAAATAATTGTTTTCATTCTCCTTGAGGTGTTATAAGAAAAAAGTCAAGAAATATAAAACATTAGGATACTAGGAATAATAATAATTATAATTAGTATTATTATTTCATTATAATTAATCCACACAGCAAACTTGCCAGTTATTTTCTTCATTGCAAATGTTGTGAAGCAGATGAAATACCTTCACTTAATAATCAATGATATATGTAACTTACTGTCATATTCAGAAAGTGTGTGTGTGTGTGTGTGTCTAATCAGATAACTGTAAGTGACAGAGTCAAGACTCAAACTTCAAATTCTGCATGACTCCAATCTTCACTCTATTCACAGCACCACCGCATTCATATTGTCCCATATTCATAATATACTTTCACTTAGATTACAGCTCAGATCTGAAATATAAAATCCTTGTATTATGTTTAGGCAATTGTAAGAACACAAAGAAAATTCGAGAAAAAAAATTAAAGAAGGATAACCTTAAATGTACAAGTTTAGAAATCTCAATGTGTTATATTTAAATTGAAAACAGATGGCACATATATGCTAATAAGTTTTAAATACCACAGAGTGTTATTGAAGTTAGTTGGGAGATATGCCAGATTAATCTTTGATTTATAAAATATGAGGAGAAGATAAAGTCTTAAAAAGTAAATGGATGAAAAAATGAACTCCTGAAAATTCAATACTTCTAAACTGGTATTTAGTGACACATTAATTAAAAGGAACTTATGAAACTGAATTTTTAAAAAGAGCCTACATTCAAATTTTAAAATAACATTTGGATACAATGCTTGAAGATATCAATGCACATTAAAATTCAGATGTATTTTCTTGTTTTAAAAATCAGTGGTTTTTAAATAAGTAAAAATCAAAAACAAAATACATTAAATAAGTAACATGAAAACATTCCTCTGGGAAAATAGTCATTAACTCTACACAACAGAGCTAATGCATTCTCAAATTCAACTTCTTATTGAATGGTAAGAAAATTAGCAATAAGAATATTAAAGTCAGAAATAGAAAATAATTTTAACATAATATATAGGGTAAATAGTACCTTTTTAAACAACAACAACAAAAATTTCAACAAGTTCTTTATGGTATATAGTAATATACAATATTTATAAACAGTAAAAGCAGTGTCTTGATAAAACCGTATTTCTTTTAATTTAATTTAGTTTTTGCTTTTACTTTAAATTATGGGTATTTGTAATGTATTACTTGAAAAATAAAAGATCTAAGTTCAATTTTTGAGATACTTTACCTCCTATCATGGTCTTTCAGAAAGATAGCATGTTATGTTCCAGATGCTAATTAGCGTAACATGTCATAATTCTTCCAATTATGATTTTAAAAGTATTATGATTATATTTAAATTACCTATGTAATGCAATAATTGATTACTATAATATAATATTTATACTCTAGGGCACTATTCTTATTTATAATTTCACATAAAAATAAATCAATAATATCTTGTTTAAAATTTAGTCCTTAAACTTGATTCAGTTCAGAACATGCTAAACCAAAATATTGTGCCTTGGCATACTGAATTGATAAATGGTGGGTGCAGGAACGACTCTCTGACTTTTCCTTGAATAGGTCATAAATGCTCACGTGAGATATTCCCTTGCTATACCCAGAAGAAAGGAGCATCCTTATCTCTGAAGATGGAGGAAGGCCGAGAGGCAGACCAATAGGCTTTGCTAAGTTTCCCCAAGTTTACTACTCTTTGCTTATACCCCTTTTTACTATCACATTTTCCCACAACGTTTACTCTTTATCAAACCTAGTTCAGTAAGCCCTCTCTTAACATCACTGTTAGATTCTTAAAAACTGTGACTTAAAGCAAAAGAATGTATAAGAAACCAATTTTACTCTAGGCTAATTGATATAAACAAGAGTTAATTTCTTAAGGCCATATTCCTGGTCACAAAACAATCAACAAACTTCTAAATAAAGAACAAAACATTTCTAATGTTAAACGTTAATGTAAATGTGAGCTAAATATACTTCTAGGAAAGAGTAATAAAAACAAGTAAAATCATGACTTACCCAATTTTTAGTAAATAAGTCAATAATAGTGGCTGAAAGGGTGGCACGGTAAATCAAGGAATAAATGTTTGCAAAGCAAAAATTGTAAGGAGCTCGTCCTACCACGAGTTCAAACAGAAACAGTAACATATATGGCAAGCTTAATGAGTGCCTTCTTATTGCATAATTTACTATCATGTAACTGTATGATTATCATATGCTTTATGAATTTTTGTGACAATAATGTGTTTTCATCCATTCATTAATTTTTCAAACTGCTTATTCCAGTTCAAGGTCACAGGTGGCTCAAGCCCATCCCATAGCTCAGGGAGCATAGCAGGAACCGGTCCTGAACAGGCCACCATTCCATTGCAGGGCACACTTCACACACCCATACCAACTCAGACTAGAACAAATGTAGACATGCCAATGAACCTATCATGCACAAATTTGAGGAATGGGAGAAAACAGGAGTACTCAGAGAAAACCCACACAAAGATGGAGAGAACATGCATATTCTACACAGACAGTGGCTCTGGCCAGGAATCATTTGAAAATTTGAACTATTTTAATGTGCACGTTCAAAAACAATTCTCACAGATATACTCAGGTATGATTCTAATACTCAATAATTATGTATCCAACTCTCCAAAATTAACATTGACTCTTCTGTGCAAATGCCTTTCTATGTGACTCGGGAAAGTGTAATTAACACATTAATTTATATGCAGATAACCATCTAAATGCCAATGCTTTTTTATTCAACTCTTTCCATCTGACTTTCAAATCAGATGAGACATATGGCTCTAAATGTATATTAAACACCATAAAATAAGAAATCCATAAAATGAGAAGCAGTGGAACTATCTGAGAAATATTTTAATCTTTTGAAAATATATCACTTTTTATTACAATCCTTGAACAGAGGACAGAGTTACTATATTAATATACTAATTTCTATTTTTTAACCAATCAAAATTTTATTTAAGCATTGGAACTGATTTATAAATTAGTTCAGATATAAATATTCAATACAAACTTTTTTTAAAAATTGTAAAGATATATAAATACATAATGATTAATGTCATAGTAATAATCACTGTTCTTTCTGTTCAGGTTTCATCTCCTGCAGGTGCTGAGTCCATAATTTGTAAGATCAGCCTCTGCCAGTTTTACAACCAGTTTTGAATATTATTGGCACCAAATAAGAACTAGGAAATATCTAGCCTGCGATGAGGCATCTGGATGCTCATCAGTGTTTTTCTAACTTTGGAGAGAAAAAGACAAATTTTATTCTGAGCTATTAACTCCTTAGAAATTAAATTTCTAATTACACTATTTCTTAAAATGTCAATAATTTGGACTATGTTGAAAGATGTAGCTGAAATAAATTATTATATTTTTTCAATCTGGCACATAAATAGCAGTTGTTTATTCAATATATCTTCTGCTTAACTATTCTTAACCCATCTTGTATATTTTGCATTGTTAGAGTCATCCAATAAAACTGTATTTCAAATTTAGAATTTGTATTTGTTTTTCTTCTCCCATATATAGTTTCACTTATTTGAAAATTGGCAGAAGGTAAAAGGAAGGCAAAATCAAAACAGGACTTAGCTTTAACTATGATATATTCAATACAATTTACTTCAGCAAAAATGGAAATATCTAGAAAAAGAAAAAAATAGAGATATATAAATGTAGTCTTAACTTTATTCAACAAGAAGTATTTGTAAATAGAACAGAAAATGATCCCTGATGTCACAGAAACTACACTAAACGTAAATAGCAGAATATCTAAAGGAAAAAAATATAAAGAAAGGAAGTGTTTTGTATGTTAGAAAGAGACAGTATCTGAGGATAAGGGGTTTGTATGATCATGGTGTGGGAGATGCAGGTTGCAAAATTAAGTATGGTGGCCAATGAGGGCCTAGTTGACAAAATAACATTTTCTCAAAGGCTTGCAGGAAAGAACAAATAGAAGTAAAACTCCTCAATCAACACTCTGCCTTGAGGTCTTCTAACCTGCTGCCCTGCATGTATAGTTGCCACTCTACAATCTATTGTTATACAGCAGCCCAAGGCAAGAGTTTTTGTTTTGAGTTTTTATAAGCATTTTATGCTATGAATGGATGATGTAGAAAAAATGACAGCTAACTTCACTGCATAAACCTATTTTCCTCTTGTAAAATATGAAACTTTGCACAGATGGTGGTAAACTCCATTTTCTTCAGTGTACATTTTTCATGTTCATTTTGATCTGATTGAGATTGGTAACTTGTTTGGTAGGAGAGAGAATTTAGTTACATTGCAATCTTGTTTTATTATGAATAAGTTTCCTATCTCTTTCAATAATTTTGATACTTCTTTATTTTTTCCCATAACATTTCCAATTTCATATAGGCCTTCAATTCTTTTGGTCTAAAGTTATTCAAAATGTATTTTTAATGATTTTGGCTTCCTTTATATATGCAATTAGATACCCTTTAAAAACATTTCTGAAGCTACTTATTAGTACATTCTATCTATCTCTTCTCTTTGAGCTTACTTGCCAAAGTTGGTCTATTTTATTTTTATTTTTAAGCACAAACTTTGGACTTTAATTTTTTAAAATTATACCTTTTCATTGTTTGGTTTTTACTTTTATCAATTTGTTACTTAATATTTTCATTTTTATTTGGAAGCTTAGTGCACTGTTTTTCAAATTTTCATATATTAAACAGGTTATAAATTGCAAAGTTGTCTGTAAATTTCCCATTGCCTACTACTTCATCGAAATTGATATGTTTTGATATATTGTGTTTTCATTTTTATTTATTTCATCACAATAACATTACTATGGCATTTCACTTTGTATTTCTTTTAATGCTTTTTACACTAAATTCTATCATTATGTTAATAATGCTATAGAATTAAAATATACGTATGGGAAAATTGTTTTCTATTGATTTTTAAATTTTTGCATTTTTAATTTATAATTATAAAAATGCATTGTATTTTATGGGAAAGTATGTTACATATTTTAAGTATCATACATATTTTCATAAACTTGATGAAGGAAAATTAGTATTTTTGTAACATGCATTTCAACAAAATCTGATTATACATTGATAGCATTATATGTACCTGTATGTTCACTTAATTGCAGTTACAATTAAAATCAACTCATTTTCACTTTTCTTATAAAAATGATATTCTTCGGTATTTAATATATATTTAATAGAAACTAAATATATGAATCAGTCAAATAACAGTCCTTTCCACTTTCTTCAAATTGTAATGCTTGCTAGTTTATTATTATATACAGACATTGTCTTAAGCATGCACTGAAAGCATTCTCTCGACTCACTTTCAGCAGTAATTTTCCTAAATAACTTAAGACAAATTGTTCTGTTAAATGAAATTGCTACATGGTTGTCCATAGACTTTCAAACCTCTGTTCTTCTGTGATATCTGTTAAGTATTTCAACATTTCTAGTTTGCAATTACCGAACTCCAACTTGTATAACTATGTAACTGTCATTCATTTATCAGATTTGTCCCTCCTACTAGAATTGTGCTTTTAGAGGCAATATTTCAATGTTAGTTCATGGGCTGTATTCCAAAACTTCTTTCTGGTGAATATAAATATAGTTGAAGTCAGCTGGTGAGGGGAAAAGCAATTTCTAAACCAAGCATATATGAAAAAAGGCAATCCTTGTCACATATCCAGATATTTTTTAAAATGATCCCCTCAAAGGAAAAGGGTAAAGAGACTTCTATAATTATGTTATATTAAAATTTACAGCAATATTTCTTTCTTTACGCTTTACTTTTCTTAGAAAGTGCTGTTTAATTTGTATTTATTAATTTCTTTCTACCTCATTCAGATATAATAAAAAAGAAGCTATGCCATTGAAAACAGTATTAAGAAGAGGTTTAATGATACATTTACTCACTAAATAATGTTGAGCCATTATTAAAGTTTTCAAACTTAAGTCTTGCCTGCCGTTAGATGAAAAAGGTCTATCTGTGTGACAAAATTTCAGTCCTCAGCAGCTGATGCATGATGGAAAGTATGAAGAAACAGTTTATATAACTTTAAATATAATATTTTAAAAATCCAAAAAACAAATGTATCAAATATTAGGTGAGGCTAGCCAAATAAAACTGCACACATGTAAAGAATTTTGTGTTGTTTTATAATAATTAGGTTTGAGATTTAAAACATTATTCATATTTAATGACATTTTGTGAGATAATATATGCATATTTTAGAATAATTTATATAAGAAAACACACATATTGTAGTGTTATTTAGATATATTGATAACAGCTATTAGAATGAGAAACTTATGAAACTTTGATATGAAAATGTGAAACTGCATTTTATTTTAATTGTTTTATATTTAGCAATGTAGTTCTAACAGATGTAATTCTTGCAAAGATTTTTATATTGGTAGGCTACTTTCAGTGCCAGAAAAATAAAACAAATATGATTAACTTAAAGAAAAAAGAAACTTCTTCATAGATTTGGAGTAATTCAAAAAGTTCAAAGGTAAAGATGCATATGTAGACCTCTGGAAGGATGGGACCCAGGCAGTTCTGGAAATCTAGAAACCTCACAATATTGAAAGAGTTCCACAGGATGCGTCCCCAAATGGAAGCAACTCTGACTTTTCCCAATCCTGTGTCACTTGTATCATTCAGAGATGAGAACAATTTGATAGGCTTAGCTTGCTCACAATTCCATCTCCCATCATTGGGCCAACTGGCAGCCTCACCAAGACTGGTTGCTATGGGCAAGGCAGTTTCCCAAAGAAAAAGAGTGGAGAGTGAAAAAATATAAAAATGTCTGGTATTCTTGATGTATTTTGATATAAAATTCAGTAATATGGACTTGGGCAATGAGTTGAAAATAAATTGTATTAAATTTAAATGCTTAAGGTTTATTAATTATAGTAATTTTAGACAAAATTAATCAGATATTTTTAAAGTATTTCTTACTCTAATTCTGAATGTATAATTTCAGTCATGAAAATTTTTACTTTTACTGCACTAATGAAAGAGGAGAAATAAATAAATCAACCAAGCAGATAGGGCAAGAATCTTTGGCAGAATTCTCTTTTAACAAAAAACAGCCCAATAAGCCATTTCTTTTATTTTCAATTTTTATTTTATTATTTAATATTTACTTATGTATTTATTTTCTGAGACAGAGTCTCGCTTTGTCGCCCATGCTGGAGTACAGTGGCATGATCTCGGCTCACTGCAACCTCCGCCTCCCGGGTTCAAGCAATTATCCTGCCTCAAGCCTCCTGAGTAGCTGGGATTACAGGCACCTGCCACAACGCCCCACTAATTTTTGTAGTTTTAGTAGAGACAGGGTTTCACCATGTTGGCCAGGCTGGTCTCAAACTCCGGACCTCAGGTGATCCACCTGCCTCGGCCTCTCAAAGCATTTCTTTCTAACAAAGGCAGCCTGAAGGATCAGGCTGCAAACACAGATAAGGAAGGCGAATTCTAACATGGAAAGGGGCCTCCTGTATAATCAACATGTTTCACTGACATACAGTGGGCCCAGTGAGCACATTCCAT
Organism: Pan paniscus; assembly: GCF_029289425.2. NCBI lineage: Eukaryota > Metazoa > Chordata > Mammalia > Primates > Hominidae > Pan > Pan paniscus. The sequence goes on along the minus strand of NC_073249.2, from coordinate 54,479,782 downwards.
TCTCTTCTTGGAAATACTCAGATGAGGAGGCTTGCACAGTGGGGTACTTGTAGTAGCACTAATAAGAAGAGCTACCCTGGAACAGGCATGTCTACCTTGGAGGGTTCTGCCCCTGGCCCTTAACACATGTGCAGTAGGAAGAGATAAGCAACATGGAGTAACTTAGGTTAAGGAGCCCGCATGTGCACTAAAAGTTTGGGGTGGCGACTGCCAAAAATTCTCACCTTATGCAAATGACACACCTAGCCCTAACCAGTATTACATGCCCTATGTAAATCAGACACTGACCCCCAATAGCTCCTCTATAAAAACCTTGCATTTTACTGCAGTTCCGCAACCCATTTTTTCGAGACCCCTCTCTCCACCAGAGAGCTTTCTTCCTTTCTTTTGCTTATTAAACTTCTACTCTAAACTCACCCTTGGAGTGTCCACGTCCCTGATTTCCTATGTCCTGAGACCAAGAACTTCAGGTGGCACCCCGGACAATGAGGCTGGTTTCACTAACATACATATCTTCCATAGAAGCTATTTCACCAAATGTCATTATTACCATCTTTTTTCATAGCTGTATATTTTAAACTTAGAAGATTCTCATCCAAACTCTGCCAAATTTGTGATTTTCTTTATCATATTTAACCTGTTGTATTACTATTATGAGTTTTAAAAGAATGAATATGTGAAAAGCACATCTGTCCCTGGAGTTACTTGAAAATGACTTTTTAAATGTCAGTTTCTTCATTTAAAGATAATTGATGTTTGTCATTCAATATTTCTTTGAAGACTTTCCGTAACATTATCATATTCAACATTTTTGGTAATTCATATGCAGGTTTTTATCATTTTGTATAAAATCCTTCAGAAAAAAAGTTATTTTAGGTCCTATGAAGATAACATCTAAGCAAACTACCATCAAGCTAAGGTACTCTGATTTTAACTTGTGTGATACCAAGTAGTAAATCTTTCAATTTACATAAATATTGAAAATTATAATTTAAATACAAATAGCCAACCATTATTGCCTATAAGACTGTCAATTTTATAATGCATATATTCATCCATCTTTATTTATTATTTATTCTCACAAATATAAGATTGTAAGTGTCTTACTTAAATGTTATATTTCGTTGCTAATTTCTCTTTAAAATTTGCAAGTATTACACAATTCTTAATTTGCTACAAGTTTACAAAGTACAGAAATGTATTTGATTAATGGATTGGCCTCTGTCTCAACTCCATGTCAAAACCTTCTCTTGAGAATGTAATGGTGATCACGAGAGAGTCGGAGTGTACATGTGGGGGGGAATCAAGGAAAGAGGAGATGTTGCTCATAGGGTACAAAGTTCAAGTTAGAAATGAGGAATGAGTTTTAGAGATCTATTGCACATCATGGTGACCATCGTTAAAAATTATATATATTAATTTTATATATATATAGTATTTCCATATTGCTAAAAGAGTAAATGTTAAATGTTCTCACCACAAAATGTAAGTGAGGTAGTGGATATGTTAATTAGCTTGATTTAATATTTCTACAATGTATATGTAACAAAACATTATATTGTACCCAATAAATATATACACTTATTGTCAATTAAAAATAAAAAAGTAGTGTAAGACTGCAGAAAACCTTCTATTGAAACCTCAGATCTAAAAAGCAGTAGATTCAATGGTGGAACATGTAAATCTATAAATCTTACTGAAATTTTCCTGTGAAACAAGAATTGTTTCTTCATTTAGGGTTAAATATTTTTAAATGTATGTGGTAATTATTACAAAGATGATTTATTTATCTTTTATTGAGTATCTTATATTTGCAGGTCATTTTTCTAGGTATTATTTTTCAATATATTTACCACACACACCAAGTTTTCTGGGGTGAAGAAAAGCCGTAATTGCAAGAATAAAGGTAATAGTCAACTTAGGAAAGGGTCACTCTAATTAAAGTCCCCAAAACAAACTGAGGGATAAAAGCAGTTCAAAATTTTAGAAAATTCTAAAGTAAATATTTAATACAATAAATTCATGAAAGGTTTTTTAAAGTGTTTGTATACTATTTGTTTTTCAACATACCAATTGTTTTCTTGAATTATACAATGTCAACTACATATTTTTACATTGTAATTTAACAAAGTCATTTTAACAGGGAGTTAGGCAGAAGAGTATCTGTATTTTTCATTTTGGTGACCTGACTTATGTCAGGATGATAAATCTGCCTAAAGTAGAGGAGTAAGATTTTCATTTAATTGTTTTCTTTTCTGTTAATTATGATTACAGATCCTCACAAGCAGTTCAGATCACATTTTACTGTTTTCCTGACCTATCTTTGTGCTATTTGCTTTTCAGTCTTAATACTCTCTGGTTCATTAGAACTCTTACTAAAAGAATGTGTTAAGTCTTATGACACTGTTATACCCAATTATTTCTAAACTTCAAATTCAGTAATTTTATAGGGTTCACACTAATAACTATTTCCAAGTTGTGAACCCTATGATGGCTTTTTATTTGTATATTCTTTACCAAATTTTCATTAAGTGTGTACAGGGTACAGCACACATATATTTGTTGTTCTAATACTGTACATTTTTTCATTTTCAGGGTAAATTTATAATATAGCCCTCTGTCTTATCAATAAACTCCTCTAACTTGCATTTACTTGAAAATTGACTTTTGCTTAGAAGACGTAACATTTTGGCTAATAAATTTTCTAGTCAATAGAATATTTTTTAAAATAATATTGTGCATGATATTTTATAATAGCAAGAATCAGCAGTTCTGTTAAAGTAAAATGCTATGTACATGTAGAAATTCAGTAAGTTCTTACTGATAGAAATAAAGTGGACATCAATTACATTAATGATGTAATCAGGGGTGAAACAAACTCAACCAGAATAGAAGCAATTATTTTGATTATTTCCTGACCTCAGATCCAGAAAGTCAATTTAATCATATCCTTTAGCTCACTGAACTTTTCATAGTTGTTCTTCAGCAAGCCCATGGCTTGGGCTTATTTCCTTATTTATTCACATTTAATACATTCATCACTCTCATCTCTTTCCCATCAAAAGATTGTTTTGAAATACTTTTCTAAACTTCTTGATTTTTGTAATTGTTAAGATGTGTACTGTTGTATACGGTATTTGCATTTTTAACATTTACATAGATAGTGCTGGGCTATGTATGCCTGACTTCACTTCACCATAGCCAGAAGCCCCTCCAATACACTGTATTTTTCTACATTAATATATGAAGCAGAGATTGACTTTTTGTCTACCTTCTCCTCTAGATTCTAAGTTATTGAATAAATGGTTCCTAGAATCATGAACTATTATTGGTATATTCTATGTCTAGCTTTTGTCTATACTAAGGAAATTAATACTCACAAAACTAAAGAAAATATACCCTGACATAATTTGGTGTGATTGGATATTTGCACAAGGAGAGCCAGAGGATCTTCCAGGATAATAAAGAGAAAAGGCCACATGCAAAGTGGAAGCCATTTTCTACTCCAATATACTACTGCAATAAAATATAAGAATTCATGAAAATTATGAAAGCATGAAAATCAAAAAGTTTTCAGGTGGAACATGGACATTTAAAGATTAATAAATTTTGTGACAGAATAAAGATGTTTCAATTTATTTTTGTTACCATTATACACCTAAAGGCTACTTAGGAGTATAAGTTTTAATTATTCATAACTCAGTTGGCTAAGGTTTGCTAAGAATCATTAAAATTGTATTATGTATAATTCAGGTTCCCTTATAATATCACCTTGTTTTGCATATTAGAATTAAATTTACTTAGCCAATAATTACAAATCACTAATTTAATTTTCTTTTAAATATTTTAACCTTTTATAAGAAATGAAGCTAAACATGCCTGCTGGTAAGTAATCTGAAATAATTTGGTTTCTATTTGGTGAAAACTTGAAAATAGACAACCTCATTAATTTTATGTTAAAACCATGCAAAAAATTATATACTGTCCTGAAACTAACATCGTCCGCAGAATTAGACAAGCATTTGCCCATTCACAGGGTTAATTCAGGTTAAAAAGTATTTTAAAATCCCCATAATTGCCAACATAATTTTATCTCATGGAATTTATTTAATCAATGCTACCTTACTAACCTTCACAACTAGTTAATTTGTACTTTTCATGTTTTATTTGTCTTTTTGCATTTATAAGAATTAGTTTTCCAAATGTATTAATTTTTTCTTTTTCAACTCAATGTATTCATCTATCTCTCTATATATTATCCTACTGTATTTTGCTCTGTTAATACAAATGACATTTATGAACAAATGCATAAATAAATATTTGTCCAAATATTACAGAAACTTTGGTGGCCAGATTCAACCATCAGCAGTATACTATGGAGACACATTCTAATCTTCAGACAATGCTGAGGCTTTGTTTTTCCCTTCAGTCTCAGTTTGTTTCTATAATCTCTTCTCAGTTTCAGTAAATTTCCTTCAGTTTTTCAAAAGTCTCTTACTCTCTCTGATGTGCAGAGTCTACACGTCCTCTTCTCTCTGCCAGGAAGTCTTTCTCTCTTTCCCTTGCTTTACGTTTCTCTCTTTGCATAGGTTTTATATTGAAAACACCTTCTCTAGGATAGTTTCCCTGATTTCAAAATAATATGATACTCTTTTCCTATTTAATTTTATAGTACACAGTACTAAAACTCTTAACATCTATTCTAAAATTAATGCTCATTCATCTTTTTTCTTGACTGAAACATAAGCAATGACTGTTCTTCTCTGCACTAATGGACCCAATTTACACCCAATATGATCCTTGAACAATAGTTTTCAAAATTATTTGTCGATATAATTAATATCATCACAAAATATTCAAGGTTTCTTATTTATCTTTGTATTTCCTTCACAAAGAATTCCGTGAGTGCTTATTCAACAAACAATTTCTCCTTAAAGTATATATTTGAGGAGAATATATACTTAATAGGGCTATAGTGGAGATATTTATTCATATACGTTGTAATGACATGCTATATGCAGATACTGTGCTTGGCATGTGGAATAAAATTGTGAGTAAAAAGATATTTGTTTCCTATTCTTATGGGATTTATGTCTTGCAAAAAATGCAATTCATGCAAATATATGAATATTTGAACTAACGTGCGAAGAATTGATAGTGCTTGAAGAATTTATCATAAAGAATTTAATAAGTTAAGAAGTTAAGAAATGTTTTCTTGAGGAGGTATATTGCAAATATAAAAAGAATTAAGAGTTTAAGAATAGTAAGATGAAAAAGAAAACCACTCAGACTGAAGAAATGGTATCTGCTCAGGCTTTATGATGGGAAGAAGAATGTTAAATTAAAGATGCATGAAGATGTCAGCTGATCTGAGCAAAGGGATGAAAGAGCAATTTGGAAAGATGTTAAGCTATAGAATTAGGTTAGAGTGAGATTATTTAAGGCCCTGTTGCTTGTTTGCATTATTTGCACATTGTTAAAAGAATAATATGAAGATATAAAAGGGTTTCAAGTTCACAAAGTTCAGTATGTGATGGAGTCAAAAGGGGTTGTTGGTGGTAGTGGTTTCTGATGAGAGAAAAATATGATTTGGATTTCGAAAATATAACTTCAGCTACTGAGGATTGAACAGATCAGTTAAAGCATTCTTTGCTGAAGCCTGAGCAAGGCGAAGTTAAGGCAAGCAAGATTAAAAAAATCAGTACATTCAAAAGATATTTAGAAAGTCACTTGGATTTGGATTGGTGATGGATTGAATATGGAGATGTAGAAAGAGAAATAAATTAGGGATGACTCTGAAATTTCAAGGTTTTTTGGGGGGTAAATGATGGTGTCATTTACTGAAACAAAGAATAATAAATGAAGGCTGATTTCCTGGTGGGAAAAAGGAGTATTATTGACTTTTTATCTCACACAGGTTGAGCTTGAGAAATGTTTGAAACCCCTAAGAATTCCTGTTGAATGAACTGTAGATCAGAGGAAAGTTCAAGGCTGGAGATAACATTTATGAGCCATGAAAATATTGGTGCTAATTAAAGCTTTTAAAATAAGGGCACTTTAAAGAAAGTAGAAGCTAAGAAGAAAAACCTGCGATAAAATGTTAAGGAACCCTAACATATAAGTTGTGGAGAAAGAGGAGATACCAATATTTAATTCTCAATATTAGGCTGATTCTTTTTGTTTTCTCCTCTGTAAAATATATAGGTAATCCTATTGCAATCTACAAAGTTAACCATTTTTCAAATTTAAATTGTAAAATGTGAATAATTTTAATTGTAATAACTAGACATTATAGTAATTTGATCATTGTCAATAAAAATGATTTTCTGCATTTTAAAACTATACATGAATAATTATTTAAAATAGCAGATAATCAATAAACAGTTCATTATTAATTTTAATATGAATGTTTAATGTGTTGATTACTTATTCTAACAGCATTTTTTTAAGTTTAGGCAAATACTTTAATACATGTAATTGATAATATTAATTTAACCAGTCATATATAATTATTAAAAGGCTAAAACAGTATTTTTCTAAAAAATAATCAAATTCAACTGAAATTAAATTTGTAGTAATAAGTCATATTTTGCACTACCATACAAGCTATAGAATAGCTCTATACTGTCAGAAGTTTTCTGCTCTTTAAGATTTGATTGAGGTTATACAGTAATTGATTGTAAGAATAAAGTAAAAAATATTTAACAAATGTTGATTTAAGGAAATATTAAACTATTTTTAGTAAGTCAAAAGTAGAATTTAGAACAACACTTATTTAAGGATTAAATATACTTAAGCAGTAAAGCTTTACAATCTAAATAAATTATCCTTGTTTCATCTCAAATATTATTCAAAGTAAATGTAAATTTTTTCACATTTCTATAAAGGTAAAAGCTACTATTAGATGTCATATAATATTTTACCTAACAATTTTAATAACAAAAGAAATTATAATCAAACATTTAAAAACAATAATATATAACATATAATCTACAAAATAAATGTCATTTATTATTATTATAATATATACATGTACATTATATACATACATGCTCACTCTACATGTGCACACACATAAGCAAACAAATGTGTGTACATATATATGTATGTATGTATGTATTCACACACAAAGTGGTACAGTAAAGGCATATGTGGAAGTATTATCAAATATTATGCACACACATATGTGTATTTGTACATGTGAGAACACTCACTGTATACGTATCTACTAGAGGCAACTTCTTCAGAGTCACAGAACATAGCTACCTTTCTTTCTATCCTCCCCTAACCCCACCAACACTTCCATTTCCACACATTAGCACACATCGTCTCTTCCCTGGACTTCTTTAATAGTCACCTACTAACCCTCTTGCCTCTCTACTCTTGCCAGAGTCACCATATAATAACATCTAAACCATGACTCTTTTGAGAGTAAATGAGCATTATTAATAATTACACAATATGTAAAATGGAAGCATCAGGAGAAATCAGGATGTATTATTCTAACTTGTGCAATTCTACAGTTAATTCTCCACATAGCAGCCACAAGGAAATCAGATTATGTAATCCCGCCTTTCAAAAACTACCAAGGTTTTTCATCGCATTTAAACAAACCCAAAGTCATTACAGTGGCCTAGAGGGCCTGAGGTGAAACAGCCCTACTACATTCTGATCAGCTACCAAAATAGTCTTCTCTTTCTACTCCACCCATGTTTATTTTGCTGTTATGCCTTAAACACATCAAGCACATCACTTCCTCAGAACCTTTGCATTTGGATCCACTGTCTGGAAGACTATTCCTCCAAATTTGTACGTGATTCATGCCTTTAAGTCATTCTGCACTTGAGATGCTTGATATCACCAAAGAAAGGCCCATTACAAATGGAAAGCAACAGTACATAAACTTTTGAATATTAATCAAATTGGGGTAGTTGTGTCATTTGCATCTGAATGTTTACATTACATAACAATATTTTTCAATAAAACATAAAAATTAACACACATTTAGACATGTCTGGTAATTCATTTAACGTATAATGATAAATACAATTATATAAAGTACCCACTATTAAAATGAAGCTACTTCATAGAGGAAACAGTCAATAAGCTAAGTTGTCTGCAGAACATTGGTGCTAAGAGACTCAATTGTCTGCAGAGCATTGACGCTAAGAGAGGGAAAGAATAAACATTTATGAGTTTATGAGAATCTTAGTTATTTGTGACTTAATGAATGTTTACAAATTAGCTCCTCATAATTGTGCTCTGCTTTCTGTGACTGCAATGAGAAAACTGAGACATGTGAGTTCCAATAACCTATCCAAAGTCCTCAAGTTAGTCAGTGGCAGAGACAGAACCTGAACCCAGACTTCCTGAATGCAGATTAATGTCCTTTGTCACTACACAGTTCTACAGAAGTTTGCCAAGACAATAACACAGATTTTAAAATTTACCCAAGTATTTGTTCCCTTGGTCAATATTTTTGCTGTGAAGGGGCTTCAGATCTGGTTGCATTCTTGACCTCTCTGTCACTCTTACCAATTCTGTACCAAGAGGGATTTCCAGAGAAAGAGCAGTTTATGTAAAGCTCATCTCTCTCTCTCTCTCTCTCTGTCTGTCTGTCTGTCTGTCTCTCTCTCCCCCTCTCTCTCTCCTTTTCTTCTTATTTATTATATTTAGTTATTTTTTGAGACGGAGTCTCACTGTGTTGCCAAGGCTGGAGTGAAGTGGCGTAATTCGGCTCACTGCAACCTCTGCCTCCTGGGTTCAAGGGATTCTCCTACCTCAGCTCCCCAAGTAGCTGGGATTACAGGTGCCCGCCACCACATCCGGCTGATTTTTGTGTTTTTAGTAGAGATGGGATTTCACCATATTGGCCAAGCGGGGCTCTAACTCCTGACCTCAAGTGATCCACCCACCTCGGCCTCCCAAAGTGCTGGGATTACAGGCGTGAGCCACCGCACCTGGCCTGTTTCTCTTTTTCTTTTTCTCTGGTTCTTCGTGCAGAAAGAGTGTGTTTTTCCTGTTTTAGGGCATGCAGTAAATTTAGCAATAAGATTCTGATTGCTGGAGGGAGACTGTGGCTTTGCAGTGTTGCCTGACTGTGATGGTTAATATTCATTGTCAACTTGATTGGATTGAAGGTTGCAAAGTGTTTTCCTGGGTGTGTCTAAGAGGGTGTTGCAAAAGGAGATTAACATTTAAGTCAGTGGACTAAGAGAGGCAACCAACCCTCAATCTGGGTGGGCACCATCTAATCAGCTGCCAGCATCGCTAGGATAAAAGCAGGTGGAAAAACCTGGAAGGACTAAACTGGCTAAGTCTTTTCACCTCCATCTTTCTCCTGAGATGGATGCTTCCCGCCCTTGAACATCAGACTCCAAAATCTTCAAGCTTTTGGACTCTGGGACCTACACCAGTAGTTTGCCAGGGGCTCTCGGGCTGTCGGACACTTATTGCAGGCTGCATTGTCAGCTTCCCGACTTTCGAGGTTTTGGGACTTGGACTGGCTTCCTTGCTCCTCAGCTTGCAGATAGCTTACTGTGGGATTTCATCTTGTGATCATGTGAGTCACTATTCCTTAATAAACTTCCTTTCAAATATACATCTATCCTAATAGTCCTGTCCCTCTAGATAACCCTGACAAATACACTGACAATGTGGATCAGTCTGTCTACTTTTGAAGTTCAGTATTAGGAACCTGTTGTGATTCCATACAGAAGGCCTATGTTACGAGCTGTCTCAGAAGTAAAGCTGAAATTGTTTCTGTTTATCCCGGTTCTCTCCTTTCGTCTTGTCTTGATACATACTTAGTTGAAGACAGAAGAATTTCTGTATTGACTACAACAAACCCCAAGAATCGAGATCACAGAAATCACTTTATCAAATTTCTGCTACTATTTAAAGCAATAAAACATAGACACAAAGAGAAATACTTTTGATAATACAGTTAAAATACTAAGTGCAAATGTCAACAGTTATTCTTGAGAGATGTTATATGAGTAAAACACAAAATTAAGTAAGAGTCAATAATCTGAGAGTCCTGATCACATTTCACCTGAGCATCACTTCCTTGTCCTATATAGCCAACTCTGAATTACTTGACTTTCTTAATTCAGACAGCTGTGATCTCTGGAGAAATAGGTATTGATACATTTAGCTCCTTGGAGATTACATTTGTAGAACTGAATTAATGCACTTCCCCCATGGCTTAGAAAATCAGTAAGAGTGTGTCTTCAGAACCCTGAGTAGAGAATAAAAGGAAAAAAAAAAATGAGGTCCTGGGTGGTGTCTGACATTTGCGTGATATGTACTTCAAGGGATGATTTTTATGTCAACTCTGTATGATTACACCAGAGCTTTGTGACCCATGAATGCCAGGTAGATCTCATTGGGGGTCTGGATCTTCAGGTCTATTAGAGTGGGAGTCTGTAAGGAGATGAGAGATCAGAACTGTTTCATGCAGATCTCTTTGAAGAGGACTGATAGCTGACACTTAAGACTTAAGCCACAAACTAAGAATGACTGTTTTTTTTTAATCACCTGCAGGAATCCTACTAATAGGAGTATAATAATAACTATACTTGAGCCTCAAAGAGCTAAATTGAATAATAACTGACCTTCTGAAGTGACTCAAATAGGAGAGAATCATTTTGAACCACCAGAATACAGTTAAATTTAAATGCAAAATGAATATCTGGTGAAGGAGACTATAAAACTAAGAGTCCTTAAACCTTTAAGACTATCCATATGTATAAATACTTTTGTATATGGATGTATATGTATGTACATATGGATGTATCAAATTCTTGGGGTTTGATGTGGTCAATAAAGACGTTCTTCTGTCCCCAACTAAGTATGTATCAAAAAGAAAAGAAACAACGAACCTCTGTAAATAGACAACAAGAAAACAATGAACAAAAAGACAAAATAAAACAACGAACCTCTGTAAATAGAAACAACATTTTCAACCTTACTTCTGAAACAGCTCATAGAATATAGGCCTTTTGTATGAAATTTAAAACGTAAAGAGTTTTGAAAAAAAATTATGAACTTAAAAACAGTAAATGTTAAAACGAAGAATGGGATTTTTTTGAGCATTGAAGTGGTGGTTTGAAAACTAATACAAAAACTACCTCAAATGAAAGATGAGAAACTTGGAGGTATAACAGACACATAAAGTATTCTGAAGGAGAAAAAATGTAATAATGGAAGGAAGACAAAATAAATACATACTAAAAGAGAGAAGAAGAAAATGGCTCGGAGATGACAATGAAGAGCAAGGGAGGCATAGATCAGAACCACTGGAAAAAGAGGCATAGTGGATGAAATAACGTCTGCTTAAGAGAACTGCAGAAGAAGAAAAAGATGAAAAACGCTATCTTAGAGGAGCATCTGATTTCAGTTATAGCAGAGAGTAACAAACCCCTTGAGAGAACATTGTTGAACTTACAAGGTGGTCTGCTGAAAGAGAGCAAGAGTTCAATGCGGCAGTGTGAATGATTGTTGAAGCAGATGAGGACATATGATTGGTGCTCTTTATATGTTATGTTTCCATGAGGATGGAGTAATATTAGAGGAGGGAGGGTCTGGGATTTGGGAGCTCTTTTATTTGACTGATATTTACAGAAATGTAGGGAATTAGCCTAGATGATATCTTTTAAGGCATACTATCATGTCTTGTCTAAGAACAGTGATGTCAAGGAGAGGTATTTTTGGAGACACAAAAGAAGGATCTTAGGCCTTCTCTATTGTGAGTCTGATAATGTCCAGGTCAGTGTCACTAGCATCAAGTAGAGTATTGTGAAATTTTTTGAGCAGTCATTTCAAAATTGGTATTGAGACTGGTGGGATGTGTTAACTGGATTTCCCTGTTTATGTGTGTGCATGTATTAGGAAGTCATATAGTCATAGTATATACTTTCTATATATAAGCATCCATATATATATATAATTGCAGAGTTTCCTCTTAGTAATATATGTATGTAGCTATATAAATATGTATATGTGTGTACATATACACACACATATACATACACACATAGGATATACTGGGTACATCAGTAAATTACTGGGTTTTTCTGTCAATAAGGTATAGATAGATATACATATACATACATATGTGAAATAGTGGTATCATACACAATTTTATAATAGTTATACATGTCAATAATGAAACTTGTTACTAATATAATTACCATAATATTACTAATATTGAATTTTTTCATACAGTTGTATCTGCATATAGTTGTTTGAATTTGATTGGAATTCAAGAGTAATGTGCCTTATTATAAGAATAGAACACTGCATGATATTCTTGCCTCATTTGATTGGGCCATACATATATTTCAGATATTTACTTGTCCATTTTCCAAATTTAAAAAAGTCTAAATTTGCTTTTTAAAACAACTTATTAAAATTATGTTTATTATAAAATATTCTCCATTATAGCTAGGAAAATAAGTTAATCTCTGAGGCTGATAATGTGAACTAACAAACAAATATGCATGTACTTGTCACCTCTTAGCTTATAGTTTTCTATAGCTGAAATGTAAACTTTATAATCAATTACACGCGTTCTTCTAAGTATCTTAAGATTGCATTTCTCTCTAAATCTAATTTTCAGGCATATTTATCTCCTAAAATTGTCTTAAACACCTTCCTACTTTCTAGTGTTTTTAACTGCAAGCAAATTTCCATCTAGTTAAAGATGATACTTATATGTCTCTTATTTGAGAATGTTGTGACAATTCAGTCTCAAAGTAATGTAGTCCTAAAACTCTTTAAATATTTTAAACCACATACCTTTCTATTTGCACATGTAAATAAAAGCAAGATACAACACAATCTGTTAAACCTCTGCTTTACGAGTATTTCTTGGCATACATATGCTCTGTGTGTGTATGTGTCTGTGTATGTGTGTGTGCATATGCATATTTCTATGTATGCCAAGTTAAGAAACTATAGTCAATCATTTCTTTACTTATTAAAAAATGACTGTGTAACTATTCCCACATATAAAGAATAATAAATATTAATGTATGATAACTGAAAGCCCATCAAAATACTAGGATCAGAAATATTTATGCAAAAGATAATGCTTTTCAGTGAATAAATGTAAATCAAATGCAGCTTAAGTTGACAAGTTATTAGGAACTTATAATAGAAATTACAACATCTGAATATATTATGTTTTAAAGTTTTAGGCATTGATAACTAAGCTTGGTGTACTCCCTGAATGAAGGGACTTGATTTATGTAAAGTATCATTTCCACTCTATCCATGAAGATGCAGGTTCCTGAGGTCCAAATGCTATCATTATGGTGATTAGCAATGGTTTCAAAAATATTTGACATAAATGGAAATACACATTTTATTTTATTTTTCCATAAATATTGATACTATCAAATTTTATTTTATAATCCATTTAAATATATTCTCATTATACAATAGAAAATTTTTAAAAGTTAGAAATTTTTATTAAAACTGTGATATTATTGGTTATTTATTGACTTCACTTGGCTCTGATTGGTTTTAAAGAATAATAATATAATGTATTTCAACGCCTAACTTTAGATCAGCAGTTTTTAGAATGGTACAAGACAATTAATTAAATTTTAATTTTATAGCTTTAGTATAAACCATTTTTTCTCTTGTGTGTACTTATTGGTGCAATTCTATTATGCACTACTCTGCAATCGAAGTAGCTTTGCCATAATTAGCACTTATATTCATTTTTGAGTTATATTTAAGCAAATTGGAATTTAGGGTTTAAAATTGTTAATCAATAGAATGTTTGTCAGTGATCACTATTCCTTAATGTTGAATGGCCTTTTTAAGACTTGTATTTGTAAAACCTAGTTTGGACATCATAAAGAATACATGCAGGGTTGATATTTAATTTAGAGGGTAAGTTTCATTAAAAATCAAGTGCTAAAATCAATGTCCTACACTGTGTGTTTGAAATAAAACTGAGAGCCAATTCATCTGCAGCCATGAAATAGCCAAATTCATAATATATATTTTGATGTCAAGTGGCCATTCCATTCCATCATCACCAACCAATATTTATCCCTCTTCCTCAATCCCATGTGGACACATGAGTCTGAAGCAGTCCTTTGCCACAACATTGGCAAAACTTTTTACAGACACAGTAAATGACTGGACATTATGTTTTCTCTTAATTTCAACTAACATTCACCATGGCTAATAATGTAAACTTAGGTTACCTATGTCAGCATTTATATCTCTCTTTATCTAGCAGTAGAACATATCTAGACACATTGTTTTATCTTCTGAATTCTAAACTTGATATTGCTGTCTATCTTAACAATTTTAGCAGTCTTAATAATCATTTGTGTATGTTCATGAGTGTTTATGTATTTCCATATTTGTAGGTTTTCAGATATCATTGTAAATAAATATATTTTTACTTGTTGACATACTTGAATATGCCTGGAACATAAAGTATCCTATGAGTTTTAGAGATGCAGATATCTAGAATTTTATAAGAAGATGGAGATTATAAATAGAATTTTAAAAAGTAACCTGTAAATAATAAGGTAGATATTGTGCTTGGGAAGCTCTAGATATCTAGAGTAAGGGCAGGAAATCTAGACTTGGCTAGACAGAAAAATATCCCAGATAAGATGGTTCATTTAATGACTATTGAATGATGCTTGAGAGTTACCCATGCTGATATGGTCTCAGGACAACCAGAGCAACCAGAATGTGAGAAAGCCACATGGTAACACAAGAAATAATTATACAGGATATGCTTATTTGAGAATATTCAAGTATTTTAATATGAATGCAGGGTAGAAAGATGCACAAGAGAGGCAAAAGATAAAATTTGGCAGGTTACCAACAGCCAAATCATGAAGGTTATTCATGACAAAAAATAAAATTAAATTAAAAAGTCTGGACCAAGTGCAGTGGCTCATGTTTATAATCTCAGCACTTTGGGAGGTCAAGGCAGGATGATTGCTCGAGCCCAGGAGTTCAAAACCAGCCTGGGCAACGTAAGGAGACCTTGTCCCTACAGATAATTTTAAAAATAGTTGAGTGTGGTTTCTTGTGCCTGTAGTCTCAGCTACACAGGAGGCTGAGGCAGGAGGATCACCTAAGCAAGGAGGTTGAGGCAGCAATGAGTTATGATTGTGCCACTGTACTCCAGCCTGGGTGACAAAGTGAGACCTTGATCCATCCACTCATCCCTCCCTGCCAAAAAAAAGAAGTTTGAATGCATTCTGAGAGCAATAAAAGCTATGGAAAAATAATATTGGTATCATTGTAGAGGATAGATTGATGGAAGTGTTGAAAATATTAAATGAATATTAAATTTAGTTTATTATACTTTTAAGGAAATGTGAGAAATTATGAACTTGAAATAAGTCATTGGCAGGGAATAATTCAAAGATAAAAATGACTCAAAAGTGGAGCATTTTTGGGGAACAAGAAAGAAAACAAGTTAAGTTTTTTGTTTTTGTTTTTAATTTGCCATATTTTATCTGCCTATTGAAAACCTAAGTAAATATATCACAGAAGCATTTAAATATGTGAGGTGGTTAATAATCATGGTTTTTGGCACTTAACTGTCATTGTCATCATCTGTTGTTTCCTCTCCACTGTATCACACTGGAGAAGCAATGGGAGAATTTTTTTTTTCTGGGATTTTGGATATAGTTGGGGATGTGTCCCTGAGATACATACACAAACTTGTGAAGACAGAAGGGGATTAGATAGAAGCGGCATGAGATTTAGTAAGGGCCATTTTCCATTTTTCCATTGTCTGCTCCTTAATTGTAGGCAGTTGTGATGTTAGCAGTGCTTTTCTTCATTTTGCTGGCCTCTAGGTGCTAACAGTAGTTTCCTAATCTTTGGATTGAAGCTGGTAAATAGAACCTTGAAGTTCAGTTAGGAAAGACCTGGTATTTGTACTTTTCCTCCTTTTAAAAATTGTATAAATGTAAAAATCTCCATATTAAAGTCTTTATAAAGTATATTTATATCTAGTAATATATGTCTGCTGCATGTATCACTTAATTTAAACTAACATAGGAAGATGTAAAAAAATCTATTCTTCTACTGAAAAATTTTATAAAGTAGAAGTTAGGAAACATTTTTTAAAATGCCAACAGCATGCTAAAACATGGTAAATGTTAAAAATCATAACAAAAATCCTCTCTGGTGTAAATATCACTCTTCTGTGAATTTTATCATTTGACTTTACAACCACTGAATTCCTGATTCTTTCTACCAAAATTGTCATTCCAACATATTTGTTGAGGCTTTGCCAAGTATCTCAGAATTTCCTCTCTATCCCAACATCAAGAGTATTTCACTGTTCAAGCCTTTGAGTTCACCTACTTATCTAGTCTCATATTTTCTTGACTTTTCTAAGCTAGAGTAAATTTCATTTGCACCTCAGTCATTCTCTCTTTGAAGCATCATAGTACATTGCTATTATTCAAAATCTTTGAGGTCTCATCTTAAATGCTGAGTTTACTCTCTGAGAATATCTTTTATTATTTCCAATTAGCCCATTCTCTGTTTCTATAGCTCTTGTACAAATAGGGAGAAACCATCAGTAACATATATTATCCTATAATAGATTATCCTCTTCCACTTAGTCCTATTTTTCCTTCAAAGTTTTTACTCCACAAAAATACGCACATTATTTTTTGTCCCATAAAAGCCACTGTCATAATAAATTACCACAGATTTAGTGGCTCAAACCATGCAAATTTACTACCTCACATTTCTGTAGAGCAGAAATCCAGTCAGCTCCACCATTAGTTTCTCTGCTGTGAGTCCCACAAAACTGGAATCTTATCAGGAGGGTCTGGGGCAGAATCTGCTTCCAGGCTTATCTGGCTTTTTAGCAAAATTTAGTTTCGTGTGGTTGCAAGACTCAGGTCACTGGTTCCTTGGTAGCTGTTGACATAGGTTATTTTCAGCTTCCAGAGGCTGCTAGAATTGTTCAGCTCATAGTTTCCTGCGTCGTAGTTAAAGCCAGCAAGGACAGGTCAAATCCTCATACCTCAAATCTCGCTGACATTCCTTTGTGCTTCATCCTCATCTCTCCTGCTTTTTTCTCTGCTACTGCTCTCTGACTGACTTTACCTAGAATATGGCAGAAGAAAAACTGCAATGTATATACACACAGAGGACTGTCATTAATACTTTAGGAGAACTAAAATGGAGAACATATGGACCAATACTGAGATTCCAATTGTGTATACTGCTGCAATGAACATTCACATTCATTTTTTATGGTAGAATTCTTTATATTTTTCTGGTTATACAACCAGTAATGGGATTGCTGGATTGGATATTAGTTTGTTTTTTTTTAAGCGCTTTGAGGAACTGCCACATTGTTTTCCAAAATGGTGGAACTAAATAAGTATTCCCTTTTCTCAGCAACTTCGCCAACATCTGTTATTTTTGACTTTTTAATAACCACCATTCTGACTGGTGTGAGATGGTATCACATTGTGATTTTGATTTGCACTTCTCTAATGACCAGTGATATTGAGCTATTTTTCATATGCTTGTTGGCCACATGTATGTCTTCTTTTGAAAAGTGTTCATGTCCTTTGCCAACTTTTTAATGGATTTTTTTTTCTTGTAAATTTAAGTTCTTTGTAGAAGCTGTATATTAGACCTTTGTCAGATGCATACTTTGGAAATATTTTCTCCCATTATGTAGGTTGTCTGTTCACTTTGCTGATAGTTTTTTTTTTCTGTGCAGAAACTTTTACATATAATTAGATTTCATTTATCAATTTTTGCTGTTGTTGTGGTTGCTTTTCGCATCTTTGTCATGAAATCTTTGAGTTCCTATGTCAGAATGGCATTGCCTAGATTGTCTTCCAGGGTTTTCACAGTTTTGGGGTTTACATTTTAATCTTTAATCCATCTTGAGTTTATTTTTGTAAATGGTAAATGGAAGGGTCCTGGTTTCAATCTTCTGCATATGGCTAACCAGTTTTCCCAGTACCATTTATTGAATATGGAGTCCTTTCACCATTGCTTGTTTTTATAACTTTGGAGACTTCAACTCTCATACAATAATAGTGGGAGACTACAACAGTCTGCTGACAGTATTACTCAGATTATCGAGGCAGAAATTAATAAAGATATTCAGGACTTTGGCCGGGAACAGTGGTTCACGTCTGTAATCCCAGCACTTTGGAGACTTAGGCGGGTGGATCATCTGAGGTCAGGAGTTTGAGACCAGCCTGGCCAATGTGGTGAAACCCCATCTCTACTAAAAATACAAAAAAGTTAGCTGGGCGTGGTCGTGGGCGCCTGTAATCGCAGCTACTCAGGAGGCTGAGGCAGGAGGATCTCTTGAACCCAGGAGGCAGAGGTTGCAGTGAGCCGAAATTGTGCCATTGCAATCCAGCATGGGCAACAAGAGCAAAACTCCATTTCAAAAAAACAAACAAACAAAAATATTCAGGACCTAAACTCAACATTGGACCAAATGGGTATGATAGAACTCTACAGAACTCTCTACTCCAAAACAACAGAATATACATTCTTCTTATCACCACATGGCACATACTCCAAAATTGACCACATAATCCAACATAAAATAATCCTCAGCAAATGCAAAAGAATGAAACCATACCAAACACACTCTTGGACCACAACCCAATTAAAATAGAAGTCAAGACTAAAAAATCAAAACCATGCAATTACATGAACATTACAACATGAAAATTAATTACATGAAATTCAAACAACATACTCTTGAATTGCCTTTGGGGAAATAGTGAAATTAAGGCAGAAATTAAGCAGTTCTTTGAAAGTAATGAGAACAAAGATACAACAAATTGGAATCTCTGGGGCACAGCTAAGGCTGTGTTAAGATGGAAATTTAACTAAACACCACCAACAAAAAAGTTACAAACACCTCAAATTAACAACCTATAATAACATTACAACTGAAAGAACTAGAGGAGCAAGAGCAAACCAGCCTCAAAGCTAGCAGAAGACAAGAAATAAGCAAAATCAGAGCTGAACTGGAGAAAATTGCGACACAAAAATTGAGACCATTCAAAAGAGCAATGAATCCAGAAGTCGTTTTAAAAAAAAAAAAAACACTCAATACAATACAAAGGCTGCTAGCTAGACTAATAAAGAAGAGAGAAGATGCAAATAAACACAATTAGAAATGACAAAAGTGATGTTAACACTGATCCCACAGAAATAAAAATAACAACCAGAAACTACTACAATCACGTATTTGCACACAAACTGGAAAACCTAGAAATGATGGATAAATTCCTGGACACATACACCCTCACAAGACTGAACCGGAAAAAGTTTCCCTAAACAGACTAGCAACAAGCCCTGAAATTGAACTAGTAATAAATAGCCTACCAACCAAAAAACACATAAGGCCAGATAGATTCACAGCCAAATTCTCCCAGATGTACAAAGATCTGGTACCATTCATACTGAAACTATTTCAAAAAATTGAGGAAGAGGGATTCCTCCCCAGCTCATTCTATGAGGCCAGTATTATCCTGATACTAAAACCTGGAAGAGACACACGCATAACAAATACAACTTCAGGCCAATATCCTGGATGAATATTGATGCAAAAATCCTCAATAAAATACTTGCAAACCTAATCCAGCAATACATCAAAAAGCTAAACCACCACGATCAGGTAGACTTCCTGGGATGCAAGGTTGGTTCAACATGTACAAATCAATAAATGTAATTTATCACATAAACAGAACTAAAGGAAAAAAAAACATATGATTATCTCAATAGATGCAGAAGGCTTGTAATACAATTCAGCATCCCTTTGTGTTAAAAACTCTCAGTAAACTAGGTATTGAAGGAACATACCTCAAAATAATAAGAGCCATCTGTGACCCATAGCCAACCTCATACTGAATGGGGAAAAGCTTTGGAAGCATTCCTTTCGAAAACTGGCAGAAAACAAAGATGCCCTCTCTCACCACACCTATTCAACATAGTATTGGAAGTTCAGCCAGAGCAATCAGATAAGAAAAAGAAATAAAGAGCATCCAAATAGGAAGAGAGGAAGTCAAACTAACCGTGTTTGCAGACATGATTCTGTATCTAGAAAATCCCATAGTTTTGACTCAAAAGCTCCTTCAACTGATAAGCAACTTCAGTAAAGTTGCAGGATACAAAATCAATGTACAAAAATCACTAGCATTCTTATATACCAACAATAAAGTTGAGAGCCAAATCAGCTCTTTTCAAATAAAAACTAAAGGCAATTCTAGAACTAAAAAATTCAAAAGAGAAAAAGATAAAATGAATAAATGACTAAAGAAAATTAGTTAAACTTAAAGGAAATAACTTCAGAGGACAGCCCAGATTCATAGAAAAAGATGAAGAGCAAGAAAATGCTAAATGTGTGGGCTAATATAAATATTATTATGTTTTAAATGCATGTATATACATCGATTTTTGATGCAAATAGAATAACAAGTATTATGGAGTTTGCAAAATATTGACAAGTAGACTATAAGAAGAAAGTAATACAAAAAGTAGAAAAGTGTTAAACAGGACTATGCAGTATTAAGTTTCTCATTTCTATGGAAAATGGTAATCCAAAATAAAACTGACTTAGGGGACCTAAAGGTGTTCTGTCCTGGGTTGCTAGTTTCAACTCTGTGAATCTGGGAAAATACAAGCCTAAATAATGAGGCAGATACTGTGAACATAGTATTTACAGAAAGCTTATCAGTTTCAATTTGGCATGTAGAAACTTCCTTTTATTTTATTTTTAAACTGACAATCCATATTAAATGATAAAGATTTGTGAAGTGTTATACAGAGAGGTAAACTGAGAAGTTTGAATATTTAAGTTTTATCAGTTTTTTCTCATGATTTTGTTAATATTGCTCAAGAATGCAGATAAAATCTAAATATATAAATTCTAATTATAATAAAAATGATGAACATTTATTAGCATCATTATATACTAGCCAATAAGATGTAGTCTAATCAGTTATTTAGATATATCATTAATGTTCAAAAGAGCCCAAAATGGTTGAAATTACCCTCAGTTTCACTAAATAGGAAACGAAAATAAACATAAAAATATTAAGTAATTTAGTCATGTTCACTACCAGTTAGTGGTAGAGCTGGGTTAAAAATTAGGTCCATTTAATCAGAAATTTGTCCTAAATTGTTCTACTATAATGCCTTTTTCTTGTAGATAGGCACAATAATAATCTACTTTTGGGTAAGATCATATAACTGGTATCTTGAAAGCCTCTGTAAAATATAACAATTATTAATGGAAATATGCATACATTTATAACAAAAACCATATATAAGTTTCCGTTAGACTCTATGCTACCATAGGAACTATGAAATAAACCTAGCTGTAGGGTCATGGTTAGCAAGAAAGGAAAAATGAAATGAACAAAGACACAGTATCTGAATGATTCGGTCTATAATCCAAAGTATTGGGAAAGTAGAAAGGCAAATGGCCATTTTTTTGCCGGTCTTTCCATACAATGGCACAGTCTTATTCACTATTTGGATTTCATATGAAGTATTCTAGTTCTATGAGTATAGCTTCCAGGAACAAGATAAGAGACCAGAAACCAAAGCGGAATTTTGGTACTTAAAATTAGGCTTTCTTATTATACTGATGTGGGTTTGAATTCTGGCACAATCTTGTTTAACTGTGTGACATTAAGTTGCATAAAATTTTATTCACGATTTTGTATTATTGAGTGGATATAATAGAGCTTAATTCACAGGGATGTGGTAAAGTATTGTGTTTTTAAATAAAAAGTATTTTACCAATGTTAACCCCCATCTTCCGGCTCTGTGCTCGTGTTTTACCTTCATCCATTCTGGGGTGACTAATTAACATGGTGCCTGACTGGATGGGTGCACTTAGGCTGTTCTAAACATTATATGTTCAATTCAACCCTTTATTCAACAACTGTACATTGCTCTCATATTGAGCAAGGCTCTACCAGGAGTAGTTATTACTGTTCCTTTTTTATACAAACATGATATTCTCTATTTACCTGAAA
Source organism: Pan paniscus (assembly GCF_029289425.2). Lineage (NCBI taxonomy): Eukaryota > Metazoa > Chordata > Mammalia > Primates > Hominidae > Pan > Pan paniscus. The sequence continues at coordinate 54,457,733 of NC_073249.2, read as the reverse complement.
ACCAGTTTGCTTCTGGAAAACTGCAAATGAAACACCTGCTTGCAAAATACATATGGGAAAGTCTGCAATGGCTCATATACTGGAGGCAGATTTTGCCTGGCAGTTCCTTTAGGTGTAATGAATTGGGAAAATGTGTCTTTTACAGAGGCATAATGACTTTCCATAGCACAAGTAAGTAGAAAAAACATGAGGAAACTGAAAATTTTAACACCTGTGTTTGTTTAATTCTAGCCAAAGCAAAAAACTGGTGTGTGTTTGTCAGACAAAGTAAAAACATTGGTTGAGAGAAAATAAATGAAGATCTGCTTAGTTTCAAATATGAAAAAATTTACAGTAAGTTTCAAAGAATTTTAAAAATCCCTAAAGGGCACTAAATGGATTTCAGACAATGTTTCACTTTTAAATTGTCTTTGTGAAGACATTTTAGAGAATTCCCAAAACTTTCAACAGATATGCATTTAGTCTGTGGTACCTAATGAAACACTTATGTATTTTTCTATAAGTCAGGAGCCAGAAGTGCAAATCCATACAAGAAAGACTGTGGTAGAAATAAATAATTAATTTCTCAGTTAGATTTACTTAATGTATTCAAGAGTAGACACGATTACATCATTCTTACTAAAGATTTTTTTTCTTTTTTTTTTTGAGATGGAGTCCCACTCTGTTGCCCAGGCTGGAGTGCAGTGGCATGATCTCAGCTCACTGCTGCCTCCGCCTCTCGGGTTCAAGCAATTCTCCTACCTCAGCCTCCTGAGTAGCTGGGATTACAGGCGCCCGCCACTACTCCCTGCTAATTTTTGTATTTTTAGTAGAGACAGGGTTTCACCGTGTTGGCCAGGCTGGTCTTGAACTCCTGACCTCAGGTGACACACCCACATCGGCCTCCCAAAGTGCTGGGATTACAGGTGTGAGCCACTGCGCCTGGCCGCATTCTTACTAAAGATTCTTATTAATCATTCTTTGAAAACTATCATAGTTCCTACATAATGTTTGTGTTCTAGAATCAGAGATAATTGGCTATGGTGGTTATTAGATGTTTCCTATTTGATGAGTTATGTAACCTTTTGAATTCTTAGTCCCTTCATTCTTATAAGGGTGACTATTCTCACTTCACCGTGTGTGTCTGTGTATGTGTGTGTGTGTGTGTAAAGTTCGGAAACATGTTTTTACATTTTATTTTATTTATTTATGTATTTTTTTAAGAGACAAGGTCTTTCTCCATTGCCCAGGCTCTAATAGAGTGGCATGATCCTAGCTCCTTGTACTCCTGGGCTCAAGTGATCCTCAAGCCTTGGCCTCTCAAAGTGCTGGGTTTACAAGTGTGAGCCATCATGCCTGGCCAGGAAAAATATGTTTAATATGAAAGAAGACATATTAAAGTAAGTCTTGATATTAAGTTTCTTTTATGATACTTAATATATGATAAACATTATTTTAATGTATTGGAAAAACTTGGAAAAACTTGAATGCTATCAAATTTATACATTTAAATGGAATAAGCATGACATTATATATCATGAATAATAAACATAAGAACAACTGATTTTGTTAAAAATCCTATTTTCTTTCACTTTCAAATATTTTTTCTCTTTCTGTTTGTTCGTTTGTTTGTTTGAGACAGAGTTTTGCTCTTGTTGCCCAGGCTGGAGTGCAATGGCGCGATCTTGGCTCACTGCAACATCTGCCTCCCAGGTTCAAGTGATTCTCCTGCCTCAGCCTCCTGAGTAGCTGGGATTACAGGCATGCTCGACCATGCCCAGCTAATTTTGTATTTATAGTAGAGATGGGGTTTCATGGAGTTAGTCAGGCTAGTTTTGAACTCCCGACCTCAGGTGATCTGCCCACCTCAGACTCCCAAAGTGCTGGGATGAGCCACGATGCCTGGCCTATTATTTATTTTTAATTAAAAAGAAAACACTATGTGCAAGCTGATGTGAGGGATACAAAAGTTGCATAAGATATGTTTTTACCTCTCAAGGAAATTATATTCTTGTTGAAAATATGAGAATTGTGCTCACCTCAATGGGTTAAACAATAGCAAAACAATACGATAAAGTACTGTGTTATTAGAAATAGAAAGTACAGGCAATGTCAACCAGAGACTAGTGAGACCCATGTGGTCCAGAGTCACCACGGACAGCTACTTCCATTTAAAACTAAAATATCTGTAATTTATCAATAACTATTATTGACTTCTCCCTTCTTTTTGCTTGCTATTTCTTATAAAAATACGCTTTAAAAATAAGAAATGGATTTTTAGAATACAAGATAAATATATTCCTGACCTTGAAATGGTTGTATGTGATTACTGATAAAACAACTGTCAATTAAATAAAGTTATCCTATTAGCAATGGAAAATTTTGATAGCATGCTTATAACCAGAGAAATATTTATGGATCCCAGTAGTTAACATATCCTAAAGAAAGTGTGATAGTATATGGGTGTAGCACTTTTATAAAATTATTCTTCTCAATGGGGGGCGTCACTATTGGCAATTTGGATGAGAGAATTTCTAGATGGTGAAGGGCTGCCCCTGCATTGCAGATCTTTAGCATCCACGCTTGCTAATGTCACTAGTGGACTCTGTCATTTTCATGACCCAATCCGACCAACAGGATTCCATATTTCTGCATATGATCCAGCAATATTATTTCAAGAATTTCCCCACATGCATTTTGAGGAAAATCTTGAACACACACACACACACACACACACACACACATGCATGCACACAATTCTTGGTGCTTTTATGTAAAATCATCTTTCAGATATGTTTTTTCCATGCTACATTTTAATTCATCATTGGGGGCCACATTCCTCCTTCCATAACACCCAAACATTAAAAAATACCTTCCAAACAGACTGCAAAGATTCCAGCAAAACATCTATTCTAAAATATTGCTGTCTCTTGTTGTTAGTCTTATTCATAATATTCCAAGGCAATATTCTTTTAATCTCTGTATTTTAACATAGACTAGTCAATTTAAAGAATTCTGTCCCAACAGTGTTTCTTTTATAATTTTTTCTTTTTTTCATTTTTACTTTTTGTGTACATATTTATGTGGTATATGGAATATTTTGATACAAGCATACAATGTGTAATAAGAACATCAGGGTACATGGGGGTATCCATCACCTCAAGCATTTATCCTTTGTGTTACAAATAATCTAATTATTCTCCTTTAGTTATATTTGAATGTATAATTAAATCATTGTTTACTATAGTCACCCTACTATGCTATAAAATACTAGATTTACTCATTTTTTCTAATTTTTTGTGCCCATTAACCAATCACATTCTCCCCACTCTGATAACCCAATACACTTCCCAGCCTCTGGTAACCATCATTCTACTCTCTGTCTCCATGGGTTCAATTTTTTTGATTTTTTAGCTTCAACAAAAATGTGAGAACATGTGATGTTTGTCTTTCTGTGCCTGTATTATTTCACTTTACATAATGATCTCCAGCTCTGTCCATGTTGTTGCAAATGACAGGATCTCATTCTTTTTAATGGCTGAATAGTACTCTATTGTGTATATGTACCACAATTTTTAAATCATTTATCAGTTGATGGATACTTATGTTGTTTCCAAGTCTTGGCTACTGGTTTGTTACAGCACTATTGTGAATAGTGCTCCAATAAACATGGGAGTGAAGTTGTCACTTTGATTTACTGATTTCTTTTCTTTTGGGTATATACCTAGCAGTCGGATTGCTGGATCATAAGGCAGCTCTATATTTAGTTTTAAGGAACCATCAAACTTTCTCCATAGTAGTTGTACTAATTTCCATTTTCATCAACACTGTACAAGGGTTGCCTTTCTCCACATCCTTGCCAGCATATACTATTGCCTGTCATTGTATAAAAGCCATTTTAACTGTAGTAAGATGATATCTCATTGTAGTTTTGATTTGCATTTATCTGATGAGCAATAATTTTGAGAACCTTTCATATATACCTGTTTGCCATTCATATGTCTTTTGTGAGAAGTATCTATTTTGCCCATTTTAAAATTAGATTATTAGGGTTTTTTGCCCATTTAAAAATTAGATTATTAGTTTTCTTCCTACAGGGTAGTTTCAGCTCCTTACATATTCTGGTTATTAATCCCTTGTCATATGGATAGTTTGAAAATATTTTCTCCCATTCTGTGGGTTGTCTCTTCACTATGTTGATTGTTTCTTTTACTGTGCAGAAGATTTTTTTAACTTGATGTGATGCCTTTTGTCTATTAGTTTGGTTGCCTGTGCTTGTGGGATATTACTCAAGAAATCTGCCCAGATCAACGTCCTGGAGATTTACCCCAATATTTTCTTGTAGTAGTTTCATAGTATGAGGTCTTAGGTTTAAGTATTTAATCTATTTTTATTTGAATTTGTATATGGTGAGAGATAAGGGTCCAATTTTATTCTTTTGCATGTAGATATCCAGTATTCCCAGAATCATTTATTAAAGAGATTGATCTTTCCCCAATGCATGGTCTTGGCATCTTTGCTGAAAACGAGTTTACTATAGATGTATGAATTTGTTTCTGGGTTCTCTATACTGTTCCATTGATCTATGTGTCTGCTTTGATACCAGTGCCATCCTCTTTTTGTTACTATAACTCTGTGGTACAATTTGAAGTAATTTGAAGTCAGTTTAATCTGATTCCTCAGTTTTTAAAAAATTTTCAGTGTGTATAGATTTGGCTAGTCTAGATCCTTTGTGGTTCCATATAAATTTTAGAATTTTTTTTCTATTTCTGCAAAGAATGTCATTGGTATTTTGATAGGAATTGCATTGAATCTATAGATTGCTTTAGGTAGTATGGACATTTTCACAACACTTATTTATCCCATCCATGAACATGGAATAGTTTTTCATTTTTGTGTGTCCTCTTCAATTTCTTTAATCAATGCTTTATAGTTTTTAATGTACAGGTCTTTTACTTCTTTGGTTAAATTAAATCCTAGGTATTTAATTTTATTTGTAGCTATTGTAAATAGGATTACTTTCTTGATTTCTTTTTCACATTGTTCACTGTTGGCATATAGAAATGTTATAGATATTTGTATGTTAATTGTGCATCCTGAAACTTTACTGAATTTTCTTATCAGTTCTAGTAGGTTTTTTTTTTTTTGGTGGAGTTTTTCCCAAATATAAGATTATGTCATCAGCAAAGAAAAATTTTGACTTCTTCCTTTCTAATTGGGATAACTTTATTTCTTTCTCTTGCCTCATTGCTCCAGATAGAACTTCCAGTAATATGTTAAATAACAGTGGTCAAAGTGGGCATCCTTGTTGCATTCCTGATCCGAGAAGAAAAGCGTTCAATTTTTCCCCATTTAGTATGATGCTAGTTGTGGGTCTGCTATATATGGTTTTTATTATGTGGAGGTATTTCCTTCTATACCCAGTTCTTTGAGGATGTTTATCATAAAGAATTCTGAATTTCATCAAATGCCTTTTCAGGATCAATTGAAAGGATCATTTGGTTTATGTCCCTCATTCTGTTGATAGGATCTATCACATTTGTTGATTTACATATGCTTAATCATTTTTGCAACCCTGGGGTAAATTGCACTTGTTCATGATGAATAATTATTTTAACATATTTTCGGAATTAGTTTGTTAGTATTTTGTTGAGGATGTTTTCATTAATGTTCACTAGGCATATTGACCTGTAGTTTTTTGTTGTTGTTTGCTCTTTTTGTTTGTTTTTGATGTGCCTTTGTCTGGTTTTGGTGTCAGGGTGTGCTGGCTTTGTAAAATGAATTTGGAAGTACTCCCTCCTCCATTTTTCTGAGTAGTTAGAGTAGATTTTGTTAATATAAGTCTTACTCAATTCTTCTTTAAATGTTTGGTAAAATTCAGTAGTGAAGCCATTGGGTCCCTGGCTTTTCTTTGCTGGAAGACTTATTATTATGGCTTGAATCATTTTACTCATTGCTGGTCTGTTCAGATTATAGATTTATCTCTAATCTAGTTCAATTTTGATTGGTTGTATGTTTCAAGGAACTTATCCATTCCTTCTGGGTTTTCCAATTTATTGGCATATAGTTATTCATATTTGCCTCTAATTGTCCTTTCAATTTCTGCCACATTGGTAATAATGTCTTCTTTTTCATCTCCAATTTTATGTATTTGGGTCTTCTTTCTTTTTTTCATATTTAGTCAATTTTATTTATCTTTTTTTTAAAAGCAACTTTTGGTTTTGTTGATCATTTATACTGTTTTCTACTTTTCAATTTCATTTATTTCTGCTCTGATCTTTATTTTCTTTATTGTCTTCTACTAATTTGGGGTTTAATTTGCTCTTATTTCTCATTCTTTAAGATGCATCATTAGGTGATTTGTTTGAAGTCTTTCTACTTCTTAGATCTAGGCACTTACAGCTATAAACTTCCCTCTTAGTACTGCTTTTGCTGCACCCCATAGGTTTTGGTGTGTTGTGTTTCCATTATCATTTGTTTCAAAATTGTTTTTAAATTTTCCTCTTAATCTGTTCACGAATCACTGGTCATTCAGAAGCATATTGCTTAAATTCCATTCATTTACATAATTACCAAAATTTCTCTTATTATTGATTTCTATTTTTATTCCAATATGTTCAGAGAAGATGCTTGATATGATTTCAACTTGCTTGAATGTTTTAAGATGTGTTTTCTGGCCTAACATTGGCTTATCTTTGGGAATAATCCATGTGTTGAGAAGAATGTGTATTCTGAAGCCTTTGGATGAAATGTTCTGTAAATATCTATTAGTCCCATTTGGTATAGTGCAGATTAAGTCCAATGCTTCTTTTTTGATTCATTAATACTATCTGGATAAACTGTCTAATGCTGAAAGTCAGTGTTGAAGTCTCTAGCTGTTATTTTATTTGGGTTTTTTTTCTCTCTTTAGCTCTATTAATATTTGATTTAAATATCTGGCTGCTCCAGTGTTGGGTTCATATATACTAACACTTGCCATATCTTCTTGCTGAATTTACCACTTTATTATCATGTAATGACTTGCTTAGTCTCTTATGATACTTTTTGTCTTTAAATCTATTTTGTCATATATAACTATTCATGCTCTCTTGGCATGGAATACCTTTTTACATTCTATTATTTTCAGTCTATGTGTATCTTTTAGGGGAAGTATGTTTCTCATAGACAACAGGACATTGGGTCTTTTTTTATTCATTCGGTGACTCTATGCCTTCTGATTGAAGAGTTTAGTCCATTTACATGGAATGTTATTATTGATGAGTAAGAGCTTACTACTGCCATTTTGTTATTTGATTTTTTGGTTATTTTGTGGTCTTCTTTCTTTGATTCCTGTCTTCTTTTTAGTTAAACAATTTCCTCTGGTGGTATGTTTTAATTTCTTGCTTTTTTTTTTTTTTGTATCCACTGTATGTGTTTGACTTGAGGTTACAATGAGGCTTGCAAGTAACACCTTATAACCCATTATTTTAAACTGATGACAACCTAACACTGATTGCATAAACAAACTAAATAAACAAGCACAAAGAAAACTAATAAAACTCTACACTTTACATTGGTCCCCTTGCTTTTTACCTTTTATTTTTCTACCTATATTATATTGAACTATGCCTCGAAGAGTCATAGTTATTTTTGATTGATTCTTCTTTTAATCTTTCTACCTAAGATATGAGTTGTGTACACAACACAATTACAGTGCTATTATATTCTGAGTTTTTCCATTTATATACTATTACCAGTGAGTTTTGTACATTCAGATGACATTTTATTGCTCATTAACATTCTTTTCTTTCTGACTGAAGTATTTCCTTTAGCATGTCTTGTAGGACAGTTCTGGTGTAGAAATCCCTCAACTTACATTAATCAGGGAAAGTCTTTATTTTTTCTTCATGTTTGAAGGGTATTTTCACTGCATATCGTATTCTAGGAAACGTTTTTCCTTCAGCACTTTAAATATGTCATGGCACTCTCTCCTTGCCTGTAAGGTTTCTGCTGAAAAGTCTGCAGCCAGAAATATTAGAGCTCCATTGTATATTATTTATTTCTTTTCTCTTCTTGCTTTCAGGATGATTTCTTTCATCTTCGACTTTTGGGAGTTTGATTATTAAATGCCTCGAAGTAGTTTTCTTTGGGATAAATCTACTTTGTGTTCTATAACCTTTTTGTGCTTGAATATTGATAACTTTATCTAAGTTTGAGAAGTTCTTTGTTATTATTCCTGTGAATAATCTTTCTACCCCTATCTGTCTCTGTACCTTCACTTTAAGGTGAATAACTCTTAGATTTGCCCTTTTAAGATGATTTTTCAGATCTTGAATGCATGTTTATTCTTGTTCTTTTTTTTAGTTTATCTCCTTTGACTGTGTATTTTTAAATGGCCTATCTTCAAGCTCACTAATTCTTTCTTCTGCTTGATCTATTCTGCTATTAGAGACTCTAGCTGGGTGTGGTGGCTCATACCTATAATCCCAGCACTTTGGGAGGCTGAGGGGGGAGGACCACTTGAGCCCAGGAGTTCAAGACCATCCTGGGCCACATAGTGAAACCATGTCTTTACAAAATAAATAAGTAATTAAAAATAAACTAAAAAATAAAAGTTAATAAAAATAAAATTAAAAAGAGACTCTGGTGTATTCTTCAGTATGTCAATTTCATTATTCAACTCCAAAATTTCCACTTGATTATTTCTAATTATTTCCATTTATTTGTTAAATTTATCTAAGAGGATTCCAAATTCCTTCTCTTTGTTATTCTGAATTTATTTGAGTTTTCTCAAAATGGTACTTTGAATAATCTGTCTGAAAGGTCACATATCTCTGCTTTTCTAGGATTGGTCCCTGGTGCCTTATTTAGTTTGTTTGGTAACATATTTTTTTCCTGGATGTTACTGATGCTTATAGATGTTCATCAGTTTCTGGACATTGAAGAGTTAAGTAATTATTGTAGTCATCGCACTTTGGGCTTGTTTGTACCTATCTTTCTTGGAAAGACTTTCAGGTATTCAAAGGGACTTGGGTATTGTGATCTCAATTTTCAGTCACTGCAGCCATATCTGCATTAACAGACACCCCAAAGACAGTAACACGCTGCTTCTTGCAGACTCATAGAGGTACTGCTTTGGTGGTCTTGGATGAGATCTGGAAAAATTATCTCGGTCACCGGGCAGAGTCACTGGTTCTCTTACCTTACTTTTTAACCAAAAATTGAATCTGTTAAGGATTGAGCTTACTGGGGCTAAGGGAGGGGTGACACTAGCACCCCTCCACCACTAAGACTGTGCTAGGTCAGATCTGAAGCCAGCATGACACTGGGTCTCATGCAAGGCCAATTGTACCCACTGCCACTACTTAGCTACTGCCTATGTCCTCTCAAGGCCCTAGGTCTGTATGATCAATAGGTGGCAAAGCCAGCCAGGGTTGTGTCTTTCCCTTTAGGGTGATGAATTCCTCTGGCCCCAAGCAGGTCCAGATATGCTGTCTAGATGTCAGAGGCTGGAGTCAGAAACCCTAGCAGTCTACCTGATGCTGTATTGTATTGTGGCTGACATAAGACAAATTCCTTCCCACTCTTCCCTCCCCTTTCCCCAGGCAGAGGAGTCTTTCCCTTTGTCCATCACTACCACAGGTCCACATGGAGTACTGCCAGTCTACTGCCAATGTTCTCTTAAGGCCTAAGGGCTCTTCAGTCAGCTTGTGTTGAATTCTGCCAGGTCTGGGACACATCCTTCAAGGCAATGGGCTCTTCGTGGGCTCAAGTAAGGTGCAGAAATACCATCCAAGAGCCAAGGCCTGGAAATGGAAACTCCGAGAACCTGCTTATTGCTCTACTCCACTGTGGTCTAGATGGTACATAAGCTTTAAGATGAAGTCTCCTTTACTCTCCCCTCTGCTTTTCTCAAGCAGAAGGAATTTCTCCTTATCATAACCACAGCTGGGAATGTGCTGGGACACAACTAAAACCAGCAAGTTTCAGTCTCAGCCAAGGCCAATGGCATGTGCTACCTGGTTACTGCTGCTGATAATTCAGGGATCAAGTGTTTTTTTGTCAGCAGGTGATGAATCTTGCCAGTACTAGATCATTCCCTTTAAGGCAGTGGGTTCTTTTCTGACCCAGATTGTGTCCTGAAATGTCATCCACAAACTAGGCCATGGAATGGGAACCTTATGACTCTGCCTGGTGCCCTATACTACTGTGGCATAGCTGGTATGAAGATGCAAGACAAAATCTTATTTACTCTTTTTTATGATCTCCTTAATCTAAAGGAAGGGGTCTCTTTTCGAGCTGCAAGCTGCACTGCCTGGACTTGGGGAAGGAGTGGTGCAAGCACTCCCTCAGATGCTACTGCTGATGCCTCTCTAGGTCATATGCCAACCAAGTCCCCTGGCTCAGAGCCCAGTATAGCACTAAAACTTGCCTAGGAGTTGCAGTCCTTGTGGCATAGACTGCCTTTCACGTTTATGTAGAACCCCAGAACACTTTATCCCTCCATGGTGAAGTTGGCCAAACTCAAGTTCCAGCCACTGGGATGGATGATTTCCCTCTGGCTAGGACCTGTCTACATGCTCCTTCCATTAATGCTGTCTGAGTTCTGCCTGGTGTTGGCAGCACTGAGTTTCAATGCAAAGTCCTACAATCACTGCACTCTCCCTCCCCCAAACACACAGATTATCTTTCAGTGCCATGTGGCCAATTCTGAGGGATGTGGCCTCAGCAATTGAAGACTGTCTTTCCTACCCTCTTCAGTGCATCTTTGAGCAATATAAAGTTAAAACCAGGTACTGTGATTGCTTACCTGATATTTGTTTCTTATGAAAGTGCTTTTTTATATAGCTAGTTGTCAAATTTTGTGTTCCTGCAGAGAGGACAATTGGTAGAGGCTTCTATTTGGTCATCTTGCTCTGCCTCCCTCTTAATTTTTATTGTTTACTTTGTCTTTATTTTTCATGGTGATATATTTACTTAAATGGTTTTTATTCGTGAACTCATCATCAGAAAGGTTTTTGTTTATGTTGTACTTTTGTGTTTTGTTTTTTTTTTTTTTTGTCTCCAAGTATTATGTATCCTGTTGTATAGAAGGTTTTTATATGTATCTGTCAAATCCTTGAGGTATTTCATCAGGAAATGATGGCTTTTTGTGATAATTTTTTTTATACTGAGTACCTTCAATAAATAAGAAGTATCAATTCAGACTCAATATCTTGGGATTCTCCTTTTAAAACCTCCAGAAAATTATCAACTAATTAATTTTCTCATGAAGCTCTCTTAGGATCCTGTCTTTATGAATGATAGTCATCTAAGCTTTATACCACCTATAGAAATATGATTTAGTTTACTTTTTCTATGTGAGTAATAAAAGCTTGTATAAAGCCTCAAATATTTCTATGTCTGATGTTACATTGACCACAAAACATTAATCTCAAAGTTAACTCTTAATTTGTAGTTCATGAAAGCCTATAATTTGTCTTAGTTTCTAATCATCTTAAAGAAATGTGTCCCACTGTGATAGGAAAAAAATTTTACATTTTTAGGGGGAAATGTCTATTGACAACTTTTTAATATATATTCATTCTTGTCCTTATGTAAAATGTTTCCCATTATTAGCCATATTGGAGAAAACCCTCTCCTTAGCAATAATCAATATAGTAACAGAGAAGACTTCTGCTTGAAGCTAGAGTGGTTAGGAATGTTAAAGAACTCCACTACCAATAATAACAAAATAAAAAATAAATAAATAAATTCATCGTTTTCTATGTGGCCACTGAAGAAGCCATCTGTAATTTGAATTCTACATTTCACAGGTAAGCATAGAAACACATCAGCATCTATCACAGGCACAAGTGCCATTACTGGATATAGGCAGGTAAAATGAGGTCCTGCCATAGATGGAGAAACATTGAACAGCTGAGAAAGCCAATGAGCTCTTTATGACAGGCTGGAGAGATAAGGTGGAATCTGGAAAAGCTCAAAAAACAAAAATAAATCATTTGTCTTGACAATCCCATTCCTCCAAACCCCCCAACCACGCCCCTCACCCCCCACTTTAAAACATATGCTTACAAATCAGTAGTGAAGGAAGCTACAAAGGACCTCTGACCATGGGATCTGGGCTCTACTACAGTTTAATACAAAGATGAATCAAAACTATCAAAAGCAGAGATCCAAACCACCTGAGCTCAAAGAGTAACAAATTAGAAGAGTTAAGGACCTTAATGGTGGCATCTTGGGAAGTTTGTGATTGGACTAACCATAGATGAATTTATTTTAATTAAAGCTGTGGCATAGCCCCAGCTTTATTCCACTTCAGGTAGAATCAGAGTGATCAGCACCTCAACCTAGCTACCAAAGAGAAGAAGGACCCTTATGTTCTGTAATAAACAAGAACACAAAAGTTAAAGGTTTAGATTTCATTGTACCCAATATATGAAAAATGTTAAAATATTGTGTATACAAAGAAACAGGAAAATATGATACACCATCAAAACAAAACAGTCAACAGAAACAGATATAAAAATGACTATGATATTGCAGGTATTAGATGAGGACTACAAAACAAATATTTACATGTATTAACAAATTAATTGAAGAAGGAAGCTATAAAAGGTGAAGGATTGGGAACATTTTAGGGGAACAATGTATCCTCTAAAAATAAAACAATTATTACATTAAAAAGCAGTGTAAACTGAAAAATAAAGTAACTGAAATCAGAAATTTATTGGATGGACTTATAAAAATAAGAAATAGAAAACTTAAGTAAAAATCCATAGGAATTATCAATAGACAATACAAAGAGAAAAGAAAATGAAAAGCAAAGCATCAATTACTTTTTAGGCACTAATAAGTGGCATAATATTAATAAAGTCCAAAATAAATGGAGGGATAGAAAAGAAGGAAGCAAACTTTTTGAAGATATTATAGATGAAAACTTTTCAAATTAGTCTAAAAATCACAGTTAACATCTCCAAGAAGTTCAGCTCAGTGAATGAAAAACAGAATAACTGACAAGAAAAACTTAGAAACCTCATGGTAAAACTTCTGAAAACCCATAGATAGAACATCTTACAAAGACAGAGAAAAAATAAATTTTAAATTTAGAGGAACAATAAAAAAAATTATCATTCAGCAAAAACAATTTAGCCAGAAATAATTGTGTGTGTGTACATGTGTGTGTGTGTAGTGCTGAAAGAAAAAAGTACACCGTAAACTTAGATCAAGCAGTAATAATATTCCTGTAGGCTCACTGTCACGATGAAAATAATTGTTAAACTAAATGTGGATAATAAAAGGGTTAGTTTTCTCAAAGACTGTTTGGAAATAGGAGTTAGCTCCAGAGGATGATTTGTGAGTAAACTAGAGAAGCCACTCAGCTTATGGATCATCACATACATTAACAATACTAGGAAAATTTTGTATCATGAGTCAGGTCAGATGATTGGATAATGTAATTACCTGGGATTCTCATCTCCTTAAAGGTCAGTGGCCAGAAGTGTTAGAAGTCTATGCCAAGGAGATGCATTTGTGGAAACAATATTACAATTCCAAGCTGAGAGAGAACAATAGCTGACAGTGTAGCCTTTTTTATTGCTCTCTAATTATCCAAATATTAAACATAAAAAGTGAAATTATGTTCCTCATATTTCAAAGAGGCAGAATTAAAAGCAGAATTAAACATCAACCCATGTCAACTCTAGTGGGGAAATATAGGTTGTATTATATAGCATTACCTGAAAGTCTGTGTCAATAAGAACATGCAGCATAGTATGAGAAATATAGTTATGATTATGTCCAAAGACCAGACAGAATCTCTAGTTTTTTTTGGAAAAATAGTCTCTAGTTACTGCCTCTGGAATCATGTGTACATAAAATAAGTGTATGAAAGGAAAAGTGTACCATTTTGTACATATGTAAATGTATATAATTTTAACTTATGTATAGTGTGTTAATCGTTATGTTGAAATCTCTAACTTACTGTATTTACTTTAGTATTAAATGAAAATCAATATTTTATTACAATCAGACTAAGAAAATGTTTTGGGAGACTATTTGAAGCCCTCAATTAATTTTGTATATATGAATATAGATTGGCCAGAAGAAGGAGGTTTGAGAAAATTCACAAATGCATCAAAATAAACATATATAAACATGTCTAAATAATTCTTGATTACAGATAAAGGTAATAATTAAACTGATGAAAAATATCAAATGGCTTGGACAGAGATATAGTCATTACTAACATAATTTACAAAAAGAATGATTTACACTTTCTATTAGATGGCTCAAATTCTGTGGGTCATTGGAATATTTATGAGCATCTTTGAATAAAATATTGAAATAAATATTTTTAAGAAATCGATTTTAAGACAAATTATAAAAAGTCACCTAGAAATATTTGGCAAGAAGATATTGATCAAAATCAGAGAGTGGATTAGGAAGGAAAGTTACAAGTTGGGTTATGAGTTATTTTCTCCTACCTGTGCATTTCAGAGGCAATACTGAACTAGACCACATACCCTTGTAAATCAGCTAATATCATTTACTAATGAAAATATAATTGGGAGTTCTTATAAATAAATTCATTTGGCAAGAAACACATGGCTGTCTGACTCTCTTATTAAAAATAAACCCGGAATTTAAGGATTTATGGAACATGGCCAGCTGGAGAATGAAAGTTTGTCAAGCAGATGGAGTAAATGTATTAAAATCAGTTTTTTCTAACAAAATTTCATGCAGACATAGTTAAGTCTGCATGTTTCTATCATTCCAATATTGGAGACAAGAACACTTAGAAAGTTGCTTCGGATGTGTTTGCCTTCTCCAGAAAGAAATGCTAGAGTTGGTGCTTCTATGGTGTTTAATTCTTTGACTATTTTCTAAAATTAGAAATAATCCATGATTGATGTGAGTCTGTTTTAATAATTTAATCATTTTATGGTATTTTAGCAATATTAATTTAATATTAAAAATAATTAAATTACAATATTAACAGAATACTGAAAAATATGATCTTATCAACAGACACAGGAAAAACACTGATAAAATTAAACACAGATCATGATAAAAATGTGTATAGCAGAAATATTGAAATAGGAAGGTGAGAATGTTTTAAAAAATACTATAAATAGCATCATACTTGCTGGTGGAGTACCATATATTTTCCTCTAAGATCAAGATGTCTGAACTCACCACCTCTATTTAACATTATGCTAGACATCATAGCTACTACATATAGTGAGAGAAAGCCAAGAAAAATGATTAGAGAGAATGTAAGTAGAAAATCCAAAACTATGTGTAGAAAAATTACTATAATTATTAAATTAGTAACATCACAGAATCAAGGTGATTATGCGAAAAATGTATTTCCACATCGTAAAAACACTCGAAAAATACAGTAAGATATGAAAACAATGCCATTTAAATTAGCATTAAACATAAACAGTTTAGAAACAAATTTAACAAAATGTTTTATAACCTCGATTCTGATCATTATAAAATATTAAGAGAAATTAGAGAACAATAAATATATATAGTATACAGCATTATTTGTAGAATTAAAGCTTTCATTGTTTAAAAATGTCAATTCTTAACTAAATTAATCTTCAGATTCACTACAACCCTATTCATAACCCTAGCAAAATTTTGTAGACATTTATACTCTAATCATAAAATTAAATGGAAATTTAAAGGACATGGCAGAACCAGTAAAATCTTTGATTTCAAGATACAATATAAAACTGAAGTAAATAAAATAACACGAGATTAGTATAAAGAATGACAACAAGACTAACATTAAGAAAAAAACAGATAAATGGAATAGAACAGGTGATCAGAAATAGGCTCACACATATGCTATCTTGATTTGTTACAAAAATGTGAAAGAAGTAACATGGGGGAAGAAAAACACTTTTTACCATTTATGATGGAAAAGTAGAATATCTGTTGAAAAATATAAATAGAACATGATCTTTATCTTAAAACAAACAACAAAAAAAACTGGTTCAAGACAGATTATAGACTCAAATATAAATGTCACAAAGGAAAGTACAACAAACATGAAAAACATTTCCATGAACTGAAGATAGACAAATATTATTTTAGATAGGGTACAAAAAGTGCTAACACAAAACAGAACAAAACCAAAACAAGCAAATAACCTGATGGAATGGCCTTATATACAAACCATTAGGATTGTGAAATGTCAAGACTCAGGTAAGAATAAAGTGGTTGTGACACATATTTGATGAATTACTTGTATCCAGACTATATTATGTAAGTTATAATAGTAACAAAAAGATAAAAAGTCAATTTCAAAAAAACAAATGACCAGATTTGAGCTTATAACTCACAAAATAATATACAAATGGTCAAAAGCACATTGAACCATCACAAGTAGTCAGAGAAATGCAAATTAAAACTATTGAGATGCTACATATAAACTTTAAAATCTTACAGTACTACCAGTTATGAAGCTATAAAAAAAAAATGGTAACCTGCATACATTTTTAAACATCCTGTGAAAAAACACCTAGCAGTTTTTAAAATGTCCTATGACAACATTATTCTAGTTCTAGGTATTTACCAAAAAATAAAAACAAATGTTCATAAAAAAGAAATAAAAATATGAAATTGTAACAATGTGTTCACAAGAAAGATTTTAGCAGCTTTATTTATAATCTGGAAACCATCCAAATGTTAATTAACAAGAGTCTGGATAAACACACAGTAGTAAAATCACAAAATAAAATTCTAGCCAGCAATTGAAAAAAAAACAACCAAATAAATAACGATTGATTCATTCACCAATACGAGCAATTCTGAAACATGAAATGGTATATACCTAATATTAACATTTTTATTAAATTCCATTTTAACATTTTATTAAATTCCAAAGCGGCAAAATTAATCTATGGCATAACAAAAAGTACACAGGTTGGTCCAGAAAAAGAAGGATTATCTGGGAATTCACATGAGGGAAATTTCTGGGGTGATTTAAGTCATAAATCTTGATAGTTATTGGTGTTAACAGGTGTACAAATTTGTAAAAACTCAACAAAGGGTATAGGCAAGTTTCCTGGGTTTCTCTTTAAGTAAATTTTCCCCAGGGAAACTGTAAAGAAACATTAAACTACTATCAATAATAAGCATGCTGATCTGTTTAGGGGTGAAGTTTACTGATTTCTTCAGTTCATGTTGATATGTTTCTAAGATGAGTTGATTGATGGATGGATGAAAAACTAGACAGATGAATAGATATGTGGTAAAGTAAATATAGTGCAATATTGTAAATTATTGGTAATAGCATTACAGTGATCCTCTGACAAATTGTTTCAAAGATTTTGTATGTTTCATTTTTATTTAAAAAAATGACAAGATTTATCAATAAAAAAGTAATGCCACATTCATTAATATATGGAAAATGCTAAAAAAATCCATTAATATTATAATTAAAACTATAAAACTATAAATCCAGCTAAAGTGAAATGATCTTGGTTTGTGTGCCTTCCTTGACAAAAGAGACTTATTTAACATTGCTAGTTAAAACTTTTGAATTATTGGCCTAAATACTTATATATTTAACTTTTAAGGTTCTTACTTAGATGAACACCTGATATTCACAGGTTATAAAACGGTTAACAAGAATGTGATGTATAAATAATCTAGATAAATTGCTAAAAATAAATAAAATGTGAATGTATTAGAGCTGTAAGTGAAATTTTTGTGCAATTTAAATTACATTTATTGAATATCTGTATCATTTCCAATTAATAAAAGGTTATGACATGGGGAAAATATTTCTAAAAAATGTGGAATGGTTTTCATCTATAACATGCTGATATCTCATAGGTAGCTCAGGATTTCTTGCTTCCCTGGTTTTCACTAAAATTCAAGGTTACTAAAATTTAAGGATAAGATTGTATTTAAGAATAATTCTGTATAGAAAGTATGCCAAAGAAGATGTATTCTTATCGAAAAAAAATTCTAATTCAGAAGTTATCTAATAGTTAATCCAAATTATGAACTTGAAAATGTTGTTCATGAAACAAGGTAGTAAGGAACCAGTAGGTAGAGGAGAGAGATGTGAAGAAAGTTATGGTTGTAAAAATATATTTTTGGTAAGGAAAGTTATAAAGAAAAGATAATAATTTTGTATGAGAAAGGATCTTTTATGGTAAATTTTTGTCCCAAAGTAAAATGACTGTTTTCAGCAGGACAAAACAGAAAGTTCAAGCATGTCATAGATGGTCTCTGTAAATCATATGTAGTTTTCTCCTGTTTATGTGTCTATCTTCATGCACATACAAAGAAAATAGAACATTGAACACATTCAGATAATAAAATATTCTTTAAAACTTAATACAAAATTGGAGAAATTTGGATAATTAACATTCCTCATAGTTTAAGTTCTTAGTCTTGATTAAGGTAAACTAAGATGTATTATAAAGAAATACATTGGCAGTTTGATTTTTTTTAAATATAGCTAAGCATGAAAGCAGATTTAGCTTGGAGCCATATTTCACATACATGCTTACATTTTCACATTCTATTTGCTATTCTTCATAGATAGACCTAGCACTAATACTGGTCACATACCTAAAGAGAATTTTTAATTTCACAAAATGTATAGCGATATTGGTGGACTTAAACATATTAAATTGTATATCATAATAAAATATTTATCATGTATTTCCTTAAGGATCTGGGTAATAGTGTAGACCTCTTATCTAGAGAACTATAAGAGCTTTAAGATTCTTGGGTAAAACAAAAGACTTATTTTTATAGATATATTGCAAAGGTGATATGTTGCAATTAAAAATATGAAATTATGTTCAACAGCATTTTTCACTAAAGAATTTAAATTAAAACAACAATGAGCTATTTCAACACACCTATTAAAAATGCCAAATCTAAAATACTGGCAGCATCAATTATTAGAGAGGATACAAAAAAACAAAAACTCATATTTATCGCTGGTGAAGCAGAAATAGTACATTAATTGTTTTGTTTTTTTGGAAAAGTATATGAGAGTAGAAATGTTTAAACAGTATTTATTTTCAAGCTAATTCAATTACATTGATAATTTGAGTTGGTTTCAGATTTTTTTTCCTTTAAGGAGGTAAAAGTGTGATATGGGTACAACTTCCAACATCCAACACCTTGCATTAACCTAATTATATGGGTGGGATTTCTCTCAAATTTAGTTGTGTTGACCATTAACAAAATTAAGTGGCATTCACTAGGATTAAATAGTAATCTTTAAAAGGTGAGACTTTCTAGTGATTCTTGATTTAAAGCTGTTTATCATTGATGGGCCTTCACGTGTATACTTGAAAACAAAGTATGTACAACTGTTGTGCTGGTTCAGAGATTTTAGTGGTAAAAGTTAACCTAATCAATTGTCAGTACTGTATCTAGAAACCAATCTTGGAAATATGTGATGACGCTCTTTTAAATAACTGAAAAGGAACTATTGTTTACTTGTTCTTACTTTGTCCATGCTTTGTAGTATATTTAAGTGAAAGAAGATTATTTATCCTAATACTGAATTTCCAAAACTGATATTTGCACTTACCATTTTTTTGATGGAAAGAAAAGTTGGTTGTCTTTCTACGATAAGTTTGGCATATGACCTATCACTTTTTGATGCTTTGGTCACAGTTCTGTCACTAGAAAGCTAGCAATTAGACATATGCAATGAGTAACCTAACTAACACAATGTTTGCAGTGTTGCCGGAAGTAATTACTGGACATTATATCACAGTGTTTTAACTTGTGACATGTTAGAATGATAAGACTTTCTGTAGTATAAATATATTACTAACTAATCCTTGTGCTGTTGTTATAGGGCTTTGACTCCTGGGTCTAAAAAAGTCACTGAACTCCTGGTGTTTCAGTAAAAAATTAAACAAAAATCTCCTGAAATTGAGAAGCAAGTTTGGAGAACACAAGATTAGTATACAAAAGTCATTTGTTTGCTTATAAGTCAGCAAATGAACATCTAGAATTTAAAACTTAAATAATAAATGACATGCAAAAATGAAAAGTTATAAAATTAATAAAATAAATAAAATATATGTATGCTGGAAAGTACAAAACTATGAATGAAATTAAAGATCTAAATATGTGAAGGCATATTTCATGTTAATTCAATTCAATATTATTAATATGCAATATCTTCCCTAATAGATCTGTAGATTGAACACAATCCCAATCAAAATCTCAGCCAGCCATTTTGTAGTTATTCTCAAATTAACTCCAAAGTTCATTTGAAAAGGCAAAAGACCTAGAATAGCTCACTTGATATTGAATAACAAAGAAGGAAAGTGTGCAATACCAAACCTCAAGATGTATTATAAAGCTACAGTAATCACTGCAGCATGAAACTGGTGAAATATTAGGCACATAGATCAATGGAATATATTAGAGTTCAGAGATAGAACAACAAAATATTGTTAGCTGATACTGACAAAGTAGCAAAAGAAATTCTGAAAAGGAAGAATAGTTTCAACAAAAGTTAGAACAATTGGTATTACTTATGCAAAAAAGTGAACCTAGATGCAGACCTCATATCATTCACAAATTAAATCAATAGAAATTTTAAACCTAAATGTAAAATACAAAACTTTAAAACTTCCTAAAGATAATGTAGGAGAAAAATGCATGACCTCAGTTTTGAGAATGTTTTTAGATGCAATGCCAAAAGCATGATCAATAAAACAAACAAGATGATAAGTTGGATTTTACTAAAATTAAGACTTCTGCCCTATGGAAATACTGTTAAGAAGATCAAAAGACCAACATTATACTAGGATAAAATATTTTCAGAAAAAATACCTAACAAATGATTCTCATGTAAATACACAAAGAACACTTAAAACTCAATGAGGAGAAAACAAAAATCAGTTAACAAATGAGCCAAAGATTTGAAAAGACACCACACCAAAGATGATAGGTTGCAAATAAGCATTTGAAATGATGCTCAACAGTGTTTTTCAGTAAAGGTTTTTGAAATAAAAGAACAATTAGATATTTCTACACACCTATTAAAAATGTCAAATCTAAAATACTGACATCAATTATCAATGAGGATGCAAAACAACACAAACTCATATTTATTGCTGGTTGAGTGCAAAGTGGTGCAACCACTTTGAAGGAGATTTTGGCAGTTTCCTATGAATTCTACATAGTCCCACCATATGACCTATAATGATATGATGCCATATCTTTATATAAATATGTCTAGTTATTCTGTTATTATAAAAACTCTTTCCACCTGAAACCCTGCACATGAATGTTAATACAGAAACAATTTTGTTGTCTGAGGATTTACCCATGTTTGTTTTCTTGCTCTGAGAAAGAATTATGGACACAGAAACATGTGGGTGGGTTAAAGAGCGGAAAGCTTAATAGAAGAAAGCAGAGAGGACAGCAATTCCTTGCAAGAGAGAAAGAAAGAATTCAGGACACATAAACATGTGGGTGGGTTAAGGAGCAGAAGGTGGTGCACCACAGCAGATTTTATAGGCAGGCTGGAGGAGGTGGTGTCTGATTTATGTAAGGCCATAGGTAGATTTGATCAGATGTGATGTTTACATAGCATGAGAAGAAGGCTGGCCACCCCACCCTAATTTTATTATGTAAATGGGCTTTCCACTGGACCAGCTCCATCTTTTCTGCTTCTTACTGTACACATGCAAGATAGAGCTGCCATTTTGAACATGCCTAGTCCCAGGTAGTTCTTGCCTAAGGGCATTCACCTGTGCAAGCTTCTAGCTTGCTTGTCTATGTCTGCAGCTCGATTTTACAGGCTGTTCTTCGTTAAAAAATAATTTGGGGCTGCTTTTCATCAAAAAGAAAACCCTTACTGAGGACTCCTATACCCTCACTATCTGCCTAAGTTAATGTCTTCTTAACTCCTGTTTCAGTGCTAGTGTCATACATAATCACCCAAACTTAAGTCACTAAGATACTCTTAGACAGGTGAAGGGATAAGCCATGATATATTCATAAAATGGATGATTATTTATAAATTATTTTAAGCTATGAAAAACAGTCATATCTCAAATTCAAATTGTTCGGTGAAGAAAACCAATCTGGAAGCCTACATCTTCCATGATTTCAATTATATATGGCTTTCTGAAAGAGGCTAAACTATAGAGATGATAAGAGTATCACTTGTTACCAGGTGTTTGTGGTGAAGGGGAAAAGTTGAATATATGAATTATAGGAATAGCCTAGGACAGTGAAACAATTTTATATGAGACTCTAATAGTGAATAATGACACTTTATTTGCAAAAACCCACAGAACCTTCCACAGAGACATTAAACCTTAGGACAGGCAAAAATGTAACAGTTCATTTAGGAAGCTAGGGTTCACAGAATAAAATGTAGAAATTGTCAGATTAATCAAACTGTTATTAGAAGGGGGTGAAGGCTAAAGGTATTGATCCAAATAACCTTGGATATGAGTAAAGTCTGTAAGAGCAAATGCAATGGAAACTGTACATAAGAAATCTATCCTAGGTGAAAAGATGTTTGCCAGGAGGGTATGACTTAATTCTGGGACCACTATAAGCATACACTGGAATGGAACAAATCCTCAGTAGATGTACCCAGATCTTGGATTTTTAGTACCATTTTCCAATGGATGAAACCAGAATTTCTTAGAGAAGTTGCTAATTCTAAAACTGCATTAGGCAATATACAAGATAAACATTTATATGGAGAAGCATCTTATTATGCCACAAACTACGAAAGTGCTCAAAAAGAAAAAAAAAACAAGGAGCAAACAACTCATAATGATGAGAATATATTAAAGGGATATAGGAGACAACTGCACAGAATGACTTCCTTCCAAAGAGTATAGCACAGAAAGGGGAATGGGGTAGTAAGAGTGGAGACAACTGCCAAATGCTACTTTATCCAGGAGATCAAGATCAAGAAATGTTAATAGTGTACACTCTTGATACGATGTGATAAACAGGGTACTTTATCACTGTACTCATTCTCCCAAAACACATAACATCAATCTAATCACAAAAACAATAATAGAAAATATCAATTGTTGGACTTCTTAAAATATCTGATCAATAAATGAAAAACTGTCAAGTTGATCAAAAGCAAGGTAAGTTAGAAAAACTTTTCCACCCAAGTAGTGCCTAAGCACACATGACAAATAAATTTCATGTGGCATTTTGGATGGGATCTTGGGACATAAAAAGGATATTAGTCAAAAATTAAGAAAATCTTTATAAAGTATGGATTTTCATTAATAATGTGTCAATGTTTGTTCATCAAATGTTACAAATGTATCATAGTGGGATTTCAATAATAAGGCAAACTGGTTGTGGGAGGTGCGAAATTTTTTTTTGTAGTATTTTTTGTCAATTTTGGAAATCTAAAACTGTTTTAAGTGAAAGGTTTATATTTAAAAAAAGAAGAAATGAACATCAAAATTATTTGCTCTTCACGGGACACCAAGTCTAAATGCTTTTACAAATTTCTATCTAATTTCCAAGGAAAGCATCATTTCAATGTTAAATTATTCTGAACTATGAAGTGTCTGTTGGATTTTTCCAAGATTTAATAATTAGGAAGCATTAACTAGACATGAGCAAATTTTAAAAATAGTTTATGGAGCATATGAACTATGCTATATAATGTAACAATACTGAAAGTAGTGAGTTAGTTTCTTATTGCTTTTGTAACAAATTTCCACAAATTCTGTAGGCTAAAACAACACATATTGATTATTGTACAGATTGGAATGTCAGAGTCTTTTCAATTATATATACTTTAGGTGTGCAACATGATATTTTAATATACATACATATAAATAGTGAAATTATTAGTAGAGTAAAGCAAATTAACATATACATCCCCTATATGGTTACTTGCATGTGTGTGTCTGTGTGTGAATATGTGTAGTAAGCATGTCTGAAAGTTTAAATTCTGTCTTTTAAAATTTCCAGTATACAATAAAATATCAACTGTAGTCATTATGCTGTAAGGAGACTTCTACAGTTATTCTTCCTGTATAAAGCAACTTTGTACCGTTTGACAAATATCTCTCTGTAACTCCTGTTGCGCATTGCTCCTGATAACCATTGTATTTTCTGTTTCTACACATTAAACTTTTTTAGATTTCACATACAAGTTGGATCATACAGTATTTATCCTTCTGTGTCTGATTTATTTCACTCAGCATAATATACTACAGGTTGATCCATGACAAGATTGCCTTCTTTCAATCATCAGGGAAATGACAATCAAAATCCCAATGAGATATCACCTCACACCGGGATGGCTATTACCAGAAAAGGAATAGATAACAAGTGTTGGACAGGGTACAAAGAAAAGGGAACTCTTATACACTGTTGATAGGAATGTAAGTTGATACAGCTGTTATGGAAAACAAAATGGAGTTCCTTAACAAATTAAGAATAGAATTACCACATGATTCAGCTATTCCACTTCTGGGTATGTATCAAAAGGAAATAAAATTAGTATTGAGTAGTACTACTTTGCACTAATTTACATTTTCACCCCCATGTTCTTTGCACCATAATTCTCAATAGCCAAGGCAGGAGAACAATCTAAATACCTATTGACAGATAAACGGATAAAAATTATGATCCTACATATAATATATAAAAACAGTGATAATATATAACATATGTATATCTAAAAAGATGTGTGTGTATATATATATATATATATATAGCCATAACATAAAATGTGATTATGTATATGCAATATATATGTGTAGATATAGATAAATAATGAAGGTCAAAATTCTGAAATGAGTCTTCCTGGAACAAAACTGAAGGGTTGGCCAGCTGTTATCTCTCTCAGCCTCTATAGGATAATCTATGTTTCATCTTTTCTAATGGAATTTTCAGAATATAATTATATATGAAATGCTATGAGCTTTTTTACTAACAAACACTTTAGGCTACTACTGCTATTACTATGTTGTATTATAATAATATGATTATTGTAATTATTATTATATTGGGCTAGTCAAGAAGGAGCAATATATCTTTACTTACATTGTTTAGTTATTTTACAAAGTAATATATTTTATATGTGCAATTTTTACACAAAATATTAAAATTTTAAGGACAAAATATAATATTCCTACATTTTCTGTTCTAATACAAACTTTCTTCAAATTAATAGTCTTATTTATTCATGTCATTTATATTCTGAGTTTCATGTCTAAATATATCATAATTATTATTTAAGTAAAGATGAGACTAACAGTAAATTGAAGGCCTTTTTAGCCTTACTTATTTCATTATAGTTACAGTCTGCAGGAAAAAAAGAATAAAAAAGTGTTCAGAAATCAATTGCAATTTCAAAAAGATTAAACCCAAAATTGTGCCTTCAATTTAATGTTAGTCTCATCTTTACTTAAATAATAATTATGATGTATTTAGACCTGAAACTCAGAATATAAATGACATGAATAAATAGGACTACTAATTTTAAGGAAGTTTGTATTATAAAGAACAGAAAATGTAGAAATATTATAAACTCTTCTATAAGATCTTTGTCCTAGCATACTTTGGCACAGCTAAATTCACAATGTTTAAAAACATTTGTTTCACAAAATATTTTAAGGTTCATATCCATTGTATTAGCAAAACTTTAAATCCTACTGCATGCTTTTAGTGCCACAGATAAAAATTTTTGGAACGGACACCAATACCAACAACAAACTCAAAATAAACCAATACAAGACATTCAGTGTGCCCTTTGGATAACTTTCCAAAACTTTGTATTTTATATTCACTTTCATAGAAGATGGTTTCCCTAGCAACTAAAACTCTGACACACATTTCTTTAACAGAGCATTACTGAAAAAATAATGGTTAGGTATTATGTGACTGGAAAAGTGAAATTTTTACCACTCATTAGCGTTATTACCCATTATTTTTAAACATCATTGAGGTATTTAAGATTTAACATCTTCAGTACTTAAATCTAGTGCAGTGTATGCTGAAGAAACATATCTCCTAAAACTGTCACCTTTATGAAAAATATAGAGGACTTGCTGAAATTATGAATGAAATTTGTCTTTATTGTCAATATTCATAGCAAAATATATTGTAAAGAAAATCAACGTGCTGGAAAAAAGGCTTGAATTATGATCTGAAATAAGGCTCATTAAAAAAGCTGAAAATTCTTATGCATACACCTTGACTGTATATGTATTGCTCTATAACCCATTTTAATAGAATTGGAGATATGAATCCATAGATAGATCAATTCATATATTTACATACACACACATATATGTGCACCAATTTATTTTATTTATTTTAGAAATAATTTCTATAATATACTACTGTGTATAAATGTTTCAATGCAAACTCCTTATGTAATCCCTTTAATCCCTACTTCCCAATGATGTATGTACCTACAGAAAGCAAATCTAACTTTGGTTCCCAAAGAAAATATTTTAAAGGAAATCCATTTTATTAGAGGTTTAAGGAGGAAAACAAATGAATTATCTACTTGGAGTTCTTTACGAAACACTTATCTTTTTGAAAGATGTATATATATGATATATTTATTAAAAATAAGTGCATATACACATAAAAAGTGTGTACACATATATATATTTAATTTCTTCCATTATTTTGAAACTCAAAGTCAGTATAATAAAAATAATAAAAAGCAGAAATGAAGCACTAATTCTATAGTAGATTTCTTTCATTTTTGGATACACATCCATTAATTCAACACATATTTGTTGAATGCATTACTTTTATTTGGCATTATTTCACGAAATATTTACATAATAATTATTAATTAACTGATTGATTACACTGATTATGTAAGAAAAAGACTGTAGATTGTAAAACAGAAAATATAAAAAGAATGTAAATATTCACAAGAATGTAGAAACAATGCAATAGAGATATAACAATAAAGAATAAATTTAGCAATAGCCCCCAAGTGAAGAGAAACAAAAAACTGGCATGACAACACAAAGGAAAGAAATGATAATTTACTAAAATAAAGTGATAAATAAAAACACTGCTAATAAAATAACTACATAAGATTCTCATTATACGTTAAGAAAAAATTCATGTAAACTAATGGACCTTTTGTTTGTAGGCATTTTTAAAAATCTGTTATATTAAGACACTAATATAGATAACAAAGACAAAGTCTCAGCTTTATAGGAGAATTTACTAAGGTATTTCAAATCACTGAGGTAAATAAAAACTAAGAAAGGTGCCATGACAATGTCATATTTCCTTTACTCCTTACATAAAAATATATTTCATATTAAGTATTAAACCATAACCAAAAATTGAAAGTAAAATTTAAAAACAATTATTAGAAATAAAATGGGTAAAAAATATTATAGTATTGCTATCAGGCATTTTTTGTAGGCATATGATAAAAATCAGAAGCTACACAGTATGTGGATGATTTATTAAACACATAAAATTATATAAGACAGTATATACTATTAGTAAAGTTGACAGAAAAATATGACAAACTAGAAAATGACAACAATGACAAAGGATTAATTTTCTTGTTTATTAAAAAAATTGTAAATCCAAAATAATTTTATTAAAATCTATCCAAAATAAATATTAGAAACTTTTAAATCAACTCAAAAGTAGAAATGCAAATCATTGTAATTATGAGATAATTTAGGTATCTTCACCAATTACTACATAATATAAATAAAATATTTTCTTTTATTAGATAAGCCAAAATTTAAAGTATTGAAAAGTGCCAGTATTTCCTGGACTATTTAGAATACAAATTCATATGAAATCTTAGAAGGTGGGTAAATTTACCTTTTTTAAGCTTCCAAGAATTATTTTTATCATGGAGGATGATTCTAACGGTGATTATATTAGTGACAATAGTAATAAAAAAGTAACAGCAGCAAACACAAATATAATTTATTGCAGGTTTATGCAATTGGCAGTTTTCCAAATACACCTTTATTAGCTCACTTAATAGTGAGAAATACTTAACGAGGTAGGCACTAATACTACCTCTATTTCACAGTCTGTGAAACTAAGACAAAGTGTTTAGATATATTTTCCTAACATCACTTAGCAAGTACATGCCAGAAATGTCAGAATTGTCACCCTTTTTCGTCTTAAATTCTATTTCATAATTCTTTAAAAATTAAAATAAATAATATTTAGCAAAATCATAAATCCATTGGAGTGTAACCCCAAAAGTAAGAAACTGTGAAAATATGCTATAAAATATGAATACATTAAAAATATCAAGTGACAATTTTGAATGTACTAGTTTCACTAACACAGGATTTTTCTTAAGCATAACTACAATCATAGGTATTAAGAGCTTATCAATATCCTTCAGTATTTACCATCACTGATTTCAGTAAAGTTGTCTACATGGATGTTGTTATCTTGGTAATGTTCTTATCTTGGTATGCATGATTGAATATTAAAAATTTAAATCATCATTCTCATGTTAATTACAAGAATTTAAAGCCATATTTTTGTAAGTTATATTACCTAATATATATCTGTATCAAAATAATACATTTATCTTTTTCCCACCATTAACAACATCCTTCTTTCTTTTTCATCATTACAGTATTAATATCACTTTAAATCCATCTGGAATCATAGTCTTTCCTGCTTAAAAGTTTTATCAAAATTCTTGGAAATATAAGTTATATCTTTTTTAGAGGTTATTTTTAACAGTTATTTTAATTGATTTGTACCATTTTCTCACATTGAGTGATTTATCATTCAAAAAGTAGTAATCTACCTCGCTCAACAAGCAGTTTAAATTACAACATATTATTGGATGTTGATACGATTTGGTTGGTTTCCCACCGAAATCTCACTGGAATTGTAGTTCCCATAACCCCTTTGTGTCACGGGAGGGACCTAGTGGGAGTAAATTGAATCATGGGGGTGGTTACCCCATGCTGCTGTTCTCTTGATAATGAGCGAGTTCTCATGAGATCTGATGGTTTTATAAAGAGTTTTTCCTGCTGTTACTCAGCACTTCCCCTTGCTGCTGCTAAGTAAAGGACGTTTTTGACTCCACTTCCGCCGCAACTATAAATTTCCTGAAGCCTTCCCAACCATGCTGTACTGTGAGTGAATTAAACTCTTTCCTTTATAAATTACCCTGTCTTGGGTATTAGGAACAGCTCAGGTTAAATGATTAACAAGTCAATTTACTTAAGTTAAAACAAAACAATAATAATTATTACAAAAATTAATAATAATAAGCATTACCACGTAATGCTGGAAATTTTGAAATTGTCATTAATGCTATTTAAATATAAAATTTAAGATGGAAATTGTATGAACACAAGATAAAAATGTTTGAAGTGGTCAGGGAATAAAGATATTGAAGTTTGTTAGATGTGTGACTTTCAGGAAGGTAACCAATATTGCTGAGACTAGGAATTTCCTCCTCAATATGGGAGGAAAATACTTGTACCTACTTCAAGTTTGCGTGCTTTTTAAAAATATTTCTGTTAGTTTATTTTTGGAAAAGCAATGTACATAAAACATTTAGCAGAATCTATGACTCTTAGAAAGTGTTCAATAAAGGTCACATATAACTAAGGTTATTATAACCAAATATTTTAATATGTATGGAACTAATATAAATTTTATTAATGGTACTAATATACATCTAATTTAGAACAATGCTGTTAAATTCAGTAAAGCTGATGCAAGTGTGTTGCACTTTCTAATCTGGGTTATAGATTTATTTTTAATAAAACATTTTATTTTTTCATCTCATCTTTCTTGAAAACAAATTTAATCTAGTATATAATGAATTATGTTTTCTTTAACAATAGAGGGAATGAAAAACCTACTAGATTTCTTAAGTTCTTAACATATTGTATTTTGTTTGCAACATAAACGTCTAGGGAATATCTAATTATAATTGGAGATTTATATTTATATTTATAAATAAATATTTATATATAATATTTTGGTGTATTTATAAATTTAGGAATTTGCCTGGTTCTATTAGAAGTTTGAATTTATTTTGCTTTCTCAATACAACACTGAGCTTCCTTGACATAAATGTTTTGCATTTATGAATCCATTCAACCCTAATGTATCTGTATTTCATCATTGCTATAGTAGGTACATCCACGTATATGACTTCAAATTTGGCATATATTTCTAATAAAATGGATGACTTATAAGAAAATAACATAATAGCAGCAAGTTTAAAAGAATAACTACCAGTATGCAATATGATAGTTATGGTAAAATGGTCAATGATTACCAGGTGTTTAATCTTGGGACAAGGTTAAATACTGAAAGACAAAGGGGGATTTTTTTTACAGTAGTGAAAGGATTCCCAATGATATTATGCTTGTGGATACATGACACTTATACATTTGATGATACACATAGAACTTTACAGCATGAATCTTACTGTACCCATGCAATACATGTATTCTAGGATGGAATACAGAAAATGTCAAAACAATAAATGCATTATAAATGTATGAATCAACATCACTGAAGGCAATGGAGGAAAAAGTTCTGACCTACCTGTCTTTGGAAATAAGTGGAAACTGTAAGTCTAAAAGGAACAAACTGTTCATAAGCACTATACTCCATTTAATAAAGTTATTTCCCACAGGGTTACAGGTTAATAATTCTGATAGTGGTATGTATGTATTCTGGAATTGAAAAAATGGGTAAAAAATGGGTGGTGGAATATGGAAGCTAGGTTTTCCACTGTTAGAATGAGAATTAAAAGATAAGCAAAGGGAAAGTCTAGAATAATCCATATGATAATGGATAAGAGTTGGAAACATCACTATGAACTGACCTTTAGCTTAATGTACAGATGAAGATGCATAGAAATATTTCTGGATATCTGTATATGTACTGGTTAGTATATAAAAATAAATTTCCTTGCTCTATCAGCAGATAGAGCCTAGAGGCAATGTTCCACATTAACAACAAGCATACTTAGTACCCAAATCATGGTTTATCTTGCTATTCTCCAATAAAAGTAACCAGTGCAATTGGAGGAATGGCTGATTCTAGGACTGGGGGAAGAAATATACACAATTATCCTGCTGCATCTTTTAGTGCAGAGAGTAAGGAATTACTAGAATAAAAACAAAATAATCAACAATACTGCAAGTGTGTCAAAAGGTTATAGGAGACAACTAAAAGAGCTACCCGTGGCTAAAACTTGCACAACTTAAGCCACAAAATAAATAAAGAAGGATTGGATTATAACCAAAGTGTAAAATAAATATCCATGAATCTATTCCTAAATAAATAACTGAATTAGTAAATATATAAGGAAAATACATAAGGACAAATCTGAGTAGAGCAATCAAAAACAGTTTATAAAAATACTCTGCCCTTAAGAAGGTGAAAGGCCAGCATTGTGGGAGGCCAAGGCATGAGGATCACATGTCGCCAGGAGTTTAAGACCAGCCTGGGCAACATAGTGAGTCACCCATTTTTTCCAAAAAAAATAAAAAAGTTTAAACTGAGCCCATTGTGGTGGTGCATGCCTGTAGTCCCAGCTACACGGGAGGCTGAGATGGGAGGATTGCTTGAGCTCAGGAGGTAAAGGCTGCAGTGAGCTGTGATCACACCTCCACACTCCAGCCTGGATGGCAGAGCGAGGCTATGTCTCAAAAATTAAAAATAAAAAGGAATGTGAAGCATAACTCACCACTCCTTAAGTGTAGACTACACAGAATGACTTCTTTACAAAGTGCAACAAGAAAAGGGGTAAAACAAGAAAAACTTTACATAGAGATACCTGACAAACACTATCTTATCCAGATGATCAAGGTTAACATCAACAATAATGTCATGTTGAAATTATGCCCCCTTGATATGATGTGATAACAACGGTACATTACCTCCGTTTTCTTCCTCCCCAAAACATGTAATCCAGTCTAATCATAGAAAAACAAACCAGACAAATACAATTGACAGACATTCTTTTGTTGTTGTTGTTTTGAGACAGGGTCTTACTCTGTCACCCATGCTAGAATGCAGTGACGTGATATGGCTCACTGCAACCTCCACCTCCCAGGTTCCCACCTCAGCTTCCAAGTAGCTGGGACCACAAGCACTTGCCACCATGCATAGCTACTTTAATTTGTTGTTGTTTTTGTTGTTGTTTATTGTAGAGACAGGGTCTCACAGTGTCACCCAGGCTGTTTTCGAACTCCTGAGCTCAAGTGAACTACCCATTTTGGCCTCCCAAAGTGCTGGGATTACAGGCATGACTCCGGGTGTCTGGTAGACAGGCATTCTTTTTTTGTTTTGTTTTGTTTGAGACAAAGTCTCACTCTGTCACCCACGTTAGAGTGCAATGGCACGATCTCGGCTCACTGCAACCTCTGGCTCCTGGCTTCAAGCAATTCTCCTGCCCCAGCCTCCTGAGTAGCTGGGATTACAAGTGTGTGCCACCATGCCTGGCTAAGTTTGTTTTTTTGGGTTTTTTTTGGTTGTTGTTGTTGTTGTTTTAGTAGAGACAGGGTTTCACATGTTGGTCAGGCTGGTTTCAAACTCCTGACCTCATGATCTCCCTGCCTCAGCCTCCCAAAGTGCTGGGATTACAAGCATGAGCCACCACACCAGGCCTAGACAGGCATTCTTATACCTAAGCAGTATTCCTTTAAAGTGGCAAGGACACCACAATCAAGGTAAGTAAGAGAGAATATCACAGCCAAGAGGGACTAAGACTTGAAAACTAAATGTAATGTCGTATTATGGATTGCATGCTGAGACAGATAAACAATATTGATTAATAATTATTTTTCCATGTTGGTTCCTTTATTGTAATATATGTATTATTATAATGTGCAACGTTGATGGGGGAACAGGGTGAGAAATATATAGGAAATTTCTGTACTGTTGTAGTTTTCCTACTCCTTAGTTCAGGTAGGTCTGAGTTCTTGTCCCGTGACCAAGAAGAATAAAGCATGCAGACACCAGAGAGTGAGTAAGAGAGCAGAGTTTTATTAAGCAACAGAAAAGCTCTCAGCAATTAGAGGGGACCCAAAGAGGGTTGCCAAAAATGGGGCTGAGTTCTGAGTCTTTTATGTGGCAGAAATAAGGAAGTCTTTGGTGGGTTCTGACTTAATGGCAGGGGTAAAGATCCCCCCCTGGGGTTGTGGCATCTGCACATGCCTGGGGTTGGCCATAGTGACACCTTCTTGGTTATTAGTCATGAGTGCTTAAGCAAAACCCATGGGGGCGCTAAAACCACAATGCTAATATCATTATAATGAGTTCAGTGTCATTGTAGGACACCCTCGGTCCTTGTATGTGCCTGCGCAGGTGGCCAGAAAGTCCTTTCTGAGTAAGCATCTTGGTATAAGAGGAAGTTCTTAACCATATTTTCTCCTGCTAGCTATATAACAGGGCAGTGAAGGTGTGTTCCCACAGGCTTAGTCCCTCTCCAGAGACCCTGCCTCTGAACCTGCCTAACCAGCCCCTACCTGCCTCCTCTCTCAGTACCATCTTCACAATCTTGTTATTGCAAAAAACAACTTTCATTGTGTTATATACATTGCATGTTATTAATAAAGAAACATTTTTATTTGAACTAGTCAAAAATCCATTCAAACATGTAAGTAACATTAAATTCTTAAGATGTACCTATTATTTTTTATAAATGAAAAAGCTGAGGCTCAGAGAGGCTACTTAAGTTGTGAAATATCAATTAGTATTGAAATTGTTTAATATTCCTCAAATTAAATATTTCTCATTTCTGTAACACAATAAAATGAAAAACAATATTCTCAAAATAATTGTCCAAAAGCCTGGCACAGTTCTTGGCCAACAATACATATATGTTAAGACAAAAGAATATTTCCAAATATTATAAATATGTTTAAAAATATTCAAAACTACAATAAGAAAATAGTTTAAATAAATGAGTAACTATTTAAAACATGGGCTACACTCAAAAAAACATTTTAAATGATTTGACCCAGAACAAACTTCACAGATGTCCTAATTTTGGAGTAAATAACAACGAGGAAACTTGAGTCTGGAATAGGAGTGAGAACTGTTTAATATTATACAGCTAGTTATTAAAAAGTGATTTTTAGAGCACAGATATTCTGATTTACAGTCTCAATATGTCTCAATATATCACGGAAACGATGAAAATATAACTGAATTTTACTGTAAAACTAGAATCTTCCACTCAATTATACCTGCAAGTGATATGGCAGATTCATAAAGATGTATCAAACGTCAATTATTTCAGTGTCATGGCAAAGTAAAACAAGAATTGTTTACATTTAAACACATAAACACACACACACATATGCATGTATTAGTTTGTTTTCACAGTTCTATAAATAATACCTGAGACTGGGTAATCCATGAACAAAATAGATTTAATTGACTCACAGTTCTGCATAGCTTGGGAGGCCTCAGGAACCTTACAATTATGGTGGAGGGCAAACGGGAAGCAGGCAACTTCTTCACAAGTCAGGAGGAGAGAGACAGAGAAGCACGGGAGAAACTGACTTTTATAAAACCATCAGATCTCAAGAGAACTCCCTCACTATCATGAGAACAGCATGGGGGAAACCACCTCCATGATCCAATCACCTCCCACTAGGTCCCTCACTCAACACATGGGGATTACAATTCAAGATGAAATTTGGGTGGAGACACAGAACCAGACCATATGAATGCATTATACAAACATATGTATATGTGTATGTATGTGTGTGCATGTGTATACATAGACACATATGCATGTACAATGATATAGAGAAAAATAAATATAAATACAAACTATATAATTTTAAAGAAAATGACAGCAAAACATTAGCAAGTATGTGTACGTGCATGTTTGTGTGTATTTCTCAAACCATATCATCATTTTCTTCCAAAAGAAAATGTTGTGCCAATAATTAAGTAAAAGAATAGTTTTCTACTTTTTATGATAAA
Source organism: Pan paniscus (assembly GCF_029289425.2). Classification (NCBI taxonomy): domain Eukaryota; kingdom Metazoa; phylum Chordata; class Mammalia; order Primates; family Hominidae; genus Pan; species Pan paniscus. Next base: position 54,422,810 of record NC_073249.2, on the reverse strand, counting down.
ATGTTTTAGTTGTCATTCATAGGCAATTGATTTAATAGTAAACATATCTTGTTTTACCTGAGTAATAGTAATACTTTGCTTGCTGTAGTAAAACAGTTACAATTTCCAACTTAAATAATTTGTCAAGATTCAAACATATACTTTGCCATGACACAGAAGAAAATCAGTTTTATTGAAGAAAATGATAGTTATTTTTCACTGACAGTTTGAATGTCTCAGGATTAGAAAAGTATTATTATAAAGCAACAATAGAATTTAGTACCAATTTAAGGCCTCTTGATGAACTGTGTTATATTATTTTTTGTAACTTACATTTCAGAATATTTAAACATGTACATAAGTGAATCACGGTTGCATGAAACATTCCATGATAATAAACTTGAATGTGTACTTTATCTATTCCATGTCTATAGTAAAATTATAAGATATAAACAAGTAAATAAGTTGTTAGTGGCAGCTACTTGGTGATTAGATTTCCCCTTAGGAACAATTTTTAAAATATTATATTTTACTAAAATTCTCAGCTGGGTGTGGTGGCTTATGCCTGCAATCCCAGAACTTTGGGAGGCCGAGGAGTGCGGATCACCTGAGGTCAGGAGTTGGAGACTAGCCTGGCCAACATAGTGAAACCCTGTGTCTACTAAAAATACAAAAATTAGCCAGGCATCCTGATGCACACCTGTAATCCCAGCAAGTTGGGAGGCTGAGACAGGAGAACAGCTTGAATCTGGGAGGTGGAGGATGCAGTGAGCTGAGATAGCGCCATTGCACTCTAGCCTGTGTGACAGAGCAAGACTTCATCTCAAAAGAAAAAAAAAAGAAAAAAAATTCTGGCAAAATCAAGACCACCTCCAAGTAATAATAGAATTAAAGAGTCTAAGATGCATACTATATTAAAATCACATTACTGTTTTCTATTTAATTTTCATGAAGAATTCTTAAAGCTTACCCCAGTGTGTGGCATATTTCATTCCCTCTATAAATTAATTTATTCAGGAATGCCTTCATAGGTGACTTTTTAAAGTTAAAATTTGAAATATCCATCAATGGATGCTTAATAGTACTAACTTTGGAAGTCAGAAGAGTGATCAAAACCCCAACTCTAAAATTTGTTAAATACTTAAGGATAATCCAGTTTCAGTAATTTATTAGGCCTCTGTTTACTCAGTTGCCAAAATAATCCTACCTAGGATGCTGAGACTGTCAGCTGTTCATTAAGCCCATTTCTTCTTTCTGTAAATACAACTGCCCTACTTTTCAAACATTCTTGCAGTTACATATTGCACTGAACTGAGTTCTAGCTAATGAGTGATAACCCAAAGTGATGTGCAACACTTTAAATACAGAATCACTAACAGCCAAACAAATGAATATCCTATGGGCAATTCTTCTCCTTCTACAGCTGCATGTCACAACCACGTGTATTCTTGAAATTCATTTATAATAGAATGTAAATGGCAGACTCCTCATATGTTCTTGTCCCTAAGTAACTGTGGACATCCATCTCACACAACCCCTTCACATTAACTTTGCATCATTTTGATCTATTTACAGGAACAAGAAACAGAGTCCTATTCTATCAGATTCACTGTTTATTTTTGGTTGCTTTGATACAGTGCCTGGTCTACTCTAATAGATAAAACCACCATGTCAATTTTATTTTGGGGATTGAATCAGAAAACAAAAATAAAGATTTTAGCACAGTAACTGGCCCTAGATTTCAGTAACTGATAACAGAATCTGAGCTAGATACACAAGACCATCATGTAAATAACAACAATATACACATTTGGTCACAAAAATTGACTCTCTCAATGAACAAATAAGAAAAGGCACTTTTTCTCCATACTGACTTTACCTTCAGATAAAGAACTTGGTTTAGAAAAAAAAAAATCACTTTCACTCCTCATTATACCTCCATTAGTTTTCTTTTGAAGTAAAAAAAAAAATACATCTATTTGGAATTGGTGTTAGATTGCAATAAAAGCATTGAGAGAGGATTGGGCATGAAAACCATGTAATAGTAGTTTCTGAAGAAAAGTGATGAAGTTCTGAAGGATAGTGACAATAATGAGAGAAGAGATTTAAGAATAGATAAATAGCTAGAATTGTCCTAGGAGCTGACATGTAAAGCTCATAAAATACTGTGCTAACATGCAAATTATTAATAGTCTGGTGCTCTATATAGCTTATAGAAGAATATATTTGATGATTAAGAATCAAACTACTAATGGAATATGCAGGTATCATCAGGAAGACTGCTAACAATAGAGTTCCTCCACACAAAACTATTTTGTTACAAAAAGCATATCATGGGACACATGAATCTGTACATTTAACAAATACAACACGTATTTCTGGAACTGGTGGTTCTAGAACCACATTTTGAAAGAATTTTGTAAAGCTTTTCCCTTACTCTGATTCTGCTTCTCATTAAAGACTTTATATGTTGAGTTAAGTTAAGGATTTTTTAATATTTATCCTTTGCAATAATTTATACATGATATTGGGGATGTAATAACAATTAAATCATAATTTCACATCTCAAGGTGACTAGTAAGTCATAGACAATTATAAAAATGTCAAGTTTGCAATATTTTAGAAAACAAAAATATATTCACAAGACAGTGAAGTAGTTTGGAAGACGATTGATTTAACTTTGCTTGAATTGAAGGAGTGATCCGAGGAAAGTTCCCACAGAAAGAGAAATCAAAAAGCAGATGAATGATAAAAGATAAAAATCTGCCACGTAGACAGAAAAAGAAGATTCAGAATACAGAAACTTGTGCAGGAAATAGTTATTTGAAATGCCCAGTGAATTCAGCAGACTAAAAATAATCCAATCCTGCTTGTGTTGCAATGGCCAAGAAGGTAATATAAAATATATAACAAAACATTATTAAAAATAAAAATAATTGATTTAAAATATAATTTAATTTCTTCAGAAAATACTATCACTCTAAATTGATAATATTTCTTTAGTACCCTGGCCATGAATACACTTTTCATAACAAAGAGAACAATGAATTTTCATAAATTCTGTACTATTAGATTGGTTGCACTGCTGTCAAACGCAGCACTCCCATTTAAGTTATTTATGTCACATGTCAACTTTAGCATACAATTTTTAAACTATGTGTTCTTTTCCTTGCCTGTAAAATGGAGCAGAATAATCATCTTTAACTCAGAGAACTAAGGTGAAGGTTAAGTGGGGAAAAGATAGAAGCATGTAATGGGTGTGGCAGCTATAATTATCATTTGCGTTCATGACCCTTACGTACCTGACTGAAAGCTGATCTTAAGTGCACAGTTCATAGATTGGTAGAGCTCTGATAATAGGAAACCATCCATTTTTTGGATGTGTAAAAAGGTGTAATGTGTATATACACTTTTGAATACACTGTGGAATTCCCTGATCTCAGTTCTCTGAACAGTTGTGATCTTAGCATTTGTCTCAGAACAGTTCTTTGGTTGCCACTAATTGTCAACTGGAATTGGCAATAGCTAGTTTTTCTGCTGTCCCAAATTCAGTAAAATTTTCTTTTTGTATACTAAGAGACTAGTAGTAACAATGTACTTAATGACATATTATGCAAAAATAGACCTTTCTTTGTAATGCCATATTTTTTCCAACTTAAAGATGAAAGAGAAATCAAAATAGAAAAGATTATTAACAAAACACAGGATCATATTTATAAACCAGATCTATCTCTTTGGTAATAGCTTCCTCTGGATTTCTGAAGCAGTTTATGTCTGTTTTCAGTAAAGTGTATATCAAAATCATGAACGCTACCATACAAAATTACATTTTCAGCTAAAAAGTAGAAGAAATTACAAGAATATATGAGGCTGTAGGCTAAGTAGTAAAATCAACATCAATTTAGATAAACACTGCTCAAAAGTCAGTGTATAAAAATCTAGAATATATTAAATTTCAAACTAAAATATAAAATATTTATATATAGCATTATTATTGCTGTATAGATGATTAAAGATAAAAATTTGCCATATAGACAGAAAAAGAAGGTTCAGAATATAAAAATAACTTGTGCAGAAAATAGTTATTTGAAATGCCCAGAGAATTCAGCAAACTAAAATAATCCAGTCCTGCTTGTTTTGCAATGACAAAGAAGGTAATACAAAATATAAAACGTAATATTATTAAAAATAAAAATAATTGATTTAAAATATAATTTTCTTATCTAATATTATCTAATAATTTAAAATCTAATATTATTAAATTAGATTTCCATACTTTTATAATAGTCATGTTGGCTTTCCAGATACGAGATTTCTAAATTTTGATGATTGATAACATTGACTATTTTATTCCTTTAAAGACATCTGTAGCATAATTATTGAGAAATAACCATCTAGATGACTCAAAATTAAAACAATGTCTAATTTAATAGTTTTAATATTCTGTTTATAGGTATGATTGTCTTAAAAATAAATTTTTATTCTCATCTTCAGAAGGAATCTTCTCACAAGCCATTTTCCTAAGTAGCAACTAAGCAGCTGGCCCAGTCATGACCAACACAAATCAAATAAATTTGTTAGTTGGTAAAGATACTAGGATTCAAAACAACAACTTTGAAGGTGCTTAAGTGGTTTTTTTTTGCTCTATGCATTAATGATTTTAAGAGTTTTTGTCTGAATATTAATGGATATATGCCTGCCACTGCTTTATTATTCTCTAGAAATACCTATTATCAAATTTAAATACTTATTGTCAAATTCAAAGTGTATATAATAACATTCATTCCAATATGCATTATGTATATATGATAAATTATATATACATACATATACACATAGTGTAGTATAAGTGTTTAGTTCCATTTTTATCATAAATTAAATTTAGTTTCCTACTGTTTGCTGTGTTACTTGCTAAGTGAAGGGTGTACATTCTCTCATTTATCACGCTTCTTCCAGGTCAATATTCTTCCACAATCAGGAAATAATGCCAAATTTTAAATCAATATTAACACTTTCAAGTAATTTTATTTTCAATTGACAAATAAATTTTATGTATTTATGGGTACAATATGATTTTTAATATATTAATATATAAATATAATTAATATATATTATTATATATTTCATAATATATTATATAATATTATATTATATATTATATTATCTTATATATATTATATAATATATAATATATCATACATAATATATAATATATTATAATATAATATATTATTATATTATAATATAATATTTATTATATTATATTATATTATAATATAATATATATTATCTTATAATATAATATGTTATTATATTATGTATACTATATAATAAATAATATAATGTATTATTATATCAAAATATAATATAATAATAATATAATATATAATTATATTATGTATAACATATAATAAATAATATAATATATTATTACATTATAATGTAATATATAATAAATAATATAATATATTATTACATTCTAATATTATATATAATAAATAATATAATACATAATTACATTATAATATAATATATAATCAATAATATAATATATAATTATATTATAATATCATATATAATAAATAATATAATACATAATTATATTATAATATCATATATAATACATAATATAATATATAATTATATTATAATATAATATATAATACATAATATAATATGTAATTATATTATAATATAATATATAATAAATAATATAATATGTAATTATATTATAATATCATATATAATAAATAATATAATATATAATTATATTATAATATAATATATAATAAATAATATAATATATAATAAATAGTATAATATATTATTATATATTAATTATATTACATATTTATATATAATATATTATTATATATTAATTATATTACATATTTATATATAATATATTATTATATATTAATTATATTATATATTTATATATAATATATTATTATATATTAATTATATTATATATTTATATATAATATATTATTATATATTAATTATATTATATATTTATATATAATATATTATTATATATTAATTATATTATATATTTATATATAATATATTATTATATTAATTATATCATATATTCATATATAATATATAATATATAATAATATAATATATAATATTATGGAATAATTATATCATATTATGATATAATAATTAATATAATAATATAATAATAATTAATATTATTATTAATATAATAATTAATATACTAATATAAGAATAATTAATAGTATTATTAATGCAATAATAATAATTAATATAATAATACTACTATGATATATAATATAATATATAATACATAATATATAATATATAATATATAAACATATGATATATAATCTATAACATATAAATATATAATATATAATTAATACATAATATATAGTATATTAATATATAATATATAATATATAGTATATATAATATATATATTATAATATTATATAATATATAATATATATTATATGTTATATAATATTATATAATATATATTATATATACTATATATTATATGTTATATAATATTATATAATATATATTATATATTATTTATTACAATATTATATATATAATATATATGATATATAATATTATATATATTATATATCATATATATAATATATATTATATATATAATATTATATATATTATATATCATATATATTTTATATAATATTATATATAATATATAATATATGTATTATATATTATATATATTATAATATATAATGTATAATATATATATTATAATATATATTATATATAATATATATATTATATAGAATATACAATATAAAATATATATTATCTATTATGTAATATTATAATATAGAATATATAAATATAATATATATTGTATATAAATATATAATATAATTAATATATGTTAATATAATCAATATATATTAATATATTAATATATTGTAGAATGATGAAATAAAGCTAATTAATGTATCCATCCCCTCAAATCCTTATCATTACTAAGGGGTGAGAACATTTAAAATCCACTTGGCAATTTTCAAGTATAGTATACATTATTATTAACTATATTCACCATGTTATACAGATCGTCAGAACTTATTCCTCCCATGTAACTGAAAATTTTTACCATTTGATCAGCATCATCCAATTTCCTCCCACCTCTAGTAACCACCATTCTACCCACTACTTTCATGAGGTCAATGTTTTTAGATCACATACATATGTGAGATCAGGCAGTATTTGTTTTCTTTTGAGTAGCTTATTTCTCTTAGCAAAATATCCTTCGTGTTCATCCATGTTGTCACAAATTACAGAATTTTCTTCTTTTTTAAGACTGACTAGTATTTCATTGTGTATATATACTGTAATTAATTAATTTATTTATGGACACTTAGGTTAGTTCATTATCTTCGCTATTGTAAATATTCCCATAACAAACACGGGAGTGCAGATACCTTTTCTATATACTGATTTCACCTTCTATGGATATATACCCAGGAGTGGAATTGTTAGATTATATAGAAGTTCTGTTTTTGTTTTTAACTTTGTGAGAACTATCCATACTCTTTCTCATAATGGCTGTGCTAATTTACATTTTCATAAACAGTGAACAAGGATACACTTTTCTCCACGTTCTGACTACTACAAAAATGGATATCTATAAATTGCCTGAAGAGGGATTCAAACTAATTGTTTTAATTAAGTTCACTTAACTTCAAGGGAACACAGAAAAATAAGTCAATAAAATGAGAAAAACAATACACACACACACAAAAGTCTAACACATAAATTGATATATATATATGATTTATGTTTTATACACATATATGTATGTATAAACTGTTTATATATGAACATAAATATATAAAAACAGAAATTCTGGAATTAACACAATGAATAAAAATGCCATTAAAACATCAGTAGCAGAATTCATCAAGCAGAAGAAATAATAAGATGTAAAATGTGACATTGAAAACATAAAATGGGTGTGTGAGGGGAATAAAAGTGTAGAATTTTTGTATATTATCAAACTTAAATTGTTCTCAACTTAAAATGGCATGTTACAACTCTAAGATATTTTATGTAAGCCCCTTGAAAGCCACAAAGCAAAAATATATAGAAGATACACAAAAGAAAAAGAGAAAGTAATCAAGAAATATCACCACAGAAAATAACTGAAGCTCAAAGGAGTACAGAAAGAAGAAGGAAGGTGCCTGGGATCAACAAAACTACCAGAAAACAATAGAGAAAATGGCAATAATAAATTCTTATCTATCGATAATTATCTTGAAGGTAAATGGGTTATGTTTTTCAATTGAAAGACATTGACTAGCCAAATGGATTTGTAAAACAAACAAAGAAACAAATATATATTGCCAACAAGAGACTATCTTCACCTTTAAGAACACACAGATTAAAAGTAAGGGATAGAAAAAGATAACCCATGCTAGTGGAAAACAAAATGAGCAAGGGTAGCTAGAGTTACATCAGACAAAGTTGAATCAAATCAAAAAATGTTAAAAGAAAGGAAGAAGCCCACTTTATAACGATAAAGCAGTGTATTCATTAAGATGATGTAACAACTATACATATCATATGCACTCACTTTCAGATCACCTAAATATATAAAGCAAATATTAATAGATTTGAAGGAGGAGACAGCAATAAAATAATAGCAGAAGACTTCAATGTCCCATTTTCTACAACGGACAGCATGTGTAGAAGGTAATAAATACAGAAACAATGGTCTTGAATTATACTTTAAACCAAATGGAATTAACAGACATATGCAGATCATGCTATCCAATAGTAACAGAGTACACATTCTTCTTCAAGCCCACATGGAACATTCTCCCACATAGATTACACATAGGCTACCAACCAAGTCTCAACAAATTTAAAAAGTTTGAATCTATATCAAGTATATTTTCTAAAAAGTTTGAATCTGTATCAAGTATATTTTCTGACTACATTGTTATGAAACTATAAATTAGTAATAGTAGGGATTTAGAAAAATTCACAAGTATGTGGAAATTAAGCAACATGAACCACCAATGGATAAAAGAAGAAATCAAAAGAGAAATTAAATATATGTATGTGTTTGTATGCATGTATGTATGCATGTATATATGTGTGTGTGTGTGTGTGTATTCAGTTTAAGAACTTAAAGAAAAGACTCAAAAGGAAATTTTAGAAATCAAAAGCACTGTAGCAGAAATAAAATAAAAGCCTTTGACGGGTTCATCATTAAGTTCATACATCCTGTAATGTATACACACACACACACACACACACACACACATACTCCCACATTTATCTTGAGGCAAACAAAAATAGAAACACAACATACCAAAACTTATGGAATGCAGCAAAAGCAATTCTGAGAGAAACGTATAACAATAAATGCTTACCTCAAAAAATTAAAAAAAAAACTTCAAATAAACAACCTAATATTCTACATCAAAGAACTAGAAAAAGAACTAAGCTCAAAGATAGTAGAAAAAAAGTAAATAATAAATATCCTAACAGAAATAGATAACATAGAGACCTTTAGAAAAGACTAATAGAGAAAAATCAGTAAAACCAATAGTTGGGTTTTTGAAAAGGGAAACACAATTCTTTACCTTTATCTAGACTAAGAAAGAGAGAAGATTCAAATAAATATTAACAAAGTCAAGAATAAAAGAGAACACATTAAAATCAATACAACAGAATATGCAGGATTATAAGGTTACTATGGATAATTATACACAAAGAAATTGGATAACTTAAAGAAATAGATAAATTCGTAGAAATAGAAAACCTGAACAAACCAACAGAAAGTAAGAATATTGAATCAGTAATCAAAAATCTCCCAACAAAGAAAATCCTAAAATGAATGCTTCCCAGTTGAATTCTACCAAACTTAAAAAATGAATACCAATCCTTCTCAAACTCAGAAATAATTGAAGGGTAATTCTAAGTAACTGCACCATTGTTACTTTTCTCTCATCATCATTCTCCTTTATACATAGAAATATTTAGCACATGGTTTACTCAATTCTCTTGTGTAGGTTCTTTTATAATCCTAATGAAATGCAAACACTTTCTTATACAACAGCCCTCAGAAAATGTATTCTATTCTCCTATCATGCCTGTTAACAGATACTTAAACCTATATAAATCTGATTATGCATGTGTACGTAGGGGGATACTGAGCTCTGCTGTGGAAAACTTCCTGAGAAGGCAATTTTTTGTTATAATGCTTTGATGGTCTACAGCTTCACCTAGGCACTCAAAGTGTTGCAGTCTGTGATTTAGTTTCTCTGTGTGGTCTATATACTCTTCTAATCATCATATTGCTATGTTTTTTCTTTTAAATTCTCATTCTGTCAACTGCTCTGAGGATAATTTTACCCCAATTTTACAAAAAGAAAGCCATATAGGTATTCCTGAATAGCCTTTCATAAAATCTACAATCTTAGTGTAATTGGAGTGACTTATTTCTTCTTTGTTGGATTACAGTAGATAGAAAAGACATTCCACCTCCACTCTAAGGTTCATCTCTATCTGTACCTCACATTCTATCACTATTGTCTTTTCAACATCATCACCTTATAGATTGTAAATTCACCCATGAATCTTTAATATAGTCTTCATTAGCTTACCTTGCCTCTTTTTTTGTTTTGTTTTTTTTTAACACAGCTTTAGTTAAAAAAAAATTTATATACATCTCTTTGGAGAAGCAGCTTGTAATTTTAATAAAAAAGTACAAAGAACAAATTAACAAAGGCTCCTCACTAAGCAGAATTTATTACTGTCAATGTTTCAACCCCTATTTTTCAGTCTTTTCATGTATATTAAATTTGTAAAGTATAAAAATATTTTTCTATTAAAAAGATGAGATTATTTTAGGTAATATGAAATTTCCTTTGGCTAGCATCTTCTATTCTAATCCTTCCTCTCTTCTCAGAGAAGAAATAATTATAATGTGTTTTTGGTGTATATTGTGATCTATTATTAATATATTTTATTTTTATTTTATGATTACAGCTACTACAAATATTTGTATGCAGTTGCTTTTTTGTGTGAATACAAACATGTTTAACTTGTTTGGGCGAATACCAAGGAGTACGATAGATGGACTATATGGTAAGAATATATTTAGGTTTCTGAATCAACCTTCTTCCTAAGTGGCCTTACCATTTTCCATTCTTACCAGCAATGAATGAGAATTCCTGTTGCTCCTGTACCTCCCACACCTCCGCCTTCCAGGTTCAAGTGATTCTCCTGCCTCAGTCTCCCAAGTAGCTGGGACTACAGGCGTGTGCCACCACGCCCAGCTAATTTTTGTATTTTTAGTAGAGACGGGGTTTCACCATGTTGGCCAGGAAGGTCTCAATCTCTTGACCTTGTGATCCGCCTGCCTCGGCCTCCCAAAGTGCTGGGATTAAAGGCCTGAGCCACTGTGCCCGGCCAACATATACAAATAACTTTCTGGGAATGTGATTAGAATACACTGAATCTATAGACTGCGTTGGGAAGAACTGATACCTCGGCAATGTGTCATCCTATTCATGTGCATAGAATATGGATTTATTTAAATTTTCCTTGATTTCTTTCATCAGAGTTTTCTTCGTATCGAGCTTATACTTTTTTGGCTTTACACCTAAGCATTTCACTTTTGAGGAGTACTAATATAAATACTATTTTGATTTACTTTCAATTTCAAATATTAATAACTTCACAGCAGCATCTAAACTCGCGTTTAAGTACCTGAGTACAGAGCCTATCCAAGTGGACAAATAATCTTCATCACCACACCTCAGTTTGGTATTGTGGTACTTTTCCTGTTTGATATTCTCTGAACTTCCTGGACTTGCGATTTGGTGTCTATAATTACATTTGAAAAATTTTTTAGTCATGATTGCTTCAAATTTTCTTTAATTCCTTTCCTTTTCTTCTTTTTCCATTAGTCTAATTATACTAATGTTACACTTTTTATAATTGTCTCACTATTTTTGGATATTCTGTTCCTTCTTCCTTTTTTCCTTTCTACTATAGTTTTAGAAATTTCTATGGATATTTCTTCAAGTTCACTAAATCTTTCCTTGAATGTGCTCTGCTTAATGATGGACCCATCAAAGGCATTTTTTTTTTTTTAAATTTCTGCTACAGTGCTTTTGATTTCTAACATTTCCTTTTGAGTCTTTAAGTTGTTATCTTTTGGCTTAAATGGCCCATCTGTTTTTGTACAAGTACAACTTCTTTTATTAATCACTGAATATAATAATCACAGTTGTTTTAAACTCCTTTTCTGATAATTCTACCATCTCTGTCCTATCTGAATCTGGTTTTGAGGCTTGCTCTGTCTTTTTAAATTGTGTGTGTATATTTTTATCTCTTAGCATGCTTTATAATTTTTCTTGAAATTCAAGTATGAGATACTGGAAAAAGGACACTAAGGTACCTAGGCCTTATGTGAGAGGAGTCATGTATATTTGGATAAAAGAGTTAGCCTGTGTTTACTTTTTGCTGTAGCTATCAGCATTGGAGGCTAACATTTTCTCTGATATCCTTCATTTTAAGTTCCCCATTTTCTCTGGGTTTCCCTGGAAACTTCTTTTTGAACATGCTGTGAGTACCTGCAGTACCTGCAGTTTTTTTTTTGTTTTTGTTTTTTTGTTTGTTTTTGAGACGGAGTCTTGCTCTGTCGCAAGGCTGGAGTGCAGTGGTGTGATCTCAGCTTACCACAACCTCCGCCTCCGGGGTTCAACTGATTCCCCTGCCTCAGCCTCCCAAGTAGCTGGGATTACAGGAACGCGCCACCACACCCGGCCATTTTTTTTTTTTTTTTTTTTTTTTTTGTATTTTAGTAGAGACAGGGTTTCACCATGTTGGCCAATATAATCTCGATTTCCTGACCTCGTGATCCGCCTGCCTTGGCCTCACAAAATGCTGGGATTACATGCGTGAGCCACCGCGCCCGGCCGTACCTGAAGTTTTATAGAGCTGTAACTAGATCTCAGTTTGAGCTGTGACTTCCATGAGTGCCGCTCACCCCCTGACTCCTGGCTTAAGTGAGAAAGGAAGACTAGAGGAAGCTAGAATTGAGTATTTCCCTTCCTCCAGCTTTGTTAGGTTTGGGGAAACTCCAGTCTGTTTGGCTTTAGTAAAATAATTTTATTTGAAGCAGTCTTGGTTAAGAAGACTAAAATGATCTGGGTGTATGTTAAAATAGACATTTGTTTTTGTTTTTTCTTTCTGTCCCTAATGGAAGCATAACGAGATTTTTCCGCATATTTCTACTCTGAGAACCTGGTAGGGCTCCTGGAACAAATGAAAGCATATGTATGCTGAGTGGGATAAAACTGACCCTCCTCGAAGTTTTTAGCTTTCAAATGTGTTCATGTTGAGCCTCCAATAATTTCATCCAATATAATTTGAGGTTTTTCTTTGTACTGGTTCCTGCAGAGATACTTTTGCTCCTGGGCTTCTGCTATGGTAAGTTGTAATTTTCTATATTCAACTGTTTTTCTCTCCAATTTTGGAGGCAGCAATTTGTCCTGCAACCTTAAATCTATGATGAATCTAAAAAGAGTTGTTGATTTTCAGTTTATTCACCTCTTTTTATTATTGTGATCATGGGATTGATAACTTCCAAGCTCCCAACATGCTGGACTGGAAACCAAGACTTCTTCCTTTATTTTTACATTAAATGAAAACAAAACCTAACATATTAATAAACAAAACATTCTTTAGCTCCACATTCATTCAAAACATTCTGTTTTCTTCATATACTCACTCATTTCACTCATCATCCTCTGCCTGCAATATACCCCTTATAGCCTCAATCCCTAACCTAGAATTAAATTGATTTTGCAAGGTTACACTTTCCTAATTACCAAACTCAATAAAAACATTTTATATTTGTTCTTATATAGGTTAATTCATGTGTACCATTTTAAAATACAGGCTATTTTATTGCATAACTATTCTCTTGATTTTCAATGTGCTATTTACTCTTCTTCTCTGGCTACCTTTTCTGAATCCCTTGTATTAAGCCTTGTCTTTAGTGTACTTGTCTTCCTAACTTGTCACCAGTCATCAGGGCTTTGTTCTAAGTCTTCTTCTTTTTGTAGTTTATATAGTTCCTGTAGATGACCTCATATCCTGCTAAAATTTTTTATTAAATCCTCCTACCACAAGCTAGTTTTTCCACATTTGCTTGTTAGCTCAGAGAATGACATCATTAGTCACCCATTTGAATCTTAAATTAATTCATTATTTTTAAGGGTCATAATAATGTTTTTAGTAGTCTGAGATACATGTAGCAAAATATAAATTTAAAAAAACTGTAACATATTTTATTCAAGTTTCTTACTATTGAATTCACTTAACTACTTCAGATTCTCTAAACAATGTGCATTCAGGGCACATATTTCATTTATTCTTTTATACATACAATGTTATGGAATTATTCTTAATAATCCACCTGAATAATCGCATATGGATGCAAAGAATGGAACAGCATAAAAGTAAAACTTAAAGAAGATGTATAACAGAACCACATAAATAAGGCTTTTAATATTAAGCCAAACCTCCTTTATAGTAACTCACAAATCATGTACATGTGCTTTATGATACAGACTTTTTTAGAAATAAAGAGCCCAATTTTGGCTTCTGAGGCCCAATTCAAATATTAAAATTTAGTTTTTATTTTTCTGTAGAGAAAATCCTTTTATAAATCTGAAGGATGTTTTTGCACAGGATACAAATGGGACCCTAGTGTAGCATGTAATGTGGTGCTGATTCAACAGATTTTTATCAAAAAACCCTGCTTTCCTTATTTTTACAAAAAGATGCCATAGCCCTTTGCTATAGGTTATTTTTAATTTTTAGCAGCTTGAAATAATGGAAGACAGAGAAGCTAAAACAAAAAAAGTCATGAATAAAACTATATTTCAATGTGAAAATATGTATAAGTACAAATTGTTAAAGTTACTATGTTAGAGGCCTAGTTTATCTTTCTAATAGCCTGATGATTCAGTCTTTTTTTGTACCAGCATCTCTACCTGAATATTGTACATTCCAACTCAAGAACAACAGGATTTGAAGATCTATGAGAGGTTGTTTTCCTTTGAAGTGTTTCTTAACAGTACAGATCACATGAATCAGATCTTCTTTACATACTATGACATATATTCCTAGGAAGTATACAAAAACTTAAAAAATATGTTATGGTATTTGACATTACCTTGAAGACACTTCGGGCAGAGACACTCGGGTTGCAGAGGTTTCTAAAGATAAGGAATACTGAAATGTTTCCTACAGTCAAACACAGAATCCATTTTTAGAAGTTCACTGACAGTAGTGTTGAGAATAGTATGAGGAAGAGGCTGTTGAAATCAAGGTCCCAGGAAGAAGCTATTAAAATCACAGCAGTGGAAATGAAAAACATTGTTTAAATATATTTTTAGAGGACAGCAATGAGGAGACTTTGCAGAATAGGATTTGGAGGGGCAAGACAGAAAGAAATCAAGAATGATTCATCACCTCTTTTCCAGCTGGAAGCACAGAGTGAGTTAAGGAGAGCTAAAAGAAAATGTTAGCTGTGCCAGATATCCTGAAATTAAAAACAACTTGATTTTGTAGAACTGAAGGCCAAACTCATGAGAAGAATAATGTGCCCAGAAGATTTTTTTTTTAAATGAAACTGATTCAGGATTCACAAGACGTGGAAAAGCTAAGCACAATCATGAGGAATGTAGGTAAATATATTCTGAAATGAATCAGATGACTAGAATGACAACTTATGAAATGTAGCAACTAGTTTACTCGCAGAACCAACACTGACATTTGTTACCTGGATGAAGGTATCCGTGAAATGAGGTAAAAGGTCAAAAAGTTGCTGCAGCACTCTTGCTTTGCCAAATTTTTAATTGCACTTTGCTAAGCTCAACAAGGTTTCAGCTAACATGCAGAGCATTGTGAAATCACAAATTGCATAGAGTTACTCAAACCTGAAGTTACCAAATATGCCAATTAACAAGTGTTGCTATAGGATAATCAATTTTTTAAAAATTACACTGATAATTATTATACATATGCCACCCAAGACTTTCTCCTTGAGTAAGAAGAAAAATTTGATTTATTCTTTGTTTTATCTGCACAACTTAAGCAGTTTGTTCTTTATCTGACACAATTAGTGTGTTAAGTAGTAAAACTAATAAACAGTACTGTAACTATTTTGAAGTTACATTGCAATTTTAGCCTAGAATACCATGAGCTACTCTGTACTATCGTGGCACCAATAATTAATTAAATATTTTATGTTAACTAGATATTATTGTAGAATAAAAGTAATTTCAACATTTTGAAAAGATGTTACTTTCTAAAGCTTGTAGCTACTAACATTTTTCTACTATGAAAATGCCATCCATAGCTTTCTATTTTTAGTCAGATTTTGAAATTGCATTGCATAAGTCTTAAATTTAAATAAGTTCGACTCTCTTTCCCTAGGGATTAGCTGCTTTACAAAGAGATACTTCTCTTTCATAGATTGTTTTAATAGATTTTTAAATTCATGTCTTAGCTTTTCAAAAAAATAAGCCATAACAGGATAAAATTTTTAGTTAAATTATAAGCAAAAGAAGTGAGACAGAATACTTAATTATCTAAATATGAAGGACAAATCACTGATAATCAGAAAGTAGTCATTCTGGAGAACAATTAAATAAACAAGTGAGACTCCTAGGTTAATAAAATTGTCACATGTTATTAAGTTGATGGCAGTGTAGATAAAGAGTACATACAATTGATTTCTGTTTTAGTCCTAAACTTCATTATTGCTTATTAAAGTGTCAAATCACCATGTTTCTTATTTATTTAGCATGAAACTCAAGAGTAATTGATAATTTAAAAATGCTTCAAAGGACTGGGGCTGTTACTGAAAGAACTTTTTTATTATATACTAATAAAAAGGTAAAATTTTTAGAGGATTGTTGGTGAGCTGACTTTATTGACATTCCACATTTCTACACTGTTGATAAGTGTTTTCTAGACGGGGACTGTGGTTTAGCAATTTGCTATCTATAGCAATCCAAATGGGATTTCATAAATTGTTGGAAACTCAGGAGGTCATTCCAGCCTTACACTGTGAATGGCTTAGTACATTTGCCTTTTTAAGTGAGTAAGGAAAACAACACTTGCCAATTCTTGAATGTGTTTCATTGCATGGAGCAAATGATCCATATTAATGAAATGTAACACTGCTTTGGTGAATATTGATTCGTTCATTTATTAAGTAAATTTGAAAATATTAATAGAGTTCCTGGCATACACACTGTGGCTCGAGCTAGGGCACTTGTCCTCTGGCAGAGAATTTTAATTTAGAAACAATCACTACAATAGAGAATAAATAAGAGGGAGCACCAAAATTTCTGGGAGAAATACAGAGAGCTCTTAAAAAAAAAAAAAACCCCAGTATTTGTGCTGGGTAATAAAATACAGTTGAACTGTTTCTACTAAAAATGTATTCAATATTATTCTACAAAATGACCCATTTATATGCTTTCAAAATTAAAAATGGGTTTGTTGATTTTCACTTTTGCTTATTCAGGAAATGATTATGATGTCATACAAATGTAGTCTATAGGAATGGACTAAATGTCTCCAAACCCTGTCACTAGGAGGGATGACACCATGGCAGAGGCAAAAGCTTTAGAAAATGGATGAGAGAGAGCCCATGGGCTCTGAGGGGGATAACTGTGAGATGCCAATAAGATGGCAGGAGCTACCAGTGGGGCATCATGAGCATACCCCTGCCAACCCAACTGTACTCCAGATCTTCAGTAAAGTCCTATCTACACAATGATTATATTCTCTAGCAAAGAAATGTCAGAGTTTCATATTTGGGTCCACTGAGAGGTAGAATCAGAAGAAACACAAACAGAACCTTGAGATAATAAGCAAGTATTTGGTCTAAGAGTATAGAATTATCATTAACTGGAATGGTAAAGATTTTGAGGATTTGCAAAGAGATATGAAGGCGATATGAAGAGTTCAATTTGACATGTTTTATTTGAAATAACTACCAGATATTCAAGTGGAAATATCAGGTCTGAAATTCTCTGCAGAAATGTGGGTTGAAGCCAATTGTAAATCCTGTCAAGCCAAGAACCTGGATGAGATTACTAACAGAGTGATGGCAGGTAGAGAACTGTGGAAGCTGAGCACTCTAATTTTATGAAGTCTGGGAGAAAAAATACCAGCAAAAAATTTTTAAAAATGTTTAGAAAGAAGTTAGTGCAGCCCAGACTTGCTCCTCGAGCTTCTCTTACCACTATACTCATTTGCTTTTGCTTACTGAGGAAAGAGGAGATGTTGATTCTCTTTGATTTTTTTTTTTTTTTTTTTTTTTTTACTAAGATATAGAACTGTGAAAAGTAAGGGGGAAGGATGAGAAACCAAGAGTGGTTCCATGGAAGCCAAATGAATTTCTAGGTTTCTAAGATGTCTTCCATGTTAAATACTACTTACTTATTGCTCAATTAACATAAAGATGAAGAGCTCACCTTTCATAGCTATATGGTAGTCATGGTCATCATGAACACACCAATTTTAAAGGAGTGTTTAGGAAAATCTTAACAGATCATTTAAGAGAAAAATGGAAAAATGAAATTTGGAGACAGAAAGCCTAGACAACTCTTTAGGAGTTTTGCTGAAAAATGAACAAATAAATGAATTGAGAGCTCCAGGGAAATGGAGAGCAAAGAAAAAAAGGTATTTCTTGTAACAACCAAAAATATAAATTACTTATATGCTAGCTAATGTTATTCAGTAAAGAAGGAAAATTATGAAAATGAAAAGGGAAGAAGTATGAGTAACATTCTTGAATTAGCATAATTGGAAGGGACTTACCTACAAGTAAAAGAAATGGCCTATATAGGAGCAGAAGTTCAGCTATAGTAACATGAGTACTATGGTTTGATTCGCTCTTCTGAAATAGTGTTGAAATTTAATTGCCATTGTAGCAATGTTAAGAGGTGGGCCCTTTAAGAGGTATTCAGCCCATAAATAGATTAATGTCCTTATCATGGGAGTGAGTTTGTTATAAAAGGAGGTATTCAGCCCCATCTTGCTCTCTGTCTCTCTCTTGCCCTTCCACCTTCTCCCAAGGGAAGGCATAGTCATTCCGCAGTAAGAAGGCTTTTGCCAGATGCCAGCCTCTTGATCTTAGACTTCCCTGCCTCCAGCAACATAAGAAAAAAAAATTCCCATTGCTTACATATTATCCAGTCTGTAGAATTTTGTTAAAGCAGCACACAATGGACAAAGACAAAGAGGAAAGACAGGTGTGTAGCTTGCAAGGTAGCTTAATAAAAGTGTACTTATAATTGCTTCAGTGTTCTTCTAAAAGGAAGAAAAATGGTCTTCAGTTGAGTGTAATGATTATAGAGTGATGTTAAAGGTTTTGCAAGATAGTAGCAGAGTGTGGTAGTCAGAAGAGTGAAAACATTAATAGATTAGAGAAATTAATAATGTTAATTATCCTGTTGATGTTTGAGGTAACATATTTAAATAGAAAGCACTCTGACATTTATTATTATTATTCTTTAGCCACACTCACCTTCATGGGTACAGGTAGGTGATAAGCAGAACATTGGGTTTATCCAGAGTTGTTATCTTGTTAAGAAAGTGCAATGAAGTAAGAGTGGGGAAGGAGTAGAGCATGTATTCATGAGAGTAGTTTTAATGGTTATTTGTAGAACATCTCAGTAGGTTTATATACCTGCTTCATCTGTCTAGATAGAATTTCTTAAAGAACAAACTGCTATTATGTAGCTGACTGTCAGGCAAGCTGTGAAGCTCTGTGGAAGAAGAAAAAAAGTGGCATTTGTAAGAACTGAAAAAGAGGGTTTTGAGCATTGGTTTCTAAATGACTCCAAAATGTTGCCAAAGGGTCAGGCATTGAGGGAAGACAAATGAGTGTCTCAATGCATGGTTCTTCATTAGAAATTATATATTGTCTCCAATCAACAAAAAGGGTAGAATTTTTGACGATGTTTGAATGGATATATGGTAATATAGATAGAAGCCAATATATTATTCACCTTAAGACTACTTGATAACAGGGACAATGAAACATACCTATATATGTGGATCATAGGAGAGATATTTTAGCCATCCAGGAGATTTGCAAAAGTGACAAAACTGGTATGTCTAAATCAAGTCTTTTCAGAAGTAGTTGTTATAGAACTGTTGCTGGAGAAATTATAAAAAATGTCTTCGTTCATTTTATGCTGCTATAGCAGAATACTACAAACTGAGTAACTTTAATGACCAGAAATGTATCGGTCTTCAAGGTAATGAAGGCTGGGAATTCCAAGAGCATGTCTCCTGCATCTCGTGAGGGGTTCTATATTGCATCATCCCATGGCCAATGGTAGAAGAGCAAGAGAGAATTAGCCAGAGAGAGAGACAGAGAGTGAGCAAGAAAAAAAGGGACAAACTCATCCTCTTATCAGGAGCACACACCAGTGGTAACTAACTCACTCCCCGAATAATGTCATTAGTCCATTTATGAGGGCAGAGCCCTCATAATATAATCACTTCTTAAAGGTCCCACCTCTCAACACTTTTGTTTTGTAATTAAGTTTCCAATAAATGAACTTTTGGGTACACTTTCAAAGCATTGAAGACATGATTCTCTGATCTTGCCTTAATCTACATTTTGTCATAATTCTTGCCCTTAATAGAAAAAAGTATCAAGGAAGTATTAATACCTTGCTCTCCTAATGAGTAGCAGCATATGGTTCAGGTGATAGAGGAAAATGAAAGAATAAGTTTAGCATGGCAAGTTAGAGGTAAGTCATCTGTCATTGAGGAATATGAGGATGAAAATAAATAATTCTTTTTTATTATTATACTTTAAGTCTGGGATACATATGCAGAACCTGCAGGCTTGTCACACAAGTATACATGTGCCATGGTGGTTTGCTGCACCCATCAACCTGTCATCTAGGTTTTAAGTCCCTCATGCATTAAGTATTTGTCATAATTCTATCCCTCACCTTGCCCACCACCCCCCGACAGGTGTGTGATGTTTCCCTCCCTGTTTTCATGTGTTAAAGACATATGCACATGTATGTTTATTGCAGTACTATTTACAGTAGAAAAGACTTGGATCCAACCCAAATGTCCATCAGTGATAGACTGGATATAGAAAATGTGGCACATACATACCATGGAATACTATGCAGCCATGAAAATAAATAATTCTTAACCTCCTTGTTAGATTTTAAAAAATTATAGAAACAAGAGTCACCATGAAAATAACTGAGTGTTACTACTCCTCAGTGTCAAGAAGATCACCTACATATGAAATAGAATTGAAAAAAAATAATGGACTAATTGGAACTTGCTGAGGTTAGAATTTTTTTTTTTCTGTAGTAAAAACTATATTGATGATCTCACAGATGATGGTACTGAGATCAAGGAAGTTTAAATAAATTACATGACTTCACAATACAGGGGATGAGTCAGGATTCAATCCCACATAATTGAGTTTGCCCTCTTGTGGTTGAATTCTAAAGAAGAAATTATTAACCTGGTCATGCAGAATGTAATGTCTAAACATGGTAAGCATAAAGTGCAGAGCAAATCTAACCTCTTGACTATAAAAGTGCTCTACTACTGATTTCTCCCTTGCAGAAGGCATAGGCTTTGGTTAGGAATTCTGAGAAGGCTGGGATTCTACTGAAGCTGCTACTATTTAGTCATCAGAAGTCTGTGACATATGATGTGCCCTATGTGGAAGTATGGACGCATTATAACAGAGAAATTAAGGTCTGAATTTATTTTGCATACTGGGCAACATTTAATAATAATTTGCCTTTTTATATTGGACCCTGCATATTTCACAGCTATCTAGATATCCCCTAATGCTTGTGATGCAGACCAAGCTCTTGATGACTGAATTAGTATATAAGGCCAAATACTAATGCTCCTGAAGAGGGACTACAGCATCTCAATTTATGAAAGGTATGAGGTCAAATCAGGAATTAATCCTCAATAATAAATTTAAGAAAAGTTTTGTTTAATTATTAGAAAAAAAATTAAAATTTAAGAGGAAAGATGGGTGGGATTGGTGGACCTCTAAGCTTGAAGTGGCTGGATGATACAGATGAAATATGCTTTATATATTTTCTTCCTATTGCTTCTCACACACAATGTGCTAAATCAAGACACTATGCTTTTCTGCGTTAGCTGTGCTTTGCAGTTGCCAAAATGAAAATCACTAGCATGGGGCAGTGAAACAATAGATTATTCCAAACTCCAAGTTGTGAACCTTCTCTCTTTTCTCTCCTTCATCCTTTGATTATATGATATTTCATTACACAAGCCAAATGTGATTTCACTGTTTTCTGGAAATTGGAGTTTTGCTTCCTGACAAAGGGTAGAACCCATTGCCCTCACAAAACCAGGTAACACAGTTAGCACAAGATATGAGAAAGTACGTTGGAGAATTCGCAAAGATTATATGAAGGCTGCTGAATTCACCAAGTTGTAAAGTGAAGGTTGTTCCCTGTACGTTTGCCAGTATTTCAAAACAGCAGGAAAGACCGAAACAAATTTTTGGAAACACTTAGTTCTATAAATTACTCAAACACCATCTTCTTCTTCCTCTATTATTCCTTGCACTTTTAGGCATTTCTTGCTCATGATCATCTAAATTAAAGGATAAAATGAGAAAGAGAGAATGTGAGATTCAGGTTAGCCAATTCTGCTGTTGCTAATAGCTCCATTAGTAAATTTTTTATTTAGAAGATTGCTGAATAGTAATTATTGCCCCAGGTTACTGAATACATTTTAGTGACCTGAAAGTAGAAATTAAGCTGTTAAGGTCGCCTAACTTATAATTTATTGTATAAAATAGCCCTTAGAAATTACACTTGTGATTATCTAATCTTGGCTGCAAAAAAGTTGTCAAAGCAAATGCCGAACTTTATAGGAAGAATTTCTCAGGGCAGAATATTATCTTGTAGCATCCATCATCTAGAAAAAGAGAAGCATTGGCAAAGTTCAGAGTTTTCTATAAGGATGTTATGAATTTGACTTGAATTATGTAGCAGATTTGATTTGGATATCAGGGTATCAATCAGAATATCAGGCGGAAAACCATTTTCATTATGCCAAATTCTGGATTCCAAAATTATTTAATAATAAAATATATTTTAACCAACATACATATATTATGGTTAAGGTAATTATTTTCAATTAAGCATGCACCAGTAGAAATGGGTATGAAGGAGAAGTATGGGAGAGGGCACAGTATAAAAACAAAACCAAATAAAAATAAAGAAAACTAAATTTTTTTCAGGGAGCACTATTTCTGTGATGCACATTTCCTCTTTTTTTTGATAATGTTTAGAGACTTAACTCAAAATTTTTGACTTTTCATAGAAGAACAAACCAAGTACCTAACAAATTGTAAGCAATAGCAATTAATTATGGGACTAACTGGTTGTTACCGTTTTATTTGTTGCCAACAGCTTCCATTCTGTGGGGCAACCAAGTAATTTAGACTTAATCTATCTTGAAGTATGTGGAACAGTTGATACAAATCTAATTTTTTAACTTGGCCTTTTCTAGAAAAAAATCCTGACTCCTTTTTTTTTTACCCTTTCTAAAGTCATAGTGTAAGTTAAAATGAGATAATCAGGGTAAACCATGAAGATTGCATATAGAGGATCAAATAATGTCACCTGTAAAATACAAACCCTGATTCATTATGCAAAATAGATGTTATTTTAGGTTCCTAGAAATTCTAGGTTATTGAAAGGAAGATATATGTTCTTAGGACAATTAAAAATAATACAATTCTATTTACAAATACCTAATATTTGATTTTCCTTCAAAGTGATGTGGACTATATATATATATATAACTATATATATATATATAACATATATGTGTTATATATATAACATTATATATATATATTACAGAAAAAAGTAGAAAAACTAGTGAGAACATAGTGAAATTGGCTGTATCTTATTAAAAAAATATGCTTGGTATAATTTTATTATTTAAGCATTAATTAAATATTATTAACTAAGAGATTATGTTAGGACAATGTGAAACTATTCTAATGTTTTACAACTTTTGAAAAATTTTAAATAGGTTAAGACTCACAAGAAATTGTAAAAAATTAAATAAAAAGGTCTTATAGACTCAGCTTTCTCCAATGATAATGTCTTACATAACCCCATTACAATGTTGAAACAAAGAAGTGGATGTTTGTACAATCCTATTAACTTAGATACAGATCTTATTTGGATTTTACAGTTTTCACAGGCATGAATTATTTTGATTTGCTTTAGTTTTTGTTGTATAGTTCTGTGAAATTTAACAAATGTGTAATTTGAGTAACTGTCATTAAAATCAAGACACTAACCTATTTCTATCGCCATAAAGAAACTGCCTCATATTATTCCTAATAGTCATACTCTTCCCCTAGACCTAAATATAAAAAAACCACTAATCTGTTCTCCATTACTAAAATGTTCTGCCTTTGAGATAACTATATAAATAAAGTCAGATATGATTTAATTATTTGAAATTGACCCTTTTACTCAACAAAATTCTCTGGAGATTCATCTACTTTGCTGTGCATCAGTTGTTCATTCCTTTTTATTGCGGAATAGTATTCCATTGTATGGATGTACCATGGTGTGCTTATCATTTTATCCTTTGTATGACATTTATATTTTTTCTAATTTAGGGCTATTACAATCAAAGCTGTTGTGAAAATTCAAGTATAGGTTTTCGTGTGAACATAAGGTTTCATTTCTCTAGGAAAACTACCCAGAAGTTTGATTATAGGGTCATACGGTAAGTGTCTAACTTAAAAAGAAATTGCCATGCTTGTTTCAAGATTGGCTGTGCCCAGCTCAATTATCTTCAACCACATACAAGAGACTCAGAGCCTCTGCATTCTCACCAGCAGTTGGTATTGTCACTAATTTTTCTTTTAGCCATTCTAAGATGTATAATACCTCTTATCGGGGTTTTAGTTTGCACTTTTCCAAATGTAGTAATTATGAACATATTTTTATGTGTTTATCTTCCATCTGTACGTATCTTCAGCCAAATGTCAAAGTTTATTTTGCCATTCTCTAATTGAATTATTATTATTTTTTACTATTGACTTTAGAGAGTGTTGTGGTCTGAGTGGTGTAACCACAAAATTTATGTATTGATGCCCTAACCTCCAGTACCTTAAAATATGACTGCATTTAGAGAGTGGAACTTTAAAGAGGTAATTAAGTTTAATGATGTCATTGGGGTGTGCCATAATCCACTGTGACTGGTATCCTCATTAAATAAGAAACTGGGACACAGATATGGGCAAAGGAAAGACTGTATGAAGACAGGGAGAAGTTAGCCATTTACAAGTCAAGGAGAGAGGCCTCAGAAGAAACCATCTCTGCTCACACCTTGATGTTAGATTGCTAGCCCCCAGGATTGTAAGAAAATGAATTTATGTTATTTGAGCTACCAGTCTGTAGTAGTTTGTTATGGCAGCCCTAACAAACTAATTCAAAGAGTTTTTAATATACTTTGAATGTCAAATATGTGATCTACAAACAGTTTATCCTAGACTGTGTCTTGTCTTCTTAATATACTTAAACGTGCTCTTTATGCAGTGTAAAAAAACATTTAATTTTGAGGAAGTCAGTTTACATTTAAAAAAATTATTGATTATAATTTTGGTATCATGAGTAAGAATACTTCACCTTGTCCTAGATACTAAAGATTGTTCTCTTATTTTTTTTCCAAAGTTTTGTTGTGTTTTGCGTTTAAGTCTTATACATCGAGTTAATCTTTGAATAAGATGTGAAATTTGGTTGAGTTTCATTGATTTTTTCTATAAATATCTAATACTATTTGTTGAAAAATCTCTAGTTGTTCTGTTAAGGGGCTTTTGTATATTTGCCTAAAATCAGTTGACTGTAACCATGTAGGTCAATTTCTAGCTTCTTTATTCTGTTTCTTTTATCCATGTGTTTATTTATCTGCCAACCACCACATTCTCCAATTTACTAGAGCTATAGTGTCTTAAATTTACATGCTCAAATTCTTCCAAATTTATTTTTTCTCAAAATTGTTTTGTCTATGTTAATTTTTTTGGTTTTTCATATAAAAGGTAGATGCAACTTGTTTATATCCACAGAGTATTGTTGACATTTTAATATGAATTGCTTAAAAATACAGATCTGTTTAGGGAGAATTGACATTGTTACTAGTTTAAATATTCCAATCCACAAACATGTATGTCTTCCCATTTATTTAGTTCTTCTTGGATTTACTTCTTTAGACTTGGTTTTTGACACTCAGATATTGTACATGGTTGTTTATATTTACATTTTCTACTTTTTGCAGAGTGAGGACAATTGATAGTGTGATTTTAAATTTGTTTTTTCCAAATTTTTTTTTTAGTATTTAGAAAACGTTTGCTATTTGTCGACCATGTATCCTGGAACCTTGCTAAACTTATTTATTCTAGAATATTTATGGTAGATGTATTAATATATTCCATATAGGTGAGAATGCCATCTGCAAATGGGACAGTTTATATTCTGTATACGCTAATCTATAACAATTACACTATAATTATTTTTCTTTATTGCTTTGGCAAAGACTTACTGTATGATGAGTATGAGTGTCCAGTATGTACTATCCTGCCTTATTTCCAACTTTAGAGGGAAAACTCTCAGGCTTTCTCCAGTAAGTATGATGAAACGGATATTTGTAGATGTACTTCAGCAGCTTGAGTATATTTTTTCTATTTCTACTTTGTTTAGTGTTCATCATAAATGTTATTAAAGTGTATCAAACGTTTTCTACAGTGATTGAAATAATCTTTTTGTATCTGTTAATATGATAGATTACATTTATTGATTTTCAAATGTTGAAACAGCCTTGCATTCAACTACGAATAAAACTACTTAGGTATTTTTGTTTTTATTAAATGCTTCATTCAACTTAGGAATACTTTGTTGAGTATTTTGTATCTAGGTTCATGAGGAATATGACTCAATAGCTTTTTGGCTTTTATTTTTGGTTTTCTGCTACTATGTTTGTCTGGTTTGGGCATGAGGATAATGCTGGCCTCAAAATAGAATGGAAAGCATTCCCTTCTCTTCTATTTTCTTAAATAGATTGCACATAATTTGTGTATTTCTTAAATTATGTGGTAGAATTTGTCTGTAAAACAATCCAGACATGGATATTTCATATTTGAAAGTTTTTTAACTAGTATTATAATTTATTTAATAATTATAGGATTATTCAGATGATCTGTTACATTCTGGGATGAGATTATGGTTTCCAAGAATCAATCCATTTCATCTAAAATTACAATGTATATGAGTAAATATTTCTTTATTAATGTTTTAATACGTGTGAGATTTGTTGTGGTATTTCTTCCTTTATTCTTTGATTGTTAATTTATGTTCTTGCTCATGTTTTTTTGGTCATATTTGCTAGAAGCTTATCAAAAATGTAGCTTTTTTGATTAATTTTCTTCATTATTGTTGTTTTTAATTTTACTGATATCTGCTCTTATGAAGGAACTTGAATTTTCAAGTTCATTAATTAAAAAAAATTGTAAGACAACATTCAACTCTCTTTTGTATAGAGTTTAGAAGAATTTTTTCCATTGAATATTTTCTATTTTTCTTATTTCTAGCAATATTTTACCCTTCTTCAGACTATCTTCAAGGCACCCTTTTATTTCTGACTTCCTACAATTTTAAATAAAAGTGGTTTCTCTTTCTTAGCTATTGGAAAATTGTTGTCAGACAACATGCTGAAAGCCACCTAAGTGCAAATTACCTTATATTTCCCTGAGTAATGTTCACAAAATTAACCCAGCGAGTTGACTCTATGCATCTCTCTAACAAATAGTGCATTAATCAGCATCCATAGGAGCTTAGCTATGATCCCATCAAAAGAAGGTTAAAACTGGATCAAATTCACTAATTTGCTTAGTATATGAGTAACAATTTCCCATGTAACAATGCTACTTAACCCCTCATTCCTGAAATTTCAAACTGTAGATGTGGAAGTGATTATAAAATACTTTGTATTGATGAATAAGCTCTTATGCAGTTCTCTGGAATTCTGAACTTTCAGGTTAACATAGCTTTTTTTTCTTTCTTCTCTTTTTGGTTCTTCATTTTTTTTCTGCATACAAAATGCTTAAGTTATGCCCTCAACACTTAAGTTCCGCCCTCACCACTGATCACTATCATCCAACTAATCCAACAGCCTCATAAAAGACCATTCCTTAGTAGTAAGGACAAGATAAGCAACCATAAAGATCTTCAATTTGTACATGATCAGGAAGATAATATAATTAGCCACAGAGGAACTATTTTCTATTATTTTATTACTTTGTAATAATATTAAATATTCTAATATATGAAAATATTTAAATATTATTAATATAACAAGTGCAGATTAAAGTAAGAGTATTAATTTTTTTGGTGTTCTTTTATGCAAGTTTTTTTCTAATTAAAGATATAGTCTCAAGTTAATTCTATCATTTTTCCAGAAAAGCAATTTCTCTTCTAAACTCAGTTTGTATAATTTTTATTAAAAAAGTTGAGAGAATATGTCTTCTTTAATTTATCATACCATGTACTCTAATACAATATACAAGATGGCATTCTGTATTTCTAATATGATTATCACTCCAGTTTAAATAAATACATAATATTCTAATTTCCACAAATTTATGTCACTAATATTATACTGAAACTGTTTTATATCTAATACTATATCTTAGGAAATAATACTAAGCAGTTGCTCTATCCGAGCAATACATTGCTTATCTCAGAAATTAGAAAATATTAAGCTTGAAGGCAGCTTAAGATGCCACCTTCCCCAGATCTGGGCTTTGAGGCAATGAAAATTAGCATTGTTAATTACCTAGATTCAAACCATTAGATTACTTTGTGAGCAGCTAAAACAAAGAAACAGAAAAAAATGGTTTCAGGTAATCTCTTTTCTGGTTGGGCTTTGATTAATGTATTGATTAATGTAAATCAATCAAGGTTATTTAATGTCCCTTTGTTACAGGTGAACCCCCAAATTGAGGCTCATCCCAGGAAGCCACATGCTTTATTGGCTCCCAGCAGGAAAGAATTCAAGAGTGAGCCCACATAGTAAAGTGAAAGCAAGTTTATTGAAAAG
Organism: Pan paniscus; assembly: GCF_029289425.2. Classification (NCBI taxonomy): domain Eukaryota; kingdom Metazoa; phylum Chordata; class Mammalia; order Primates; family Hominidae; genus Pan; species Pan paniscus. Next base: position 54,393,587 of record NC_073249.2, on the reverse strand, counting down.
TAAAGAAATAAAAGGATGGCTGCTTCATAGGCAGAGCAATGCTACCCCATAGGCAGAGTAGCACTGATGGGGTGCTGCTAGCTGGCTACTTTATGACTATTTCTTCATTATGTGCTAAACAAGGGGTAAATTATTCATGAGTTTTCTGGGAAAGCAGGGGTGGAGAGGGAGGCTTAAGGACCAGGGTTTCTCCCCTTTCCAGGCCATATAGGGTAACTTCTGGATGTTACTGTGGTATTTGTAAATTGTCATGGCACTAGCAGGAATGTTTTTTAGCATGCTAGTGCATTATAATTAGTGTAAAAGGAGCAGCGAAGGTCATTTTTCCTGCCATCTTGATTGTAGCTAGTTTATGCCGGTTTCTTTACTGTATCCTCTGTTATCAGTGGGATTTTGTGACCTGTTGTTTACCGTTTCCTGTCTTAGCAGGATCATCTTGGGAAATAGTCCTGATGAATTCCTGTCTCCCCTTCATAGGTTTTCTTTTTTGTTGTTTTTTTAATTTTTTTTTTTGCTGTGGCGGAGAATGTAAGCCTAATGTTGTAATTCAGTTTTTAGCAGAGGCTAGCTCAGTAATAGATGCATACTCTGACCTTGTAAATAAGATCTGAGAAATATTTCCTCAATGTCAAAATAATGAATAGACAGTTGTTAAAAATTTGAATGAGAAAATTTGGCCTGTACACTTCTGGTGAATATCCAACAATTACGAGAAGACAGAGATTTAGCATGAAGCCAATATTGTGGATATCAGAATGAAAGGATGAAAATAACTCACATTTCTAAGCATGCAACTTAACTTCAACACTGACCAGTCACACAGCCAATTTTCACTATAGATTTTCTCTTTTTTGAGGCAAAATATATTTAGATTTTAAGATAACTTTTTTTCTCTTCCATGTAGTTGAAAGAATCCTGACTGAACAGAAATTAACAACTTTAGAATGGATACAGCAGGAAACAACTTGAGAACACATGCTAGTACATAAAAATGTGACAGATGGAAAGTATCAGATTTCCAAATTCATAGTATTGATATTTGTAAAATGCTATGTATGGAATAGAAAAAGAGAAGGATACAGATGCCCAGGAATAACTGTGAAAAGCTGAAGAAGATAGAATTGAGATGAGAACTGAAGAACTGATAAGATTTGAGTATTGGCTTAGGATCATATACACTATGTAGTTTAGAATGCATTCTACATTTTTCTCCCAATCAGAATTTATATAAATAATGTGGATATAACCCAAATATTGCAATTAGATTTTTTAAATCAATGTTTGTATGTAACATAAGAATTGCCCTCAGTTTTGATATAGAGATATAGAAATTGCTTTTCCATGGTGCGCTCTCCAATTTAATCAGTCATGTAACAAAAAAGATTTGTGTATGCAAAATTCAATTATTTCTCATGAAAGGGAGACCCATGTATTTTTTATATCTAAATGTGTAGCTCAGAACATAAAATATCTGCATGATATAGAATGAAAAGCACCAGAAATTATTCTAAGTTCAGTGTTATAAACTGAATGTTTTCATGCCTCCCTCTTTCCCTACCAAATTCATATGTTGAAATGCTAACCCTCAATGCGACGGCATTAGGAGGCAGGGCCTTTGGGAGGTAATTAGGTCATGAAGGTGGAACCCTCAGAAATGGTATTATTGCCCTTATAAAAACAACTTTGGAGAAATCTCTTACCTTTTTAATGCCATTTTAGTATATAAGGAATATAAGGAGAAGACAGCAGCAGTCTGCAACCTGGAAGAAGGCCCTCAGTGGAACTCATCTATGCTGACACCTTGATCTTGTACTTCCTGTATCTATAACTTTGAGAAACACATTTCTGTTTTGTATGTGCCTCCTAGTCCAAGATACTTTGTTAAAAGGGCCCAAACTAAGACAAGATTTTTTAAGATTACAAGTTATTGTAAGAAATATGGTTGATAAAGTTGTTTTTGTCTCCCTTTACATATCTAATTTTCTTCCTATATTCAGCCATTTCATATTGCATTTCAGTCCCTAGTATTTTCAACAAAATAAATGGGAAAACAAAGTAAGCTTATACCAAATATCTCAAAAGTAAAATCCAAAAAGAAAAGACGAAAAGTTTTTCAATTATGTCTTCTCAGACACACGATTGACATAATTATCTCAAAATTCCTCATGAGAAAGTTATGTTTGTCCACAGCTCTAGTGAGAACAATTGTATTAGTAAAGCAGATATTGACCTTTATGTTTTAGTTCTCATTTCTCTAATAATTAAAAATCTGAGTCTCCACTGCAAGTAATAAATGAGGTTAATTTAAAAAATAATAAACAATAGACCTGAATTTTTCTCTGATAATAAGTAATAGTGCTATATATAGAGTTCTGGTTGGCAGGCATCTCCGTTATTTCTCATTACAGTCATAGTGGTGTTTCACTTTTGTTTATCCCCAATGATAGTTCCTTTGCCTTACATACTTCATTAATCTATCTGTCTATCTATGTATCTATCTATCTATCCATCCATCCATCTATCCATCCATCTATCTGTCCATCAATCAGCATTTTTTAAACACGAAACTATGTCATGTGCTGATATTTGTTCCCATAGAATACTGTGCATATATCTGTCTCATTACTATACTATATTAAAATATATCTATTTATATTTTATGCCCTATTACATTTGAATCCCCTTAATGATTAAGACCATATGTTATTAAACTCCATATCCTTCAAGTTTTGTCCCCAAGAGTCTAGCTATCTTGGGAAAATTGTGAGAAATATGTTGCTGATCCCTGAAGATAAGCTTGGAGAGATGCACACAACAAACAAACAAAAAACACAAAAGTGGGGCTTCACATGACTATGGAATTTCTTAGATGGTAAGAAAACATACTCTCTTTTTGTTTGTTACTTTTCTTTTTGCTATATAACAAATTTATTTTCTCATTATCATTAATTCATTGTGTTTATTTAAAGTATACAACATGATGTTATGGGATACATATAGATAGCACAATGGTTACTATAGCAAAGCAAATTAATGTTTCAGAAGCTCACAGAGTTACCTATTTTTTTGTGTGGCAAGAGCGACTATACTCATTTAGCAAAAATTTCAAAAGCAATATTATATTATTAATTACAGTCCTCATGTTTTACGTTCCATTTCTATATTTGTGTATGCTGCATATTAGCTACATTGTATCCTTTGACCTACATCTCCCCATTTCCTCCTCTCAACCTTTAATAACCACTGTTTTATTATCTCTGTATATTTGACTTGTTTTTTTTTTTCAAAGATTTCACAAAAAGTGAGAGCATACACAATTTTTATTTCTGCATCTGGCTTATTTTACTCAGCATAATGCCTTCCAGATTCATTCATATTGTGACAAATAACAAGAATTCCCTTTTAAAGGCTGAATAATACTCCATTATCCATTTACCCATTTATCTATCAACAGAAACAAGTTGTTTCCATATCTTGGCTATTGTGATACTTCTGCAAAAGGCAGGATATCATTTTTTAAGGTTGAAAAATACTTCATATTTAAGGCTGAAAAAATATATATGTACACACATATAATTATATGATATATATATTTATGACAATATCCAATATTATACATAATCATAACTATAGTATGTTATATTAATATGGAATTATATAATACATATTATATACATAATTATACTATGTAATACATACAGAAAACACATATACTCTACAGTTTATCAATTCATTCATCAATGGTAATTTATGTTGGTTTCATACCTTGAGTATTGTGAATGATGCTGCAATCAAAATGAGAGTGCAGGTATTTTTACGAAGTGTAAATTGTGTTTCCTGTGTGTATATATGCAGAGAGGACACAAAAATGGCCAACAAGTATATGAAAAGGAGCTCAATATCACTAATCATCAGGAAAATCAAAATAAAAATCACTATGAGATATCACCCTACACTCACTAGAATTGCTACTATCAGAAAAACAAGAGAATTGACAAAGGTATGGAGAAAAGGAAATCCTTGTACAATGTTGGAAATATAGATTGGTGCAGCCAGAAATCCCTCTTCTGGATATATATACCCAAAGGAAACATAATATTTTCTTATACGTATGTTTCCAGTTTAATTATCTAACTTTGACATCAAATGTAAAACAAAATTAACATTCGTAAAAAGGTAATTTTCTTTTATGTTGAACACTCCCATGCTTATGTGCAAACTGGAGATTATAAACATTTTTTATAATGAATTTCAATCATACGATATTGCTTCCTATTTATTTTTCTTTGAATGATAGAGTTACCATAATGAAATATATCTAGGCTAAACACTTCATAGAAAAAAAAGTATAAAATAATAAAGAATAATAAATGTAATAATGCACACACATACAGGCATTAGAGATTTTATTGGTGTTTCTTTGATGTAGTATTCGTCCTATTATTAATAATTACCTTGTATTAGTATGTTGCAGATGATATTAGCAAAAATGGGACTGTTTCTCTACAAACACAGGGAAAGTGAACAAAAACTCTTTTTTTGGCCAGGCACGATGAAATATGCCTGTAGTGTCAGCTACTCTGGAGACTGAGGTGGGAGGATCACTTGAGGCCAGGAGTTCAAGGTTGTAGTGGACTGTGTTCATGCTTGTGAATAGCCACTGCATTCCATCATGAGCCAAATAGACCCCATCTCCAAAGGAAAAAAAAAACAAGAGTTTTCTTTTTCTTTTTTTTAGAACTCTGGGAAAAAGTCAAAGATTTGTAGCAACCAAGTGAACAGTAAATCATGAAGTCAACTTTAAAACAGTAGGAGAGCTTTGAGATACTTACTTGTCTTAATCCTAATTCCCTCCTAGCTCAATAGTGGTTTCGAAGATAGCAGCCATGTTCCCACTATGGCACCCTTGTCCCTAATTTCATATATATCAAAGTTGACCTTGTGCTTAAAGCACTGTGCTAGTTTGTTTTGACCTGTCGGGCAGCTACCTGGAGGACTGATGCAAATACTTGCCTTTGTTTCACCTAATTGAGAACTCTCTTAGGGCAGAAATGTGGGTACATAGAGGTTAATCCTTGAACACTTTGAAAGGTAAATGAAGAACCCACTACTTCTTGTTGCAAAAGACTGCAATTTGAGCTTAAAAATCTTCATGCAAAAAGCTTGAGAGGAAAAGTTGGGGAGAAAGAGTCTTTAAAGTTCATGGCACTGAAAAAGTTTGTTCATACTGGGGAACGTAAAAGGTTATGTGTATACCAGGGCAAGATGCATAATCAGAAAAAACCTGAGAAGACTATAAGCTTTCAGTTTAGACTCAGTTTTAGGCTGAGCCAAAGCAGGAACTGAAGAGTAATTCAGTGTGGAAAGAATGCCCGAATAAAACGCCAATCTGCAAAGATTGAGAGAGGTGTTTGTTTATTTGTTTTAGGCTCAGAATGTGTCAGAACACCAGCTAAACAAAAGCTAAGGGGACAGAGATGTCAGAGACCACACATAACAGATAATACAGTCTACATAAACATAGTTTTAAAAAGTCACTGAACAAAAAACCAGCTACAAGGCAGAAAAGTAGCAGAAACAAAAACAGCATCCTGAGGTAAAGAAGAATATGATTTCCATGATTTCCAGAATTAACATATTATGGTGCAGGTTGTGTATCCCTAATCTGAAAATTTTAAATGCAGAATATATATATTTTCCACAGAGGCCCAGATTTCCCCACACAAATATGATCAAAATGGGTATTAAAATGGTGTGTATAGGTTGGACATGCTAGTGGCAGGTTTCCCATGATATCTCACTTGGAGCTAAGACCTACATGCATTACTCACTGTGATGTTTTGTTTGTTTGTTTCCTACTCTCTGCCCTGTGGTATAAAGGAAGATATTGGTGAAAATGTCAGAAAGATCTGCAGATATCCCTATGAGTAATCACATATGCTTATCTATACCACAGAAAAGCTGTTGGAGAAGCCAGACAGCAATGTATGAAATGTCTTATGGAAGAGGATAATGTTGGAATTACCACCATATATAACCTGAAGATAGAGAATCATAAAATGTTGAAATTCTATGTAAAAATTATGAATAGAAGTTAATGAAAATTAGAAAAATGTACTTCAATCATGTAATGAAAAAGTGGATCTATCATTATTGTGAACATAGGCTACTTAATAATACGCTGATTATGAAACAAGCAAAGACTTATAATGAACTAAACATTGAAAGAAACTGTGATTATTTAATAATTGCAGAAATTTAAGAAAAGAAAATTAAATTTTTAAAGATTTGCATAATAAAGCATGTGCTTATGAAACAGCAAAGAAATATACTGACAAATTTTTCAAGGCCTATGTTAAGCAAAATCTGATGCCAGAGCATGTCTATAAGGCTGAAGAAATGTCAGTGTTTTGGTATTATTGCCCCAGAAAGACACTGACTACAGTTGATAAGCCATCCCCTACAGGAATCAAAGATATCAAAGACAGAACAATTCTGTTGGAATGTTCTAATGCAGCAAGCATGCGTTAAGTATAACTTAACTCTCTTTGATAAGCAAAACTTTCTTTCTTGCTGTTTTCAAGAAATAAATTTCTTACCGGTTCATTATTATGCTAACAGAAAGGCTTGGATCACCAAGAAAATGTTTTCTGTTTGGTTTCACAATATTTTGAACCAGTGGCTTGTGCTCACTGCAGGAAATCTAAACTGAATGACAACTGCAAGATTTTGTTATTCCTTGACAACTCTGCTGCTCATCCTCCAGCTGAAATCCTCATAAAAATTAATATCAATTTCATGTACCTTCCCCAAAATGTTACTTCATTAATTCAGTCATGTGACCAGTTTACCCATAGATCGATGAAGAATAAATATAAAAATGCTTTCCTGAACAGCATACTGGCAGCAGAGAAGAGTAGTGGGTGTGAAAGGTTTTCCAAAGCAGTATAGCGTGAAGGATACCATATATACTGTTACCAACACTTGGATCACAATGATTAAGGACACAGTATGTATGCCTGGTACAGTGTTAATCCTGAAACTATGTTCAGTGATAATAGGGAACAAGATGGTCGCTCTGAAAGACTCTTTGTGTCAAGTGATTAAAATAATGTCTGACCTCCTTACATATGCAAAAAATACACATTTAGTGTTTGTTAGTATGCTCCAAGAAGAGGATATTGAAAAAGTTTTTAACGTCAATGAGGCTTCAGTTATTCATTCATTAACCAATGGTGAAATAGTTAAAAGGTTTCTCAATCAAGGTGATTATGCTAATGGTGATGATAATGACATTAACACTGTACAAAATGAGCCTATAGACAACATGGAAAAATTATTAAATATGCTCATTAAAGGAGCAGAGCAACATGAATTCATAACAGAAATCATGTAAGACATCATTTATAAAACCAAAAGGAGACTTCTAAGACAAAAATCATAATGAGGGAGATGATTCTGGAGAAAACATTTTGAAAAGCAATCCAGCATTTACCTCCTCATCCTTATGAGACTCACTTTCTGGTCTCTCAAATACTTATGGTGTGTCTTCTCATCTAGAAAAATACAGTGCATAGTACTCTTTTAATCAAAACACAGCATTATAGGTGAAGACTGAAAGCCTGCTCTACAGTTGTTTGTTGTTGCTATGGTTTAACATCTGCTATTTGTTCTACAGATATTCTGGTAATGCTACTGTGCTGCTTAGTTATCCTGAATACATTACTTTTTTCACTGTATTAAGTGTATGTGATTTTATTTGCTGTTAAGTACTTATGTGCAAATAAGTAAGCAAGTGATTGCTTGCTGGTAGCATATAAATTCAGAATCAGGATGGATGGTGATAACAAACAACTACAGATTGTCCACACAGATGGTTAAGATAGTGACACTTTTGCTTTCTGATTATTCAATATGCAAATCTTATTCCATGTACACGATTATTAACATAATTGTATAAAATTACTCTGGCTATGTACATAAAGTGTATATAAAACATAAAAAAAGAATTCTATTTAGACTTGGGTTCCACCCCTAAAATACCTCATTATGTATATGCAAATATTCTAAAATTAAAAATAATTCAAAATTTGAAACATTTCTGGTCCCAAGCATTCCAAATAAGAGTTACTAAACTTGAATTGGAAATGTCCATTTCACAACAAAAATTATAAAGAATGTGAGGAAAAAAAAAAGCATGACCTACTCAGGAAAACTAATAAACTATCTCTGAGGAAGTACAGACATAGTTCTTACTAAAAATGCAAATATTTTATTTTACTTTAATTTTTTTTTCTCTTTTTTTGAGACAGAGTCTTCCCCCTGTCACCCAGGCTGAAGTGCAGTCACGCAATTTCGGCTCACTGCACCCTCTACCTACCAGGCTCAACTGATCTTCCCACCTCTCCCTCCTGAGTAGCTGAGACTACAGGCATGTGCCACCACACCTGGCTAATTTTTGTATTTTATATAGAGACAGGTTTCACCATGTTGCCCAGGCTGCTCTTGAACTCCTGGGCTCAGGCAATCCGCCCGCCTCGGCTTGGAATTAGAGGTGTGAGCCACTGCGTGCCTGGCCAAAAAATACAAAAACTTTAAATGAAAATAAAATCTCATTTGTTCAAAGAGCTAAATTAAACCACAAAGAGACATTAAAAGAATAACATGACAAGAAAGGGAATATCAATAAAGATAATTTATAAAAATGAACCAAATAGAAACTACAGAGTTGAAAAGTGTAAACACTGAAATGGAAAAATTATTAGACAGTTAAAACAACAGAATTAATCAAGGCAGAAAAGCAAATCAGTAAATGTAGAGATAAATCAGTAGAATCTATTTAGTCTGAAAAGCAGAAAGAAAAAAATAATGAAGGCAAAAAAACAGATCATAAGAGACCTGCAAGACACCATCATTTGTACCAAATAAGCATAGTAGGAGTCGCAGAAAAATAAAAAAGAAAGAAGATGGCAGACAGAATATTTGAAGAAATAATGGCTGAAAACTTCCCAAGTTTGATAAAATTACGTTAATTTATAAAACCCGAAAGCTCAATGAATTTCAAGAAAACTGAACACAAAGAGATTCACATTGAGACACATTATAATCAAACTGTCAAATTCAGAAACAAAAAGAGAATCTAGAAAACAGCAAGAGAGAAACAATTTGACATAAACAAGTGGTTCTTAATACGATCAATAGTCAATTTATTGCAGAAAGAATGGAGGTTAGAAAGTAATTAGATGGCAAAATTAAATTGCTGACTGGAAAAATACACCTGTGAAACAATAATTCTGTATCCAACAAAATTAAATTTCAAAAATGGAGTAGAGATTGAAACATTCCCAGGTGAACATAAACTCAGGCAGTTTGTTATTAGTAAAGCTTCCATATGAGAAATGCAAAGGTAGTTATCTATGTGGAAATAAAAGAACACTATACAGTAACTTGAAATCATACAAAGAAAGAAAAATGGCAAAGGTAACTATGTAGGTAAATACAAAAGGAAGTATTAGTGTATTTTTGGATTGAATTCCCTCTGCTTTTTTCTATATGATTTAAAAGACAAATGCATAAAAAAATATATAAATTTAGGTTCATGGGAAACATTTGTAAAAAGATGTTATTTGTGACAACAACAATAAGGGAGAGATACTGAAATACACAGGAGCAAAGATTTTATGTCCTATTGAAGATAAAAAATAGTTTGTTATAAGTGTAAGAGGTTAATTGTAATCCCTAGCATGAACATTAGAAAGTAATCTAAAAATATATATAAAAAATAAGTGAGAAAGGAATAAAAACATGCATTACAAAAAATAAGTAAAAAAGAAGGCGGTAATTAAGAAAAAACAAAAAAAGTTGTGCTATATAAAAAGAAATTGCAAAATTGTAGAAGTAAGTCTTTCCTTACAAGTAATACATTTAAAAGAATAATATCTCTAATGATAAAGCAGAGATTGGTAATGCAGATTTTAAAAAATATGATCTAACTATTTGTCATATACAAGACACTCATGTTATATTCAAAGACACAAATTTTTAGAAACTGAAAAGGTGGACAAATATATTCTATGCAAATAATAACCAAAACAGAGCTGAGGTGACTGTACATTATCATAAGAAACAGCTCTTAAGTAAAAACTGTTACAAAAGACAAAGAATGGCATTATATATTTATAAAAGTGTTAATTTATCAAGAAGATGTAACAATTATAAAGCTAAACTATGGTTCCAATTTATCCACAGGGGATACTCTAGTGAATGCCTGTAGCTGCAAATAGTACCCAACCCTACAAATACTGTGTTTTTCCCTATACAAACATAAATGTGGTAAAGTTTAATGTATAAATTAGGCACAGTAAGAGGTTAACAATAAGTAATAAAACAGAACAATTATAAAAAATACTACAAAAAAGTCACAGGAATGTGATCCCTCTCTCTCTTTCCCAAAATATATTACTGTACTCCACTCATCTATTTTTGAACAACATTGACCCTCGGTAACAGAGAAGATAACTGAAACCACAGAAGGCAAAACCGTGGATAGGAAGACTACTGTGTGCAACTAAAAACAAGTAGATATTCTAGAAGAGCAACTTTTGCCTTTTGATTTTTCTTTACAATTGGCATTCCCTTATATTTTATCTGTAATTGAATCATCTGCAAATAGAAATTGTGTCTCCTTTCTGAGTGATAAAACTCATTTTTTTTTCAGTTGCATTTCTTAACTTTGAATGTGACTATACCATGTAAAGTAATAATGTGATTGAACATTATTATGGGCTAAATTGTGTCTCTTTCCAAAATCATATGGTGAAGACTTGACTTCCAATATGGCTCTATTTTGAGAGAGGACCTAGGTTTCAATTTTTACTTAATTATTCTTTGGTATATAAGTTACTGAGTGGGTTGTTTATTTTTTCTTATAATTGGGACTTTTATTGTTTTTGTTATTAAATTGTAAGATTCATATTTATATATGTATGTTTGCATATTTGGTATGTGTCAATATAACATAAAAATAACATTGCTTGAAAAAATATGTTCTATAGAGAATATTTTCAGGCTTTCTCAGTAACCTAACACATAAGATCATACACACTTATATACACCCACACACATTTCATCTGTAGTACTAATTATTATTTGTTATTTTGCTGGAAATGGATGCTAGAGACCCAGTGATTTACTGGGGCTCATGCTTACAAGACATCACAATTATAGAAGTTGCAGCAACATTTGGCTGTCTGGTGGGACAGACATTGTGGACATGATGTGCCCAGCAGATAGTGTGAGTTAGGGCCAAGATCCTTTTCCTACATTAATGCTACTGTTTTGACATCTCATCAACTAAAGTTGAGTGTATGGCCTTCCCCAAAAACTAATGAGAAAGAATGTCTGTATTTTCTTTTTTCTGTACTTCCTCTAAGTACACCTGTACTTTCTCACAATCTCTAGAATATGGTAAATATTGATGAAATGCAGCAAAATCAAGAAAGCCTCAGAACAAAACCTGGCAAATAAAAATGTATTTCATCTCAATAGTAAACTGAATTTTCTACAGTGCATTTTCAGAAGTGCAGTAATATTGCCCACAGAATTAGTATTGCCAACTGACTTGAGGTTCTCACTTAAACAGCAGGTGATTTATATCTCTACTTTATTTATTTTTTTAAGTCCTGCTGACTCATGCTTTATGACCTTGGCCAGAGCTCCATCCACCAAAAAAAAAAAAAAATGCTATCACAGGTTCAAAAATAAGTGAAGATAACTTAAAACTGACTTGATTTGCTTTAATCGCCAAATTAGCACATAATCATGGGATAAATTATATAAGTTAACGTTATATGAGATTGTAATCATGCTCCAGTATATTCAGACTTTCTCTTAGAAGTGACTGTGAAGTTGGTTGTCCAATTGAACCCAGGTGGAATGAGTAACTTATCAAGTCAAAAGAAGAGTCCAGACATACAAGCTCCATTTTTTATACCACTGACTGAGGACGAAACCATATGGTGACTCAAGGATATACCAAAAACCGTATAAGACATTTACTACTATACCACATTTACATATTTCCATGTTCTAGGTATAAAAAAATCTCCAGGCATTTTTTTTCTTTTTCTTTTTCTTTCTTTTTTTTTTTTTTTTTGCTGAGTAATGAACTAAAATTAAAAGAAACTTAAAGAGGATCCGTGTCTTTAAAATAATCATTTTTAAGTTGATGAAAACTGAGGGAAAGATTTGATTATGGCAAGGTTCTAGTGTGTAAGCATAGTCCACTCCCAATATATCTAGCAAATATTTTGAGAAGTTCTGCTTAAGAGCTGTAAGCTAGACTCTTGTGACTATTTCATGTAACTATTATAAATTTATTTTGATAAAGAAGACATGCATAATTACACTGTTAGATTTTCTGGCTGTTGAATAGTTATCATAAAATTTCACCCTTTACCTTTCCTTTTACCCCCCTACATTCAAAGATAACTCTTTATGACCAATTTTAGCTTAAATAAATTACATATTTTAAATATAAGTAGGCAGGAGGGCTTCAAACGAATATGTGAAGTTGGCAGCAGGGGCTAGAAAGTGAATAAGAATTCTTCCAAAGCCTGCCATGAACCATCTTGCACAGTACCAATTGGTTGAGAGCTTAAATAAGAACAGTTATTTTAATAATGTTAAAATAGAAAGTCACAATATTTTATTAAAGGAGCAATTATACTTATAACAAGCCAGTAATTGAAAAGGTACCACACTCATTCAATTTTACAGTGGGAGAAAAAAACAGTGATTAAAAAAACACTTAAAATACGATTTCAAAACATTAACCATTTAATATTACATATATATTTCACTAATCCACATATAAAATTTTCATTTTTCATTATTTCATTGATGAAATGTCCAACTCATGCACAATTATCAAAAACATCCAAATACCTTTATTTTCCTTCTTATAAATGTGATTTTTCTTGGTTCTATAAGACACCTGGCCAATCTATATTCTTTTTCTTTGTGCAATTTTGGACTTTGGGCCTTTCTGCAAAAATTTGATTTAAGTAATTTATTTTTATTCATGTTGTTCATTTCACTTTGACACAATTAAGAGAAAAGAAAAACTGCATAAGATGCAAAATGAAGCAACAAGATCAGAACTTAAATTGTAAAAAGTAATATATAGAAAATATTTTTAAATGCTCTAGTAAAAAATGGTAGGCTCAGATTATCTCAAAATAACAATAATTTACAATGAAGTTCTGCTAATAACAGAAAATAAGATGGCCATGTCACTTTTGATTCTCAATTTATGTAATCATCATAGTTTTTTAAAAACTCTAATAATTTGAATAGCCATGGGGTCAAAATGGGTCTCAAATATAATGAGAATTTATAAAAGCAAAATGGACAAATTGAGAATGCACTACATTTGACACTACAAAGGTGTGTGTGTAAGAGCATATGATTTTCCCTTAACACATCTTTAAAGATTTTTTTCTACTAAATATCTATAAAACATCTTTTTCAAACCCAACCTATACAATATTTTCACAAGAAAAAAGCAACTGAAGCTACTTTATTGAC